>NC_142400.1:15681683-16331683 GCF_059441095.1 Idiotropiscis lumnitzeri | reverse complement strand
GGAATGGATCCCGCGTCAGCTGCTTCAAAGGCGCCAGCATGTGCCACCGACATGCATTACTAAAGTTTTACATATATAATCAAAGTTATTATCTTATCTTATTACTCTGAAAAAAGTTGCAATGTCACAAGAATATCATATTTACTCAAGAAATAATGGATATTTTTTTTCTCACTAAAAAGCTGCTATATAGTATTAATTATTTCAAATGTCTCTCTTTAATGAAAATCAATGACTGAATGATTGAAGACGCCCAATAAAGTGGTGATTTCAGTCAACAGTATGTTGGTTTATTAATAGCATTTAATAGTAAAGTGACAAGTGGCCAACATCTTGGTGGAATCTTCTCAGGGAAAAAAATCATGGAATATGCACGTAAAAAAAATCGAATTATTCTGGTTTAGACAAATTTGAAGGCATTTATGGCGCATAATTTCTATCAGTTATCCATCCATTAACTAAGCCACTTCTCCTCACGAGGGCCGCGGGGGGCTGCAGCCCATGCCAGCTATCTTTGGGCAGTAGTCGGGGTACACCCTGAACTGGTTGCCAGTCAATCGCAGGGCACTCTTAGAAGAACAGCCACTCATGCGTACAACTTGTGACAATTTGCCGTGCACAATTAACATACCATGTATGTTTTTGGAATGTGGGAGGAAACACAGAACATGCAATATATTTTTTACATATATTTTCTGTTTGCCTGAAACAAACTTTCATTGTATGAAATCAGCAATTTCAACTGTCTCTCCCACCAATTGCAGGGCACTTTTAGACAAACAGTCAGTCATCCTCGCATTCATTCCGAGAATTAAGGGCCATCAATCAGTGGTAAATGAGATTTGTTTTTCATGTTTAGCTATAAGAATGCAAAATATGAGAAAAACGGTACGATACAGTACAGTTCCACACGACTGGAAACAAAGACCCCCATAATATGAACTCAGGTTAAATGCAAAAAATAAATTGTTAATAAACACCAGTATTATTTATATTGTCTCTTACATTGTGATTAATTTAATACCATGCTGTGTACAAAGTTATCAAACACACTAATTTATTAAGTTCTATGCCATATCTCAACATCATAACTGCCCACGCATTATTATCAAGCTCAAAGTAGAGCCGTCCCGCAGTTCATTTTGCCATGATGGCAAAGATAAACGTTGTCATGGCTGCAGCACCAAGACGACTAACAAGGAAGAAAACAACACTGAAACATAAAGAGCATTTCAAGTGAACTGATGTTTTGGGCTCCGTGTTCAATACCCTTTGAGCTTTAAGACAGATGCTTATCTTTCCAAGATAGTATGACATTTCCATGCACATGCACATTTGGTTGCTGGTTATCAGAGCATTAAAAATAGTCCAAGTAATACTCTCTTTAGGCTGCTGCCCAGAGCTTCTAGAAGATGGAGAATGGCACCAATAAACACTTCACCTTTGTACTGGGCTATCAAAATGAGTGTCAGTGGTGACAATCGCAAAAGATGAGTGAAGGATAAGCACAACCTTTGATAGAGAGCGCGTTACAACGTTAAAAAAGTCAACAGCCTTTGGCGAGATTTTAATGTAATTTTCATTTTCTTGAAACAAATGTAAAGTATTTGAATGGCACAGGTGATATAGAAATCCTTTTGCCCAACAGTCTATGACGGTGACATGCAAGAGATAAGGGCGGGACTGTTTATTGACAAAACAGCCCATCCTTATCATATCACAATCAATATTATATAGCTTCATCAACATCCCTGAGTATTTAAGTGCACTTTATATTCCGAACTACACTTTGCTTGCCTGCAGGCCTCATTGCCTCTAATGGGACTGTTTGCTGCTCTGTCATCAGCTTAGGGTGCTGGCGGCTATGTGATCCCACGGTCAACACATCGATGCGGACGCCTGATAACCGTCGTATCATTATCTTATCACAGGCATCTGCTAGAAGTGAGGAACTGGTGCCCTGCTACGCTCGCAATCAGCTCATTTTTATGCTCCCTGTTTGAAAGGTCGTAATGGCAGCCATCCTGACACATGCGGATGAGAGTTTTCAACCACTTCTCTCTCTCGCACTCGCATATTTTTCCACTAAAATACATACGTGCATTTAGACAAACTGCTGTACAAACATATCCACAAAATTTACTGGATATCTTGCCAAAGTACAGACTTAGGGGATAGAAAGTCAACAGACCGCAGACTAAGAAGGTAAATGAGTGGCTCCAGACAGACAAAATGGCTGTTGGTCCGTTACAACATAAAAAGTGTACAAACAGAGGGATATTACTCACAGGTGTTTTGTGTCCAACATTCAAATTAGTGCAGTGTTCAAATATTAAAATTCCATTGTTGATCAATTTGAAAATGTGTAAAAAAAAATTAACTAAAGGTATGTTATAGAATATATAGTAAATATTAATAGTGTCAACAATAGTTAACACTTTGTATGCCACTTCTATAAATACTTGAGAATATATGTAGCCATAATATTAATAATGCTAATAATAATAGGCACAATTCAATTTCACTAATTATCACACTTGACTCACACTTTTGAGGTTGGCACATTCTGAAAACATATTTCTTTGGTAAGACTCAGTAAGTGTCCACGGGTGCGAATGTGAGCGTAAGTGCTTGTTTGCCTGTTGGTGATTTATTGTTTTTGCTGCCGCTGTCAATCACTGGGCATGTAGAGCAATTACATATTAATATTTACATGTTGACGTTTTAGAAATAATACATTTGATTACTCATATTAAAATGATATAGCATTATAAAATATTTTAGTATCATTTATATATTTAATTATTAGTTCCGCTTTCTGTAGCTGTGGGAAAGCGCAGGTTTCTACACTTTAGTAGTGAGGTTTGTACTATATGTGCTATACTTTTTTTTTGTTTGGGTTACCATATATGATCCTTCGCCTCGGGTGAAATATGTGTTGGCATAGGCTGAGAGATTTTATATTTTGCAGATATGTGCAAGTGCAGGAGTTCTTAATCAGTGAATTGATGTGAAGGTTCAAAGTCACTCGAGTTAAGAAATCAATGGACAGTAGCCCTGATAAGAACACACGACTTTTTGCTTTTTATTTTTGGGTGGAATTGCCATTAGGTGGCACTACTGCTGTTGTTACATCTCTGAAGTCAAGGCAGCACATTGAAAACACAGGACTTTTTATTCAATCTCCCCACAATCGACAATTTATTTTATTTTAAAAAGAAAAATGTAATTGTCTTAACATTTTGGAGGAAAAGTGGCAGCTTTTTGCCTAATATTGCTTCTGTGTGCAGGTAAATAGCGTACTTTGACATTATCTGTCTGAACGTTGGCTGAAGACAATAAAAGAAGATGCATGATCAAACTGCAAGATATGATTAGAAACTACTGCGGTGACTGTGCTGCATACACATTGAAGTCGTTCAGGACTGAAATTTTATTATATTTGCTCCCAGCTGAAAGACATCTTGCTCAAATGCCACTCTCATTATCCTGTGCAGTGCATCTGCTTCAGAGCGTTCCAAAGTGTTTGTGCAGCCGCAAAAACTTGAGGGATGCTTGAGGTTAGCAAAAATATAATTTGAGACAAATCTGCACATATTGCAACAATCGGAAAAGCCCAGATGGTGTTCTTTTTTTATTAAACAAGATTTTCCACTCATGATGATGACTGGCAAGGAGGCTATTTGTGGTCCAACTAAGACAGGTTGTAATGTGTTCAAGCCTTATTCGCAGCACCATTCATGTCTCCGATTGTATAATGAGACACTCACATGTGTCTTTTATGAATCTTAAAAAGCATTTCTTCCTTTTCACGAGGTTTACAGTCAAAGTATTCGGTTGATGATGCACCGTGCCCTTCTCTCGCTGTGTTGATACCAAGCGTCATAACAAACCCTCACACAAATGTCCAACACAGAAAACTGTCAGGCTTCGTCAAAACTGCAAACCTTGCGTGAATTTAAAACACATTTCGAATATTGGATCAACTCCCTGATGCGAGCTAAGAATACAACCCTTTCTATCAAGAGAGGCCTAAGATGAGCTTCAAATTAAACAATCTTCCTCTTGCCCATAACACATCCAACTCTTTATTGTGAGCAAAGGTCAGCAACAGCTGGCACAGACAGGTCCGAAGCTGAAATAATCTTATCTCCCATCAGCTATAAATATTTGACAGAGACGAGGGGAAGAACATAAGGAGTGAAAAAGGATGAAGAGAGAGGTCAGATGCTCAGTCTTAAGGACTTGAAAACACGAAACGCGACTTGGACGATTTCAGTTTCATCGATCGTAATCTCAGAAACCGACATTTCGATTCATTTCAAAACCTACCCACTTGGCTCCCTTTAGACTCTATGTTTCTCATCACAATCACATGTTCATTCTTCTGGTTGGAAACACAGGTGGATCCACAAATAAACAAAATAAAACAGTCTGGACAGCGTTTCTATTTGTGCAGCACTCCCATAACATTCCTAATCAAAGGAAACAACCCCCAAAACACATTACAGGTGGTCTCTGTTAATGTGTTTGTGTGGGTGGAAGACGGGGGTGAGGGGTTTGGGGTGGTACTATTCTATTATTACATCCAACGACGTCAGAATTTTTTATTTATTTATTCCCATATTACCGACTGACTTGTTCTGTTCCCTCTTTTTTTTTTTTCCCAGGCGTGTGGTCCAAGCCTCACGCAAAAGGAGAAGATTATATGAAGGGTGGAAAAACAAAACTAATTACTGGAGGTATTTCAACAAGCCAGTGCTGCTTAAAATGTAATTACATGGGTTTAGAGCACCGGCTCAGGCTTGGGTGACTGCAAATCTCACAATGGCTGACCAGTTCCCGCTGTACTTTTTGACTGACGCGCAAGATGACAGCAAGGAGGACAGACTACGTTTTACAATTATAATTGCAATCAACAAAATTGAAAATTCATTGAGTTGAATGAACAAGGATTTTAAAAATTAAATATTGCGAGAGTTAACATAAAATATTACGGGAATACAGACAAATATTTTCCGAGAATAAAGTTGTAATAATAACTGCCTGCATTAGATGAACTGTTAGTGATCCTTTTTGGTGGCACTATTCATTTTTTATTCTTGAGGAAAAAATAAGATATAAGAATTTTTTTGCTCTAAAAATGTGGATAATCTTGCAAATAATCTTGTGATACAATATTACAATTCATTTTAATCATGCTTTTTTTCCATAGTAGTTTAGTAATGAATCACTCTGTGAAGACTACCACTAAACCATATCAGTCCAAAGTTTGTTTTTTTTCCATCACAAAATGAGCCAATAAATCAACTTAAAACAAACATTTATTTTTAAAACCCAATGAAATGTTCTCCATCTTAAAATAAAAGTCTTTTAAAAGACTACAACACAGGTAGCGACGTTTTACAAGGACATCTTGTCGTTTAATCACCAATTAACTACTGTAAACTGTTATCTTTGGATGGATGCACCTTTGAACGCTATCGCAGGTGAAGAGTCGCACACAAAGGGTGGTAAAGCCATAAAATTAGGGTAGCTATTTGACTTCAGGCAGATAGCTATTTGAGAGGTCTGTATGAGGCAGAGGTGAAGGCTGTGCACTGAGGGAGCTGATAAGAGGAGCTCATCTTTCTCCGACCACTGACACTTGCTGATGCTTTTTAAAGTTGTCGGGGATATTGCGAGCCATTTCTTTTTCAACCATAATGAAGTAAATGCAAAAACAATGTACAGTGATAAAGCTAAGGTAAAACAGATTCAGGGAATACACTAAGTCGTATAATATATTTATAAGCAGTAAAAAGCCAGGCTGTAAATGTGAAGGTATTTGGGGAAGTGGTCAAGTCAAGTAATCTCGTACAACAAATTTTCTTTGATAGCACATAAAAAGTAATTTAAAGGGGAAAGAGTGAATCAATCCATGCAGATAAGTGCCTACATTTTAACGTTGCTGTTGGGAGGAAGCAAACATTATCATTAAAAAGCATCACTGGAACATCTGCTTCAAATGCTTATTTAAAAAAAATAAAAAATACGGGCCCTGCCTCCTTATGCAATATGCCACTAACACACCACCCATAAACTACTGTCTGTTTATTCCATGGCCGTAAAAGAAAGGTGTGTTTCCTCTGCATGGTTTACTGCAGCTCCTCTCCGTCCATCTTGTCACTGTCTTTCTAGGGCTGTCTGGAAAAAAAAAAAAAAGAATCACTTGCAAATGTTTGGGTATACAGTTATCCCTCGTTTATCGCGGTTAATGGGGACAATTACCCCCTCATGTAATTGAAAAACCTCGAAGTAGAAGTTGACATTTTGTTTTTTATTGTAATTTTATTGGGGGAGGGGTTACGCCTCTATTACGTCGTTGCGACCCCCCACCACCCCGAGTTGTTTCCTAACCTTCCAAGTACTTGTTACACAACAAATTTAACCTAAAAAAAAATGCAAAATGAAGAAGAAATACCAAACAGCAGGCTATGAGAAGATTTTGACTGACAAGCCAGGCAGCGGACAACTATGACCAAATGTTAGCTAACAGTTACGTAATTTTTTTTTTTAATTGTTTTGTCGTAATTGTCTTGCTGTCATAGCTGTCAGATGGTTGAGCGCTCGCCGTTTGTCAAGTTTTGAAGAAATCTTGTGAGGAAAAAAATGTAAGGATCCCAAAAATATAGACAGGGAGAAGTGACCCAAATAGATTTATTACAGAAGAATCCAGTACCGCCAAAGTACAACAAAGGAAGCTGAGCCAGGGTAAAATGAAAGGCAAGAAGGAATGATACTAAAAAAAAAAACTAAAAAAAAAACAATCACAAGCAGGAAACCAAAGGAAGCCAAGTAAAAGTAATATTGAAATAATACACACGTAATCAAAGCAAAACGACAAAGCGGCTGTGACGAAATCTATGAGCAGAAAGCGACGTGTCACCAACATGAACTACATCTTGTGCAATAGGTGTTGTACGAGCATTCAACGATACCAGCTCCATTAATTCAACATTTTAAAATCAGCAAATCAACATAAAACATGAAGCAATCAAAAGCCTACAATTTAAATAACGTTATGAGTTTCCGAACAGAACGTTGATCAAAAGGGTCGTTCGTTTATTGACTTGGACGAGACTGGCGAGATAAAACAAGGTAAGATGCTGGCTTGCATCAGCTCGCAGGATAAATCCACTCGGCCGGGAGCCGATCAAGGCCGAGTCATCTCTATGAAACAATGTGTCTTTTTGCCGTATGGTTGCAGGTATGAATGTATTATTCATATTTTTTTTTTTAAATGAATATTTTTTTTAAAAACTTGAAGCGCGAAGTGGCGAGGGAACACTGTAAAAGGCAAACACACACCACTGTGCTTTCCATGGGCTATGTTAATTATGCTGTTAAAATGATGTATGAGAGCGTTTCCATTCAAACGACATTATCCTGCATAGGCCATCACGAATACCCTTAAAACATCAGTTTCTCTTGAGGTCTGGGCGTAAATCTTACGTTTACAACATAAAACACCTCAAATAAAACTAGACTTCATAACTTTAACAGCCCCCTGAAGCTCTAATTTGAATGAAGACCATCTTTCGACAAATATTCCGCTCCATCTTCTGAAGAACTTTTCCAACATCTCCAACTTGGCAACATGTGCTTTGGCTTCAATTACACAAAGGAGAGAAGTGAGTCACCAGTTATTGGACGTGACAATAAGGCAGCCCACTCGCTTTTTAGTCAGCTCCCGTCTCAGAGGGAAACATCTCCAAGAGCAACATAAATGTGCATATATTACAGCATTAACACAACTTTACTGTGCCACAAACCTTTTGGTTTTGTTTTAAAAGCCTGTGTGAATATCCCTAGACAGCCCCAAAAGTGCAGAACATGACTTCCTCCTTCCGAGATGAAGGTTTAGAGAATGTAGAGCACACAGGCGGTGTGATTTTACAACAACAAAGTACAGACATTGCAGTCAGTCTCTTGGATCGTGCTTCAAAGACCTGTGTGTTAAACACTTGCAGGGAGAAATTCTTTGGATTCATGGTCATTTGGAATCGGGGGAAAGGCGGAATTAGGGAGGAAGTTGAGGAGGAGTATGAATTCAGAAAAGAAGAACAGGGAGCCCAACACTCCAAACAATCATTCTGCTTTAAATGAGAGCAAGCTCGTAAAAATGTTACCTTCTGAAATGTCTCACCTACAGATGGTGATGTTCACACTGTGCAAAAAAAACGCGCTTTACAGTATAAATGGCCCCTCGGTCTAATAAAATCACATGAATCGGAGTTTAATCTAAACGGTCCATCCTCTCGCCCCGTCATCCTGGTTTCTTCCTGTCCCATAAGAAGCCCGTATATACAGACGCTGTTGCCATTTGAAATCAAAATAATCCAATCGAAGTCTCTGGTGTCATGTGGCTCGGAATGACCCAATCCATGAGATACATGTGCTGACTTAGCTGCTAAAAAAGGTCCATCCTCTGCCAGAACTCCACTCTGTGTCTCATCAGGTGGCTCAGTCCACTTACTGAAACCTCTGGCAGTATGTTTCAGGCCTGCTGGATTAGTGGTACTGGCACCAACATCTAAGGGCCGGTACACAATATAATACGAAATAATAAACTTCCCCCAGGAAAGTGAGAGCCAACCATGTGGGTTAAGGGGGCTTTTGTCATGAAATTAAGGACAGATTGGGACACACCAACATGAAAGCGGTATGTGCTGTAAGGAATGGTGTGCAATTTGCTGCATTTTCTCTTCTTGTATCACGATATTGAAAAACTATATATATATTTTTTTATGATGTATGATAGTGGTCCTGATCAGTCGGGCCACGGACCGATACCGGGCAAATAGAAAAAACAAAAAAAACTTATGGTTGACACATTTCAAGATGCTAATTGTTTCAGTACGCTGATTAGATTAACATTACACGAGTGTTAATCAAACAAGCTGGTAAAATGACTAGCGATTGCACGTTCAAAGTCAAATAGAGCTTATTATTGTGTTTGTGCTTAAATTATCGTGTTGGATTAAATTTATGAAAAGGTAAACCCTTATTAAGATGGCTGAACATATATTATAAGTTAAATAGAATCTTTATTGGAATTAATCTAAGTACATTTAACGAAATAAACTGGAGGGTGTGTTTCATTCATGTCAACTAAAATAGATTTCATTTGACTACAAAAAATAAGTACCAACATAGGAACTGAATGCAAGTAACTAAATGACTATGTTGTAAAAATGTGGTACAGAGTTTGTTTGTTTATTTTTATTTATTTATTTTGGGGAAGGCGGGGTTCCACCTCTTAGTTTATCAGCTTTTCAAGTATTTATTCCTCCATGATTAATTGTATGCACATTAGATCAAAGACAAGCTAAGCATCAAGTGAGGCATATTTCTAATTCCCTCCTGCTGGTTCCGAATGGCCACCTACCCTTGTTACACTTTAACTGCAACCTTGTACCTTGTTTAGAAATGCCATGCTCAACCTTTCCAGATATGCTATCCTAATGAGCCTGGCAATAAATCCCTTTAAATGTGCGGTTTGGAGTAGCTGACCCAAAGAGCTTCTTGAATTCCCCACGGGACACCCACACTCAGAGCCTGGGAATGAACCAGGAAGGGGTCATCATGCTGTTGCAGATGGGAATTGACAAATTATTCGCATCTGCTATCGGATGTATTATGCCATCATTTCAAAGTGTTACCACAGTAATAGTAAATATAATCTGTCTCACATCCAGTCCCAATTTCCATATTTTGTCCCAAGCTGCTCTTGAACCTGTGACAGGAATAGCTGTATATATTTTTTTCTCTTTATTTATCCGTCTACCCATTTTCTAAAGAGTTCAAAGTAAACATGATGAATCTGCATTTAACCGTTATGCTGCACACAAATGGAATAATCTTCCATCAAAAGTGAAGTCAGCCCAGAGTGTTAATGCTTTTAAATCCAAGTTAAATATTGCTTTTTTTGTTCCTCAAACCTTTGATTAAGGTCCTCTTAAAAAAATTTAAATAATTTGTTCTTCTGTTAGAAAACCACGTTTATTTCTTTACATTACTTGTAAATGTTTTCTTCAAGGTTTATGTTATTGTGTTTAAAGGTTGTCAACGTACATTTTAGTCCTTTTTATTTATTTATTTCTTTAAGAGGACAAAACAGCACACTAGTATGAATAAGAAGAATTTGAAAAAGAAACAAATTACGCAATGAAATGCTGTGACTGAACGGAAAAGAAATTAAAATGGTCATTTGATTACGAACTAGTCAAGTGGTGGCACAAGTTTGAAAAACAAAGACATACGTGATTGGTTGGACATGAAGAAAAAGGTGGGAGAACTCATATTCGGACAAAGGGGTGCAAACGGTCACGGGAGGGTAGATGAATCAATTCAGTTTGTGTTTAATGATATTGAAAGTTGTGAAAAAAATGAGAGGGGTAGGGTGGGAGAGAGAGAGAGAACGCACAAAGATGGCTGATTAGAATTATCTGAACAAGATGCTGCATCTGGAATGGAGTCATGCAGTAATTTCCTTTTCGTCAAAAAAAGAAAAAAAAGAAAAAAAAGCCGATTGTATTGGACATATTCATTTGATTACAGTCCAAGCAAGAGTTGTTATTTGATTTCTCCTTAGAGTGATGAACTATTGTTGTTGAGAAAAAAGAAAATGAAAAATTGACTATAAAAGTAAAAAATATCTTCAAATAAATTGAAATCAAAGAAAATGAATTATACAGAGGAAGCTCTAAAGTCCAACTGCTGTAGAGTTTAAAATTAGGATTTTTTTTTTTTATACAATTCTGTATGCCGCTGGTCGCACAAATCTCTGCTTACATTGAATTCCACTAATGTCAGCATTTCAGAGGAGACCTTAAGTACAGCCAACCTCCAATGATGAATGTTTCATGTGTTTTGCTTTTTTCTTTTGTCTTTTGTGGTTCTTTTTGTGACGCCTTTTCCGCAAAAAGGAGCAGCCTCCACTCTGATGACGCCTTTGTCATTTGGTCAAGTTAAGACTCCTTTATATGCTTTATGACTGTTTTATGTTTTAGTATGACAGGTGAACTCATTCCTACGCTTTCAAATGAATGTTATGTAATGATACCTTTTTTTACATGGAGAATCATAGGCGTAGAAAAATGTCAGGTAAATTATATTATTGCTACAAATAATGTAAATAATAATACTTTTTTTTGTTTTTTAATGTTAGATCGTACTTTTTTCCCATTGAGTGGAACCAGAAGATTCCCCAGAACAGTATATGTAAAGACTATGCGGGATGATGGTCGCCTCAACGGTTGGAGCAAATTCCAGGAGCAATCATGATCTCTCTGATGTGTATTATAACATAGAGTTACATTGGAGTAGTTATGGCAATTTCGCAAGTGCGGTTTCACAGCTTCCAAAAACACAAGCAGACAGTGTCATTACCACACTTTAAGACAGCCTTGTTGAACACCACAGCTTCCCTTTTCACTGCAGTTCCACTACAAATACACAGATCACTGCGCAAGGTTAAGAAAGCAGGGCCTGTGTATTTTGGCAGTTGGAAAATGTTCTGAAGCAGCAACAAATCTGCTATATTTAGGCCTTGATAGCTGAGGGAGCAGCGAGAATCAAGGCCGATGTCAGTAGGAAGGAAGGACAAAGTAGCTCCAGCTTGCAAAGGTGATGCGAGGGATGCAAACCATATGCTCGTAGTAATGCTCTTATGAATGAATTATAATGGCCCACAAACTCTGGAGTTTGGTGTCAGAAATCCTTATCGACATAAAAATTGAACATGGTAAAATGTATCATCCATATTCCAGCTGCAGGAGTTCTGCCAAAAAGTGACAAAAGTGACGGTAACGTTTTACTTTACAGAACATCTCTATACTGCACGGCTTGTCCAGCAGATTTACGGCGCGGCACTGAAGCAGCATCTGGCCGTGCAACACGGGAGGGAAGCTAATCTTGTTTACATTCAATCTGCTATTTCCTTCCCTCTGAAGCCTTGAAAGAGCAAAGTCATGTAATACTTTATTGAAACTGTTGCAGAAATGGGCCTACTGGCAGCAGACAGCGAAAGGGTTTTGTGGCCTGGCCAAGACTGCCTGGAGCAAAACGCAATAGATACACCCGATATTTGGAACTTGACGTCTTCTCGAATAACAATAACTCTAAACCGCAAACTCCAGGAGAAACGAAGGAAGCTTACGTTCTCTGTCCATCTTGATTCAAGCATGTGTTGAAAGTGATGAAATGTAACATTTACTTATGTGTGCCTTTCAATGACTGCGTTTTATTCGAGGTTCAAGGTAAAGAAAAGAGAACAGCCATATCTTTTGCTCAGTTAGGGCTGAACATTTAGCAGATCCATCATATGCATACCTCAGAGTAACGACAATTGATGCTGAGAAGCATGATGGCCACAATCTACAAAGTAACTTGGTACGAGACGGTCATTGAAAGTTATAGTTTTTGCGGATCACAAGCCGCTGTGAAGTCCAAAACAAGTTTCTTCATCTATGTTCTACTGAGAATAGCTTTGCCTGGGGCCTTGGAATTGCTAAAGCAAGATATTTGCTAAACTTGCTGATAGTTGATAGCTCACCATTTTTTTCACAGTATACACAAGAAGGAAAAGTTGACAGCCTACACAAAAAGTTGCCCAAATGAAGCAAAGAACAGCAGAAGGCCATCTGATGTTTTGAGGATTGGCTCAGTGGTAAGCTCCTGAAAATGTAAGAGGCTGTATGTTTCCATGTAAAATAATGGAAAACCTTACAGCAATGTATACCAACTAAACAAATCAAGGCAAATAAAACCAATGAGAAAAAGACTTAAAGCCAGTTCATTCTGAGAGGACTTTGAATATTTGGCTATAATCAATAGCAATTTGTGTTGGGGAGAGCATGAAGTACTTAAACCCGAAAACTCTATACCTCCACTCTCTCCACCCTTGTCTTTATTTCTTTATTTTACAGTTAATGCAGAGTAGTGATTTAATGAGGGAAAAAATAGACTATAACCAGACAAACATTTGGACACACTTTCTTATCAAATAAAATGAGACTGCAACTCATTTGGACACACCTTCAGTCTTTATTTTAACGAGTACCTCATCCCCACGGTTTTGGGTTTTATGTCATTTCTAGAACGTGTCTGACTGTGTATCAAGTTAACTCAAGTTTTTTTTTTTAATCTATCCCTTAACCATAGAAGATTCTCAAGTAGCTTCACGGGCCCACAGTTCACAAAAATATGTTTGTGAGTTGCTGTTGACCTTCCCTGTCCTTTCTTGTGTTGCTCAAGTAGAGCCCTCAGTTATAAAAAAGTGTTGTTGTTTTTGTCAAGTCATTTTAATCATAATTTATGTTGACGATTTGGTTTGAGCTCATGGACACACACACACACGCACACACGCACCCCCACACACCCACACACACAAGCGTGCAAACAGGTACAGTGACTAATTTCTCCACATGTAAACATGACAGTTGTTTCAGATCACTATATGTCTGTTTTTCAGGTGTTTTAACCCTATAATGCCTGACCCCAGAAATAATGGCCAGAAAATTCAGATTTTTGGAATCTGAAAATTTTATTTGGCACTGTAACAAACCCCCCCCCCCAAAAAAAAAACTAAAAAATATTTGTAAATATGATTTCATATTTCTATCATGATACCATGGGCATTTTTTGCCATTCTGATGTTCAAATTATATAACAAAAACATAGGTATTTTAGTTTGGAAAACTAACATTTAACAATAAGGCTCAGAAATTCTTGTATCAAATTTGGTGCGTTTGGCAACATAGGGTTATGTACATAGAAAATAATTAGCTGCTCTCTGTAAGTGGTGATGCCCCGCCCCCACACACACACACACACACCCACCCACAAACACACACCCCCACAAACACACCCCCGCACACACACCTGCACATCATTTTGCATGAAAAAAACACCACTGGCTGTAATGATTTCTTTCCATCAGGGACATGCAAGAGAACACAAACAGACAAGGGAAAACATTGAACAGGCCTAGTTTGAGGGTCATCACAGAGCCTTCATTTGAAACAAGATCCAAAGCCCAAGGATCAAATCAACTCGGTGCAGGTCCTCAACACCTAACAGCACCATCCCCCCCAATGACAGTATCTACATGAAGTAAAAACAAACACGGATTCTGAAATGTCTGTCGTTCACAACCTTAACTACTTAAAATTCTTATGACAACAACTGTGTTTTTCCATTCACCAAATCAGTAATTGGAGGTACCATGCCGGAAAAAATGTCATCCAGATGTTTTTTTAACTTCCAAGTATTGCACCTAGCCAAAAATATGGGTTCTTTTTCACTTTTTACTATGTCATCATCCTAAAGATTGAAGCATTAGCAGCACCAGAACAAGCTGCCCTTCCTGGCCACCTGACCCAAGTACGTCACTTGCACTTATACGTCGCCCTTGTGAACTCATACTTGGCAAAGGTTGCTGTTAAGAGTTACCACAACCAGCCAAGTGCCTGAGCAAAACCTGGATACACTAAAACCGTGTATTCCAATGGACCAACATGACATGTACTATATCCCCCCCCCCCCCCCACACACACACACACTCACGCCAACAAGGCCCAACGCATTCGCCCAAACGTGGTCAGAGACTTTATTGTAGGAAGGAAGCGGTTGCCTCAGTCATACTGGGAGAAAAACACAAAGGCCACTGCCGTATTCACCTCACATCCAGTTCCGAACCAGCTGTGGCTAGCCATAAAGGAAAACTATGGTTATGAGAACACCTCCCTCAGGTGCCATATGGTATTTGATTTTCCCAAGATTTCTTACCTTTGCCCAAAACCCCCAAATTCCCTCCCACTATTCGTGGGAGTTTATGTCTCGTACTTCAGCTGCACTGATGCGATGATGACAGAGCAATGATGCCAACTGCAGCCACAACGTTTACCACTTTTAAATGTGATGAAAAAGTAAGCTGGTGAAGAGTTCAGATCTCAGTGACA
This sequence comes from Idiotropiscis lumnitzeri, assembly GCF_059441095.1. Taxonomy (NCBI): domain Eukaryota; kingdom Metazoa; phylum Chordata; class Actinopteri; order Syngnathiformes; family Syngnathidae; genus Idiotropiscis; species Idiotropiscis lumnitzeri. The sequence continues at coordinate 16,316,678 of NC_142400.1, read as the reverse complement.
GGCCTGAGGCAGTACCTTGGAAAAACTGAGATTTTCAGTAACAAATCAGAGCGAAATATAACAGAAGAGTGTGTTCCTTTTACGGAAACTAACTTTCAAACCAAAGCTGTGCAATCACCACATTAAAGGGCTCCCATTCTTTAGACAACCACTGGTATGCAGTGTGGATGCCAGGGTAGTGTTTTTCATTAGATTTCTCGGGTTTTTTTTCATGTTGATCTGGCAAATTAACTTACAACAGGCTGAACACAAGATGCAACTTGGAAAAGAGCATGCAGCAAATTGCTTTTATCAAAAACACTCACGAGAGCTGTTTACTTTGGGGGATCTAATAAAAAAGCTCATGCTGAGAGTGTTTCGGTGAGTTCATGTGGATAAAAGACCACAGTCAAGCTCAATACAAGTGCCTAAACCACATGAAGAGGGTACACATTTGATTTCCATCACAGCCATTTGCTGATCACTTATTGCTAGTATCTCTGCAATACTGTTTTTTTCCCAGCACAAGCTCAAAAATTGGCTTGTGATTACTCATTATCATTGTTTCAATCTTTAAGGACATGAAGCATGTTAAAAAAAATGTAAAGCATATGCTCTCTGACCATGTGGCGAAGCCAAGCACAATATGTTTGTTCGAGTAACTTGTACACCACATTATTTGGGTTTGGAAGAAACTATGCACAACCTGAAAATAAGTCGCTTGAGCTGATGGCCATGATGACTTACATTGTTAGTGTGCCTTCAACTCGACAATTGTGGTCTTTTTATGAAAAGGGGTTTATTTAATGAATATGTTGGATTAACATTTTTGGTACATTCAAATCCACGATACAGATTAATTTGCCACATTGCATTTTATGACATAGACCATAGTAACATGCTATTAAGATCTTCCCTTACAGTCTTGAAATAAAAATTCACAATGAGCACTTGCTGACTGTCATACAAAAAGTCATAATATATATATATATATATATATATATATTATTATTTTTTTTTTTTTTCAATTCTTGTGTTTTCAGCTTTCAAATATTTGGGGTAATACCGTGTTAAGGCCGGTGTTTGAATGGTTTATTGAAATATACACATTACATTCCAAGCACTGTATTAAAGCCCTAACACCATCCCTATGGCCCCAATTTGCTCCCAGAGGTTCACTCCTGCTCACTCTCAGCCAACTCTGGTTCTAGCAGGTCACATTCTTTATGGATCTTTTTAAATTACCTTTGCAAAAACGGATAATTACCAAAAAGTAAAGGGGAGTGGCCAGGTGAGTAATGGGTCGCTCATGCTCTGTAACCATGGACCACCCAGTCAGCGACATCAGCTGCAGGCTCAGTAAGTTTGAAACTATTTGCCGTTTTCATTTTAAATGACTTTTTCCCCCCTTCTGGCCTATATTGCCAAAGATATCATTACAGTATGCGGTCTCCCAAGGGTATTTTGTCTTGTGACTTTCTCAGTGGAAAGGTTCAAATCAGCCATTGAGCGGTCAAACACTGTCAGGGCCACAGTGATCTTAACATGAGAGGAAGCTTTACAGTTTATTAATCTTGTGGGAGCTTTGCATGTACATTCAATGTTATGCATCTGTGAATTGAATTGACCACCTTTAGCATATTTCATGAACTTCTTAAGAGTACAGGGATATTCACGGCCTTAAGAAAGAGAACCGCTCATCAGATGGAAACAGTTGGCAAGTGGTGTCCACAGGGAGCTGAAGTATCTTTTTTGGCCCCCCGCAGAGGGAAACGGTCATTAGACAAGAGCCGCAATGATGAAACCATGAGAGGGAAAAGTAAATTGTTCTTAGTGACTCACAACCGCCCTCAACAAATCAAGAGGAAATATTTAAGAAAATACAGATTATCTCTTTCATTAACGGTATGTTCTTGACTTTGGCAGAATTAAGGCTCACTGGAGCATTAAACCCTTGACTGCATTGTTTTGATGCACAATGTAAGTTAAGATGGTGTTGGAAAAAGATCCAGTGTATTCCAGCTTTTGTTTTAAAAGGTTAATTCACTCACAGTAAAACCAAGCACAAAATGATCATTTGTCATAATCCCCAAGGGAGACCTTTTTTATTATTATGTTGACTTTTCAATAGTCAAAGGCCCAGAGGAGTCAAACTTACCGTCAAATGGCCAGCCAGACCAGATTTAGCCAGTTTCGCATGACCTCCCTTGTCACAAAGTATATTCCCAGCTTCCATCTCCCTGGTGATTTTCCTCATAAATGCAGATAGCGCAGGCTCCGCAAGGTTAATTTGAGGATGAAGGCTGTCTCATCCGCTGTGTACAGTAAAAACATTCATTCAATTCTCCTTCTTGAGACATTGTGACATATCAGAGGAAGCTTCTTATAATATTGATATGCCATTAGTAAAAACAATTATTGAACATGTAGTGCAACCCTTTACTTATATATGTAATCTGTCATTCAAATCTGGTATCTTTCCATCCAAAATGAAAATAGCAAAAGTCATCCCAATTTATAAAAATGGAGACAGGCACCTATTCACCAATTATAGACTAATTTCATTATTGCCACTAGCATAGACAGCAAGGAGTTCACTGTGGGGATTTTCATCGACCTAAAAAAAGCTTTTGACACTATAGATCATAGTATATTACTAAATAAATTAATGAGATATGGCACAAGAGGTGTAGCATATGAATGGATGAAAAGTTATTTAGAAAATAGATATCAGTATGTGCAGTTTAAAAATACAAAATCCAATCAACTGCAGAATTTAAAATCGCGCAAATAATGTATAAAGTACATAATAATATGATCTGCTGCAATACTCAGAAGCTGTTTGAAATGAGAGAACGTTGTTACAACATACGGGGCACAAGTCTGTATAAAAAACCTAAACCAAGAACAGACATTAGGCTTCGGTGTGTTTCTGTAAAAGGTGTAATTCTGTGGAATGACTTTGAAACGGACCTGAAAAGATGTAAATCACTTATTGTGTTCAAAAACATGTTTAAAAGAAAAGTACAAGAAAACTATATAAACCAAATATAAGTAAGTAAATTGCCTAAAATGTGAAATATGTATTATATATAACACTGAGTATAATGTAAATATTTTTATATATTAGATTTTATATGGACAATCTATTGTATCAGATTTAAATTAAGTAAAAATGCACTACCCCCTGTAGGACTCGATAAGTTCGCTACTTATTCCTACTCCGTATTGAACATGTAGACTGTGCTTATGACATTCCTTCTTCTCTTCTTTCCTTTTAAATCTTTTTACTTCTGACTATATTCATCTCTGTTCTGTTTATATGTTCAATAAAATGCTTTGCGAAAAAAAAAAAAACACCAGTCAAACAAGTTATCGCTGCATAAACTGACACCGTCACTTGTCAATTTACATTTCCACGGTTCTTTAAGATTCTCGTAAGCAAGTACTCCGGTCTGACGTAAATGAGAAAGTGGATTTCTGCATCTTTGTAGAGCATGTGGCGTATGTTTCAATGGATCAGAGTAGATGAGGAACGTCAACATACTAATTTCGTTCCGAGTGCTAGTCTCGCACAATGCGCAGTCTAATTGTGTCCATTAGTGTTGTCATTCTTTTGGTATTTTGATCGACTTTGCGCTGCCAGAATTGCTTACAATGAGGCATTTGTGCTGTTGTGGGATTGAAATTGATTTTTCACGAAATTCTCTAAGTGGCATTCTTCATTTGCATCAAAATCAGGGTGGTCGGATGCGCGCTACGCACAAGTAGGCCATGCTTGACATTAAGGAAACAGAAATAGACTCACTGTGGTCTTTGTATGGTTTTGGCAGGTAAACTGAAAGCTTTCACAAGTCAATGATGTAGTCGGTCGGACGTGTATGTCACATGGGTAATTGAAGACCACCCTCGATCGTTCCTCTGTGTGACCCATCGCAATAGTGATGGTTGACCGGGGTGTTGTTAAATTATTTTTAGGTGATAATGATTATAATTAGTTTAAATAATTGATTCAGAGGGATTGCCCAAGTCTGGTAGCTATCATATTAATGAATGAAATCCCATGATGTCCCCCACACAGCGACAAATTAGTCTGCCTGCAATGCACTTTGATCAAATACATCAAAATCATGTTAAGCCACCTGCACTACGAGGGAGACCCTCCCTGTCCACATCTCAGTGTTACGGCCACAAACTCTAAATCAGCGGTGGGCAAACCGTTTGATTGGTGGGCCACAATGGGTTCTAAAATTTGACAGAGGGGTAGGACCAGGAGCAGATGGATGGAGTGTTTTGGTAACCTCACCTCATCGGAGAAAAAAAAATACATTTAATTTTAAATGAAAATGAACAAAAGCATTACTATAAGCACCACAGTATTTAGAAAATAAAACATTATCAAGGTGTATTCATTGAATTTTTTTCAAGTTCAGCGGGCCGGATTAAAATGTATCATGGGCCGCACGAGGCCCCCCCGGCTGTAGTTTGCCCACGCCTGCTCTAAACGGACACTCGGGCTTATATTGAGTCAAACACTTTCAGCCTATCTATCACTGGCAAACCAGTGTGTAAAGATTTTGAAGATTAGTCCCACATGTTCATAAACACACCAGAGTGATAATGGCAGCATGTGAGGTAGATAAAGATGCAAGAAAGATTGGGGATATTCCCATTAAAGGATGAGCAAGGTATCAAGATAGCCAAGTGCTCCAATGAGAATGTGCACTTCATTAGAGGGGAAAAGGCTGGGGACAACCAATTGGAGCCAAATACTTTGAGATTCTGGAACAGCTAATAAAAGTCCAAGCCAAGAGTCATACAAGTACACTTCAACTCGCACCAGTGAGTGAGTGAGGCAACAGAGCTCTCATCAGAAAAATGACTTAAGGTTTTTAAAGGCTGAAATAATAATCCAATACGATTTTTTTTCATGCAACATTATGTATGTCAAAATAAAAGTTGAATGTCTTCTGGGAATTTTTGTTGGGTTTTGGTGGGCTGGGAGTTGGTGATAGTGAGGTAGCGGTCGGGTCAGGTGGTGGAATGGAGCGCTGGTGAACATTTTTAAAAGCCTCCCAGCACAATAATGAATTTTCTATAGAGACGTCCTCGGGGAATAAGAGGTCTCTCGACTCCTGAATATCGGAAAATCCAGATCCTTTGCAGTTGGGCTGGAACTGCTCTGGTTGACTTTGACCGCAACTCTGCAGGGTGGGACCTTAAGGGCAGCAGGTCAACACAACTTCAGCAGCCACCCAGCTGTTTCAGCTCAGGGAGTGCGCATGAAACAATCCCTATCCAAATATATACGACAGGATATGCAGTATCCAGAACTAACTTGCTGACCTAAGTAAAGTGAATTTCAAATTGCAAAACCATAAACACCGAAATAAGAAAATAATTGTAAGAGAAAGAAATGACAGCAACGACAAGATTTTTGTAAGGAATAGTAGGCATGAAGAAATGTGGTTATTTTTGACAAGACAAAAAATTTAACTGAAACCAAGGAATCAAATATGCAGAGCCCAAATGACCAACTCACAAAGTTACTGTGATACCCTTACCCAGAAAGACACATCTCATGGCCAAATCAGAAGAAGTGGGAAGGCAGTCCACAAGGGAGCCCCCTAAGCAGCCGTCTATGAGCCTGGAAGAAGAGATTTAGCCAGTCCAAGAACTATTTAAAAACCAAATGACAGCCAGATGATGAAGCTTTGCAGTGTCGGCAATATATTACTTGTCCCTGCCTCTTAGTAGCCATAGATCCATAGTTGTAGTGTGACAAAATGATAGTCATATACTCGTGGGAACATGATAAATTGAAAGGTTAGAAAGGATTCATTGATCTTATTTTGTATCCAGGAACATGTCCAAATGCGCAGCAACAGGCGAGGGAAATATACAGTATGTGTATAATGTATTGGCAAGGAGAAAATCCCTACAGATTTGTTGTACAACCTTTGAGTGGATGAAGAAAAACTCATGTGTGAGGACTATCTTGACTTTTGAGTTCAAGCAAGCCCAACAAAAGTGTCAACATACTTTCAATTATCTGTATTGGTGTGGTAGATATTTTTTGTGACTGCAGAACAGAGATCAGACAAGGCATTATGACCCATGTCCTGTCCCACTCGGTGTTATTTGTTGAACATTAAAATTGTTGGGGAACTGGTAGCCACACATCTGGGTCTGCAAAGCCATATCCCTATGATTGCATTTCTGTTGACTGTTTGGAATGCTTACACATCTGGAATTCACACCATTATGACTAGTAGGCAGAGGCTATTGTTCCGAAGAGTTTGTCCTTCTGCTCGTACTCGGCCATGATGGGGACTGAGGGTTAGGGGGTATGGGGTGCTCGCCGCATATATTGCAGCGCGGGGTTCGTACGTGGTCAAGAGTCCAACGTAACGGAGAGAGGCCAGTCACTTTTGAATATAAAATATTTTTCTGCCCCGAATAATAAATAAACCAGAGGTACTGCAAGTATGATTTTTTTTTTTCATGTGTGCGGTTTGGGGCAGACTAAATTGGCCCGCTGACCCGTACCGGGCCACAGTCCACAGGTTGGGGACCACCTATGTAAACTGATGTTAATAATCTGTTAGTAGTCTCTACTGGGCAACATGCCACATAATTTCCGGAAAAATCCCAAGTATTGCGGGAATGAGTAGGAAAATGGCAGATTTGAAGCAAGTGTACCGAAGAAACGAATTGGCAGATGTCGCCTCAGCCATTGAATAGATCCATTAAAGTGTCCAGGTAGGTTTTTTTCTCTGAGCAAACAACTGAAGGGAGGCTTAGTACTACTAAGCAAGGTTGTTTTTTTTAGGTGTTCACCAAAGTGCAAAATCTTATCTCATATGCTGGACAAGAATTTGTAGCACTTGAGGAGTTTAATGACATCACTTATAGGAGCAGCGAGATAAACACAAAGAGCTCATGCGTCTGCTTGTCTCTGCTTCCAGCTCTCTTGTGACTCATGTAATGCTGTCTGCCTTCTTACTGGGGTCAGGGACTGCTTGCATTAGTTCACAGCCCAATTAAACCTACTTGCAGCACGCAATGTTGCATTGTTAGTTCAAGCACTCATGGAGAAGCAGGGAGTTCTTTCATGATAAATAGCTTTACAATGTTGAAGGGTCTCGTTACAACAGCACTGTGTTAAATAACGATCGCAGCCATTGTGACTCTTTCTAAGACCATGTTTCCTGTGTTCATGCTCTTTAGTTTAGCTTTGGCTGACTTTATATAGTATGACACAATGAATTCGACAGTGAAATGTAAGAACCTCTCAATAAGGGTGTGTTGGTATTTCAGGAAGGGTATCTGGAAGAGGCAAGCGACAGACAAGTGAAATGTGGTTCAGTAAAATTGGAAATGGATAGTTTGAGATGTCAACAATGTTGTTTTTGTTTTTGGGGGGTTTTGCTGCTGTTGTATGAAATCAACCTGATCAAGCTTAACATGAAATTAAATCGTATTTGAATAAAAATACATAAAATATAGAAACATATAATCTGGGTCACTGTTAATTCAAGGCAGTACTCTTGCAATTTCATGTGAATTTTGATTCTCTGGGAATTTCAGTTTAGCCACATTTCAAGTCTTTATATATACATATATATATATATATATATATATATATATATATATATATACATATATATATATATATATATATATATATATATATATATTATTCTCTGCATATTTCTATAATTTTCTTCATTTCACATGAACAAAAAAATAACACTGAAATAGGAAAACTGACAATGCAGCGCTACATCAATGCCAAGGCTAACTTTGGAATAGCAAATCATGTTATTGCTATAACAGGGTAATAAAAAAGAAATGTTTATAAAACATGATGGGACTAGCCACTTTAGTTGAGTCAGCATGAACGGCTGCAGTTTTGGTGGCCTTACGCAGTATCACATCTTGAAGTCGATATTCTGTCTTGTGTACAAGAGTTGCAACAATGTAAGCCTTTTAAGTTGCAGAGATGAAATGAAAGAGTCCAGATGGTAAAAATGACAAAGATCATCAGATATCCCGCATTGCAATCATAAATAAAAAGCTGGTCCCTTTGGGTTGCAAGGCTGCGGTCGGTGCACTAATAAGGAGCATTTGTATCAGCTTCCTCCTTGCAGCACAGTACATTTTTTGACAGCATATGTTTGCGTTGCTCTTCCCAAAAACTATTAATTGAAAATCCTCAAGAAGATAACCGTTTTAGAAAAACAAAAGAAATGTGTGAGGCTTTATAGTAGCCTTCTTTGTCATGTTATAGATGTTTTCTGTTTTCACAAATTTAAATGGTTAGTACAAGGTTTATCTTATCTGCATGTGGACATACTTGAAGGTATTCTTGAATCCAAATGTCTCTTTAGCTGTATGTGGTTTTGTATGTTGTTATAATATTCAATAACGATGTAATTGAAAAAAAAAGATGTCATGTCAATTATGTACACTTAACCTAACAAAAGGTAGCGACACCATGGTACAGTTACACCTTGAAATACAACTCTATTTTCTTTTCATGACCATGCTTGTTACTGAACAGCCATCTTAAATCATGTTTCCCATGGAGCCCATCTCAGCTGACTACGGGTGAAAGACGCACTACACCCAGAACTAAAAAGCAAAAATTGTCCAAACGACAGATTAAGTTGGGTCACTCGTATCTCGAGGCATCACTGCACATTTGTTTATGTTTTTAAAGCTGCAGACCCATCTTATCCTTTTGAGGGAGCCTATCTCAGCTGACTATGGGTGAATTCACATGACATCAAAGATAAGTAGACAGTCAATCACAGGGCCGATACGGAAAAAAGACCAACAATCATTGTGACTGCATTCACACGGTCACCGAATGTGAACTGAATCTACAGCAGTGGAAACAGTCCATGGCCCCCTGGAGTGTCTAGTATGAGCAGCCCATATAGTGAATCACCTTCCTCCACTTCACATCCTAATACTCTTCCAACATATGTGAAGTTTATGTTTCATCATTTATACGTATTTATTCTCACTTGTGCTGTCAAATCTGATTATATTGCCTGAAGTGTTTCCTATTTATTACTCTCATAATAGAGATAAAAAAAAACTCATAGTGTAAGAAAAGGAACCCAAATATTGGAAAGATAGCGCAAGGAAATGATCTGACACACATTTGCACATTTAAAAGGTGTTTCAGAATTCTCTCTTTAAATATAGCCTTTTGAATGATGTCGTTCCCATTTCTCCTTAGTAGTAAATTGATTCCTGACAAGTCTTATAATTCGATATCCAAATGGCAGGGTCAAAGGCGTACAATCAGGAAATGTTGCATTGGATATGCAGGGGCCTCGACCAACTCGAGACTCACTTTTAGGTGTTTAATAATACAGTAATAGTATTCATCTAGCACTAACACTTTGGCTAAGATTATGTGCTTTGCAGATCAACCCCAGGGTCTCTTAAATGTTCATAGAACATAACCCTGGAACACACTTACACAATCCATGTGACGCACACCACTCATGCAGAGAAAGTTTTTTGTCGCCGTGACAGGTACGTTAAAGGCGTTCTGAAATATGACTTCCCCAGAAAAACGGCATGTTCCATGCCTATGATTTTTATTTGCATTTCATCTGTCTCAGTCAAGGGAGAAAAGGGCTACGGGGACCGGCACGATTCAGTAGAATGCGAGCACAACAAGGATCGCAAACTCAAGTGAGGTTGGTGAGAAACATTCGTCATACTTCTTTATACAAGTCCGTCAACGCCATATTACAAAGTCCACTGACGGGGTACATATTTCCATTTAAAAAGAAAGGAACTTGGTTTAAGAAGCCCTCGAAATGAACCTGGACACTGATGTAAGGTTGATGTAAACACTTTGTACAAAGTAACCTGTATTTCTGTGCATGTGGACTCAGCAGACACAGCAGCTCACAACACTTGCATGGTTTTGCCACAGGGGGACCTTTTCCAACCACTTCAAACAAATACTCAAGTTGTGACTCCACTTCCCCCTCGTTTTATGACAAAGTGCCTGTGTTAGTATAAAACAGGTCATTTGGACCTCCCCAGGACCAGCATGGTGGAGCGGTGCAACCTGCCAACATGTACAGCTGCCCAGAAGTCCCCAAGGGACCTATAACTCCGCTCTCACCTATATGTCGTAAACAGCTTAAAACCCTATTAAAAGCACAAATACATTTCAGAAACAAGTCGACTTTTATGAAACAATATTTCCTGTCTGTGAGTTGACTATGTTGACTGTGTGACTGCATAGATGCAGAAGCCTAATGTTTTCCTGGTGGTAGCCAAACTTTCCCCCGATTATAAGTAAAGAGCATGTATTCTATAAATGCATTAGAGAAAAACTGTGATTTAGTGGGCTGGAGGGGAAGTGATTACGAGTGACTGATGAGAGGGAAACACAACCCCCCTAAAGACTGCACCTGTACATTAACATTTATTTAGTGTGTGAGTGTGTTGAAGCTTTTCTCCCCCTATGTGTGTTTATGCGTGTTTTCGATTCAACCCTACAGAAATGCGCCGTAATAAATAAAACACGAGTGGATCAGTATCCATCAGGAACAGATGCTGTGAAAAATGTATTCAGATCAAAGTGATGGATAATAATAAGAGGAAGAAGTTTGACAATGCTGAAGGGATATTTTTAGCGTTTCGAAGAACAATTGCCTTTTTAGTTTTTACGGCAGTTATTTATCAGCGACTGATGTGCGCAGCAATAACATATGGAACAAATATTGTGAATGATTTTAATTGTTAGTTCTCTGCTCATATGAAAACATGAAAAAAGGGCTACTTTCCTGCAGAGTGGTTTCCCCAAAGGTCCTTCACAGCCATAGGTCCTTCTTGAAACAGTGTCAAGAGCTGCGTGCACTTTTTTTTTTTTTAGATGGAAAACCATTTCCTGACTCGCTTTGTAATGGACTTACATCTGGCACATCACAAAGAGAAAATAAGGCAAGGGAAGAAGAAGAAATTATATGAACTCAAACAGGGTTGTTGATGCGGGAAAACAGGGCTATTGCAATATTCAGTCCACATCCAACTTAATCACCAAATGTTTTCAAGGTTTTCGAAGGGGACTGATTACACAAAATCATGGCAAGCAGTCTGGATTCTGATTCCTTCATCTCTCCATTCCTCACTTTAGACCCTTTCCAGCTCACAGTGAATTGTATCTCTCCACATTTCCAGTGCTTCTGCAAACATCTTTCCCTACTTCCATTCAACACTTCTTCCATTTCTTCATCTCATTCTCCATCCAGCTCCTTTCCTCTCCACCCATGAACTGTTCAAGCTTTCCATTCCTGCTTTCATCTCTCCATTCTGGCTGTATTTCCATCCACCCAGGTAAATATTAAATACAGCGGGTACTGCGACCTTTTAAAAATGTCAGTTTTGACAGACTGGATGAGACATGCTTGCTCTCACTTGATTTATCCCTCCAATTGTGCTGCAGAAACTTTGTTAGTGTCTTCTCATCATGGCTGGAACAACACTTCGGCGTGGCCAGGAAACAGGTGCAGAAGTTTGACTGTGCATCATTTTACCAGCGGCATGGGGTACATGTGTGCCTGACGATTCAATAATACTTTGGGTCAGCAAAGACACAATAGCAAATTATACCATTTAAGACGCAGGACAATGATTTTATTATGCATTTGTTGGTCATGACAAGTCTGAGTTGTTGCAACATTTTGGAAAGTACTGTAACCGAACCCGATACAAGGCAGCTTGTTTTATTATAGCAATACAAAAAGACAATGAAAGCAGAAAGTATGATGTGACTGGAATGAAAGTAATGTCACAATTTTAATTCCCCAGATGCCTGCTTGACTTTTTTTGCACAATGTGGAGCTTCCAACGCCACTTCACACGCTTCAGAACTTTTTCATACAACTGTTTTGATCATGAATCATGGTCAACTGATGACTACATACAGATCCGCCCTTTGCTCCATCTGTTGACTGCATATTTACTGAATTTGCCACCAGATGGACCAGAAAACAAAAATAATATGTCATATTAATGACAGGCAGCGCTACAGAAGCGTCTGGCCAGAACAAACAACCCAAGGGAAGCTATTTGCTGACAAATGGGATTCAGTGCTTAGCTTCGGCAGCATTAACTCGTAGGTTTTATTGGTTGAATGAGCACGATATCGTGGCTTTCTTAGCTATGCTCTCTGGCAGCACGGATGACATGGCAAGGAGTAAAGGCATTTTGATCACGCAAATATGTTGGGTGCTGTATAACAGATGGCAGGAGACCATTGAAGAAAGTGGCAATGGACAGCAAATGGAGATGTGATCAACGGGAGAGCAAAGAAATGCTCGGCACACTCTTCATGGTGCCAGTCAACGCTACTGGAAGAAACAAACACATTAATTAAAGCCTCTCTGTCATTGTCATTCAAAACTGTGCATTATTACCTTTTTAAAGGGAGAATTTTTGACACAGCACTTGCATTGGTTCTCATTGCAAGTGACTTCAAGTTGTGGCTGCATGGTGAGTGGAGCTGGCAGGGAAATTGTGGAGTTGTAGTTTGGTTATTAACCAACAGGAGGCAATCTTGTATAATGCAGTAAACAACGTTGTGATAAATGGACATAGAAACAGGTTTACAAATACAAAGGATACCACTTCGCAATTCAGTTTGAGGCAGGAGAGTTTCCTGCGTCCATTGTGACGATTTATATGCCCCTGTGGAGATTTTGTATGGAAGGTGTTCCGGTATATATTTTACAATCAGAAAGGGCATGAAACAAACGTGACCAATTTTATTTACTGTATTTATATTGTTTTATTTAATCTTTTTACATACCGTATTATAAAAATGTCGTTTTGAAAATGCAGTTAAAAATCAGATAGATAGATAGATAGATAGCTTTTTTATAATATTTCATTATACTTTACAATATAATTAATTTATTACTAATTTGTACGGAACTTTGTAAGCAGCTGTGGTTGTTTTTAAAGTGCTCTATAAATAGAGTTGGGTTGAGATAATGTAAAAGCAATGTGATGAGGAAATGTGACAACAGGGGTCTTTGAGGAAACTATAGTTCTGCATTCAGGATGAGTGAATGTGGAGGCGGTAATGTGGGGGCTTTGTAACCACAGCAGGTTGGTAAGAGTGACAGCCCTCCGCACTTGTAGTATGGACCTGACATCCTGTCAGACAACATGTTTAGAGATACTATACTAGCAACACACACACTCACAGAAGCAAAGCCAGGAACTTCACGTTTTCTGTCAAAGCCAGCACAGGTGAGTAGCGAGCCGAGGTCCTTATATTAAAAACTAGGGTTAAATTATTTTTTAATATGATTTAACCTGTATGCCTGGTGCTTCAATGTAGTATCACACATGAGAGAGAGAGAGAGAGAAATATATATATATATATATATATATATATATATATATATATATATATATATATATGTTATATACATATACACATTCACACACGCTGTATAATTAGATGTCATTATGGATGTACAGTAAATCTTTTGTGTAAACCTGTGAGGGTTCTCAAAGTCTTTAATGATAATCTTGTATATCCCTTTTCTTTTGATGGTCAGCGTTCGAAGAAAAGTGTCGGCCATTACAGGCTTGGCAGCTGCATGGGCCTCCAACACTAAGACTCACAGATGATCACAGAGAATGATGGCGGCTGCTGGGACTCAAGCCAGGGTCAAAGGTCATTGCACTAGCTCTCTGACATAAAGTAAAAAAGATTGGATGCACGTCTTGGGGGGGACTCAGAGAAGCTACAAAAAATCATAACATACAGACATAAAATTCAGCACCCAAACACAATTATTCACCATGAGAGCTGTGTTATTTCAACACAGGCAGCAAAACATTTTCCCTCTCTTACATTATTGACTATTATTATTTTGTGAGAGGAAACAAAGAAACCACACATTGTTCACACACGCATTGTAAACTTACCACTGATATTTAAGAGTATATTGCAAACTTTAACTGAAGTTTACATTGGATTCTATAAAGATGTCTAGAAAGACAGTCCCAAGAAAAAATAGATACATCCATGAGTTTTAGATGAAAGTTTAAAGCTGTTAATAACCCTGTAAGTAATGGGATTCATTAGAAATGTGAATGTACATTTTCTTTGAAGGGAATGAGTGATAACACGAAATGATTTTTGACATATAAAAGCATTTTTCAATACAAAAAAAATTATGATTCATGTAAAATAGATGATGGTGTATATTATACTGAAATAACTGGATTTGACTATCTAACTCTGAGTAACGAGAGACTGGAAACCACAAGCATGTTGTGTGCAGAAACGTGTTGCACATGCTCTCCAGCTTCAAGAAAAAAAAGTATTCTTAACTATTTCATTGTCCTTCTCACTGAACAGTGCTCAGTCATATTTTTTGCTCAATGTTATGCACTGCAAAAACAGTATATTTTCTAATGATCTGTTTTTGTCTCGTCTGAAATAGTCAGAGCCGTTTTTTATTATAGTATAATTATTTGTATTTCGTCATTCAGTCCGGTTTTGCGTTAAATAATGTCTGGTTTTGGCACGGTTGAAGAATATTTAACGTATCTCTAATAGACAAACACATGAGTGGCGGAGGCCCTGTCGTTATGATAAAGCATCAATAGGTGACGCTGCAGACTCGTGGACTGTACCAACGATTCTGCGCGTCACAGGCAGCCGCTACTAATCTTCAGTCAGTCGCTTTGCATTAAAAACCTTCGCTGTTACACGACCATGGAACTTTGAGTGCTATTGTTAGATATAATAATAATAATAATAATAATAATAATAATAATAATAATAATGATAATAATTCTATATTGATACGTAAACGTTTTTTATTGTATTCTTATGTATGTTTATGTACTTTACATTTTTGAATGCTTTAATTTTGTTAGATATTTAATTTGAAAAGAAAATTTTCGTTGAACGGTTTAAATAGTTTACCCGATGGTATGAGCAATGCCACTTTTTTATGTAGGAAGCCAAACATTTGATTTGATGCTCATATACATCTTCATAAAGTTATTCAAACTATTTCCAAACACAAACCAACAGAATTAATTATAACAACAATAATGGGACTGGTAGTTTATCATTTTCCACATGGACAGGACATACACATTTAATATATTAAAATATTAATGCTGACATACCATCTCCGGAGCTTGCTCATGATTTTTAATTTTCAATAAATTGTGCAAAATATCTAAAGTGATTGTTTGGTGTATTCGTTTTGAATAACTAAATTCCAAACACATTTTGTGTAGCCCTGTTGCAGGAAAATGGGCAAAGACATGGCAGCGCAATTTATTATTGATCCATCAGTTTCATTTTTTCTTCTTTTTTTAAGTAATTCCAATGGCGTAATCATTATCGTTCGAGGAGTATTTTATTCTTACCCGAATGACACAAGTAATTTAACGGGGTCAGCTTGTATCACGCCGCATGCACGGTTCGGGTTTATGGAAACTCTGGTTAAGAAAGTCAAGTATCCTAAAACAGGTATTCAAGAAGCATGGAGTTGGGGTGATCAGACTTTCGAAATGTGCACTCTGTACCTCCGAAAGCACTAACCCTTTGCTATGAGGTGCATTAAAAGTGAGGTAAAGTTGAACTGAACGGGGTCCTTCACTCAGCTGCGGAGCTCTAGTTGCTATCCAAACACAAATAAACAGAGGAGGAACATTGGAATTAATGATAGAGAAGGAGGGGGGCGTGTCGGAGGCGGGCAGAGTGAGCCCAAGCAGGAGCCCTAAAAAGTGAAGAATCGGTGCGCATTACGCACACTTCCAGCCTCAGCTGCGGACGGGACTCCCACAGTGCTGCTGCTGCCTGTCTTCCAGACCCACTCGTCACACACTACACGAGAGTGCACAGGTCCGAGGCACCGCACTTGGCTGCATGGCTGTGAAAGTTTCATGGACTTCGAACTTGGAAAACTTATAGTGGCGCTGTACTGGAGCTGGCCGCTTCTGTAGTTACTGTGGATTACTGGCATACCGCAGGATTTTGACAGCTATTTATTGGGGTAAGAGTGTTTGGAAGGCTACATTCTGACATACGTCACTCAAATCGCACTTGTTTAGTAACTGTTCTGTCATTTCAAATACGTGTGCTGAATGCGCGACTAAGCAGCTGCAGAAGCAGCAGCAGCAGCAACACTTGACATCTCTGCACAAACTCATCCATAAGCGTGATTAACGCTTCTTGCTAAGCAATATGTGCGGCAGAGACTACACTCACTCATTGAATTTAGTTCATGCACAAAACGTACGCGCAATGTAAACAAGCTGTTGTTAACACTTTTTTACATTAAAAAAAAATAATAATGACCGGAAGACGGACATGCAGGCGTTCAGGCAAACTGTCAAAGTGTAAATGAAGTCCAAAGGTTAGAGACAACTTGTTGATCAAAGTAGTGAGTAAGCTATGGCAGAGGAACAACAAGTGCCTGTATGGTGACTTAAGCTGCACCTGTGCGACATTATATTTAACCCCATCCTGTCTGAGGGTTGCAGGGGTAGACCCAAGATGAGGCCAAATTCAAAGAGCAATTCTGCGAACGTGAATTAAATCATCTGTGAAATTATAGTCATCACGTGCATGCAAGCATGATGCTTACAAATGTTAGGATGAAAGCGCATTACCATTGTAGACATATTTAATTTAATGTTTGAATTGGATGCATTAAAATGACAAAACGTGTTAAAACATGAGTACATAAAGGCGAAAAAAAATCGTTTTTCTTGTTTTTTTTCTCTGCCATTAAGGATAATTCTCATTGCCAGATTATGAATCTCTCGCGCTCTGCATTGACGGTGTTAAATGGGCCACGCATGAAAAAAATTGTGTCCATTAACTATTAGGTCACTCGATTTATCTTATTTTTTTATTATTTTCAAAGTAGCTCAATGTCTTGAGGTTAAAACGAGGGAACGGAAATCAGTTGCTCCCTAAAACAAAGTTCAACAAATAAAATAAATCGAGACAGCAAATGGAATATTCTAGGACCATGATATATCAAACTTATTATGTGCTTCAGTATGGCTCAAATAATGCTTATAAATAATGTTCAATTTTCACATATGTCCCCACGGAAATTGCACCGGGAAACATGTTGTCAATTAGTCTTTAGTTTTCTCATATATGTTGTGCTTCCGTCAAATAAATTAATACAGGCCTACATATTGATTTATGTTTGACGACATAATAATTAAATACTTTAGATAGTGACAATTATTGGAGAACAACAATTGTAAAATGTGAAATTACTTATACGGAGTAATGCTTGTTGCACGGTCTTGCATCCGTTCGCTTTTTTCTGCAAATGTATCAACGATTGCCGCTTCGGTTTGTTGAATTGGAGAAAAGTAGAAATGTGAATAATATTTTACGATTGGGCCAAATAGAGGATAGTCTTTTGCTCCAGCAGTAAAAATTGTCTCTTGTTCGTACACGACTTTAATAGTGGACACGTGTTCTCTTTTCCAAGGGGTTGTCGGCGTGTCCTCTGCCCAAGTGTGAGCCGCGATGGGAAGCAAAGCTCTGCACGCTCCGATCCCCCTGCACCCACCCCTGCAGCTCACTAACTACTCCTTCCTGCAGGCGGTCAACACGTTCCCGGCCGACCAGCTGCAAGGACTGTACGGCCTTAGCGCGGTACACACTATGCACATGAACCACTGGACTCTCGGTTACCCGCACATCCAAGGACTGAGATCGACTATCACAGAAATGGCAGCCGCTCAGGGCTTGATGGACCCCAGGATTCCATTCCCGGGTTTGCCCTTCACCACCGCAGCGCAGCTCTTCCATCCAAAACAAGCCTCCGTCACACACGGCCTACCCTCGTTGCACAAGGACAGGCCGAGGTTCGACTTCGCCAATCTGGCCCTGGCCGCAACGCAGGAGGACCCACCGAAGGCTGCGGATTTGGCCAAGCTGGCGTCGGGACTCGGGGGAACCATAACCGAGCTGAACAAGCTGTCCCCGGATAGAAAACCCACTCGGGGCAGGCTCCCGTCCAAGACTAAAAAGGAATTTATTTGCAAGTTCTGCGGCAGGCATTTCACCAAGTCCTACAACCTCCTCATCCACGAAAGGACCCACACGGACGAACGGCCCTACACCTGTGACATTTGCCACAAGGCCTTCAGAAGACAGGACCACCTCAGAGATCACAGGTACCACCTGACACCTCCGCTTTACTGGTCCCGTAATAACAATAACATGAAGTATATGAAGTCATCGATCGCGACATAAGACAGCTGTCTCCATGAGTGGCAAAGTTCCCTCAAGCAACAACAATTCAGACTTTCGCAGATGACGGCCACTTTATTATTATTGTTATTTTTAGGACCATGCAGCTCGTCACGCCTCGGCAAACTTTTGCCTTCTGGCGCATTTATAATTGCCATGTCTGTTTTACAGATACATCCACTCCAAGGAAAAGCCATTCAAATGTCAGGAGTGTGGGAAGGGATTCTGCCAGTCCCGAACTCTAGCAGTCCATAAAACCTTGCACATGCAGGTAAGGTGGCAATATCACCAAAATATTGCTATGCATATAGTTAATGAGAAATAATTCACTATGTGATGCACGATCAACTGCATGCGTGGGGATGTTACAAAGTATTTGCGCTCAGTCGTGTACAAATACTAACAAGATATTTTACGTTGCAAATTGGCATGAGTTATCATTTTGGAAAGATATTCATCATTAAGTTCTATATAATTGAAAGGAATAATCCTTTGCTTGCTTTAAATCTAAACAGGAGTCTCCCCACAAATGCCCCACATGCGGAAGAACCTTTAATCAAAGAAGTAACCTGAAAACTCACCTTCTCACCCATACAGACATCAAGCCCTACAGCTGTGGCCGCTGCGGAAAGGTGTTTCGGCGCAACTGTGACTTGCGACGGCACAGTTTGACGCACAGCCCACACCAGGACTTCTAAGTATGGACAGAAAGACACAAAATAAACAGGAAAAAAAATAAACAATTATGATAAAAATGGACACAAGAAGAGGAGTCACATTTTTTTTTTGCATGGACAATATCCAAACGTGGCCACTGCAAATACATGAATTGACTGCATAGTATGTTGGAAAAAAACATGTAAATATCAAGACCATGTAAATAAAAATGTATTTTCTGCCATTCGAATGACAAAGTTGTTCTAAAAAAACGTGTGTTAAATTGTATTTTAGAAATAAATATTTCCATTATATACATTTGTGTGCTTTTACTTTTCTATGTTTCAAATGAACGTATCGTGCTCATCGGTTTTAAAAATCTTAGTGTGTCCGAGCGGGTGCAGGAAGCAAGGAGATATCGCTCAGCAGAAGACACACTTTACATTAACACACACTCACACAAAAACATTGGGTCATGTTCAAGGCAAAACGAGCTCGTCGTGTCAGTATTTCCTGTAGAAGTATCACATTAGAATCACTCACACATCTCAGCATTTTTCTTAACGCTGTAATTATTTACCCACGTTACAGACGATCCTATTATTGACGTGACAAGTCATGGAAGACATGGAGAAGTAGATCATTAAAAATATTTCTGATCTTTTCATCACTATGACGGCTAGAACAATTCCGGGGTAAAGTGTCGAATTGAAATAACAACGTGCAAGAGTGGGGATTAAAGTGAAAAAAATAATCTCAAATGTTGCATGGCGACAAATTAATCGCTGCTCCGCCCGTTTAAAAAAATAAGATAAGGTTAGATAAGTATTTAATTAGGCCTCTACATTCTGTATGTACAAATAGGGACATCACTTTCTCTATATGTGCAGAGGTTGGATTGAATCCAACTAACCTTTGATTAGCATACATTTAAAGATTAACCATAAACGGTGTCGGCCAAATGACATATCATAATCATTTTTATAAGATCCTCCGTACGCATTTCCGTAATTTTTATTGAAGCCTGCTTTGTCATATGGCCACACTAAAAAATATCGAAATATTTTTTTTCCCCACCTCACAGTTGAAACGTTGCCTGAATTTTTCCATTCCATTAAATGGTCCTAAATACATCCCCCACAAAAAACATCAACAACAAACAAGCTAATAAATAAAATAACAAATAAAATAAAAAAAATAACAACGGACGTCTTTTTTTTTGATGGAACCTATTAACAAGGGCCCATAAATTGGAAACGACCAGACGTTGACCGCTGGTAGTTTCCTATATATTTTTCATGACACGCGTAAAATCTCCAGCGATGCCGTACAGATAAGGTAATAGATTTGTTGTTAAACAATAATAATAATAATAATAATAATAATAATAATAATAACAATAATAATTATAATAATAATGATAATAATATAATAATAATAATTATAATGATAATAATAATAAAAATAATAATAATAATAATGTAAAGAGTTGGGTCGTTGGAAATATTATATATTTTTAGAAATAACAATAAAGACTATAGTCTTGTGAATAACCCATTTAGAGGGCACGAGTCAACATTTTGTCATTTTCTTCCGACTGGACATCTTACAAACCAGATGCAGAAAGGAGCTCGCGTATTTGGAGGAAGTAATTATTTTAACGTTTACTCTGCATTATTATTATTATTATTATTATTATTATTATTATTATTATTATTATTATCATTATTATTATTATTATTATTATCAGTTGCTGAATCATGATGCGTGCAACACATTGTTCTCAAGGTCATTTTGCACTAATCGTCTCATTGTCTGCAGCAGTTCAGAAACACAAAGAGGCCTATAGGCCTACACCTGGAAGCAAAAAAAAAACAAAAAACAAAAAAAAACAAAGCAACAAAAAAACAAAAGTGAATGCTTAATTAAAAGATAAAAATCATAATTCAGTTGTACATGTGGCAGTGACCTTTTACTCTTTATATGCTTAAATTGTTGCTCATTAAAGCTTCCTGGTCGATAACGCGCATTGGCATTTTCAATAATTTCGTCTACCTGGAAATATACATTTCACAAAATTCTACGGATGTTTGTTTGAGCCGTTCATGCTTTTGATACACTCATTCAGATTAGAATTTAAAATTGGCCACCTCGGACAGCTCATTGGCAAATAACATAAGATAGTACTTCTTAAACAAGTCTTTGGGACATCATCATGCAAGTGACCTTGTCACTTGCAGAGAAGGAACATGTCAATAATATTGGTTTGGAGTTTTTACAGTAACCGTTATTGAAGGCGTGATGGCTCCAAAGCGAAAACTAAAAACCCCAAACTTTCAAAAAAGTGTGTGTATATATATATATATATATATATATATATATACGTTCTCATGTCTCTCTCTTCATATAATACTATCGGTGACCAATCTTTGTTTCAACGTGTTTTAGTCTACAACAAAAAGACCAAGCACTTAATTACTCCAACTTCGGGAAAAGTATGCCACCAAGAAGAGCTAAAAATGTTCGCTCTGCCATTACGTATATACACATACATGGGTTCATTTGCATCATTCAAACTATATTGATCCCCCACAGAATTATGACTCCCTGACGCTAGTTGATTTACGAACAGGAGAAAGTACACAAGGCATCAATTACGCAAAGATTCCGCGGCGTTTTAATGTAGGAACCGCCAAACAAAATGAGTGATGGCACAACTATACACAACAGCATGTAATTGTAAGCTAATATTATGAAAAATACCTGCAGAGATGCGCGTATTGAATGCATGTCGTTTCTGCCCGCCCTAGCTGTGTAGGTGTATGCATCTAATGTAGCTAGAGTGTAAAATAAAATCTTAATCTATTTGGTAAGATTACACCTCCCTTCTTGAATATTCAATTTAATCGTGAAAGTGTTGAAACGCCCATTATAAAAACACAAAACTGCTGACGCAATATAATAAAAAAAGCTAAACTACCCCTACTTTTCAAGAATCAGATCGATAGGTGCATTAATTCATTCTCAATGGCAAATCATCATTAGACATGTAGTTCAGTGAACTGTACAATACATTGTATCGCGAAGAGTCATTCCAACTTGCAGTGAGCAAAGTGGTAGAATATGGTTTTTACCAGCGAACTTAAAGGCAACACCATACATGCGGAAGTCGTAATCGTGTTTACTGATGACGTTACCTCCGGAGCGGAAGCTAACTGTAGTTAGCGTTCAGTAATGCAATGAAATTGTCACTTTAAATAAAAATTAAATAACCATAGAATCCAATATAGGGTCGCGTGGGAGCATGGTTTTGGTTGTAACGCGTGTCTGCCCGTTTAGCTTCGTGGAAACGAAGTTAGGTGGACTTCTTCTGAGGGTTAGCTTAGCTCCCGTGCCTTGCGGTCGCGGCTCTGGATGCTTCCTGTGATGACACTTCATAGCTAGGCTAAACACACCCAAGTAAGTTTTATGTAGACCTTACGCTGTATGAATTTGAAACAATATGCCATAGCACACGTGTGTGCACAAGCATAACGCGCTGGTCATTAACTTGTAGCTGTTTCACTACAGTCGAATGTATAAAAAGTGCTCGTAGGTTAGCAAACAAGCTAACACCGATACCAACTTTTCAATTCTAGTTATATAAAAAGGGTCGAATAAATAGTCATTCCAGTCTTTTCAAAGCGATCACAAGTTCCCCTGCTTTGTTGAAATATCAGCGTATCATGCTGTCATGCGTGCACCCAAAGTCACTAAAATAGTGTGCGCACACAGTTGGAACTTTTAATTAATTTTAGTATGAACGGTAATGTATTTGATCTTTACAACATTACAACAATTTAACGCCAATAGAGTGAGCCGAGTCCTTTGATAGAACAGTGGTGACAATGAGGTAAACCTGTTCATAATTTCGCTTTATTTCAGTCACCAAAACTGATGCAATTTCATGAAAGAGAATTTTAAATATGCACGACTCCTGCCTTGGTGATTGATCTTTTAATAATTATTATCGCCTGGCTGTTGTATTAAAGCAGGCATGATTTGAAAGGAACATTTCCTTAAATAACACAATTTTGCTTTCTTTGATAACTGGTTTACAGAAGAGGGTCAAGATGTTGGAGTCCTATGTCACACCGCTCCTGATGAGCTATGTGAACAAGTACATAAAAAATCTGAAGCCATCAGACTTGCAACTGTCTCTCTGGGGAGGGGATGTCGTGCTCAGCAAGTTGGACCTGAAGCTGGATGTGCTAGAACAGGTACTTTTTGTAGTATGTGACCTGCTATTTTGAGCCTTTTGTCATTCCAAAGGCTAGATGTGATGGAATGGTAGATATTTGATTTAAGTCTTCACTGAGTGAAAATAAATGTCTTGTGTTGTTACCACCCTGGTAAATTTATATTATATTATATATATATATATATATATATATATATATATATATACACGATTTCAAAGCAGTGAATAAACATGCCATTGTCGGACGCTGTGGATGTGGCGACTGTATGCGCTGAAACCACGCCTTGCTCAACTGTCAATCAAATACCACTCCTATGATCTGAAAATGTATTCTGCAATTTATTCCGCTGTGATGTCACGGGTATTTTCGAGGCTGCGACGATGATGTGCTCCAAAGTAGCCATGCTAACTCAAAGCCTTGGTCCACATGATGGATGTGTAACCTTGGACTTTTCAAATATTTTGTACCCCGTCCTGGTGTTTTTTTCTTTCTCACCGTGACGTGCGCCCACTTATGGCTTACAGTGAGGCACTCTAAAGCAGTGATGATAGCGGACTTTAGGGGTGTAAGCATAGGCAACCTCACTTAGCAATTGCGCCGGTTAACAGCTGATGTGAATAAAGGGGGTTGGGAGGGACTCAGAAAATCCAAGTGTGTCAGTTGGCCTCGCTTTAGTCACGACCCAAAAAATCTGATAAACCAACATGATGAAAAACTGTTTTAACACTATCGCTATAGTTCAACACTACTTGTTCTCAGGCTTTTCACATTTTGTTTTCAGCAATTATCTTTAAACATGTATCATGTATTTCAAACAAATATCTGAACTCAGTTTATCAGGTCTTAATGCACATCAAATTAAATGACTACTATTAAATAACGTAATTGATTTGAATTGTAAGGGGAAGTATTGCAATGCATTGATGAATCAATATTTTTATCCAGCCCTAGTTTTTGTAAACCTACTGCGTTTTCTTTGTCATCTGTAGGAATTGAAGCTTCCTTTTACATTCATGAGTGGTCATATCCATGAGCTACGTATTCATGTTCCCTGGACCAAGCTGGGCTCCGAGCCTGTCGTCATCACCATCAACACCATGGAGTGCATTCTCAAGCTGAGGGATGGAGACCAGGTTTGTTTGCAATATGAACAAGATTCTTCTTCTTTAGTTGTAAATTCCTGGACATCAAAGTGCCCTTGTCGGTACCACGTCTACCTCATAGGTCTGAGGTTTGGGGTTTCAAGTCTTGTCTGCTGCCTTCCTGTGTGGAGTTTTCCTGTTCTCTCCATCCTACATGCATGTTCAGCTGACTGAAACCTTTTCCTTCTTATGTGCAAAAATCAGTGATGATTGTGTATATGTGCTCATTGATTGACAAGCAACTCTTGCCCAAAGTCAGCTCGGATAGGCGCCATCTTTTTCAGACCCTAATTTGGACTAATGCTTTCCCAAATTAAGAGATTATATTTCAGTTTGTTTGTTTGTCTGTTACAAGATGTTCATTAGATTTTGCATGCGCATCTACACTATGGAACATATGCCGTGAAAATACAATACAATACATCTGTACATTTCTTTTTAACCCCGTTCAATTTGAACAGTACAGTTCAGATTTTTTTTTCAAATTCAACCATGTATGTGGATAATACATAAGTATCCGACGCGACTGCAATTTGGATGTTCACGTCACACTCAATCGATCTGTACAGACATCAAACGGCGACAAATATCACTGTAGTTTGACAAAACAGAAAGCACGAAAAGTAATGGTGGATGAAAGAGTACCAAAATAAAACTGTGGCAAATAGAATATTGCTTAGAACTTGTAAATATATGGGGGTAACGGTCAGTTCAAGCAAAAAACTGTTTGAAATTGCCACAGTAGCGTCAAGACTGAGAGTTACTCGCATGACCTGTGCCATGTGATGTCGTGTTTTGTGTGCATGAGTGTCACTAGGTTATGTTTTGTGAACTTGTGGATCTTCATGGCCCCATTATGGTCACATTTGTTTTTGTATGATGAACAACTGAATACTTCAGATGCATCACATTAATTTCTGATTTATATCCACATTCGAAACAGGCACATGTCGGATTTGAAAAAAAAAATAAATAATAATAATTGTATTTTTTGGACTGCATGAAAAAAATCTGATTCATGTCCCATATGGGTAAAAATATCGAAATTGAGTTGCTGTGTGTACATAGCCTGATATTTATCTGAAAATATTTGTCAGATAAATGTTTATAGAATTTATTTATTATTTAACACTTTTGACTTCTCCCATTTTTCTTTATTTTTTGCTGGGTGTCTTGTCAAACCTTTAACACCCATGCAAGTAAGCGAAATACATTGAGAGGCCAGTACTATGTCTTTTGGGAAAGTTGCAGTTTTAAGGCCAGATGTCCCAGAAGAAACACATTTCAAGGGAAGTCAATTACAGGTAATTATATAGGCTATGGCAAAAAGATTTGTAACACATGAGTTTTAGCTGCTGAGAATTAAGGGTAAATATCATACAGTGCCCGTGGCTACTGCTTGTTGGATCAGGTTTCCAGAATGAAGGAAATTGAAACTTGGCTTTTTGTACTCAAAGAGAGTTGAGGGTCATTCACCAGCATGAGCACTAGTGTAATGAAAATTCTCAAAACAAGTATTTGTTGCAGATGTTTTTTGATTTTTTTTTTTTATAGTTCCTGCAAAGGATTTTTTGGGGGTGGGGAATTGCCAATGACATTTGGACAAATTATTCAGAGGTATGTACACCCGTGAGACATAATTTCGAGTAAGACCAGACTAAAAGTACACGTTCTCTCAGATTGAGGAATTTAAATTGTCCTCTACTAGTGATGAATTGGTCACGAACGATCTGGTTCTCAGAATACGCTCTTTAAAGTTAACAATGGAAGCCGTCTCTTGATTAGAGGCAGTTTGCAAAGTTGGCTGTTTGTGACAGTGCTCGGTCTCTCTTCCACGAGTAGCGGGGGAGTTACGCTCTTGTGATTTTAGGGCTTCAGATCTAGTGGTGCGTTCTTTTGGATATTTATTGCAGTTTTTATTTGCGTTTGTATTTCATGCACACAATCAAAAATTTACCCATACGGAATAGGTATTGCAAATTTACTGGCCTTTTTTTCTTTCTCCTGACTGCTTGGGAAACTTTAGAGATTAGAAGATGAGGTGTTATCAGCAAAGATTCTGGGTTGACAGCAGTTACAGTGGATTATAACACTCCCAAGCAATCTATAATTCTTTACAAGACAAAGATAAGACTTTGTTGAGTGACATATTTTTCTGGTTTTGGCTCTTTCTTAGCCTCATGTGGGAGTTTAGGTACTGCTGAGTGCATTTGCCACTGCTGCAGAGACTCCCGATTGATGCATTGCTTCATGACGATTTGGGGAGGTGCCTCTAAACATGTTCTTGGTGTTACAGAGCCTTTTCTTTAGTTGAATTCCTTCCAAAATGTTTTACGTTTTATAAATACTAAATAGTGTCCGTCTAATGTAATTTCTAATAAAGTGATTCTGAAAATGAAATGAAAATAGAGCAAAAATTAGATAAGATACTGCAAACCAAAAATGTAGCAATTGAATGTGACTTTTTGAGAGATTCTAGTATGCCTCCTGATCACTGTCGAGGAGCGGTTCAGCTAAGGCACTAAACCTACAAATTGCTCAGGGGCATGTTAATTAAGTTTGTTAATAAATCTTAAATTTTTTTTTTAATCTTGATTTCACTTGGTTCTCATCTCTATGTTTTGGTCCAATGTCCTCGTTCATGAAATATAGTTTTCCTTTTTTTGTCACCCTTTTATATTTTATCATTTGAGTGTGCGTGTATTGTGTGTGTGCGTGTGTATGTGTTGTGTGCGTATATATATATATATATATATATATATATATATATATATATATATATATATATATATATATATATATATATATATATATATATATATATATATATATATATATTAGTTTACCTTACATAGTATAATGCAAGTCGTCTCCCTAGACATAACAAGACCAAGTCCATTTGTGCTTGTAAATCTCCACTTACAAGGAGCATAAAAGACAAAGGACAAAGTGAAACAAGTAGAAGAAAACAGCCGGTGGGAGTTTGCAATCAGAGAGCAAAAACTGGTTAATCTCTGTCCTGTTACCATCCGGAAATCTAGTCTTTGATTCTCCTGCTTTCAAGCAACAAACGGCTCACAAAGATTGCACAATAAATCCATCTGACCATCAGTTAAGCTCGGCTTTGTCTTCAGGGAAGAGGAGTCAGAAGCTGAGAACATAGAGCTTTGAAGCATCCCGATTGCTATAATTCAACCTCGTGTGATTCAGTACATAGACATGCCAATATTGAATTTAAAAAAAAAAATTGTGCAGTGTTTTCACAAGACTGACTGAGAATAATGTCACCTATATATAACCTTGATTTTAATGTTGTAATGTTGCTCATAGATCAGTAAGTTATTGTTTTACTTGGAAAGTGTATACGTCAAACAAATGTTTTCTGGCAAGAATGTAACTGCTTAGAAAACAATCAATTCTGCTTTATCAGTTTCTCCCTGACTTAAGTTGTCTCAACTCCAGAGTGACCCAATGCTGTGAGCAGGTTGGCATTCCACGGTGATTTAAAGCATATGCAGTCATGAATGCAAGGCAGCGTGTCATTCTACCAGAAAACATTGTACTTACGTTGAGTCAGCTAATTGTGGCGCAACACTGCTTTGTTTTTGAGGTTTAATGACGTTTTGGATTCTTGGTGGGATGATGTTACTGATGCTCCTCAGACACAGGAAAGCAGCCAGGGAAAAAAAAAGCCCAGCGGCTTCCTCTATCCATTGAGTCAAGTGGTGATCAATACACTGTGGACAGGATGCTGCCACTGCTCAGCTTAATCCTTGCTCTCAGCCCTTCCGGACTGTAGCAATTCCTCAGTGGAGTCTATTACTTGCTTGCCACGCCGTTGCACATGCCCTCTCTGGCTTCACAACATGTTTTGTCAAATATGCCAAGAAAGCGCTGTAAAAGTACATGTATGTAGTTACTATTAAAGCACGCGGCTGATGACTGATTTTCAGATCCAAAATGTTTCAAGGAACCAATTGATATGTTGTGCTCACCAAGTATGACAGTTTTCCATTTGTAAAGTTCCAATTCTGTTAACAGTACTTCAGTTGTATTAGAACCTGGCATATGAAAGCTGCGCAAACATGAAGCCTTATCCATCCCACTTGCATGCTAAATCCTCCAGCAATTTGGCATTGATATTTATCAACTTGGATGAAAAGTCTTCTGCTGTTTCTCTGTGTTTGATTTGATGGTTTTACAACAACGATACTCTCCAAGAGCACTTACGACTTTGCCGTGCCTGCCGTCCAGCTGTACCTCACATGTGCAATTAAGCTGTCAAAGTAGCCTCGGCCACTGCTTGTATTGTTCTTGGCGGTAGATATGTTGTTCAAGGGATGCTTATGCCTTTTATTATGTGCCTAAAGCGGTGTATACAATAATGACCGAATGGAGGAAAGCGTGACCACCACTGTTGTGAATATACTCTAGTATATAGTGTTATGTCATTATTAGTTATAAATATTTGGAATTTCCTTTGATTGGGTAAAATATGTGTTTGATTTACACGTGGTGAGGAACTTTGTTGTTATTTGGATTACAAATCAAGTTGCCCTACTTTTTGGTATTTCCCATTGCGAGTTGTGGTTGATTTGACCAAGATGTATGCGTCTGTGTATATGTCAAGGTTCTGTATGGATTGTTAAACTCCTGTTTATAACACGTTGGAATAATCAGCATTAAGGAAGGGATGGCAATGCTGGCACAGGCAGCATGCCTTTCGTGCTCAGCCTGGGTTTGTGGTTAGTTGATGGAGACATCTGACCGACCAGAGCCTCTTCGATCTAAATCCGGGAAAAAAAATCTCCCATTTTCTCTTTCTGTCTCAGTCTATTTCTCACATCCTCTTTCCTGTATGTGTTGATTTATTGGCCTCTTGACAATAATTTCTATTGTATGTTCATGATACAGTCAGGTGTGTGAGTAATAAGAAAGAAATGTGACGCGAAGCGGTCACAGCAACATCATTACTGCAGTACTTTGGAGGGATATCATGTTTGAATTTGAGATACTGTGCTTTTAAATGGGAGATACGATAAAGCTTTACTTTTTAATAGCCTGTGTATGAATATTTACGTGAATGTAATAAAAATTGGATCTCTGGTGTGCCTGTCCATCAACTGTGCGAGACTATTATCTGCGGCGCATGCGCTCTTCATACACCAAACATGGCGGCGCCCTGTCAGTACATTAATAGATGGTCCAATCCATTACTTCCCTTATTCCTTTATCTATGTCTTCCCTCTCCCCCTTTAACTTGTTTGGGGAGATGAAGACAAAGGGTGGAATAACAATCCTAGGAAATGGAAACACAGTAGATCTGCGACGTCATCACTTTGAGCCACATGCAAGTTGTGTAGTAAGCAGATGCGACATTACTTCCTAATAATAAAAACATGACATGATTGATTACACAACAAAACAATGAAAAAAAGTCCACGGAGAATTGGAACACATCTTGTCGAGAACGTGATTTTTTTTTAAGGCGGAAGAGCCAAGACGAGGCGTAAGGGGTGGTAATGGTATTGGGCCTAATTAGTAGGCTCTTCATCCATCCATTATCTATACCCCTTCTCCTCACTAGGGTCACGGAGGGAGCTGGAGCCTCTCCCAGCTGTCTTCCGGCAGTAGGCGGGGACACCCTGAATTGGTTGCCAGCCAATCGCAGGGCACACAGAGAAGAAACAACCATCCGTGCTCCCACTCATACCTAGGGGCAATTTAGAGTGTCCAATCAACCTGCCACGCATGTTTTTGCAATGTGGAAGGAAACCGGAGTACCTGGAGGAAACCCTCGCAGGCACGGGGAGAACATGCAAACTCCACACAGGATGGCCGGAGCCAGGATTGAACCCACGACCGATGCTGACTCTCACTGTGAGGCCATCGTGCGAACCAGTCGGCCACCGTGCCGTAGTAGGCTCTTCTGGAGGATAAATTAGTTGATCTTTGGCAGGACTACGTCTGCCTTTACAATGTCAGGTCTCCGGAATATAAGGACAAGCACAAATAGGACTAGAAGATGGCAGAGATCACTTTTGACTCGGAGGTTGACATCTTAAATTGTCACATGATCCAAACATGTGATCAGCACAGCTTTAAACGGTTACACCAACAGCGACTGGTGTACGTAGAACAGCGCTCTTGGGAAGCCATCCACACCTGCAATTGATGGCGCAACGCTAATGGCGTCTCATGTGCACCAGAGCTGGGCAGTCAGTCCCGGGGGCGGAACGGGGCGGGGGGTGGTGGGTGACAAATGTTAAAAAAAAGGCTCGACTAAGCAAGTCCGAAGGTGGATTTTAGTCCGGCCCACTAATCGGACCTTGTGCGTGTGATGTGGTAGTGAGGTGGTAGACGGCGGTAAAGGGTCGCGGGCCAACAATTTTTATGAATGAGGCCGGAAGGGTACCCAGGTCGTGGCCGGAGGGCGGGGGACTGACCGGCAAAATAGGGTCAAGTGCCCAGCTCTGATGTGTCTTAACAGCCGAATTACACAAGTTTCTCATCACATTGTTTGAAACAATGTCAAAGCCAAAAGTTTAGCTGTATTGAGTTTTGTTAGATGCATCGAGTTGGATGCATTGGTGTTAGCCAACCGTGTTAGCTTATGATTTGTGGCACATACGTGATTGCTCTGTAATGCGGTGGGTTCTTCCGCGTCAACACATACTGATCTACTTAATATTCAGTCAAATTCAATGCCTCGTGAGGTCATGCTGATTACGGAAATACGTGCTGTCTTTGTCGAGGCTTGCATGTGCTTTGCTGTCCACCATACTCACTTTTTTAGACTTGGGGCTAAACGTGCAACCCCACCCATGAACTCCATACTCGCCATTGGTCCAGAAGTATTTGTGGCTAGATGAGCACTGGCTCACTTTCACTATGCCCTCACAAAATAGCCTAATTTCAACAAGATTAAAAAGTAGCCCGTGTCTAATGTGCTAGAATTTTGAATCCTTGGGGTATTTTGACAAAATCATACCACAGGTTATGACACCTGAGAACTGTTTTGAATTGTAAAAAATGTTTTCCATAAAGCCCTTTTTTTTATATCCCAAATATCTGCTAATGTTGGCGTTTTTGTTTTGCATATCGAATTGTATGTTTGTTCTCCTCGTGTTTGGGTGGCTTTTCTCTGTCTATTTGGAGTGAGTGTTCAGTGTGAATGGTTGTTTATCAGAACTGCGATTAAATGTGGACTTGTGATTTACCTCTCGTCTTGCCTGTTTATAGACTCCAATTACCCACTAACCTAATTAGGATAAGATATAGACAATTGATGGATGATTCCTTATCACTTTAGCTGACAGTGTTCTTGATTTTGCCAAAATGTTTGGAGATAATTAAACACTTATATTTAATTGTTGTGTAATGATTATCAGACGTTGTAACTGTTTCATTAAAAACCCATTAGTGCCTTTTGTTTTTGTTAATCTTACTGATGGGTTTGAAGCCAAGGAACAGTAAAAAAAAAAAAAAAAAGTAATTTGATTCAAAATCAATGAGCTCTGTTTCACTCCGCTTGCATTCCAGTGGGTTTGTCGTCAATGGGTTAAGCCACCCCAAAAGGCCCAAGAGAAGTGTAGAAATAGTGGCCACATACTGACATTACATTACCGACATTACTGAAACAATCACAGTCTCTTTTTTTTGTGCCATCTGCAAACCATTTTGTGAGAGTGCATGCCGTTAGTGTTAAAGAAAGCATCAAATACAGTGCCGTTGAAATACTTCTATCCATCTAATACCTGACGAACTATGTGTCTTATCTCACTAGTTATAAATGATGAGTGGATGATTGTCTTCACTTTTGTATAACCAACTGGGAAGTTTTGTATTTGATAAATGAAATAAAACCCTATATTGACCCAAAGCAGGGATACATTGAACGATTCTGTGGGTCATTGTTGCACCTTTTTTTTTTTCCTGTAACTATATTGCAAACTAATTTTTGTGGACGGGCCACATCATAGTTATCGTTTCCCTCAGAGGGCCGACTGTGAACTCATAAATGTATAATCACCTTATGTTATCACATACAACAAATTGATGGAAAGCTACTTTTGAAATCAGAAGCCAGTAATTAATTGTTTGTTCAACAATTCTTCAATTTATTTTAAAAGGGGATGATTGTTTACAAGTGGCAAATATCTCATATCGCAATGTTGTTAACTCATTTACTGCCATTGACGGCTAATGACGTCCATTTTTTTTTAAATGTTAGTGAATGAGTTAAAAGTGAAGCAAATGTGCTAGAAACAGGAAGTTGATGCACATTATTTGCCGTTCGCGGGCCACACAAAATGAGGTCATGGGCCAGATCTGGCCCCCGGGCCTTGAGTTTGACACCAGTGCTATATAGTAAAACTTTTAATTTGACATATTCACTGCTAGTATAGTAGTGCAGTCTTCTGACGTGCATAAATGCAACGTTTCTTCAGTTCCCACTGAAGAAGGTATCTATTTGTGCCCTGTGATTGAGTGACACCCTTTCCACGGTGTTGTGACTTTCGGTTTGTCCCATCAGGGATCACCACAGCCAGTGAGTAGTGAGACCAAATTCTGCTGGGATAGGTTCCAGCTACCCGTGAACCTGAATGGGGTAAGCAGTATTGAAAATGGGTGGATGGTTGTTCATCCATGGTGACTGTGGAACCTATGTACCTCATACTCAACCCTAATATTGTTTGGGGGGTTCGAGACCCCATGTTATTGGCATATAATACTGTTGAGCTACAAGTCTAAAAATGTATTGGCAAACCACTTGGAGGCATGTCCTGTCGGGAGTTCTGTAGACCCTGACATGTTAGATGTCAGGTGAGAGTGGGGTGGCTGTCTTTGATAAAGACCGATTGGGTTTCCTTCATTTATTTTGTCATGCCAAGAGGTTCGCCCTTCACTGCTTGGCCTCCAATCTCCAGGCCTGTCACTTTGATGTCAGCATGAGTCTGCGAGAGACTCTCAGTGGAATAACAAGAGGAACAGTCTAGTGTTTGCTCTGCACTGACTCCACTCTTTTCAAATGAATTGCTTTTGTTTTACTTGTCATATCCCCCGTTTTAGATGTTGCGTTTTATTGTGTTACCTTGCAACTTGTCCCATGGCTTAATTCCAAGTCTTCTTTGATCTTGTTTTTAGGGATACTTTGTGACTGAATAGGCATTTTGATGTGGAAGCTACAAATTAATTGCCTTCATCGGGATTAATAAAGTTGTCTGAATCTGAGTTTGATGCAGTATTGGACATTTAATGCACATGGCCAGTTTTAAAAAAAAACGTTTGGGTATGGGTTACAGACAGTCCCCGATCAGAAAATATCTGCTGTGGTCTTTCAATGCGTGCAGCAAACTTTTGCAATGTGCATCTATTTAGTGTATATTGCGTTGTAATAAAAATGTGGTGCGAGGTAACAGAGGTTAAATGTTTCTTTAACCCCTGTCTCATAGTTTGTATGTTTGTACAAAGGAACCTATGACATTATCTACAAAGACGATCTTTCTGATAACCAGCGATGGCAGCAGGATTAGCAAATTTTCGAGAGGCTCAGATGAGCGTCAACACTTGAGACATGTTTAAAACACTGCCTCTGGGTCTCTCACTCAGCCAGATGTCTACAAGGGTGGAGAGGTTATGTCTGGCCTTCCTGTATCCGAACCCTCAACTGGTGCCCACTTACACTCTGGCTAGGAGGTCCCCCGCTTCCAAAAGCCATTGCCATGTTCATAGCTACGTCCTTAAGTTTTTTTTTCCTGAGGGTCTACTCTTTCTTGCTTTGTAGTCTTAAAACTTTAGCATGCCTGTACAGTATTTTGTTTCACTTTTGAACTGACTTGATATGGCTTCAGGCAGTTCTTGTCCAGCCTTTCCTCAGTCCTCATTGTGTTCCTTCTGTTTTCCTTGACAGGTCATGTTCCCTGTTTTGTGCCCTCACGTGGTAACGTTGTGATGCATTTATTAGGCAGCATAATGATGTCTTAAGGACTCACTGTTAGAAAGACATTTTGTGCCTCTTGAGAGTAGTTTAATTCATGAAATGATATTGAATGGTTGATTGCGCCCCTTCATCCTCCTTTTTCAGTTGGAGTAGTTGAAACCAGTCTACTCTTAAAGCTTAAACAGCTAGGCTGTTTTTTGTTTGTAAATATTTGCAACTCTATCTAATTTCACCTGGCTAGAGCCTGTGGTTGTTTTTAAAATGTATTTGTTTGAACTTTTCTGTGCGTTGTCCTCGTTTTTAAATTGGTTACATTGTTCTGCAAAAAAAAAAAAATATATGTATATATTTGCAATAAAATGTTCTATGCGCCTTCACTAGTTTAAACATGGCATTGTGATTAATTTTTATGTTTGCGGAATATGAGTTAAGCAGCAATAGCCTGTTTTTAGCCATCACAGGTGGCAGCCTTTTTCTTACTTCTGTCGACTGAAAATGACATCACAGTTGCTCAGGACTCAGGTAACGACCAATGACGGCTCACCTGTTTTCTGAAGCTGAGCCAGGGAGACTTGTAGGACCACAGTGATCCTTCCACCTTAAATAGTAAGCACATGTGAAGGCTGCTTGTCTTTGTCTTGCTTAGCTGACCATTTTACCACCAAGATTGGCTGTTAAATGGTTACAGTGCTCCAATAACCTCACAAAGCCTTGTAAGATAAAATATCTAATTTTTTCATATATTCTTTTTCACTACCATTATTATTTTTAAATGTCTCCCTACCTTGTTGTAGCACTCTTGCATGAATCAAAGTATGAGGTATTCGTTCAATTCAACATTGTACTTGTGGAAAGGTTGTGTGTTCTCTGTTTGATGATTCCGATGATGTCACAGAATGACATGCTTCCATATTCATGGCCATCATTTATTTCAGCAACAATGGTGTAGGGTTAAATATTTATTAATGAGCAAATACGCTAAACCAGTTTGGGGGCTGTCCAAGGGCAAAACAATGTGCTTAGGGTGGAGGTTTCCTGAGCACGGTGGAGGTGCCCTTGAGCAAAGTACCAAATTCCAAAACCACTCAGAGCGTCGTTGAGCTTACCAGTCATTCTTTCAAATCTCCCTTTTCATGCATGTTTGTGCAAGTGTTCCTTGTAGTGTGATGAATGTAATGTAAAGCAAACGACTATCAATTAAGAGGCAAATCTGTTTTGTCTTAATGTCTTTATTGTTATCAATTCTACTAATGTTTCAAAAGGTGGTGAATAAATTAAGCTCTTATTATTATTACTAATACATACATGCCTGTTGTGATTACATTCCTGACTTTCATCCACTCAGAGGTGATGTATAGTGTTGCGGAGGAAAGGCCCTGACTCATCCAAGGCCCGCCGTTTATTTGTACAGCCTGTAGTGGGAGAAAGGTCTGGTCGGGATTAATGTAGACCGAAAGAAGCACTCAAAAACAGTGCCGCTTGATTGCTGCTAGCTAAATGCACCTCACATATCTATTCTAAGTGTTGATTTTGTTACTTTGTGCCCAGTTCTTACAATGACAAAATAATAACAGAATGAAATGGGCAGAACTTGTTCTTTTCTCTCTACAGATCTAAGATCTTGATTCAAAATCACATCAAGGTCCTATCTTCTCATGAGCTCGTTTTTGTTTTTCTCATCAGGATGACCATGAGAGTGAATCTAGCTCCACCAGTCGCAGTATCTCAGAGAGTTCCAAGGCAGCCGGCAAGCCTCGCCGTCCCCAGCAGGCTGCACCCAGTGACCCAGACCTGCCCCCAGGTGAATGATGGCCGTAAAGCTATGCCACCTCCCGTCTTTTTGAATGACCGACAATGGAAGCTGTGGGGGAGGACAGGGATACAGACGAGGCACATATTCCTGTTCACACAATCAAGGGTTTGAGCTTGCCACCAAGGATTTGCAATTTAAAGAATTATGTGGAATAATGCCTGCAGAGATTTTGCCATCTTATAATATTTAGGTGTTACCTGTCTTAGTGAAAATTATTGCTTTTGACATTAGGTACAGTTATGAAGGAAGCTCACTAGTGTAAATACATGTTGGGCAGTGAGGTGGTTGAATGTGACCCGCACATTTTACAAACCGTAAATTTATGCTGTTTGAATCAATTCATTGTCTCAGTCTGAACGTGTCAGACAAACAAATCCCAAAATGTTGTCTATTCTAATAACATATACTCCAAAAGTTCATTCTAGTTTTCTTTTTAAATATTTCCTGCATGTTCTGCGGTAGATGTTTGCACAACAACTTATCACCAAACCAAACCACATGGTAAAAGGTAAATTAAATAGGGCAACCAAGCTCCCCCATGGCACGTCTTGAAACATGCTTATCACTAGTGGTGCTTCGATTGATCGACCACCGATTGTGATCAGCCAAATCATGTGGAAAAGTACATGATCTGCATATATCAATTTATTGCATATAATTTTTTTGTCATTGCATATGCTCAGGAGTACTGAGCAACAAAATTCGCTTGAATAGTTGCAACCATCCAAGAAACATGAAAAACAATGACCAACAGAGGGAGACAGGATGGGAAGCCTGGCGAGTCTCAAGTGTCCGAGTCAGCAATTTTCTAAGATTACAAAAGGAAAACACAAGGAAGGACAAGGACACGATGCCCATCATTATAATCACAATGACGACGATGACCTACAGATCGTACTTTGTAGCTAGCAGCCAACTAGAGACCAGCTTGTGTGCAGTCTAGCATCTCCTCCACTTTTCCTTCACACTGCATGTTACAGACCAAACCAGTGACTGAATCATAACACTGTTTATGCATTTCCTGGTTCTTCAATTTGAAATAATATACTGTTTTTCTACAATAAAGGGAGGAGATTCATCAATCAAAATACAAATTATAGTAATCAATCAAATAATGTACAATCATTTGCGAGCAGCTCTAAAATTGGAAAAATGTGAAGTTCATCCATGTGATTGGTACATGAAACAGTATCGGCCCATCTCACTCATGGATGATCAGAATCGGAATCGGCAGCCTATAACCCAGATTGTAACCAGGGATCATTATAGTTGTAGAATTAAAAATTTAGTTCTTTTTATTAGTTTTTTTTTTATTTCGTCAGTTTTCGTTAGTTTTAAGGGTGACTTTATTAGTTTTTATTAGTTTTAGTTTTTCACACTTTGTTTTAGCATTAGTTTTCATTTTTAAAGAAATTTGTTTTACTTGGTTGCAAGATTAGAAAAACACCATGTTAAGTATTCTATTGCAAACATTCAACAAAAATATTTTTAAACATTTTGATAATACGGTGTACAGTTTAACAGTCCACAGACTTTGAATTGCAATAAGTGCAGTGCATGATACCACTTCTAAAGTGAAATGCATACATGTATGCATCCTTATTAAATAATTAATTAAATAATGTCTTGTTGCCAATTTCTAAAGTGGATTTTTGGACTCAATTCTTGTTGGGAAGTATTAAACCCAGTTGTACGGTGTACTATTTTTTTTTTTGCATACTGTATAATATTTTTCATAAAACCGAAAAATAAAAGCACTTTTTACCTACCGTTCCATTTCGGGCTGAGTTAAATGACAAAAACGAGGGAGCCATTTGAACCAAAAAAGACAGCCACAAGCAAAGTCGTCGAGTGACGTCATCTGCTGGCTTTTTTTATTGGCTGCTACTTGATGACGTCGCTTTTGTGTGACACATTAAGAGCATTACTACTCCCAGAACAGTGTTCGACCGTCACTTCTTCCTGGTAATTCCCATCCAGTAATAAATAAACAATTGCGTCCATTTAAAATCATCGCCAAAGGCTCATGTATTGATAATTGTTAATTTTTTAAATATAAAATGGAGTTTCACTTGTTTTTTTTTTTTTTTAAAAGCATTTTCAGTTTTTTGTCAACGACAATGTTTGTTGTCAAAAGTAATGCCCTTTTTAGTTTAGTTTTTTCATTAGATTTCATTAACAAAACACAACCTTGAAGGGAACAAACCTACTCCTCATACATTATAACACATTGTCACTCGAAAACCAAGTAAAGCCTGCATGAGTCAGTGCTACCCTATGGCACACCTTAAGTTATTGTCTCCACGGGGAAACAAGTTGTAGTGGTCAAATACCATTTTATTGGCATGCTTATTAAATGACTAAGAATATTTACTTGTAAGCTTGGAAATAAACTCTTGTTTCCACGTATTCCCTGCAGTGTACTTGCATACCCCTGGTTTGGAAACACTTGACATAGACAAACCATGTGTTAGTTTACCATATCAATTCTCAAATTTTAAATCCTAAAACAATTCACGTCATGAAATTATCATAGTCTGCAAAACAATTTGAAAACAAAATTGCAATGATAGTAAAACCTGTTTTGTTTGATGGTAGTTGTAGAAGAAGAAAGCAAGAATGAGCAGGAAGGGGTATTCATCTTACAGAGTAGGTCACAGTGTAACACCCAAGTTATCCGAAACTCAGCATGCATGAATATATGAACTCATATTCAGTCCTAGCTGGTTGTATCTGGGGAGGATTCATTTCCATGCCTGATGTTATGAGATAATATCGCTCCCCAGCTGTTAAAGCAAGGTGCCTCACCTCAGGTTCTCCCCTTGGGCCTGCATTTAGCTGAGCTTCGAGGTAGGTGTGAGAGAGAGAGAGAGAGAGAGAGAGAGAGAGAGAAAATCCCACCACAGTTTTGCAGCAATGCGCCAACAAACTGCAGTCACGTTTATAACAGTCCAGTCAGTGGTGATGGTGACGGTTTCACAACTTCAATCGCTGCTTGGCATTTAGCTCGGGATTTGAAGCTTCCATATAGCAACATGCAGTTAGGCTCTGGTCCAGAGCTTTTGGGCAACCACATTAGGTCAAAAGAAGAAGTCTTTTGACTTGTGTCAATGATCATAATTGCATTTTCTTTTCAGGAACCAGCTGGCCAGT
Organism: Idiotropiscis lumnitzeri; assembly: GCF_059441095.1. Lineage (NCBI taxonomy): Eukaryota > Metazoa > Chordata > Actinopteri > Syngnathiformes > Syngnathidae > Idiotropiscis > Idiotropiscis lumnitzeri. The sequence continues at coordinate 16,277,443 of NC_142400.1, read as the reverse complement.
AGTTTTTGTATAACAGAGCTGCCAACTGTTCTGTTAAAGAAATCACCGGACACTACCTCGTTACGCCCCTAGCAATGATTGTTCTGGATTTTTACCCCCCCCCCCAAAAAAAAAACATGGTTCGTCTCGTTCAAACTGGTTGAACGTGAGCAAAATTACTTTGAAGATGATTGCCATCGTTTAACCACACGCCACAGACGAGGGAGTCCTTCTGCTGGTGGCTCCAGTGACATATTGCTCGCTCATAGGTTGCTAGCAAGCTAACAACTTGTGGCTAACCTCGATCGCTAGCCCAAAGAGATTCGTATCAGTGTCGAGAAACACAGACAGAACAAAGTGAAGCTTTATCTCTTGATTATTATGTCAGAGAATGCACAGACAACAACTGTTTGCTAAGTACAACTTTATTCATCATTGACTAACAAACATGCATGATACTGCACTGTTGTTACTGTCATAATTAGTGCTTGTTGGAAACACGCCAAATTGCCACGATTCGTTGATGCGTACCTAATGGTGAGTGACATTCTTACACATTTTTTGTTTTCATTTCGATCCTTGAAAATTTCTTCTTCCAATACTGCTACTACTTCTACCAGTTCGTCTTCCTTTTTTCTTCTTATTCTTCTTCCAGTTAATCTCCATCTTATATTTCTTCTTTATCTTACGTTTGTTCTTTAACATTCTTGGTGGTTGAGGAATACTTTTAGTGCATTACCACTGGTGGTAAGAAGGCGCTAATGCTCAACAAGTCAACACGATTATGGAGCGGAGCGTTTGGGTGCCAGTCCGAGTTCCTATTTTGATGTGTACAAGTCACATATGAGTAGAAGTAGTGAGACTAGGCAAGCGATGGAAAAAAAATGTGACTTACCGTCAGAAAAATGCGGTATATCACTGGCTCGCGCTCAGTCCTTCTGTAATATTCTCAACAGAATTTTGAAAATCTGAAAATTCAGAAAGATTTTCTCTAAGTAAATTTGTTTTGGTAGTAGTAGTCAATAGTCAGTTTTTTTTTTTTTTAGTCAGTCGGTCGTGAAATCCACAGAAAAGCCGTGCTCGGTGTGAAGCGCTGCCGTGCAATGCTTAAACAGCTGCCGGCTTATTTGCTTTTTCAACAAATGGTTAACAGCTCCAAATGATTATTCCATTATTAGCACAGACCTCTCAAAATATTTTTTATTGTATATATGAAAAAATAATGCAAATAGCCCGGCACCTCACTGGGGACAATCAGTTGGCTATATAACGTCTAGATCCATACAGACGTCACATTTTAAGTGTGACACATACTCCTAATGGCTCTTTATGGAATTCACGTCTCAGGAAAATTCCACAATCCGGGTAGTTACAGGCATCCTCAGAATTCAACGACTCAACCCTTTTTGGTGGCTGCACGGGTTTTAACCGGTTACGCATGCGAAGCTAAAATGGGTGAAATGCTGCGCCTTAAAAGTGCGTAAGAAATTTGCACAAGGAATTGACTTAACGTGAGAATATGCCACTACTATGTGCATTAAGTTTGGAAAACTTCAACTTGTGTGGTGGGATGTGCTGCAAATAATAATAATTAAATACGTTTTATTTCTCAGTCAAATATTTGGTGTCAGAAATGATTGTTCCCCAATTAGTTGAAAATGTTCCATATTCTTAGAAAGTGCAATTTTTACACTGTTTATTGTAGTGTGAGTGCAGCGCTTACAAATCAATGGTTCACATTTTGTTGTGCTTCTACTACCTCTTGAGTGTCAAGAATTGTGCACGCGTGATTGTGTAATTATGTGCGTGATTGGAGGAGATTGAGATTTGCTTGGGCTGCAGTGCAAACACACTCCTGAGATAAATCCACGGTCCAGTGCTACTGCTGTCGTGGTCCTGGGGCCTCTCCAAAGAGAATAAATACGGCAGCTGTTCTGGTATTACTGTCAAATGCTACTTAAGGATACGGAATATCCCACCCATGAGCTCTTTACATGTACAGCTTCCTTCTGTACGAGACAACTAACGTACAAAGCACTTTTGGGTTTGACGAATCCCTTTCACTGAAATTGTACCACGACCTCCCACGTTTTTCCTCTTAACTTTTGTGACTTGGTTGAACATTTTTGAATAGCGTATCTTTTTGGCTGTTGGACAGGTGCTGGCCATATCCATTGTTGACAGAAGGTCAAAATAGTGCGATAGTTCACAAGAGGGTCTTTGCGTGAGGCAAGAATAAGTACACGTGAAACATGAGCGAAAAACATCCCAGCAGTGGACAAATTAGATCCAGAAAAGGGAAATAACATTGCTGGTTTAATGTCCAGGCTGCTGATGCAACAGCAGCTTTCGAACTGACCTCAGAACCACAGCCACACTCATACATGCTGCAGAAGCCAGAACACACACAAACTTTGGCACGCACGAGCATGCAGAGCCAGGCACCTATGTGACAAACACACATTGCGTTTGTAGCTGAGGTTATGTCACCTTCGCTACTTGCCTCTAATTGGTCAGTCAGCAAACTCTCAATAATTTTGTCATGTCTAGTCAGGCGCACCAGAACACCATGCTAATTCATTTGAATTAATTTTATCCCGAGCATCATTTAGTGCGGCTTCGTTATTGGTTCTGTTACTCTTCTATTCATGAAAATACAGGAAGATAAACATTTGGTTTTGGAAATAAAATGAAAACTCAAGATGTTTATACAGTGTGTTTTACTATGCTGTGACTGTGTTAAACAGCACACTGGAGAAATAAATGACGGCACCGGTCCGATGGTTTGGAAGATTCTTTTTCAAGTATTTTAAGTTCATTTATTTAAAAGAGGATTTTGCACTTGGAGGTGGCTCTGCCTTTGCCATAGAGAAATTTGGAGGAGTGCCGCAAGTGCAAAATGAAGTTTGATGTGTCACTGAAGATGCAAACAAACGCTTTACGGCGCATTCAAATATAAATCATCCTCGAAATCAATCTTTGGGGAAGCCAGAAAGCGTGAGCCATGCTTTGTTTATTCAACTTGAGTCTTTGGCGAGTAATATACAACCAGGCAGGTGCCCATCCTGGCTAAGATTGCATTCCTAACTTGTGACAGTAACCCTGAAGCTTTGGGAAAGGCCAGCACCATTTCCCAATGAGCTGAAATGACGTAGACGCAAAGAAGTGCACAGTTGAAATGAGTTTTTGTCTTAGAGGATGTCTCGCTCCTTCTTGTGACTGGCTTCGAGTCAGCTCCAAACTTTGTTGCTGAATAGATGATCCGTCATGCTAATTTTTGTTGGCCTGCCTCTCCCTGCTATGCCGATGTTTCTTTACGCACTGGTTTGCACCTACCTTTCAGAAGCACTATTTAAAGGCGCAAAATCAGTCAGCCTTATTTGTTTGACAAGGGAAATTCTGGTTGTGTCCGTGATCAAGTGTGTAGCCATTTCTGCCTGTGTAGACCTTGAGTATTGTATTTTCCGGACCATAAGCCGCTAATTTTTTCCTAGATTTTGAACCATGCGGCTAATACAAAGGTGCGGCTTGTCTGTGGATTTTTCTTTCAGAAAATACGCTAAATATTTTTTTTTCTTTTGGGTCTGCTCTGTTTTAATTAGAAAAGTTGTTGCCATGTTAAAAGGCAATTTTTTAAGAAACTGTTTATGTTCCTTTATGTGCATTCACAGTACAAAATCGTTCTGTACATGCTGTAAACTAAAAATCTTTTCAACATAGAAAACTGCGGCTGATATACAGGTGCGCCTTATAGTCCGGAAAATATGGTTGGCATTTTACATCGTTGCATATTTTAAGCACTTTAAATAAATTTTAAATTGCATTTTGGGCATCTGCAAAACTGGTCTAGACCCATACAGCACTTTGAGCTCTGTCCCTCCAAACAATTTTGCAATGATAGGAGATTAGAAACTGTGAGCAAAGACGTCTTGTTCAACAACATACATGTGTTTTACTCGCATCTGTTTCATGCTGTTTCTTAATTGTATGCTTGTTTTTCTGCTAGGTTATGTGCAGAGCTTGATCAGACGGGTGGTGAATAATTTGAATGTTTTGGTGAACAACTTGATATTGAAGTACGTTGAGGATGACATCGTGCTGTCAGTCAACATTACTTCAGCAGAGTGCTACACTGTGGACGATGTGTGGGAGAGGGCCTTCATGGATGTCACTGGTAAGAAGGCACACTGTTCAAAATCATTATGTAGATATAATTTAAGTTAAACATTTGGGCTTTTCTTTGCACACTGTCTGTTGTTTCTCCTGTCAGTGAAGATTCGTGTTCTCAATGTCAGGTTGTTATTATTAGCTTACCATATGAATTCAACAAAAATAAATTAAATAGTTTTTAATCCACCCTGTAGTTGTAGTCACATGAATTACATGCTGTGACCAGACTAAAGGATAAGTGCAATGGGATGGCAGGCGCCTTTAAGGTACCTGGATTTGTGTCAAAATGACCTCGACAAAATATGTGGACTTTTGAGATGGCCGTTTTCTGTCATGGTATAAAACGAAGGACTGTGCCGTCTGCAGCAAAATAATACTCAGGCGTGACCAGTGGAAGCTATAGCAGCTTTTCATTTAGAGAAAATAAAACATTATCAATCCCTGTCATCATCTAAATGCCATCCTTAAAATGAAGTAGGGCCTTGCGGCTGTGTTGGAGCTTGTGAAATCTTTTTAGATCCCGGACCTGCCTGGTGTGTTCTTTGGTCTTCATGATTGCTGCATCGATAGGCTCTCCAATATTATTTTAACAGACCTCCAACACCATCACAGAGCAAGTGCATTTCCACTAACACTAGATTACACACATGGGCTCTATTTATCATCATTAGACAATTAGGTGAACATTCGATCATTCAGAAATCATCAGGGAACGTCTGGAGTCAGTTGGCTGCACTCAGTGAAAAGGGGGTGAATAATTTCACATGCCCCACTTTTCAGTTATTAGTTTGTTTTTGTTTTTTTAGTATCGTATACATTTTTTTCCACTTAATGACTGGGTCCTACTTGGTTTTGATTCTCCACCCAAAAATTAAATAAATACATAAAATTTAATATCTTTGTTTGAAGGCTGAAATGTAGCAAAAGGTAGAAATATACAAAAGAGGACAAAATTTTTGCGAAGTGCTATAATTATTTCCTCATCAAATAAAATACAGACTAATGTAGGGATTTTTCTTTTTTTTTCAATGAAGAGATAGTCAGGATACTGAAGAGAAGGGCTTTCCAATTAACATGTCACTGTGTTTTTTCTACAGTTCCAGAACTCGTTCTACGGAAAGTGATCAACTTTTCTGATTGTACTGTGTGCTTGGACAAACGGAATGCAAGTGGCAAGATTGAGTTCTACCAAGACCCGCTCTTGTACAAATGCTCCTTCCGAACACGTCTTCATTTTAGTTATGACAACATCAATTCAAAGATACCCTCAGTCATCAAAGTAAGTAAAAAAAATGTCAGCCATGTTAAATAAAATTGTAGAGATCATTTTATCTTTCATTGTGCCACATGCTGCAGTGGTACAAGATATAATAAAAAGAGAAACAAATATGAGAAATAAAGGGCTTTCTTATATTATGACATTTAAAGTTAGATGTTCATATTAAAGCTTGTGCAAGTTCCATTTAGGTTAGCAAACAAGTCCCTGTAGACATCTGGCCACTCACCGTACAATTTCAAAAATGTTTTGTTTTTTCACATTATAAGAATCATCTAGCATTGTCATACTCCCAATGTTACTCACAGTTCTGTTCAATCACTTCAGGGAGAACCTGTTATCAAATTAGGACAAAACAATAATAATTTAGTTAGTTCACGGAATTAAAAATATTGTTAAGGTCTCTTGAAGTACAGATCCATCCGTGACTCATCAATCAGTATCTTGGGATTTATTTGTAATGGAATTATGATATAAACTGTGCTGTCCAGTAAATAACATTAACAAGTTCTTTAGGGACATTTTTTTGTCATTGTATTATGTGAGTATTGATTTCAATTTGGGCTTAACCTCCTTTTGTACTTACTTATTTTCATTCCACATACATTAGGATTAATTAGTTTTGGAGTTTTATTTGCAAAACTAACTTTTTATTTTTTGAACCAGTGACGAAAAATGTTTTTACCATTCATGCCTCAGAAAGTACCTGTGAGCTCTGAGGAAATTCATTAAGATTAGCACTCCTCCCTTTTAATTTAAAGATTTCAACTACGCCAAGTGTGTGCACCCATAATGACTTGGTGTGAAGATGTTTCGAGATATTTCTCTTTTCAAACCCTCATCGTCTTATTTCTTACATCCCCTCAGATCCAAACTATGGTGGATAGCCTGAAGTTGTCGATTACGGATCAGCAACTACCCATGTTTATCCGCATTTTACAACTGATCATTGCACTCTACTATGGGGAAATTGGAGGGCATAAAGAAGCAGAACGAGAAGAGGGAAGCTGTCTCGTCAGTAATGCTGGGACAAATTTACCTGGTGAGTAAGATGTCTTTTGAAGTCCACTTCATCTATGTTTGATTTATTTAATTGTTTTATTATTATTTATTGTCACTGGCCTTTCATTTTCTTGTTGTAAAAACAAATCTGACTCTAATGCAGTGTGAATATAGAGTTACCTTTACATAAGATTCCTTTGGGGAAATATCCTTCCTTACCTCACCCAAAGGGATGTTTTTTCTTTTTTTCTATCATTTTATGTTGAACATTAAAATATTGATCACTTCCAATAAACACAAAAACAGTACAGTTGTGGTCAAGAACTGCAATGTACAGTATTAGGAAAAGTCATTTTAAAAGTTAATGTTAGTCTTATAGCATTATCTAATGGACATCATGAGTGATCATAAAGTACATTTATTATGCTGTGAAAGAGTCATGTACTAATAATACTTTACAAAATGGTAATTAAATAATATAACTAGGGATGCACAAGTATCCCTTCTTTTATTATAAGTACTTACATTACTTACCGATACTTGATAATGCCTTTGTCTTGCTGTTGTGATGAAAATGTGTATTATTTTGATTAAATATTGAAAGACAAAAAATCACTTACACTTCTTAGACATGGCATAGATTTTAATCAAATACAAAATAAAAAAAATATTGCCTATTGAGAATACCAAGTCCAAAAATGAAACTTGTCGGACTGCTACATAAAACCAATAAAATGCAATACTCACATCTAGTTGTAAATTCTTTGACACTTTATAGTGAACATGAACTTGTTGGCTGCCGCTCACGACGGATTTGCACATCAGGCGCTAATTTACTCCGGATAATACTATAAATGTTGTTGCTGAAAAGAAAGACTAGGTGTACACAAAAGGGGAAATACATTTTTTTCCCTCCCACTTTTCATATGACAGAGTGACATTTATGGATTTGATTAAGTGAACATGCAAGGGAGATGCAGCGCTCCAGGGGTGCACGTCATTGAGCACCCCGAAGTTAGGACAGTGTTTGAGAAACAAACTCATTCCTCCAACAACATTCCTTTTTTTTTTTTTTTAATCCAAAGCTGGACTGGAATTGGCCACCCTCAAGTGACTTGTACCCGAAACTATGTCATTTTTTTTCTCTCTGTTTTTATAAATGGGACAGCAAGTTTGACCGTTGTGTCTCTTCCTCCTGCTTTTTCCAACAAATAAAGTTGAGCATGTTTAACTGAACACAGACCATTGTCATCATGCTTGAGCTCTCCATGTGCTGAGAAGGATCAAGTGAAGGAACAAGGGTAAATCAAACACAGACTCATCTCTTAGTTTCTGATTTGAACCTCATAGGAAATCACACTCCTCACATCGTGGAGCCAACTCAAACATTGTCCTGACTTCACTCGCACACGCATCATACCAAATGGTACTTGGAGCATTTGTGCATGTGTAATGAGGTTGATCACCCGTCTAGTTTTGGCTTTACTATGCTATTACATAACAGTAACCGTTACTGCTGTGTTCACCTGCCCATAATAATGTATGTAACACCTCAATAGTTGTCCAAAGATAGCCATGTTGTTGCCAGTTTTAGATCAGAGATCACCACTATAATTCAGTCCCATTAATGATTTTGCACTGAATGTCCTTCTTGAACCAACCCACCCATTTTTCTTTTTTTCTTTCTGTTTTGATTTATTCATTTATTTTTTAAAATCTGGACTTGTAACCGCCCGAGGCCGTTTAATGAGGTTGTGACCGGGATGAGACCCCACGGCCCCTGCATGTTTCCAAGTTTATAAATGCATTCTTTCAATAACTGAAGAAGACACAACCATAACAAATCCCCACCCCATGCTCATCCTCATCTCAACACAATTGCGTTATCAATTCTCAGGTCTCAATAGGCCAACACCCTTGTTGTAGAACTAGGAGCAAATAGAAAATGGGGTGATCAGAAGGGAGGGAGTCAGGAAAGAACACAATATATTGTAGCTGCTTCAGTTACTCCCACCAATCGTCTCCTTGCCTTTTGGCCGGGAACTTTAACTGTAAGTTGGCGCGGCTTACAGTTTGCTTTCCAATGCCAGATGTAAAAGTTGGTGTCATGCTACTGCTATTTGGAGCCTCTGAGAATGAATTAGTATCCTATCACAAAAAACATACAAGAGGGGACCAACTCTTGGAACCCGAGCACCCCCAGAGCTTGTTTTGCTGGAAGTAATCGACCGAGTAAAGAAACTGGGTGTGTGTTTTCTGAGATAAGATTGGGAGCAGTTCTGGCTTGTACATGAACATTACACTTCCCTTGCTTCCCCCCCCCCCTAATCGTAACCCCAGGAGAATTTGAGCTCAAATTATGTATTATTGAGTTCTGTAATAACCAGCCAGCACACCGTGGCACACCAGATATCCCTGCGAGATCATTTGGGGGACTGCTGGAATTTATCCAGTATCACTTATCGGTAATTTCGCCCCAAATTTTCATTTATTCATTTCTAATATAGCTTTGTCACTCTGTAGTGACGTACAGTGACATGTAGAACAAGATAAAGTTTGCTGTCAGAAGGTACAATATACCTGCATAGCCACATTGCCAGTCATACAACAAGATACGTCATGCTTTCCTGCCTGAATCAGCTTTTTCTTCTTAATCAGTTCCAGATTTGAGTACCGCATTTTCCGGACTACAAGACACTCTGGATTATAAATCAAATCACCCCAAAAAACACATAAAGGAGGTAGAAAAAAAACATACAGAAATCGCATTGGAGTATAAGTTGCATTGTTAGCGGGTAATTTATTTTGCAAATTACTAGCTCAAAAACAGACATTTCATCTTGGAAGGCAAGTTATAGCATTAATAAATTAATAAAGAAGTAGCTGAAGAGGTGTAAGATATGCTAACACAATCAAGGTTATTTAGCCACACGAAAAATAAACTTGAACAGTAACGGTGTTCATTCTAATGTTTTTGAGATCGAGATTCAGTTGCGTTGCATGAAGCACCACGAAGGTCCTCCCTCAAAATCCTTTAAATTCAACGCCTTGGTAACGAACCGGGTTTGGAGATGTACTTGAACTTCACTGGTGACTCCCGCAGCACATTGTTCAAGAAGCCACTAGTGAACTCGTTCCTTTGAGGCTGTGGCTAATTAGCTTTCAATTTTTTTTTGTTGGATTTCTTTATCGCAGTAAAAGTCACCTGTGCTTTTCAACCGTCCCTAAAAAGTTTCTCATTCACTCCAAACTTTCTCTATGCTGCTCGATGACAGTTTTCAGCTGCAAGTTTCACTGCTTGGAGCTTTGTAGTCTGGAGAACATAATTCCCTTGACCGGCATTTGAGTTCAGTCGTTCTCAATTGTCTTTGTAAGGAGTAGGAGATATTGCTGCACACGGATAGAGTGCCCTCTCGTTGCTGTCCGAGACATTATTATTTTATATTTTTTTTACTGCCTGTAAGTGCGGGTGTGCATGCGCACAATTTGAGTGATTGCGTGGGTGTGTGTGTGTGTGTGTGTGTGTGTGTGTGTCGCAAGCTCTCTATGCTGCATGCTACGTGTGTAAGGGCCTGGAGTTTGTCCAATGACTCATGCATACGTTTTGTGCTCTGTAGTGTGTTTGTAGCGAGTGTTTACTTTGAAGGAGTGCTTGCTGTCACTTTTCTCGCAGGGCCTTTGAATGGACCAGGCTATCACACATATTCGTTAGAGGCCACGGGCTAATATCAGGATTTCTCAAGCATATGGCTCACATATGTCAGAGTGATGACATGTCACGATGATATATATGTTGAAGAGCATATTAATTGGGATAAAAAAAATGATGTAGCAGATTAAAAAAAGGGTTCATCTCTCTCTCTCTCGCTTAATCTCTATCTCTCCATCTCTCACTTGCTTTCTCTCGCTCTCTCTCTTGCACAATCTCTCTATCTCTCGTTATATCTATCTATCTATTCTATCTAATTTATCTCATTTATTGGTCCCTGTTGGGAATTTCTTCGTCACTGACTGACTGGATATATTACAAAGGGAACACAATTGCACATGGCATTAGGAGACACATAAGTCAGCGAGGCCAGATTCTCAGGACGGCTGCAGAGATCCGGCTTTTTCTAAGTGAAGCCCTCCTGAACTAAATCGATCTGTATCTGCGCCCCGGAAGTAGCAGGGTGAGATATTGGTATTGTATGTGGGTAATGTCTTGTGCTATGGCGTTTGCTCGGCGAGCAATGGACCTGTTGTTAATATCTATGAGATTAGGTGTGGGGAGACCAGTGATTCTGGAACATGTGTTTGTGTTTCTGTCAATTTGGACCAGTTAAATACAGAAAGCATAGTGAAGCAGTTGGTACAATACAAAAGAATGGTTTGAAAGATGCTTTGATAAAGTAATAACAGGAGGTGGGAATTTGGGCGGGGGGTGTTGGGGCGGTTGCAGATGACGAACAATCTTTGTTGGCTTCTTTTTTCAAATCTGTAGTGTTCTGGTCAAAGGTAAATTTACTGTTTAGTTATTCCCAAATATTTAAATGTTAACTGTTTCAACTGTTTGAGTGTTTATGATGGTGGCTTGTTGGGGTGATGGTGGGTTAAACTGTACTTGACATTGATTTGGAGATGAGATCAACACACATCCCTGAGGTACCCCGGTGTTCATGGTGAGTACAGGGGAAGTGTTTGAGCCTACACTTATTGCTTGCAGTCTGTCAGTGAGGAAGTTATGGATTAGGTGGATCGGAGGTGGGGGGTGTTGTCGAGGTGGTGAAGTTTCAGAATCAACAGGTGTTTCTGTAGGGTGTTAAAAGCAGAACAAAAGTCAAAGAAAAGGATCCTGGGGAAGTTACCTAGAGAATTCAGGTGCTGAAGGAGGAGGTGATGCATACAGGCTACAATATCCTCTGCGCTCCTCTTTGCCTTGAAGGCAAATTGTAGGGCGTCCTGGTGTGTGTTGATGCGCAGCAGTTTCTCCAGGCACTTCATTATTATGGATGTTAAAGCTATAGTGATTGATAGTGTTTGAGTTCTGTGGGTCTGGGTTATTTTAGTACTGGGATTATGGTCCCGTAGGATTGACATGTAGTATTGGAATGAGTGCTCCATTGCACCGGTCCTACTTGGGATGCCATCAGGTCCTGGAGCCTTGCCGGACTTGCAGCAGCTCAGTTGCGGTCGTGCCTCCACGACTGTGAATGGGGCTTGCTCATTGGAGTCTGGTGGCGCAAGGGCTCTTCTCTAAATATTTTTTAACACTCAGATGAGAAGTCTTGGTTATCAAAACCGGTGTAAAATTGGTCTAAATCTTTGGTGAATGTTTCCGGATCACGACTGTGCAGGTGGAATTGGATCCTGTCCGCGTTTTCACCCTCTGGAAGGCTTGCTCGATATTCATGCTTAGGAATTCTGTTTCGAGTTTATTTATGTAGTCCAGTTTTGCTTTGAAGACATTATTTTTTATGTTCCAATTTATTACCTTAAGGTTGGCCCAGTCCTTGTGCATGAAGGATATGTTTTTCTTTCACGCACTGTTTTATTGTTGAAGTAATCCCACGTTTGGAGCTGGGGTATATCATTTTTTATCTTATTTGGAATTGTGGAGGCTATTTAGAATTTGATGTAGTCTGTGATGACAGAAACAGTCGTTCTGATTCCAGTCGAAATTGTTCCATTTGGTGCAGGCCGAGTGAGCCTTGTAGTTGTGTAATGGCTTCCTCCGACCATTGAGGGGCGATGTTTGTGGTTTGTAGTGTTTGAGTTTCTGTTTGCATTGAAGGAGTAAACAAACAAATGACGTTGTGGTCTGCAAGTCCAAGCCGTGGATATGTACAAGCTTGGAATGCGTCAGTGATGTTCCCATCAATCAATCAATCAATCAACCAGCCAACCAACCAATCAATCAATCAATCAATCAATCAAAAATGGATTTGAAGTATGCATATCGCCAAGACATGGGAGTAGTTTTCTACCGTAATTGTATGGTTTTATCAGGTGCAAACTGCATCGCCACCCAATAGTTGGATATTATCTAGGGGAATTACAATTAATTGGCTTTTACTATGTGAAATGAAATGCACTTCTTTCATTAGATCATAAAAAAGGGCATTTCTGTAGGTACATGTTAAATATCGCAATATCGATATCTCTCGATTCAGCAATCATATCGCATGCATATCTCTCTCTCGCTCTCTCTCCCTCTCACTCGCTCTCTCTCTCTATTTATAATACTCGAATATAATACTCTAATTTTCTAAATGTAGGCGGCTTATCTGAATAAATCACGTTACTAGGAAATGTTAGAATTATGCAAAATACATTTTCTAGAACTGTTCCCTTAAGATCATTACCATGCCCAAGATGTTCTTTAAAGCTATTTTTCATTTGGCCAGGTTACATTTTACTTAGAGTTGTGGAATCTTCTCATTGAAGTGCAGTATGTATGAATGTATGTAGGTTCCAAATTACCAACAGGGGAATGTGCAATGCACAAGACACATCAGAGTTGGAGCAGTTCAGATTTTGCCAAGGTGTCAGGTGATCAGTACACCTTTCACTTGCATAAACATGGAGGGACATCTACTGGCGTTTGAGGGCACAGCTTTTCTCCCATTTGTCCTCTTAGGTCTGTCTCAGTGTCAATCAGATGGTCACTCACTTACACAGCCCCTTGTTATTTAATCTGAGGAGCTATGTGACAGGTGTTAAATGCTGCCCCTGGAGCCCTACTTTGGTCATTGATACGCTTCTGATTTTACTTATTTTAGATTCAGCCACTAAAGCTTAGGCTGAACTAATGTGGGAAACAGTGGTCATTTTATTTCTGTAGATGCAGTAAATCAGCACCACTTCTCTCTGGGATTTTTTTTCCCACTCACTTCTTTGGATTAATACTTCAAAGTCTACTTAAGCCGCCGTGTTTTGATCATTTCATTGGTAATTGCTCTTTTATTCTGATTGTCTCATTTTTCAAACGTAGGCCTCGTCAGTCTGTGACATGAAGCAGAACAGCTTAACTTGTTGAAATGACACCTCAAAGGCTACCACAGAATGGGGGGGAAAAAGAGACCAAATTGGACTGGAACACCGGAGGAGAGAACGAGATAATAACCCCATAATGTTAGTCGTCCATCTGTCAATTCACAGAGTGAAAGATTTAATTAAAAAATGTCATAATTTCACCCCCTTCGCCTCTGGGATTCCTAAGCAATGACCTCACGGACAGTATTGTTTTCCCGCAGAGGACATGAAGCTGCAAGGAATGGGATTACACATTCTTGTGTATTGACATCAGTTTCCTCCTTCTCCATCTTTATGGAAATAGAAACAAGTTGAAAGGTCGCGAGAATGAGACAGTGTGGTGTAGTTTGCTCAATCAAACCTGCAAACGGAGGTTTCATTCAGAGGCGTTTGTTTCTGGTACAAAACAACCGATGTGCCAGTCGATCTGCGCACTACTTCCGGGTTCAGTGAAATGGAGAAGTTCTGATTGTTTCGTTCAGTCCTATGTGTTTTTGTTTTGTGATTCTCCCTTTTGTCTTGTACCAATGTTGTATAAGCTCCTTTTTCAGTCCAACAAATCTTTTATATTCTCAATTACTTTGTTGCACATCAGTCCCATTATTCATATGGTAAGAGGCTCATTTCCTGTTGTTTCTGTAGTTGCAATTTTCCATTACTATTTGCATTTTGCAATTAGTTTTTGATCCATGACCATGCATTGCACTGGACTCATATAGTAAAGTGGGTTTAATATTAATTAATATTCGTCTCATATTAAAATGGGGGCAAACCCTCAATAAGCGTTTTCCATGAAAAACAGTGGTTTGCTCTCACCAAGAATAGTGATAATAATAAAAAAAAAAAGAAAAATATATTCAAGAAAATATTAAAAAAAGAATACGCAAATTGGTGAATCTACGTTTGTTGTACTGCAGGTATGCGGTGGTCCACTATACTCTGAGACCCTGAAGACATGGGCAAATGAAATCTGTTCTTAAAACTGCATGTTTTAATTTTTTTGTCATAAGTATTGTTCTCCAAATCAGTGACAATTGTCTGTTTGCATTCCTGTTGGAGCTTGTAATGCAAGCATTTATATCTAAGTGCATGTGACCCAAAAGAACCTCCAAAGAAGAGGTTCTAAATTGCCCTCACATTTTCCCACGGCAATTAAGTCAGAGCCATTTTAAAGATGTATAAGCATGCCTTTGAAAACACATGTATGTCCAACTGAGTAACTGACCAAGAACATGACACCTGCATAAAAGTGAAGAGAATAACGATAATCCTCAAATCTAATAGATTAAGCAGCACCTCAATTAATGTCATTGAAACAGTTCATTTGATTTATTCTAAATCTTGGGTGACAGTTGGCAGCGACCAATTAATTTAATTTTGCATTAAAGTGTAATACAATGTGATTTTTGTTATTACTGCTTATTAAGCAATTAGCTTTGTTTGGATTAGGGTTTGTTTGGTTTGTTCGATGATTGAGAATACAACAAAACTAAAATTGAGCAATATTACAAGAGAGGGTTGTTGTTTTACTTTTTTTTTTTAAACTTGTTCAGTTACTAGTCAGCTCATTGTTCTGTCTGGAAGCTGATCAGTCTGCATTCATGAATGACTAAAGAAATTCGAGAATAATTTCTGTTGAGAGGCAGTTTAACAATGGCTCTAAATGTTGACTCGATTATTACAATCTTTGTCTATTAGTATAGATGATCAGTTGTTGAATAATTCATTTTGATATTCAACAGCATTTTAATGATCAAATTAAATTTTTGATTTTTGATCACTGCTGTCAGGATTGTCTGTTTTTATTCTGTTCTCTAATTAACCTATTGACATGAGATTAAGTCCAGCGTTACATACTTGGACTAGCCCATAAAAATATTTTTCAGCACCACTCACACAATACTGTACAGTATAATTAATACATGCTGTTTTTGTTATTTATTATATTTTCATTTTAGGGATGGACATGGACATAGCAAACCAAGATCCAAGCCAGTACACCAATCAAGACTTCTTCATGGACTCGGGCCTTTCTGCAGATAGCAACCAGGGCTGGGTGTCTTGGGCGTGGTCCTTTGTTCCAGCCATTGTGAGCTATGAGGAGGGTGAGGAAGGTCTTTACCAGCAAAGAGAGACCGGGAGCATTCCAAACAATCCCCAACAACATACACCCAAGGATCCTATTGTTGCAATAGGCTTCTACTGCACAAAGGCTTCTGTAACATTTAAGGTAATTTATCTATTGCAGACCGGCGTGTAAACTCGTATTCTGGTGAATTTTTAGTCTGCTTATCTTCTGCAAATTGCGTCCAGCATTTCTTGCGCATCTTCTTGACAAGGAGCTTTGACTATCGCCACCAATGGCATGGAGGGGTACTATTCCTTCTCGTTGACTTTTGCAGGGCATGCTTCCATCATTTTCCAATCGGCGTACCACCGTGTGATTGGTGTATAAAGGCCTAAAGAGAACCTCATCATCTTCATTTCTGCTGCTCTCAGCTCTGCTTCTTGTCGTCTCCTCAGTGTCACTGGCAACGTTTACATATTCAAATGAAATGCCTGATTGGAATAAACATACTTTATGTACGCACCCCTTTCGGAATCTTCTGACACGATCAAGCCCCTTTCCGTTGAAGATTTTATTACGAACGGGAGGCGTGGTTTATGTCGATTTATAATCCGATCAGTGCGCATGAAAACACTTATTCCAAACTATCTTTACTGCATTCCAAACCATCTTTAACGCGCATATCTGTGACGTCAGTATACGCATATTTGTTATTCCCAGAAGCTAGTAAAAGCTTTCTGATTAATATTGCGTGTGTATATTATGAATGAAGTAGCAAAATACAGCCGTTTCTATCCAATGACCAATCATGCCTCACCTGTTTTCTTTCTTTGGTCATGTGATGTTCGTAAGCCTTCTTGTTATTTATTTATTTTTTTTTTAAATTTAATATTTAGTCCTAATACGCTAGTGGTACCCAACCTTTTTCACACCACGGACCAGTTAAAAAAAGTAGTTGTTTTTTGTGGACCAGCAGTGTGGGGTGGGGGTGCGTGAGCTAAAGATGACACAATTGATTGGCACCTTGCCCCGTGGCGGTGCACGGCTCCTCGTTAGTGGTTAAACTGCTGCTGATATGTCAGCAGCGTGTGCAAACTCCGCTCGCATTAATCATGCTTTCCACTTCATCACTTCGTCGCGCCACGTTTAAAAGATTCAACTGGATTGTTGTGTTGCCCATTTTTGAGGACTTACCTTACCCAACCGCTTCATTTTCTTCATGTCGCTTTGGAGATACCGCCACACAAGCAATGGTGACCAAATTGTTTATTTTAGAAAGGTAACACCGACTCATGGCTTTCCATTAGCTGTGCGTTCGGTCATTGTTTACTTGTTTCTTTTACTTTTTGTTTTCATCTACAACTTGCAAACCTCAATAAAGAAGGGTTCCATTGTGCAGTAGTACTTCCCAAAGACAGTGTGTCAAGATAAAGTGAAATGAAGTGAAGTGGTCCTTACTATACTATGACGGTTGTGCAGATAATCGTTGCACCACTTTACGTGACCAGTAAAAGTCCATGTAAAGCCACTTTGAGTGTGTAATTATGCAAAGTGCAACTCCCAGCTGGTCATCGGAATATCACAATCCTTGATCATGTAATCATGAGCCCTACTTATAATTTTTTTGGAATGCAATCAACTGAGTTGTAGTTACAATCACATTATTTTGATTTAGATTGAAATCATGATTACTATGATGATTATTCATAGATTTTAAAACGTCATATTTATTCAACTACTAAAAGTTAACTACTCCAAATTATCATTGCAGCCTCATGCCGATTCATTCCTGCATGTTGAACACTTTATTCTTGAACACTCTAGTCTTTTGTCCAAAATGACCCGGTGATTTTATTCCGCTACATCCACCCCCTTTGATGCCTTGCATCTGTGCTCACTTGAATGCCTTGAATGAGCATTGCCGTCAACTCATTATCATATTTATTTGACCTGATGGTATTTTCACAATTTTTGATACTTGCTGGGCTAACCTGGGATCTTGAGGATTGCATTTTGTGACATGTGAAAATGCAGTTGGTGCGACAAAAAAAAGGTCTTGGATCTTTTTACCCTTGAATTTTGAGAAAAGGAAAATTTCTTGAATCCCTCAAATCTCAACTTTGAATATATCTTGAAATGATAATGAGAAAAATAAATTAACTCTAATAATAGCAATTGAAAATACAACTAAAGCAAACATCGACTGTTCCTCTTTGTTTTGGTCTCAAAGTTGCGGTGTTATGATGTCGATGTATGGAGTTCAAACTTAGAACAGAAGAAAGTTACGATTGAATTCTAATAAGATGACTTTTTCGACTTGTGTATTGTTATCTGACCTCAGCATTTGTGTGTGAAGGAATATCACTCCCCTAGTCGATGCTAATTTCCAGTGAGCATTTGAACGTGATATTGAATTGAATTTAGCATTAGTGCTAGAGATGTTTTATAAACTTAACATATTCTGTATTTGATTATATAATGTGTGTCATTCTTTTTGTTGTGTTCTTAGTTTTACAGTAAACTCCAACTGGGTGTGATTAATCATCTTAAAGGACAATTTAGAATGGCAGAATTTCATACGCTGCACGGTTGCTACACATGCGACATGGTGCATTCAGGGTACTTTCACAAAGTAGACAACTTGTAAATGCACTGTGGCATACTTAGGGCTAATGTTTTTTTTTTGTTGTTAATTTATTTGTTTATAATGTTTTAAAAACTCAGAGAGGCCAAAATCGAAATCCCGATTAAATTTTGATTAATCGTCCAGCCCTAAATGGGTGCTCTTTTGGCACTGATGTATATTGTCTGCATGTGTGAAGTTGTCGACTTGTTGGTTCGGCGGCTTCTTCTTCGGGTCGACAGATGAGCACTCAGCGGACGAGGCTCACAATAACAGTTCTCGTGTGCTCAGAATGCAATTTTGTGCTTAAAATGTCCTCGTTGTACTTGCAATTATCGCACAAATGGCCACGCTGTTGTTTATGCTGGTGGTGCTTCTAACTCTGGAAACGTTTTTCTTTTTTGTTTAAAATAGCTTACTTTAATCAGGATGCTGCACCCAAAGGTAGAATGTGGGTCACTTTTTGCTCTTATTGACCAGCTGCATCTTATAGTTAAACGAGCTATTGGGTAGACATTCTCTCCTGGGCTTCTTCTTCCATTTTATTCTTGTCAAGTTCATTCTTTCTATGCCCCCGCCCCTAAATAATGATCATTTTGAGTTGGAGTCCTAAAGAACAGCTTGGACCCCAGGAAGTTGCTGTCCTTTTGGTCTGTGTGCGGTGCAGGCGAGGGCAGGGAAACCGCTAACTGGCGTCTCGGGTCACGTTAATGTTTTAAACATTCTATGTGGAATGATGACTGTTCAGAAACAGATTCCAATCTGTAATCCTGCCAGGTCAGTCAGAATACTATAGTTGGAATTCATCGACGTTAACCTTCAGGTTCAGCCCCACAGATCACATTACTTGGGGTGTGTGTGCACGTGTGTGTGTCTGTGTGTGTTTTCCCACAATAAAGACGAGCTGATACTGTGTGAATTGGAATTAATTACTTTTTGTCTCCAAAACTATTTTATTTTTTTAAACATCTCTTCCTTTTTGGGAAGTCTTGGCTAGAGGGAACCGTTGAATAATATAGCTGCACAATGCATTTTGACATGCATGGGCTTGAAATTCGGTTTCCTTTAATTGATGACTAGATATTATCCAGTTTTGTTTGCTGAGAGAAATTGGCTGTATTCATAAATGACTTTTACAGGCACAATTAAGCTTTCCCCGTTTCACCTCTGCTTGCCTTCCAAACTTTCGTCTGTTCTCCTTCTCATTTGGCATTTTTATTTCACCATGTGATTTGTGCAGGGAAAAAAAGAGCACTGAATTATTTCACTTGATTGTGCAATTTTTTATTAGTGGACAAACATTTCAACAAAATTGAAGCCTGTAAAACTGACAATGCGTATCCAATGTTCTACTTTTAATTGATCACTCCCCAAGTAGCTTATTCTTCATACTTTTTAATGCTTCTACGCTCACTCTCTTGTCAGGCAGCAAAATGCATCTTCATTCAAGTATTTAAGTAACCCCTTCCTTCATATTGCATCCAGGAATTTGCAGGTTAGTCCTCATGTGATTAATTTTAAAGGGAGAGGAAGGCAGTGAGCATGAGGGAATCGGCTCCATCAGTAGGGATAATAAGGCACAGCTGCTTCTTGTTCTGCACCTGCTTCCTGTGCTAAAGTTGAATGGGTTAAGGCCTGCACAGTTCGGCTCTACACCCACAGTTGTTACACCAGCCAAACTCAAAAGCATCTCTGCTCTTTCTTGTTGCAGCTTTGACCAGATGCTCTCTCGCGCTCTTTTTCTCTTCATTCTTCACGCTGAGGTTTTGTAGAACAATTTCTATTTTACATTAACGTTGGAATTTTTCGTGACCGCTGCGCTGTTGTGATTGACATTCCCCAAAGTGCAAATCAGGGCCTCCCAGAAAACTAGATAGGTGTCGGTGTGGTATGATTTGTGAATTGATGAAAGTACAATACTTGTTGTAGGTCAACATTTGATAAAGAAAGTCACAAAAAGGATCGTTTGTTTTAAACAATATTTAGCAGGTTTTCATTGTCCTACAGACTTGTATATTTTTTAATCACATTATTTGTATATTTCTATTAATTTGTAAACATGATAAAAAGTCAAATGTCCCAAAATATTCTAATATTAGACTCATGCTTGTAAATTTTGTCACGAATTACATTATTTAATCCTCTTGGATTATTGGACACCAAACCTTTTTGCTTTATACTTATGTAAATAAAAGCTAAGAACAGGGAATTTTGCACCTGAGGTTTTTTTCTTTGAATTTGTGCTTTTTATGAAACTAGCATTTGAAAACTAGTTTGCTCTGAATAGTACAGTCATTTGTTTTGACAATGGCCGTCTCTCCACTGTGTCAGCTGACAGAATCCCAGGCAGAGAGCAGCTACTACAGTCCTCAGAAGGTTAAGTCAAGAGAGGTCTTGGGCTTGGAACAAGAGGGAATCACTCTTGAGGTAAGAATCATCTTTATTTATATTGCAATTACCCTCCAAAATTCCTGATGGTTAGACCGTAGAACTGTATTTTCTGCCTTTTTGATCCTATCTCATTACTTTTATTTCATTTTAAATTGCCGTCATATTTACTTTGGAATAGATAATCAACATCCTTCCATCTCTAACTGTATTTATAAAACCTCCCTGGTCACTCATCTCTGGCCAGTTGTGAGCACAGTCAAATCTCTGCCTGAGCCTGATCATTTCTGTATTTCTCCCTTGGTGTAGATAGACGTTTTTCTCTGATTACCTGGTTGGAATAGGAACATGTTTTCTGTGTTTAAGCGCTCTACCAGATGTAATAATTCCACAACATTTCCAAAGACAATTTTTGCAATTCATGCTTTTTCTGGAACATGTAGAGAGTAGTCTGAAGTCTGAACTGGGACCAAAAATTAAAAGCCAAATGATTGAGAAAGCCAGGCCTCCTAATTATTGTGTGTAGTAAGATGTTACGTTTGTGTGTATATGCTCTGCTTACCAAAGTTTTGTGTTGAGTTAACATAAGGAACATTGTGTTATTTTCAGTCGTGACTTTTTTCACTTAATAGCATTCTTGGTTCCTTTAAACTCCAACAATTACAGCTGGGTTTAATTTTCTCAAAAGATTCAAGCTTTATGAGTTGTTTGAGGATGTTTTGCAAAAGTGCTTTGGTTTGACTTCTCTGCTCTCTCCCTTTTCTTTTTTTTTTTAATTTGAGGTGCTTATGAAAGGGGAGCCCTTCTTTGACTGTCAGATTGGCATTGTGGGCTGCCGAGCTCTCTGTCTGAAAGGCATCATGGGAGTGCGGGATTTTGAAGAAATCATGAACCGACCTGAAGAGGTAAAAAAAAAAAAAAAATAAAGCCACAAATGAAGACCGAGAACATTTGGTGTGAAAAGAAAATACTACTTAAAGCTTTCTGGCTAAAGAAGGAAGGTGTGATATTATGCTCTTTTGTTTTTCTTCAATATTTGTTAAGCCTTTCCTTAAAGAAAATATGACAGTCAAAAGTGTTTGTCTCTACCTACAGAACCTGAAAGACCAGTCAAATTTTTCCAAAAATTGGTACAGTGGAACCTCTAGTTACGAACACCCCTTTTTACTAAACTAACTTATGCACATCATTTTTGTTGAAAATCTGACTCTCGTTAGGTACATGTTTCATTATGCGAATTATCTCAGCAGGGATGAGCAGATGGATCAGTGCTGTGCTTCTCGCAAGATTACTGTGAGCCCCAAAATATCCACATACACTTCGACGTCTCCTCTGCGGCAGCAGAAAAACAAACATGTTGTGTGTGCAGCCGGAAGTTCTGCTTACACGAACAATAACAGTTAGATTTCTGATTATGTTCCAAAAAGACTTGACTAAATGCATGGCATGTCCAGTATTTATTGTATTGGAGCGTTTTTTAAATTGGAGGAAAAAATGGTTTCTAATCCCCACGGAAGCCAGCTGAGTCATGTGGCAAAATCGACAATTTTCCCTTGATTGTTTTTTTTTACAAAATGGACAGAACAATGAAAAAACAATTTAATGGGAGACTCTGAAGGAGACTTTTTTTAAATTTAAATAGGTACTGTATGTATGTTCAACAATACACCAAATAAAATTAGAAAAAATATTGTAACATGTAAATATAACAATTTAGGGGCTGGGTGGGATTAATTGCATTTCCACTAATTTCAAAGGGAAAAGTTACCTGAACTATCGAACGTTTCCAGTTACAAAGTCATGGAACCAATTAATTTTATAACTTGAGGTACCACTATATTTCCTTCTTTGTCCTTGTGTGTTCTTCATTTGTCACACCCTTTGTCCCTCAGGATGCAGTGTTCTTCAGCTGTGGCGACACCCTAAACAGCAAAGGAATGACCTACCTTACCAACTCTCTGTTTGACTACCGCAGTCCAGAGAACAATGGCGTCAGGGCTGAGTTCATCCTGGATTCTGTCACTCATAAGGTCTTTTAACTCACCAAAGTATTGTAGCAACTTTTTGTTTACTGCAGGCATCATAGCATTTCATTTCTCCATATTTTTTTTCATTTTCATTAAATGTTAAAATTGTTTCTATTCTAAGAAGTCTTGCAAACGTTAAGCACACCATATACTTGGGGGTTCATCAGCACTAAAACTAAGAGTAACTGCGTGATGCTTTTGTTGATGAAATACTGATCACTGAAGTTGCCATGGATCTAATTATCTTAAAGCGCAAAGTTACAACGGCTGTCTGAACACACTTGTAGTGACATTGTGCCCTGACATGCTCTGCTCTGGCTATGTTTGGACTCATATGGTGCATGTGAAGTTGATGCCTCAGAATGCTCGCCATTCTCTCTTTTTCCATGTTCACATCTTGACCACATTGCAAAGTTGCATTTTATTACAAGACAGGTTAGGTGCGGACAAAACTATCAGGTTATGAGAAAACAATCCCAAAATGTTCCCTAGAGGATTAAAGGGATGTCGCAGTCATAGTGAAAATGCTGCACTTTTTAATTAGCACCTAGCTATAATAGTGTTTTGCCTGTGCTACTGATACGTTGTAATTACAAGTTGTTTTTTTTTTTATGAAGCGATGACAGCTGTTACTATATTCAGAGGTACTAAGTACACATTTATTTGGACTGTTTTTTTAAAAGAAGTTCGAGTAGCTTCTCATCTCAACAAATCCGAAAGACATAAATGTTTTATTTAACTATAAAATCCACACTTCTCATTTTAGCCACACAGCTGCCTGCCCCCAATAGCGGAATTTTCCTCCTATTGAACAAGTAACTTGCACAGCAGAGATTGTGTGACAACTCTAGGCTCACTTCACCCACTGTCACAGCTTGAGTGTTGACTTTGCTCCCAAATGCTCATGACCATCAGTGAAGCATTTGTTTGGATATCCATTCATCCATCTATTCACACTCGAAAGTCAAAGAGTCAAAGGTTTTCGTGTTAATTCATTAGCGGTTTTGAAATCAGCCAATGGCTTTGATCCAAAAGCATGGCAGTGCTATTAGAGTTCCCCTTATAAATATTACTCATTAACCTGCTTTCCTGATAAGACTCCATTGAAATCTCTGTTTGGAGAGCTCGAGATTTAGTCAAGGGTTAGGTTAAGTGTGTATGCACACGTGTGTGTGAATTCAATGTGTGTCTATTGTTTCATACACTCGTTTTGTGTTAGTTTGAATAAGTATGAGAAATGTGTTACGTACTTGGGGCATTGCGTTTTTTTTTTTTCCCCTGGGTGGAAAAATTCCAAGGTTCTTCCTTGTAGTGCGCGCTAGTGCTCTGCGATTCTAAGGTATATGTTGTAGTGCGGTTAAAAAAAAAAAATCAACCATGCAATATACTGTGCCTTGAAAATTAGTCGTACCCTTTGAACTATTTCAAAATTTTATGTAACTAAAAACCTGAAAACGGTGGCGTGCATTTGCCTTAAGCATCCCTGTGTCAATACTTTAGGGCCACTTTTCTCTGCAATTATAGCTGCAAGTCTTTTGAGGCGTGCTCTGCTCATTTAGACATTGAAATCTTTGCAAAAAACTCAGCCGGCTTTGATTGTCAACGGGTATTATTTTTGTTCCACTTAAAATGATATGCTGCTTTGCGTTGGTCTAGCACAAAACAAAAAATCTTCATTAAATACTCTCACATTTATGATTGTAAGATGAAGAAAATGTGAGTGGTATGAATACTTGTTCAAAGTATCATACTGAAACCCCGTTACCTTCATACTGTTTATATCATTAGTTTGATGTGGCGCAGTATTGACTTAAAAAGACATCACGTGGCGCGGTGTAGTGAATATGGCCTCGTGCATAGGGGCTCATTTTATTATCAACATTATCAATATCGTAAACATGGGTCAGTATTGTTCTAGAAAATCCAATGTATATATGTTGGTAAATGAGAAAATAACAATAATAAAGATGGTAAATCAGCGCCACATACCAACATGTTTTGAATCATTGCGGGAAGATAGACTTCTCTGTGCTGGCGCTGAGAAGCCACCCACTACTTGGCTTTACCTTTGTTACAATATACTTAATTTGCTTTATTTGTGTGGCTTGGTTGCGGTTGGTTACATATTTGGTTTTGGCTCACTTGCTTCAAACCCGTTAATGAATTTTTAGCGCGTGTGAAAGCTTTTGTGAGTGGGTGATGTCATTCCGCTGGTGTGCATGCGCTGTTACGAACCACCAACTCTTCATTTTAGACAAAGGCCCACAAATGGTGGTGGTGGTGATGATGATTTGTGATGGGAATTCAATAGTTGTCAGTTGTGGTGTCTTGAGATGTTGATGTAATATTAAGATGACTTAATTGATTGAAGATTGAACCCAACTCATACCGTTTTTTTACCTTGAAGAGTATCTTGGGAAGTGGTTACCATTCACTCGAATTACATATGCCAAAATCCATCTGATTTTCTTGTTTATTTTCTTATTTTATGAAACGCTCTAAAATGGAAAAATCAACCCCTCTTTTTTTTTCTTCTTAATTTAGATTTTCAACCCATCTTTGTCCTATCCAAGATGACCCCAGTCATTGCCACTCTTGAAGGCTATCAGCTTGTTTGCTCCCTCACTGCCACGTTTATCCAACTCGTCTTTTGTTTGACAGGAGACCTACACAGAGATAGCAGGCATGCAGCGCTTTGGTGCTTTCTACTTGGATTACCTCTACACAATGGAGAACAGCAGCAGCAAAGGTATTGTCTTCAGTCATTCCTCCTCACAGTTTGTTTGCTAACCTTGCCACCTCTTCTCTCTTTTTCTTTATCCTTGTCATGTTCGCTTTTGCTCTGGCCTGCCCTGCCTTTCTTCCTATCTGTCTTGCGCCTTCTATTGCGCTCTCCTTCTTCATCCTTCTTTTTCTCCCTTTCCCTCTTCTCCATCAAACAAGCCCCCTGGAGACTTGAATAAAGAGATCGTCTTGTTTGAGTCACAGCCACCTGGTCCTTGACCCCTCCTGTCCTTTCTCTCACCCTCAACTTACCTGGAGGGCAACTGTCACAAAAGTGTTTAGTCTGCTGACACATATTTGAGTTTCATTCTCCCCACTGCTTGTTGAAACACCGTTCCTCCCCTGTCTCTCTACCTGTAAGCCCTTGAGATAGTGAACACTAGGACCGTCTAGCCTAATAAGGTGTCACTCTTTTTGGCAAGTTTTGAGAGTCGGACGGGGTTTCCGTTGAGCGCTACAATTTTTGTCAAACTGAGATAATTCATTGGACCTTCAAATGTGTTTGTGTGATACTGTGGGATTGCTCAGTGTTTGAATTTGTTGGCTGTATAGAATGTTAACTTATAAGAGGGATTCTCAAGACATGAAGAAGTTTGACTGACATTAAAGATTTATATCGGCTCAGAACTCCGGAGAGACCATGTGGTTTTGGCTTGATTCAAGGGCCAATCCAGTCTGACAGACAAATGTTGAAGTGGAATCTATTTGAAGTTGAATTCTTGCCAAATTGCCTGTCGTTTATCGTGCAGTTTGCAGAGGCTTATTGTGCATGATTCAACACCTGGACAATAAATGATCCTCCTTCTGGAGAATTGGAATGGATTTTGGCAAGAATTTAGCCAAGTTGCATTACAAGTTGGACATGGTGCTTTTGTCGATTCGGAAATGACAATTAAAATCTAAAATAACTTTACCAGTTTGATAAATTGATTAAAAACACATGACTGAGTGTCTTTGACCAAATTGGTCAGAACACAGTTTTTTAAGAGACACTGGTCACAGAATGGTGTCTTAGTCTTAGTTTATTTCTGTTTGAAGAAATGAATAATTAGTTCTACATACATTAATCCAAAATTAGAAGAAAAAAAATATGGAACTGTCAGTCGTATTTTACAGTAGGAATAGTGTCAGTACTCCCGTGGGATGACTGCGGTTACCTTGTCAAATGGAATGCTTCTCTTCTGTCAGTGTTTCCCTCCTTCCCGCACACAGACCAGATCCAGTGTCATCCAAACAAATTAGTCTCCATTGCCACAGGACTAACATAAACTCTGAGTCAACTGAAACACTAACTGACCCAGGTGACACTTGCGATTGACTTCAAATTCATGTAACTTTCTTTTTAATCTTGAGAAATGGAGACACTCTTTAAATTGTTTAAAATTGTTGCTATAGTCCGCCTCCCATTATGTCACTGACTATTCAACTGTAGCCATATGGTTGATATTAGGCCTAATCCATCTCAGTCAAATCTAACAGAAAAAGAGAAGAGGAAGTGGCATTGCCAGTTGGCCCTTTTTTAATCTCCAAAATATGTTCTCCATTGGAGAACAATTTTATTTCAGAATGTAGGTTGTACTTGGTCTTGACTTTGAAACTAAAAGAATGTTCTGTGTGGTGGTGAAACTTAAAGCAAGTTGTGACCCTTTGTCCTCCCACTCCCTGTCTTCCATTCATCCACCCCTTTTATTTTTAATTTCTTCACTTTTATTGCTGGGGAGCAGAGTCTTTTAAGTGGACCTCTGGAACAGAGGCCTGCAGAGACTGAAGGGACAGCTGTGTGAGTGGACATTTGGTATACTCATCATTCGAGAGTTTAATGCTGTGTGAGCTGATTCCTTTGGGCTGTATCAAATCCTTGCGCAACACCTCTCAACACCAATTGCCTAATTTGGCGCAGAATTTGTCCCAAGTTTTGCTTGATTGCATTTTTTTGCTTGACTAAGAAATCAATTAGCTTTATTTTATTAATATGAATATTGGCAAAGTCACTTGCGAATTGAATGGTGTAGCCTGTGCAAAAAAAACCAACTCGATCCTTTTGATCGTTTAAAGTGTGTAGATGCAAGAGGAATTTGGTTTACAATTGAATAGTTTTGAGTGTTTGAATAGCTCTGGGCGGATGCCAAAAATCACGGTTCAGTATGTACGTTTGTGTTAAAGGTTACGGCCCAGTTCACAATCGGTAGAGCAAAGGAATAACATATAAAGCAACCCCTTTGTACTTTGTGTAAACAGGGACAGATTTAACGACTCCGACAATGAAATATCAACACCTTGAGGTTTTTTTTTCTCTTTTTAGGAAAGTGCAATATCAGTCATTTGTCTTCTTAGAAAATGACAGCTGCGGACAAGTGCAACAGCAACAGTTTGAATTAGGCTATAAAAACATCAATAATGGCATTCACATTTTTTGTTGTTGCTTTGACTCCATCTGGAGTGGCCATGGGCCTCAGGTTCAAAGGGTGCTTACGCACAAATACGTGGCGCATGCAACTTTCCACTCTTACGTTCAGATGTGTCAAGAATGAAATGACCGTGGGAATGTTTTTTGCTTTAAAACAGGCAAGCTGCAAAGGTGATGGACTTTTGGCGGGTGTTGCGGGGGGCACTGTAAAATCTCTCTTTACAGTATGTGCTATATATTTAGATTTTACACGCATATCCTGCATGCTTAATGTCAAGGGGACTATTGTGTATTTAATTACAAGATAACTTTTTAATTATATTCAGCTACTATTGGCAGCGGCCAACATATCCCCAAAGGTTTTTGTCACAGAAATCTTTGTTGAGTCCCAAGGACAATGTCCCAAAAACGATAGTTTTGCAGGCCTCAATCTTCACACATATTTCACATTTTGTTAAAGAGGAAGCCGACCTCCAAAAATCCTTTGCAATAAAATGTTCTAAACTCCTTTACGAGTCAAAACATGTCATTCTGATTGATGATGTGATGTCGTTTTCAGTCGACAGAAGTGACAAAATGGCCACCCCTTGAGATGGCTAAAATAGGGTGAATTTTACTGCTTAACTCATATTCCGCAAACACAATATTAATCAGAATGTCATGTTTCAACTAATGGGCCTGCCAAGAAGATATTCTTGTAAAGAACATTTTTTTTGGGGTTGACTTCCCCATAAGTTTTTCTTTTTCCATTGGTGACTCATGGATAAATTATTTAGTGATTATCTAATTTTGCAGCGTGATCATTCCGATCAACAAGCCTTGTTTGTACGAGTAATTTGCATATTTATAAGGGGGTGTGGAGAGGTAGTAGTCTGGTACTCTGAACTATTCTGCATCGATTGAGATGTATGATAGACATGTGCTTGGATTCATGCGTACGCACAGATTCTTGCATCTGGATCATTTGGTGCGTGCGAGTGAATGTGGTCGCGCGCCATGTCCTAGTATGAAAGCCATGCCAGTCTTTGTACATGAGGCCACTGGAGGGCTGTTTAAATGATGCTGGAATTTTAATTTGCATAGCCCGACTTCTTTATTTTTTTCTGTTGTTTTTTTGTTTAGTTTTTCAAAGTCGCTCTAGAAATAGGTTATGATGAACTGTAAAACAAAAATAAAAAAATAAAAAGTTGTCGCGTGCTTTTGTGTGCTGCTTAGAAATGTGAAAGACCAGGCCCGTGGCCTTGATTTTGACACCAGTGTTTTAAAATGGCAAACACTGCCAGATCAAGGTGTTTATTAGTTTTTCCCACAGGTATTTGGTTAGGTTGAGGTTAGAGCTCCTGTGTTCTTGTCAAATTCACATATGTCCTTGATTGACCTCTCTTTTTATACTCTCGCATTGCCATACAGGAACAGAAAGTGACTTATCCTGTGCTGCTTTCCACAAGTTGGAGGCATCAAATTTACCAAATGTGGCAATGTAATGTATTTAAACCTTTCATTATTTGAAATACATAATGTATTTTTATCTTGGTAGATACTCAGGACTTCTCTGTGGTGAATGCGGAAGAGGTAGTGCCAACTATCCAAGAATCATCCATCAAGAGACTTGCGGTTGGACCTTTAGACATCAAACTGCACAGTAGCGCTGTCCATCGTATACTTAAAATGGTCACCTGTGCCATGGGCCACGAGTATGAACCTTACTGCAAACCGCTACAAGGTAAGATAACACTTTGTCCAGATTTGCAATTTGATTTTCTGGAGTTAAACAGCACCCTGGAAATTCTTTATCAACAATATCTTCATCACATTGTTGTTTCCTTACGCAACTCAACTTTCACCATGTCGTTGGACATGAAAGTAATGACCTTTTGGACCATTTAAGGGAGGTTGAGCCTAACACCTCTGTAGGGATTATCACTGCAGCACTGTTGAGTTCATCTCTGTGATCTTGTGAAAAAATATGGAATGTGTGTAATATCGAAAGCAATTCCCATTATAGCAAAAATGATGACATATGTAGGTTTGACTTAGCATCAGCAATAAATAATACAAAATTGGGTCGTTACTTCGTCTTAGGAGTCTAACTAATGTCACATATTGTGTGTGTGTTCTTTCACTTCCCTCATATGTGTTGCTGATCTCAGCCATTTTGGACCTTCTCTCCTGTTCTTAGCTAGCAGCTGTATTCAAAATGAAAATGACTTCCTTTTTTATAAATTATTCCTTAGTCTTACAAATTAATATTAAGTTGACATTTGTCACTCTGTTACATTGAGCTCTATCCTCAATGGCACTGGAAGTAAACCTAACCCTTAATTCAATAAATATTCAAATCAATTAAATCTATATTACTGTTACATTTATTATTATTATTATGATTATGATTATTATTATTATTCCCTAATCACCTAGAGAAAAAAGAGGGGAGATTCTGAATCAGCCCAAAAAAAAAACATCTTCAAAATTTTACTAGCCTCTCTGATTAAAAAATGAAAATGTGAAAAAAGTTGCTTATTATTAGCAGTATTACAGACTTGATCATGTCTGCAGACATGGTGGAGGAGAGTTGTTGTCCAGTCACTCCAGAAGAGATTTCAAGATTAGAGGAATTCATCCCCACCAGACTCACTTGTCTCACACTACTTCAAGTCTCAGTCACAGTTTCGATGGCTGAATTCAACCTTCTTCACATGCTAATGCCTGTCATCATAGGAGGCAAGGTGAGCAAAAAAATATCCTGAAGTCCCTTGTTATTGATGTTACATTTTACACAATTGGGTCCATACAATAGGTTTTGGACAGAGAAATCTTAGTTGTGTTGGACATGTGTATATACTGTATGTGTGCACACATACAGTATATCGCCGCTCTCCTGTGAAAAACACACGTGTACAATATTGTCATTTAAAAAAAAAAAATCACGTTATTAATGGGATGTCTATAACATGGAAAGCCCGTAAAAAAAAGAACATGAAAAAAATATACATAAGTGTTTTTCACAGGACAGCGACGATATACAAACACACATACATGCATACATTATATACGCAGACACACAGACACACACACTTACACACACACACGCACGTGTACATAGATATATGTGTGTGTTTTTTAAAATGTGTGTAGAAAACTATCGTATGTCGTAATTCAAAAGGGTAACCAGGGTTACACAAGCGCAGCTGACAATTTTTGCATTATTGATCCTCATTTACCTTTCTTTAGGCTACCCCAGGACAGGTCAACATCTCATCATTTCAGCCAGTGCGCCCGCTACCATCTGTACAGTTCCAAGTGGAGAAAGTGAATGTTGAACATTCTGTGCCCATGTATGCACTGGAGTTGGTCAGCACTGTTAGTGCTCTCAACCAACCTCCTGACAACCTCCTACATCACTGCTATGCGCATTTTTACCTCAAGGTAACTGGGAGAATTTCAAATTGTTGTATTGCTTCTGATACATTTCACCATTTTACCGTGGTAGTGAACAGATGTCCTTTTTTATTAAGATAAAATTTGATTAAATGTACTGCTCTAGAATGATTTTGAATTTCTAAAGGGTTGTTTTTGTACTACAGATCTCAAAATAAAGTTCTGATAAAAAGATCCTCCAGATCTGTTTAAACATCTAAAATAAATAATCACTTGTTATTTTTTTTAATAGGCCCTCGTTCAATGTCTATAGTCAATGAACTACATAGTCACACTTGTAATTCCACCCAGTTATGGTGCAAATGACCCTTTACTGACCTTGATGACCTTTTTCCACCTGGTCATAAAAATCTTAGCACTGTGAGCTTCCTGATGAGTACCAGTCCTGCTCTGGTTCCTCTCAGGCGTTCAATGCGATGCTTAGCACACTATTGTTGCTTGCATTATGACCTTCCCACGTTGGTGTGTCAGCTTTTAAGTTTAATTAGTTAGTTGGGCATGTATGTTTAATAACGTGTTTGTGTTCACTGACAACGTTATATTACCAGACGTCACTTTTTCACCTTGGCAAGGTTCTGCTTTTGACCAATTCTTTCTTTAGTCCACAAATTAATATAATTTCGGTATAAACATGTTTTTACACCATCGATTGGCAAGCAGGATTGGTAAGGGTCTATAGAATTCATTTTTAAGACATCCAGTAGCCTGCTTGTTTTTTTTTTTTTTTTTTTTTCCTCTTGGCTTACGATTAGATGCACAGGCAGAAATCTTATCCTTGACAAGCCCTGGGGAGTGGGACGCACAAGTTCTTTTCAAGGTTAGATCAGTGGCCAGGGCATAAAAGTACTGCCCTCTTACCATCATGTCACATGCTCATATCCATACACAGCAGCAAATTAATTATGACTCGTTAAAAGTACTTAATTTATGAGTGTCCAGTTTTTGAAGTGTGCAGACTGCCATATATTTCCCAGAACAAGGAAGATGAATTTGCTCAACAAACCATTGCAAACGGAAACCGTCCTTAAATTTGATGGATTTTGATAACTGAATTGACCTTGGTTTTCCTCATAAATAATTGTATAACTTGCTATATCTAGAAATACTTTTAGCAAATGTGGGTGATCAAACCTTGTGGAAATCTGAGTTATTTATCTGTATCAATCTGGGGGAAACTCCACTCTGGCCTAAAATGGCCTGGAAGTTATTTTTTTAAGGCAGGATGTTTGCTGGATGTCATGCTGTTAGTCCTTATCAGAGGGTCGCTGAAGGGTTAACAATCAACTGGTCAGTGGATGAGGATCATTCGAACCAAACAGCCAATGAGCATCTGCCAATTCTGCAATTAAGCAGTCAAATTCCACTTCTGTATTTTGAGAATGGGATCATGACTTAGTGGAGGTCAGTCTGGCCACATCTCACCCATTTCAGGAAGTGGCTTGCTATGGGTATAAACTAAGGCTTATCTTAATCTTAGTTTTATGGAGACTGGCTGTCAAGAGTTTAGGTGTCTGTTTTGATGGTGGTGGTCAGCCATTATCCCACCCCCACAGTTGTTGAAAATAACAAAAGTGAGTTGGAGAAGGAGGCACACGGGATCCCAAATTGTTGAAAAACCAACAAAAAACAAGTTATATATTGTGCTCGACTATCACTGATTATTTTGTTTCACATCTTCTTAAGAATATATTGGCAAGATCAGGATACCAATAAACAATTTAGACTGCATTGAAAATCACTGTCAAGGCTTGCATTTTAAATTACGTCCTGCACAGCAAGTGTTTTTTTTTAATAGTCGATCAAAGCATGTCACCAGATATAATGAATTTTATTCGCGTTCACAATAACGAGAACCTCAGTATTGTCAAAAATTGACTCACTCAAAAGCATTTGGTGATTTCGTTCATATTTGATTAAAAGAAATCCCCTCTGCTTTTAATGCCTAACTAATTACCTCAAAAGTCAAAGCAGGTCTCAAAAATGAAAACATACAGAGCAATAAATAAAGTTATCCATTTTTTGGCTTGTTCCAGTTAGTGTGTAGCAACAAGCCACTTTTCCATATTAAACTCTAACCATTAAACAAGACAAAATCTCACCGTGTAGCATTGCGGTGGCAGACATACTTTGGCCAAGATCGAATTGCACTCAGTGCCTGTAAACTTTGACTACACACTGAGTGTGAAGTATGAAAGGCTGGAGAGGGAGAACTGTGTCAGTAACTTGATTAATTTGTTCATGTAAACATAGTCAATGAGTTACAAAGTCTATTTACAGACTTTTTCTACTGTGGTCGGTTGTCATCAACTGCTCAATATGGGTTGGGCCTCTCTGTCCACTTTTAAAACTGTTTGAAGACATTTTTATTCTTTAGCTTTCGACTCAACATGAGACAGTCACTGTTCTTCTGTTCTTATGGTATATATTGTAAATGTGTTTATTTTTTTTAATCTCTTTATTTTGCACCAGCTGTAACAAAAATGCACTATATAAGAAAGGTTGTATTGTAATGTATGACACAGGTCATAGAGAACACTGTGTGGAGGATGTTGGAATCTTGACTGTTCATATCTAGCTCTTAATCCGTCCGGGATTAATTCCTTCTGTCAAAGCAGAAACATTATTGTCTTTGGAGGACATCTGCCGCAATATGTCCAATACCAAAACCAAAACGTTTTTCAATGGGTCTATTTTCAACCAATCTTGCATACGTCAAAGTCTGAAGTATTGAGTTTGAAATCAGTTTGAAAGAACATCCATCCCAGGATGTTCGAAGATGAACATTCGTTTAGTTCTGCTCAATTTCAATTGAATACAAAAAAAGTAAAGTAATAAATAAACAATATGTTCCTAGTGTTGTTAAAGTGGGTGAACTTTACATGTACATTTTGGGGGTTGTGCTGACTCAATTTCTAATTGTTATTGAAATCAGTGAGTATTGACAAGCTTGATGTATTTTAAACCATTTAGTTAATGGCCACTACTATCACCTGAAGCAAAAAAGCTAATTTAAAATAATGCAACAGTGCAGATGTGTTGTTGAAACGAGCTAAAGCACATCTGTTGACATGTTTGTCTTTTTGTCTAGGTGTTTGGGTTCCAGGCAGGCCTGACATGCCAAGACAGCACAGGCGGGTTCCCTCCTCTCATCCCTGTTATTCCGTCCTTTAGCACAGCAATTTATGGGAAGATGATCCAGCAGCGTGCATGCTGGTGAGTACCTATAGTTCCCGATTAAGAACTTTTAGTCATATTTCGATGTTTCAAAACCACCAAAATATAGCTCTTGCATAACATGTTTAGGCAGATTGCAAAAATAGGGCGGCACGGAGAGAGAGAGTAACTTGCTGAATCATATTTCTGAGAAAAGCACTTCAAGGTCATAAATATACAAAACAATCAAATGAAAAAAAAAAAGTAAGTGTGGCGGCAACTTTGCAGAACTACTTGTGCTGTGTGATGACGTTCTTACGCGCTGCGCAAGTAGTTCATTGTCCACCTTTCGTACACATGAATACACTTATGTTGGAACCGTGAAAAACAGTGGACTCGATGATCTACATGGAAATATCGAGAACCCTTGATCCAAAACGGCATAATGCCTGTGCACTTTTACTCACACCTTGCAGTCAAGTGCCTGACTTGGGAATTGATTCCACAACCACTCCCACCCTCAGCCCCTGTCAAAGGGCTGCAGATGATTTAAACTTTTCTTGACTTCTTTTCCAGACAATTGTCACATGTGTACGCTTGAGAGCAGGTCACACAGGAAACGAGAAATCCACCATTTCGTCTCTCGTAGGCGCAGGTCTTCGTCAAGACTGTTTTACATCTCTGTTCTCAATCTGAAACGTGCGCTTGCTTGTTTGATCTCCAAGTGTGCTTTTTCTGCCCAGCCTACATCAAATAGTGGACACAGATTTGAAACGGATGTTATTTTTCACTTTGTGTTTCTCTTTTAAGAAAACTTCACAGATCATACCGTGCTGGATTTCTCTTTTGAATCTGGGACCAGCCCTTAAAAATAACATTGACAAGCTCCCGCTGCATTTCTGCTTCCCTCAACTGATTAATAGACAGCGTGCGCTTGTGCAACACTTTTATATTTTTCAAGTATAACTTGACTTAAGTTGAACCTTTTCTGTTTTTGGGGTTATTCCGTGGTTCTTCATCTCCATGCAGCTAGAGTCAGAATCTAATTAACCCAAATTGACAGTGTGTGCCTGCAAGAATGATGGTTAGCAAGTTTGACAGAAAAGTTCAAGAGAGCAGCCGCTTTGAGATAATTCTCTGTGTTTCTTTTTGTTTCTTGTTTTCCAACGCGCTTGACCCAAGCAACAACAGCTCGGTCTTCCATAATTCATGAATGGCATACTTGCACATGCTTTTGATGAGAGTTTTGTCACTGTTTAGAGAGGGTCGACCAACCTTTTTCAACCTGCGTGATGCTTCTTGGAACCGATTAATGTGAAGGACTACGTGTGCTTCTGAAATAACAAATTTACTCAGATTACCTTTAATTTTATTGTCCTTGTGACATTGATCATGTTAATTAATGTGGAAGACACGATGGCCGACTAGTTAGCACGATGGCCTCATAGAGCAGAGATCGTGGGTTCTGGCATTCCTGTATGGCGTTTGCATGTTCTCCCCGTGCCTGCTTGGGTTTCCTCCAGGTGCTCCGGTTTCCTCCCATATTCCAAAAACATGCATGGCAGGTTGATTGGACACTCTAAATTGCCCCTAGGTATGAGTGTGAGCGCGGATGGTTGTTCGTCTCTGTGTGCCCTACGATTGGCTGGCAACCAGTTCAGGGTGTACCCCGCCTACTGCCCAATGACAGCTGGGATAGGCTCCAGCACCCACTGCAAGTCTTGTGAGGTAAAGCGTTACACATAATGGATGGATGGATTTACCAGATAATTATCAATATGTAACAAGAGTGATCCATTTTCATAACTTTGTTTTTAGTCTCCAGAAAGACCTTTGCCAATTAAAAAAAGTGCAACAGAATGCGAGAAAGAAAAAAGTTACTTTTTTTTTTTTTAAAGAAAATTCTTCAATGCATACTAAAAATCCAAAATGTATTCAGTGCATGTTAAACATTGTGTGCATTGGATTACTTTCAAGTATCAACCGATTTGTCTCCTGGATTCTTGAAGTGAATATTATTGAGAAGACAAGCGATGCGGTTAAGTGGCTTCTGTTCAGTCTTGCACGTGAACAGACAAATAATCACACACATTTGACGAACAGACAAATAGCACACATATTTGACGTACTTCAACCAAATCTCCTTGCGTGTATGCAATTACGCAATGCAATTTAGATAACCAATGAGCATCTGTGACGGTCCAGCTCCTCTCCTGTGAGTTTTCTTCCAGTCGTTATGTTGTTTTTGGTCACGCCACAAAGGCTCTTACCTCGCACAGTGGGCAGCCTTGGAATTTCAGTAGGGAAAGTACATTTCTCTGACATCCTTTCTCAGCCAACCTTGGCCTTAACTGGGCATGATTCATTCTGTCAGATCTTCAGATAAACTGCAATGTTTCTAAGCTAACTGTACTGCAGTGGTTGTTAGCGTTTGCCGAGTGACCTTGTATCTTTGGGGGGTGGATTTGGAGGTTATTATATGAATGAAGAAAAAAACCCTACACAAGTGGCAGCTTTTTTGGAATCGTACGGTTATTGGCCAAGAACTGTCCTGGTCAGCTAAACCCTGAACTCCTTAACTAACCTGCACTTTTTGTCATTGTTGTGAATTGTTTTTGTTACAACTCAATAAAGTGTCTGTTTTTTTTTTTTTTGAAAGCATAACTCATTTGATTTGAGTGGCACAGTGGAACACTATGTGAATTGCTTCTGCTAATATTTAACCGATAGTATTATTAGCTGTTAAACAGTAAGCATGAATCTAACGCACAGTCAGGTTCTCCGACCGTGTCTGAGAAGATGTGACGGTTACCTAGCTTTTTGCAATTTGGGTTCCCTGAGAACAGGATTAGTGTTCTTTAAGTGTTGAATGAATTTGGATCAGGAGCATAGCAGCTATAAGATTTTTTTTTTGTCATTATGATAAGTAGAAACCGTAAGTTTAATTTCTCATTTTTACGACATCAATTCCTTTTTTACATTTTAAAATGTTGAAAGCATAAAAAGCAAATAATTTTGGCTTCATAAATTACGTCTGCTCGCATGAATAATGCATTCTTTCTAGTTACTCCGCCAGCTATTTTGCGAAATGACATTGCATTTTATAGTATTGTACTGTACAGATGAAGAAAATATTATTTGAACTCTTCTTGGAAATTATTTTCTAACGCAAACAAATGACCTTTACAACTTTGATGCTATTATAAATTTAAATCTTATTGAGACTTATTCACCTCCAGCTCCTACTGTAGATTTCTTAGGTTTGTTAGGTGCCTTCTACGGACTGCACGTTTCAACTCCTTCCACCAATTTCAATTGCCTTTAGATCGGAGAGCATTGAAGGCCATTTAAGTATAGTCTGCTTTGTTCTTAGCCATTTTAGGTCGTTAGCCTGTTGGGGGACCATTGGCCTGCAGCTGCGACTAACGTTTCTGACAGTGGCTAGCAGTTAGTCCGTGATCATTTTGAAAGTTCATTGTCCCCTGCACAGATTCAAGACAGGTTGTGCAAGATGCTGGATAGAAGCCACAGAGCGTAACTCTTCCATGTTTCACAGTCGGAAGCATCTTTTCTTGGTATGCTTCATTTTGTGTCTGTAAACATGTGACTCTCCAAAAAGATCGCTTTGGCTATTGAAAAGATATCCCCCTCGAATGTTTTTTGGCCTGTGGAAATGCATTTGTACTGCATTTTTAGTTATTTCTGTGACCATTTTTTTCAACTGACGGGCACTTGCAATGTATTTACTGACATACAATTGCAATATCTGGAGCTTCCAACTTCACCCGTGGTCAGTTTCAATTGTTGTGGCTGTTAAACCCTTAATCCCAGATAAGATCAGTGCTATAAAAAGTGGGGATTGTTGAGGGATGTGGCACTTACAAGGCGTGTTAGAAGTGCCACCTGCATTGATTAGAGCTGCCCCCCACCCCCCACACACTCATGCCATGCAATATGCAGGGCCACCTGAAAGCATCAGCATATATGGAGGCAGGCCAAGTCTGGAGCCCGCCAAACCCACAGCAGCTTAGTGTGGCTGGTCGCTTTGCAGACTATAATTCAGACCCACGTCAGCTTTTATGTGGCATTTTTAACAGCCTCTGTTTCTCGCTCAGCTATTTCAGAGACCATGTGGCATTACAGGTGCATGTTATATAGCCACAAAAAGTTCATTTGCCCTGTTAATGTTTCTGAACGAAAAGAGAGTTTATTTTCCCTTGGTACCTAATTTTTGCTATAACTCTTATTACATTGTCAATAGTTGATTCTGTTTTTAATGCAACTTGAAGGATTGTTTTATGTGAAGTTGAAAAGTCCATTACAATGTCTGGACCAGTAGTCTAGACTCTGAGATTAGCTCATGTGGTGATTTATGAAGGCTGCTTGAGGCATCTGAGGCATGAGCCTTGTGGTGTGATTGTAATGCCTCATTACCTCTGTTCATAGTTAGTCAAGTCTAGCAGCTCCTGGTCTATAGCTCCACGTGAAACAAAGAACGAGGGGACGAATGGCGCTCTCAATTGTCATGTTTAACAAATATACTTCTGAATTGGATTTGGAATCTGTTGCTGTCACTGAAGGATAATTAATTTCAAAATCAGAAAGACAACACAAATAAATCAGTTAATGCTTATACAGGATTGAGGAATCATGTCACAGCCATCAAACAATGACAGTCATGTTGTTGAGGTGGAACCTGCCAGACTGGCACTAGCCCAGTGCATTCATGATATAATACAGTAAAATTCATGATCATTTGGTATTTAGCATCGTAATACTTTATTTAATCCTTTAAGAAAATATTACTTAAGTACTTTTTTGCAGCTCTGTCTGTCTGTCCGTCCATCCTTATTTTATTGCGTAAATGTAGTCATGTGAATTAATTTCACGTATCGTGATTTATATTGACTGCAAGAATGTTTGCCGTTATGTCCCTGCATTAAATTATTTGATAACCTGAATGAAATCCTTTGAAGATAAGATATTATTTTTATAAATTTTGTATGAATTAAGGAAATTCTGAAAAGCGATGCTTGGGCACAATGTGGTGTGATAAACCCGAATAACACACCTGAGCAAAAAAGACACTTCGAAGGAATCAATCAGTGAAGAGCGGACGTGTGGTTGAAAAAAAAAAAACCCCGCCTCTTCTTTTGAATTAAATGCTCCCGTGTAGTTAATGCTGAATGAAACAAAATCTCATCACCCCAGTGCCGTTTTTAAAGTTCAGAGGATGTACTTCCGCCGCTGAAGAGCAACATTGCTCACGATGGATGAGGCACGTCACAGAAAGTAAACAAATTTGATTGGACAGTTCATTTTGAAACGAGACCCATTCACTAGCAAAGGGCTTCGTCTCCAGAGTCACTTTCTTAGTGGGTGTGGCTTACCAGGCTGGTGTGTACCACCCATGAAACACCAATGTACAGTTGTAATCACTAGGCAGGCTAGCGCCGCTTTTCTCTTTGCCCCAAACAGCTTCACACACCACACCCCTCGCCTTGGCCGGCACCACACCGCATCGCACGGCTCCCGTTGCTTTTCCAACAGGCGTGTGGCGGGTTGGTGATGCGCTTGACGGCGACACTCAGCATATGAATTTCTGCTAAGTTTCACGAATGCCCACTGTGTTTGTGGTGATTCAAAATATGAATTGCCTTTGCGCCATGTGGCCACGCCACAAAGTACAGCTTGTGTGATGCACCGAGGCGTTCACATGTAGATGAAAACTCTTGAGAGTTTACGATGACTGTCATGCAGACTGACATCACTCTACTGGACGTAATCGTCACACCATTGTGATTCACAGTTGTCATCTGGTAGCTGAAATCAACATTGATTGAAAACTCAAATGCAATATATTGTATGCATATGCAGTACACTTTGTAACATCTTCGAAAGGCAGTGTCTTTTCCACCCAAGAGTATTTGTCAAATGCAAGATATTTTTGTTCACGCTGCAAACGATCTGGTGAAATTAAGAGCAGGTGTTGATGTTTTCCGTTGACTGAAACTCGATTAATGCTTGAATCAGTCATCTGAGAAACTGAAGCTTGAGGGAGGGAAAACAGTGGGAAATGGGGAAGGGTGGATGGATTATCAACTCTGAATGGATTATCACTGTGGTGTGCATTCCACTTTCCTCTCCTCCCCACAATTCCTCAGCCTTCGGCGCTGCTCCACTGCTTCCCATGAACAAGTCTATCCAATTGTTGCTGCTTCGTGGTCCATATTTCCACTTTCTGTCTCGTGCCCTAGAATAACACTAAACATTACTCTGCTGCATTTGTCATTTCACTGTGACATGATTTACAACGGCTGAGAGTAAAACGTGAAACTATGACTATGACAATAATTTTTACCCTATTAATGACCCACACTTCCACCACAGCTGGACATTTTAGTCAGTGACAGGAAGCTACATACAGTTATACGCACATGCTCATAGACAGGGCTCTTGATATGCTCTCCTTTAACGCCTGATGAACCACGTCATTGCCATTTTCTCGCCTTGCGATCTGCAGCTGTCTGCACAACTTGATTAAAACATTTCTTTTAGTAATCCCTGTGTAATGAAGCTCTCTCCTGAGAATGTGTGTGTGCCTGTATGTTAGGTCAAGGGTGCTCCAGATGGTGTGTGTGTGTGTGTGTGTGTGTGTAATTGTGTGTGTAGCCTTGTGTGTGTGTGTGAGACAGGGAGTTATGGGGAGAAAAGAGGAGTGAGTTTCACTCTACTGTTTCTTAGTTTAGTTATTACAGGACAGATGACTGAGAAATGCACACATGGAACAAGTTTGACACAAATTTGAGAAACAGCAAAACCTTGAAAAGTGACCAGAAATCTAGCCGCTGCATCATGTTAATTCCGCACTCACTCAGATCCAGAGGTGTTAGGTTTGTAGGTTGGATGTCATGATTGCCTTTGGCGCATGTGAAAGTGCTCACATGATTTGATTACAAGAATTTTGCATAGCAATCTCTGCCATTGATTGGCTATGTAATGAAGTACTAAACCTGAAACGTTTAATAGGTTCATATGGGAAGTTTTTGGTTTTTGTATGACAGTTACAATAACCCGGTGATTGCACACTGACTTTTATGCAGCAACTTTGAATAACTTTAATGTCACTTTTGCAACCTATTATGGACTCACAACACGAGAAAACGTTCTCGTTCCCTCAAGAAAAGTTTTCTTGGTTTAATTCCAACAAAATTATATTACAATATTAGTTTGTATATACACATGTGCATATATTAGACAAACGTTTTTATTTATACTAAATTTTATTCCTAAACCCAGATATTAACACCCACTAAAGTGTTATTTAGTGGGTAAATTGTTGAAGACCACTTATTCATACGCGATAGTAGTACCTGTCGAGAGTTTAAATTTTCTTCCTATCATTATCGAGAATGTGCCCAAACTGCAATATATCTTAATAGAGCTCTGAAGATGTCATTCAAATTAATCCGAATAATTGTAGTTTTGCCTTAGTTGTTTTTTGCAATTGGAAAACAAGCGCAGATACTTAATGACTGTTTTCTTTCGGTAATGTTTGCTTTGCTTAATCAAGACAGGGTGTGACGGTGAATGATTTAGAGAAACTTTAGATAACGTCGTTGGCTCCAAGACAGTGGCTATCAGTTTTGTCTATCTGACAAACGTGTCACTCTGTAACGGATTATATTGGAGCTGCTATAGAGTGAAGTGGTTCGGTTGAGTCAAATGTCAAGAGAAAGTCGTACAATGTAATGATGGTTGAAATGGATTGACTATATTATTAACTTGTTTCGTTTGCTCCCTGAATTTATTTACCCTGAATGATTCCCA
Organism: Idiotropiscis lumnitzeri; assembly: GCF_059441095.1. NCBI lineage: Eukaryota > Metazoa > Chordata > Actinopteri > Syngnathiformes > Syngnathidae > Idiotropiscis > Idiotropiscis lumnitzeri. The sequence goes on along the minus strand of NC_142400.1, from coordinate 16,235,284 downwards.
CCTACAGTTAATAATAAAAGTTCTGATACCAGGTTCGCTGCATCATAGAGAGGCTATTGTTCAAAGGTATCAGTCAGAAGAAGCATACAAAGAATTTCCAAACTTGAAATATGCTATGCAACACAGTGAAGTTCGTCATAAACAAGTGAAGACAATATGGCACAACAGTGGCATTACCAAGAACTGAAAGTTCTTCTAAAATGGATGAAAATATGAGAATGAAACCGGTCAAGGTGGCTGCTCGGAGGCCAACAGCAGGAATTTTTAGCAAGTGCTTTGTAAATGTGACAACAATCTCCAGTCGTCTTCATGTGTCGGGTTTTTTTTTAGCGTGACAAGATTTTTATTTCATTTTCTTATAAAGAATAATGTCCATTGATCTTGGTCTTGTTAGATTTAAGCCTTTTTGACGCAGCGAATTAGATTGGCGACTTGAGCAAGGCACTGTGACCTCTCTGCTTGCTATGGACTTCCTTATCCATAACACTTTTTGGCACACTTATTAGTTGAATCCTGTTCGGACTGTGGAGTCACGCATTGTTAAATGCATTAGGCAAAGTTGACCATGTACTCAATCATTTTGGCATCCATTCAATAGTCTTACTGGGAAATTAGTCTTCTATTAGTTAATGTTTGTACAGCAAGCATTCAAGATGAAAGAACCAACGGCAAAAAAACCCTGCCATTTAAACCCGGGTGCGTTGACTTACTAAACGGATTGTTTTAGCTCAAATTGACTTTTCACATTGAGATCTCATTACAGACAGACACTACCTGCGCCAGAAAATATACAATTGTGTAAATATAGTCGACTACTCCTTCGCGGTCCATTAAAAGGCACCTTGCTCCTCATCTGCTGTCGACCTTCCAAGCCCCACAGCTGTCTTTGTCACTGTCTTTTGAAAAGAGTGAGGGAAATGATTCTTGGTCCTCTGCAGGATGTGAGTAATAACAAAAATGAACACTGTGGAAAAATGTGTGCCGGTTCCAAGCTTGTATTCTGGGACTTTGTCTAAACCATTTGGACCAGCTGGTCTTGGTAATATACTTCCAATCATGGCAAGAAGCAGGTCTTTTTTTTTTGGTATGCGTATTTCCAGACCGCAGGTGGCTCTGCAGTTGAGGAATTATATTTTCTGGTCTTAGTAGTGCCCCTTGTCAGAGCATTGGTATTGCTCCCAGTGTTTTTGCAGTACATTTGATGACACACATCACACATGCACGTGCAATAGTTTTGGCATCATCTATGTGTATGTTTTCAAAAGTATTTGTCTAAATGTCATGATCACAGTTGACCACACCAGGATGCCACCCTGGCAGAAAACCGTGGGCCTGTATGGATATTTGTTTTTCTGAGGTGACATTGGTGTATTTAAGAATGTAATCGGATGGGATTGGATCTCCAGAAACTCAATATGAGAGAAATAGGTTCTTTTGTAAGTTTTTGTAAGAATTAACAGGATTTAATTCTCACACTTTTTAGATTTCACATTCCTTTTAATGACTAAATGCAACTTATTTTCTGTTTCAATATCCTATTTTAGCTATTCAAAAGAAGAAACAAATTAGGCGATGGCACCTATGTTTTTTTTTTAGTTGCCATAACTCATGACTCATAGCTTCTACTTAACACTTTGCCCTGTTTTGCTTGATTCGGGCTGGGGCAGTAGAGAGGAAGACAGATGTGCCAGTCAGTATGTGACCGAGTCTAGCAGTTTGGGAGTCTTCCATTTGGCTTCGCCTCGATTTGGACTATGATGTTGTCACGGCACCAACAGAGGACAGATCTGGAAATGGGGCTTAATGTTGTTAAAATACACCTGGCACTAGCTGGAGTTAGGATGCCTTGTTTATTTTATTTTATTTTTTATAACCATGACTAAGTTTAATTTCCCCTTTCAACATATTTTTAATCGCCTACGGTTTCTCAATAAAGAATGTGGAGTCAATTAATTGAGATGTTTTTCAAGTCAGGGAGCGAGTGTCTTCATTTATGAGTCAAGAGCCGAAACGGGTTGCATGGCCACTTCTTGTGGGTGTCTACGTAATCGTCAAAGTATGCTTTAATGAGCTTGACTTCCCACGGTGGAAAGTCAACTTCACTGTTTTATTAAAAAAATTGTTAGATGGCCAATTCTAGTGTTGGGCGAGTACCAATACCATGTATCGATATTGGGCCGATACCCAGCATTGTTCTAAGGTATTGACGGCTGATGTTGTTATGCGCCACTGTCTCGAGTAATCTCGTGGCCGTTTTAAGATCAGGAGATAAAGCCATGCACATCTAGCAGATGCCCATAAAAATGCATTTTGTGTTTGTATATTTATAAGACTTATACTAATGCTTTGATATCACTATTGAACACACAATCTAAAGTCACTGGTTGTTTAAGTAAAATCTTACCAGTAGAATAAAATCGGGATGTCCCAATCATATTTTTATGCACCCGAGTCCAAGTCACTTGATTTTGAGGACAGAATCCCCATCCAATACCGCTGCAGTTCAATGCAATGAAGAAAGAAAATAATATTTGAGTAAAGGTATGCCAAGATGATACCTTTTTATGTATCAATATTAACAGTGGTATCGTTGAATACTCGAGTTGAGCACTCATACTGCTCTCGGTCTGAGAAACAAGTGGCATCGAACATCCCTCCCTAATAAATGTGATTATTTGTTTTCTGTGGTAAATAAATTCTGTCTAGGCTTGAAATGCTTCACTTTGGACACGCTAATTTCTTTCAGACCCTATGATTTCTGACGGAATGCTGTTTACCACGTTGCATCGCACGCTGAAATCTGAAGCATGTCTTGCTTTCCTCACATCAAACATCCCGACTCTAATGAGACTATCTGCATCTGATTTAAGTCCATCCACATTGCTTTTTTACGATGAGTTGGGCATAATATAATAAAAGCAGGTGCATAATTACGGTTTTAGAGGACTGCATGCGCATGACAACACCCTTGGAATCACACTTGAATAAGCCAACAAACCTTTATCCTTTGCCAATCCGCCTATTGAAGTGGCTTTGCAGACACATTTGCTCTGCATGTGGGGCACATTATTGTTGCATGGTTCCCTTCACTTTCTTTTGTACATGAGCAAAATGTAACTCTGTGTACACATGCACACAGGCATGCACAAACACATGAAAATCTGTTGCAAGTCAAGCTATGTAGAATGCAACAGTGGTGATTTTAATAGTTGAGAAGCATGCTTGTCAAATGCACCATATGTAGCTGTGGATTAGAAATATGCACGCTATCAAGTGAAACCTGTTGACCCTGTCACATTTTCTCTTTGCTTTTATCTTCTTTCCATCAAACTGCCAATATGTCTTTTAGTTGCACGACACCCTCACCTCCCCCAAAACCAGCATGCGGTTTAGTTCTCCGCACCCGTCTGTGTATAGCTAACAGGTCGTGTCACCCTGCGGAACCACCCAGGAGCAGAATAAAGGGAAAGCTATCGAGACACTCAAAGTAGAGCAAGGGAGAAGTCGAGAAGTTAAACGATTGCAGAGCTGCTTAGTAGGGGAGAAACCCCGTGACATACCGCATACTTTAAATGGGATCTGATCCAAGTGACTGTGTGATTAAATTAACTCTGATGTTCTTTCACATCACAGACTTTTTAAGAAAAATATTCTCTTGTTGTATTTTCATCTTTGTAGTCATGTAATCAAAAGTATGCTGCACACAAACACTGAATTTATTGTATGTATCAATCTTGAATACACAAAAGTGAACCACATAATGTGTTCTGTTTAGGACTCTGTACCTGTGGTGGTGGTGTTGTCTCAGCCCAAATTAAAATCAGTTCTCACCTTGCAAGTAATTTTAAAACCCGATGTTGAATTAAAAGGCATGTATTTTAAGAGTCTTTTGGATGTGCACAGCTAGCAGGGCATAAGGGCACTGTGTTGTTTGTGTTTGAATTGAGTTTCTGGTCCATTGAGGGTCTGATGGACATAAACTTGAAGGAAACCGATCCAACTGCTGTTACCTCATCCTCCCTGTCTTTCGCAAGCATGCATTTACATAGACACATAGTCATCTCGCTCTCGAAAGATTACATTTGAACTGTTTCGAGATTCTTTTCCGTGTTAGGTTTGTAAGCTCGACATCCTTTCACATAAATCATTGTTTCAATTTGGCCTGAGCTGAGAGAGGATTCGGTATCAAAGATGCAGCCTACCTAAGTATCTGCCAAATAGCTCAAGAAGCTTGGCTGGTACCAACATTCCATGTTGGAATCCATATCTTGCTGTTGAGACTCTATCAAGGAAATGTTTTTTTTTTTTTTTTTTTTTTTTTTCAAATCATACATCATAATTTAGAGTCAAGCAAAATCTCCCACCAGTGCTTTATTTTTTCCGTGTGTATCTGACTAACATTATCATGCAAGTACCTTGACTCCAGTTGTACTATCCTTCACATATCGTTCTTTCTCTGTTGCTTTTCATTATCTTGCAGGAGTAAAAGGTCTTCAGTCCCCACCACAGAGTGCATTTTGGAGCTTCCTCACTTCACTGTGCAGGCCACAAGAGCCCAGACGCATCTGCTCCAAGCAATCTGGCAGAGCTGGACGCATGGGGCACCCTTGACACTCAGCGAAAGCCTTATCAATGAGGTTTACAAAGCTCCAGGTAATGTTAGATCTTCATCAACTGACATCTGCTCAACTATACCCCCATTTTTGTATTGCTTTAAACCGCCACAAAGTACATGTTTTGTTCAGTACATCTGCATGTTACCAGTATTAAATAACTACTTCACTGACAAAACTTGTGAAAGGGTTATGGCAGGGGCTCAAGCTTAGACTCACCTGCTACATATGCTCTCTTTTTAAAACCGGACCTAAAAAAAAATGTTCTATTGCGTCAGCAGAGCGCATTTTAAGATCAGGAAACTACAGTAGTAAACGTGCGGGGTAGACAGCTCAGCAATGAAATGAAATTGTCCATAGAGCCGAAAGTAAAGCCAAAGTAAACGGCAGAGTTGGGTGATATTTTGGAGTTCCATCATTAATCATGACCACAAAAGCATTACAAATTGTTCCTTTACATAGTCATCATATAAAATGAAAACAGTCACTATTTCAGTCATGTAAATGTATAGCGACTTGTCTTCTACTTGGTAGGGGGCTAAGTGTTGGAAGTGCTTATGGAGGCGAGATTTTTTATTTTTTTTTGCTTCAGATTGTCTGCTATAGTAATGTTCAATTTCAGCATTTTGCCTTTTGTTCGAGTCAAATTAAAACAGTAGCGCTTTTCATGTTGGTCACATCTGGACAATCCTCTGGGGGGCTCGGGGTTTTCCAACTCATTAGGATTGCGTTGTTTGGTAAGCCGTCAGTCTTTGGCTGCCAAACCAGCAAAGCTACCTTTTTACTGTTGTGTGGCTGCCAAAATGTATGAAACTGGTCTCCCGTGGAGTGAAGTCAAATATTCCTCTTCTCTCACTCAGCCTTCTGTTGGAACTGGGTTTGAATACTTTGAAAAACATTTTAACATCTGGACATTTGGGTGCAGGTTTGAGAAAAAAAAAAAAAAAGCTGGTGGGGGAGCTTGCATTAAGGGCTTAGGAGGAAAAGAAGCGCTGAATATTGGTGACGTTTTCCCTAAATTTGTAGCTTAAATGTCAAGGTATTAAAATCATGTTTGAAATTGCCGATGAATGTTTGAAGTTGAGTAGCTTTTTGCAACTTTTAGTTTGGTTTTACAGTGAACCCCGACACGAATAGCGAACTTTTGTGACTAATGGATATGTCCCCTAAAAAAAGGATGGACATAGTGATGTCTGTCTGGTTGTCAAAGGAGCACTAGATGTTGTTGCTTGGTGCTCAATAATTTCCGCACCCACCAGGGTCACTGAATGAATGTAAACTTTCAGTGTGGCAACACATGGCGAGCTTCTAGTCGGTGCAGCAGCCCTCAATTTCTTTTGTACGACGGACCAGTTTCACGGAATGTTAGTGCCGCAACGCAGTAAGACGGAGATGCCCACCAAAGCTCGCTGTCTTGTCCGGGGAGTTCCTCTTGTGGAACATGCTTGTAGCTGAGCTCAACTGAACTGAGAAAGGATGGAAGCAGTTCCTGAAGTGATTCTATTCAGTATTGTCGATATTTTCATTCATCCAGGTCATTGCATTCTGATGGCATTGCATCATTCAACTGGACTTTTTGCTTTGTCTTCTATCAGTTCATGCAACAATGATGAAGTCGCTTAGAATTTCATTTCAGTGCATCCACATAAAACATTTGTTTGCAACTCAACCCTGGTCACTTTCCACTCCCAAAAAACCTGGAAGAAAATGCAAAATATTTGGTACGCTAATGCACAGAGACACACACCCACACTTTTTGCATCAATGTAATTGCAAATATTTACTGTAAATGTTTCAGAAATTAGGATTGTCTATCCCAGGGGTATCCCATTTTGTCGTTTGCAGCAGCTCGCAAAGAGAGCGTTCAATCGGATGGCATTAACGCAATCACTGCAAGCCCTCCCGGCTTTATACTTATGATATAGCTGCCTGTCTATGATAGTGAATGCGTTAAAACACAAAAAGTACTCTCCCTCTTATCATCCGTTGTGAAATTTGTCATTTGTTTGACATACAGGGCTAGTCTATGTGATCTTTTTATGCTTGCTCATTGTCTTCACAAACTGATTGGAGATAAGCATATTTGAAATCTTTGTGGCGACATAGTTTGTATTGCTTTTACAGCAATAACAAAGGTTTCTGTTTCTCTTTAAAGTGCTGACACAGTGGCATTCTGTTCTGTTATTAATAACATTTTCCATCTTAGCAGTGGCATAACATTTCTCTTAATGTGGCTTTCTGACAGAGTGGCTCTGGGTATTTTACGTTGATTACCCAATCCAGAATTGGAAGCAGGTTTGGGACTTGTTTGTTCTTCTTTCACTTTATGGCCACTGCCTAGACGAGGAGTATCCAACTCAATCGCATATGGGGACAAAACTCAAAGCGCACTTAAAATTGAGGGCCAAATTGCATAAATACTTTTGGAACAGGCTAAAACATTTTTGTAAATAATAATTGAAGCTAAATGACGATCATTCCAAAATAAATTAACTCCAACTTAAAAGAACTTTAAAATGATTGCTCTGCATCTGTCAAGCTTGTAGAAATTCAAACTATGAACATTGTTGTGTGAAATACAAAGTAAGTAACACTGACAAGAGTTAAATCACCCAATGTGTATGGTCTTGTTTACGTTCGTGGTGCGGGTCACTTCCAACCTATTTATATCAAAATGATTCCTTGGGCCACTTCCGTCAGCGTGTGCAATTATATCCGGCCAGGGAGTCCCACATGTCAGTCACATGACTGACACACACTCAAACATAGATAGAGCGACTGAAGCTACGCTCTGAATTAGCAAGAGCTTTTGAATAATAAGTTGTTTTTAAAGTAAATTTTTCCCCCTCTCTTTTGATGTTAGTTTCTCAAAAGTCCAAGGCGTTTCATATTGATTCTAGCTGATAACACATCTGGTCAGTGTCCTTCGTGGGAGAGCTGCTTTGGAATGATATTCCATTCCTTCTCCAAAGAAAGAAAATCAAAAGCAAGGGGGCAAACTCACAAAAGCTTCAATTTTAATCATAGGGAACTGACAGGCAGGTAAAGTTTCCTCAAAATTATTTTGGCCTCAGATTAAAGCAGCTGTCAACCATTTGAAATCACTGAAAAAGACTGGCGCACAACCACAAAAAGTTGTAAGACTTGGTTAGATTTTTTTTTTTTAAATGACTGCACAGTGGCAGCAGTTTTAACTCAACCGGCAGCATAGTTAGTAGCTTACATTTGGCCTTCAAAACTGATTAATGATGGAATAAATTCAGAAAATTAAAACTTCTTTGATATTAATTTTTTGCACAGCGTTGATGTCCAGTAGTTTCATGTGTTCGACTCAGATGTGTAATCTAATTGTTTTTAATCATGATAAAACCGTTTTAACCAAAACATGATTTGCTACTTTAAACATCAGATAACATTCAAAATTCATCAGACCAGTGAGATCAGTCTTGTTCTTTTTTTTTTTTTTTTTTTTTTACTAATTACTTTTTTGCCCAACTAGTGACACATGATTCAGGCTCTAGTTTTTTGCGGTAACAAAATCCTGCACACTGTTTATATTCTCTCCCCATCCAGTCTGAGTTATTTTCTGTTCATTGTTTAATCTGATTTTCCTTTCATTTACATACAATTTCTAAGAACAATATATGTGATTGTCAGTGGAACCCCTTTGTTATGTATTCTGTTATATCCGTGTGTGGTTTCTGGTAGCAGCTATCATGGTAGCAGTAGCAAAATGAAACCTGTAATTCCCGCCTGCCGTGGCGTGCAGCCACTGCTAACCTCAGGTTTAGTGACACACTGACCACACGGACGTCCCACACACTGCGGCCGTCTCCATTTGTTTTAGCTAGCAGTTCTACAGTGTTCTACATACTGTGTAATCTTATCTTCTACATACTTTATAATCTCATGGAAACCTCTCATTTTACCATGTGACTGTAACATTTGCAAAGTCTGAAATGTTCATACGTCCCTACAAAATGATTCAACGTCATAAATACGCGTGTCTGACGACCTTTAAAGATGAAAGGGGATTTCCAACAATAATGAAATAGGTTACATAAATGGCTCATATGATGAATAGTTAAAAGTTATAGTTATTGGTCATCATTTCAGTTACACCCTGTGTTTTAATGTTAGGGACACTTTTTAATTACGTTTGTGAAGTCAGTCTTGGATCTCAATGACACAGTTCTGTGATGAAAACACAATCTGTTTCTTATTGTCATTCATTCAGTTCTTTTTTTTGTGTCATTTTTGTAATTAAACCCTCAGAGCAGTTTTTATTTATTGCAGTCCACAGTGAATACAGAAGACTAGTTAATGACACAAATACAGTCTACGGTGGTTAACAATATAATTGACTTTTTGTAAATATTAATACCATTTTTTTCCATCAGCTGATATGCCATGTGTTATCATATGATTACCGTATTTTCCGTACTATAAGGCACGAGATTTATTTAGTGTGTTTTCTCAACTATAGAGCGCCCCTACTGGAGAAAAAAAATCCACAGAAAAGATGCACCGTTGTATTCGCCGCTTGGTTCAAAATGTAGGAAAAAAGTAGCGGCTTATTGTCCGAAAAGTACGGTAGGTCTGTCACGATAATTCCAATATCGCGTTATCGTCCAATGAATGAAATGTCCTTGATAGTTTTTTTTTGTTTTTTTTCTGACTCGATAAATGGTTATTTCCATGCCTTTATTTGCATACGTCCTCAGCAGTCAGTCATGTTGGTTTAGTCACATTCCTTTCCTGCCAGTCACACATACACACTAGGAGTGGAACGGCTTTTGAAAACCATTTTTACGGTTCGTTTTGACTATTTTCTTTGGCGTGCATATTTCCCATCGGTTCATATGCGCGCAGAACTTTTGGTCATTTTTTTTTAATGAGGTGCAGCCGTGTACAAAAGCGCTAATGGTAGCCAAGTAGCGCTGGTTAGCAACCATGCGCGTCTGCTAACAGCTATCCTATTCATTGTTCTTTTTGTGCTATTTCATTGCCTATTTTGGCACGATCGTTTATGTGACCATTCACTACGACCTCCAGGAACTTAAAGAGAGCGGCACCAGATTTGTTTATTCCGAGTGTGCAGCAAGACCAGAGTAACATGTCTGTATCTCTTCAATGTAAGCTCTCTGGTTCAGAGATGGAGAGATTACAACTCGCTTGAAAACGCTATACATTCATATAAATATGTCAGAGTATGAGCATCATACAAGACTTATTTAATAATTTGAGCTTTCATTTCGGAAGGTAAATATAAAATCAGTCGGAAAACAACCTTTGTTGAGCCAAGGTAACTATTTTACATTAGAAAAATCTCGCAGGTAACCACACAACCTGTTAAAAAAATAATACTGAATGAATACTGAAATAGTCATCTTGTCTTATTTAAGTCACAAATGTACTTACTGTATGTGGACTTGGTCTTGTTAAATTGAACCACAAATCTTATATATTTTCAGGGAGCTATGACTTACTGTTGGATTAATGTCAACAGTTTTATACACATTTAGATATTTCTGTCTCAGACTATTCACCACTAGTATATTGCAAAAAGATACATTTCTGATGAATAAAAAAGTGTTTAAAAAATAATTCACAACCAAGAATATTAATGAGCTGTAACTCAAAATACTGATTAGGCATGATAGGGCAGATTAGGGAAAATAATGATATACCAAGAGCAAAGAATAACAGATGGAAAAGCAGAATAATGGAAGACTGGGCATAAAAAAAAAACATTGCGTGTGGTGTGGACTCAATGCCAACGCATCAGACGATAGGTTCACTTGCTATGCTTACACAGTTTTGCCAGCAAATTGAGTGTGACACACCACACATTTTTTAAGAAATCCATTCCCCACCATCGAGTGTTTTTAATGCACACTTTCACTTTCAGTGATTTGACTGTTTGAAACGGGAATTGTCGCTGCCCAAATTTAATATGGCCCACTGTCCAGTAAAGCAATGTGTAACAATATTTTTATCACAATAAATAAACACTAATATATGAGTTTGAGAACTTACGTATAACAATAATACATCAACTATATTTTAGCATTCAAAATCAATGGTTATGGTTTAAGTGCATATTCATGCTGGTGAGTTGGTGTCACGGAATTTCAGCCTCTTCAAGAATTTTTGGATGCATTCTTTTACCTGCCATCAAGTATAATAAGACTGGATCAAAATGTATGTTTGTACACTACCACATAATTTATGATTCAATAAATGCTCCACAAATAATGGCGACTGGTCCCAGACCCTTACAAGTCTGTATATTCCCACAGTCCTTTCCACCTTTCTCATTGTTGCTCCTGTTCACCTCCAATGCCGCAGCTGATTGCCTACTCAGTCCCGATGATGAGCCATTGGAGGTTGCGCTCGTTCAATTTTCCAACATTCTCCTCGGCTGAACATTCTTCCTAGGCAATTTTAATGTTTCCTGCATATGATTCAAACTATCACAACATACCATATGTACGCTTTACCCTTTATGCCTTAAATTACTAATAATGGCTTTAAACACTGAGAGACAAACGTCAAACTCATTTTCATGGTTGCTCAATGAAAGCAACAGAAGTTGCAGTCACACATTGTGGTTCGGTGTTGAGAAGGTTAAAGGAACAAAAAAAAAACTCTACAAAGTCTGCTTCAGTATGGTCTGACCCCCACACTCAAGACACTTGCTTTGAAGGGGTAAATTGTTGGATTGAGTGGAATGTTTGCCTGTCACCTAGCACGCTTTAAATGGTAGCAAGAAATCAGGAGGAAGTACGGAAGAGCGAGGGGCCTCTTCATCCACACACAACCTTATTTCTGACATTAAAAACACGTCGTGTCAGCATCAGAGAATTGATAAATAAATCTTGGATGGAACTTGAGACGGCTCTTGTCAGCGCAAACTTCAATGGGCCACATACGGCCTTGTTCCTTTCCTGGCAGATCGTGATGATGTTTTAAGTCAGTCCAGACACAGTCTGTCGTCTTTTGCTTTTGTCCTCCTGCATCTCTGTTCTTTTTTTTTTTGTCATTCACTTCTGTCTAAAGTTTGTATATGAAACCATGGGAATTAATTCAAAACAGGAGTTTTTGAGCTGTATTTTCCCATAATCATTCAAAGACTTGGACTGTTGGGTTGTAAGAGATCAAAGCAAAATGAAGCACATTTGTTAATCCTTAAAACAACTTCAATGGTCAACTTTTTCACGAAGCAACTACAGTTACACCGACTCAAAAACACTCAATTAGCATCCTCCTGTCCCTTGTTTTGATATTGATATATCACAGTGGTTCAGGATTCAGAAACACTGCCCTTTATTTAAAATGTTGATTTAATTGTATTCATTTATTAATTTTCTTCCAACAGTTATCTTCATTTCATAATCTATAGTCATGGCTGTAGATTTATTTTTGTCCAATCCAATTCCATGTCAGACTAATCTGCCCGAGGGTTTTGGAATCCCAAGTGCTGGTTCATGTTCACCTTTATAGTAGCTGTTTCTATTTCAGCCAATCAGTTACCTTTGAGAAGTAATAATAATAATAATAAATAATAAGTGTGTGGTGAGTACAATCTATTGTATTTAAAGTTGTGCTTTTGTCCTGTTAGTAGATAAATATTGATTGTGAACTGCTATACTGGAGATGGAGGTGATGTATTGAAAGATAAAGGTTTAACTGTCTTTTGCTTGAGTGAAAATGTTATTCATCCTCAAAATAGGCAAAATGCCTCTCTCACTCTCTGTCATACCACAAATTGAGAATATAGCATTTTTATGTATTATTTTGCAATGTGATGGAGATATTACAAGTTTGATTTGGATATGTGAGTCCCCACTGAATGCCCATGTCTCAAATGTAAGTTGAATTGGCAGGGTTAAAAAAAGAGCAGCCACAAAAAGTACAGCCGCACCTTGAAGTTTGAATGGCACAAATGTAGTACAATTTTGGACTTACCAATATTTTGGTAAAAAAAAAACTAACACAAAAATCAAGAAGTTGGTAAGTAGTAAGCATTACTGTGATATACTGCATTTCAATGGCAAATGACATTTTGGAAGTCGACCATATCGAAGTTGGACCGGCGTTATTTCACTACACCACGGTAGTTAGCTGTTACGGACCAACTGACAAGTGTCTGCTTAAAGGAATCCTGTAGGTCCCTGCAAATGCTTTTTCCACTCCTCACACATCCTTCTTGCTGCTCCTGTCAATGTTGTACTCCATCTCTTTTATCCCTCAATCCCATGGCCCCACTTTCACTGTCTTCCAAGCATAGTGCCAAGACCCATTAGTTTTGACCAAATGGCTTCCGCAAGAAACCTTAATTGAGGTAATTCGGTGGCAGAGAGAATCATGGTCTGGAAAAGCCAGGAACATGTGTCACTGCTTTAGTGAGCAGACAGAAAAGCATGCAGCACCTGGGGAATGGAATGGAAATAATGGAAATGAGACCCCCAGCATCTGCCACCACCAACACTAACACACCATCATCTTTTCCTTTACACATTCCCACATACATAAATGCGTACTGAAACTGCCATACACCGCGTAAACAAACTTCCCAAGTTATTTTAGTACTGGCTCTATTTGTATATGTGCAAATGCACTTTTATTTTAGTCCTTTGACTCCATTTTTGTGGACTCGCTGCTCTCAGTTTCAGGATGACAAATCCAGCTGCCCACGTTTGCCCTCATGGTGTGCGTTTGATGGTGTGCCGTAGCCTCTGGCCCCGAGCTGTGTGTTTATGTACTCCTTGCACCTGCCCTCATTTGACAAATAACAGCACCACACGCATTCAATTCTCTCAGTCACACATAGAAACACTCACACGTGTGGTTGTAATACACACACTAATGCATTGCACACGTATACCGAACGAAATACCACAGTTCCCGGCAACAAACTACAAACCCGTGTGTTTTCTCTTCCTGGGCACCCCACTTTTTATAGTCTTAACAGCTGGACAAAACATTATTAAGAGCCCCCCCAGTGCAACTAGTACCACCCCAGCAGGTGCACTGTGGCCTTTAGGAGATCTACGTGGGGTCGTGGGCAAGGGGGCATAATAATACCTCGCTATTTTATATGCATTCATAAAATTATTGGCTTTCAGTTGCGGCAAAGCTAGAAAATGTAATTAAATTGCTTATTAAAAAACAACCTTATATTCATAATTTAGGACTTTGTTGAATCATTTAGAATACTTGCACTGTCGACCAATCATACCAACTGTTGGGTCCTTACTGAAAAGTGGCAAGTATTTTATTTTATAAAGACAGATACTTTTGATTTATAAAAATAATTCCATCTCAAATCAGATTTAAAACAAAAGAGGATAAAAATGTCTAGAAAACAATGTGATATTTAGTGTGGGCCGTTTTTTTAATTGTAGTTTAAATATTTTATTAGTTTAATACTATAAATAAAAATAAAACAATTAATTATTCGTACACTTCATGATCACACTGATGGAATTATTTTTATAAATCTAAAGTACCCGTCTTTAAAAAATCAAATACTTGACACTTTTCAGTCATTTTATAAAGTTGTAAATGACTGTGCTGCCTTTTGTTTCCTCAGTACCTTAGTAATGTGAATTATATTTATATCTAAAATCAAGGCACACTTGTATTTCCAATGACTTTCAAGTGGGACGTGACCTACTACAGACAGAGGAAGCTGTTAAGGTCGTCAGGAAACAAAGGTGCTGTTGCACTCCATGTATCAAGTGGCAGGCGGGGAAACATAAAGAGGCTTATTAACGTCCCCATCTTCCACCTGGTAATACAGAGGGCCTCTCATACAGTGAAGGAAGAGGTCGGGGTGTAATTTGTTGAGATGGAGAGGAGGGAAGTCAGTGGTTAAGATTTTAGCAAATTGCCCACAATTCCTTGGGTTAAATGTTTAATGTGCCTCGCTGGGTCATTCCATTTACATTTGCTTGCTTGTTGGTATTTGTAACGGTAAACAAATTATTTATGAAAAATAGCACAGCACTGCCTATCTAATACTAAAACACACATGCTTTATTTATACGTTGCATTGTGGTTAACTAAAAGGTTCGATTTTGGCTAACCACAAGCAAGCTAGTTAAAGAGGTGTTTAACTTATGAAATACATGAGGCGTAGTGGATGTTCTGCAAAAGTAGAGCGAAAAAAAACCTTCCCTCCGGGTTTGTGTATGACATCCAGTGAATGGAATTAGTATTTGCTCCCCTGCATTTGCTCTTAACACCAGTTAAAGTCAAAAGAATGCTTGAAGAGAATCAAATAGGAGGGGGTTATTTTCACCAGTAAGTCCTATCAAGAAAGATAATGCAAGAATGACTATGATGCGTTTTGACACTTTTAGCTTCTTGGAAAAATGTGCATGTGATGAATGAATCCTCCTCTTTTCTCTCAACAGGTGGCCTGGCACATAACTCCCTAAGTTATCTTGAGTTCTCTAGCCATCCAGTTTTTTTCTTCTCAAAGCACTTGTTTGAAATTCCGGTGCAATGTCAAAACAATGTTGACAGTTTACATTTGAGCTGTCACAATCTAGTCATGTAATTTTAAGATGATTGTGAATGGGTGAAAAATATCTTTTTAATTTCTTGGTTTTTAATAGTGACAAAGTGATAATATAAAATGAGGTGCCAAAGTATCTAACAGTGATATATTAGTTTTGTATTACACAATGAAACATTTTAAATTTGTGCAGTTGAGTGAAAAAGAGGCAGGAAAAAAAATATCTTCTCCGGACAGGTTTAATTTGGAAAGTAACAAGAGTACAACCATGACTTGTAAAGTCTGTCAATTGATTGTTTCTAATCTGTTTTCTTTTCAATATTAGACAAGCTAGTGAGTATTCCACGCTACCCTGAATTTTAATATATATTTTTTTGATTTGTGACTGAAAGTGAAATTACCTCATACGGATGAAGTTAACCTATAAACTTTACTTTTGCAATGTTGTACTTTGTGGTATTACATTTTTGACCATTTAAGTTCTTCATAATTTAAATCTTTCACGGAATTTCTTTGCATGGATATTTTGAGCTTCTCCACTGATTAAAAAAAAAGTGGTTTATAGTCATATAAAAATGTACTGTGTCATGTTGGGTAACCTTTATTTATATATGCAAAAAGAAAATATTAGATAACTGTAGATAATTTGGATGCACGTTATTTTTACTGAGGGGAACGCCCGACTTGCCCCCCTTGTCTCTGACATCAAATCAGGGACAACCCTTCTAATTTAAGGATCTTAGTGAGCACAGAAAAATAATGTGACAAATTTAATAGATTATTTTACTCAATTTGACTTTTTCTATGCCTGTATTGCCTTTATTCAGAATGTTCCTGTTTCTGACTAGATAAGCAAAAGATTCACTGTTAGGAGGCATTATCACACTTCTAATGCTGTAAACAAGCAATTCGTTAACAGACAGTGTATCAAGAACTTTCAGTGAAACTTCCAAACTCACGCTCAAAATGGGGGAGAAAAAATGCAAATCAAATATATGTAGAGGGCGTTTTAACAGTTTTTGTTGAACATAATGGCATGTCTTCTTACCTGGGCGTCATTGGAATATTTCAAGGCTTCAAATCTTCAGCAACACTTGAGTTCCCTCCATGCAAACATCAACCAGGAATTTCCAAAGGGGACTGAACTTTGCAAACACACGTTGCTCACTCAACGGTCGGCCAGAAATGTTGACATATATCTTCCCCAAATTTATGAAACACATGTATCAGTTTGCTTTGAACATCGTACGGGCTAAAAAGGCATACAAGGATCGCAAGTTCATCAAAACATCCAAAAGAGAGTTCGAAGATGGGGGTGCAGTTTGTCTGCTCATGTGTACGCTCTGCCTGTTTGCGGTAACACAGTAAAAACTGTGGCTCTTTGCCGCCGAGTGGTTAGCCACCCGTGTTTTAGAGCAACGTCTTGTACTGACTGTTGCTGACTTTGTGACTTTGTCGCTATCGTTAGTGACTTTTCCGACTATTCTGACGACTATGTTTGAAAAAGCCACTGTGCCAACATTGGTTCCCACTCAGCAATCTTATTTCCTGCACGAGGGCGAGGGATGGTTTTCATCGTTACTATTTTGGGATTCCTAATGAGGAATGATTGACCGATGTAAGTTACAGTTGGTGCCCAATATGTCACCACACTTTACAAAATATATATATAAAAGAAAATGGGTGCGCACTATTGGCAGGTTTTTTATGTATGTTGAGGAAACCGTGATATGATGTTAGAACTACAGGTGCTTTTTTTTTTCTTTTATAAAACTGCTTATTAATGTATATTTAACGTTTTTATTCCAGAATTACAAATACACCAGATCTACGCAAGTAGTACCGCTTTCTTATTAAAACAAGATACTCTTCAGTCTTGTATGAAAAATTAATATAGTTCACAAATGAGATTAAAATGTTGGTGTGGCCCTCGACAGCCATTCCAGTTTACCTTGTGGCCTATTAATTAATTACTCAGCACTGATGTGAATCCATCTATTCCATTCAGTCTGTTTGTTTTATCACATTAGCTGGTAACCTTATTGTGTAAGCCTATTAATAACAAAAAATAACATCTCTTGTTTGTTTTTTTTTTAATTAGGTTTGTTTTGTAATTGCCATGTATAATACAATGGCAAGCGATGCAGTAAATCAAATGAAATGAGCGTTTTTAGTGTTCCGTTATTAAATTGGCTTTTGTTTCAATCAGCTCGTGTTAAAATCTCAGTAGCCCGCTAATCTGATTTACCTTTCTTTCTCTATGCAGCGAGGTAACAACTCTGCGTAACAGCGGCGTAACATTCCTGGCCTTAAACGGCAATGTAAAAGTGGCTAATGACTGCCTGAAATCTGGAAGCCATCAAAAATGTTTCTTCCCTTGAAATGTTCTGCCAGGCCTTTGCTGCAACATTCTTCATTGCTCGTTTGAGGACTTTGTGCACAGGGTCTGTGCACAAATGTGTGAAAATGTGCAATCAACATAGTGTCAGAAGCAGTTAGAAGGAAGTTAAACATAATCATATCAATATTTCATACACGGTTTGATCCCCAGCAGTGAAGACCTTCATAATATTCAAGATTTTTATTTTTCAAGTCACACCAGTATCACGTTTTCTCCATTCATCCATCCAACCTTCTGCTTATCTGGGGTTAGGTCATGAGGAGAAGCAGCTTTTGCAGGGAAACCCAGGCTTCTCCTCAGCCACTTCATCCAGCTCTTTCCGTGAATTCCAAGGCATTTCTAGGTCAGTCGGGATATATATATTCTATCAGGCATGTCCTGGGTCGTCCCTGGATCTCCTCCTGGTGGGAAGCATTCAGGAGGCATAGTTATCAGATACCCGAGCCACCTCATCTGAATTTTTTCAATGCGGAGGCACAAGGGATCTCGTTTGACCCACTCCCGGATGATCTAGCCGCTCTAGCCTGGAAATCCAGACACAAAATTGTACCAACAATTGAGTCTGGTCATAGGCTCATCAAGCACATTTCTGAGGCGGCGGTAAAGATGAGAAAATTGAAATCTATATCAACCAATGAGCTAAGAGCAGATGTCGTGTCAGAAAAAAAAATGTTATTTTTTAACAAATTCTTCCAGTGCCGTCAGCTGCTTGGGTCTTATTTCTGATTATTTAAAACTGAAATGCTGAGTGATGTCAAACTATCGTCTCTCATGTGCGCAATTTTGAATGAGGAAGGACTTCCCTGCCAAAGAGCGATGTTGATCACGAAGAATACATTACAGCATATAAACCAATTTGATTGTTTGTTTTGAACTGGGGACAACCGGTGGTGGAGGGAAGGCTTTTCATACCCATTTTCTTCCAAAAGAATCTGCGGTTGGCTCGCCAGGCTAGAGCTTCTCACCCCGTCAGTAAGGGAGAACCCGGAAACCCGGCAAAGGAAACTAATTTCAGCTGCTTGTATCCAGAATCTTGTTCTTTCATTACGACTCGCAGCTCGTGACCATAGGTGAGAGCAGGAATGTAGACCAACTGAATGTAGATCCTACTTCACCACAACAGACCGATGCAAAATCTGCACCGATCCACCTGTCCATCTCCCATTCCATTCTTCACTCACTTGTGACTCTTTTTCCGATTGAGCACCATCAAAGTCAGATTTGGGGGTGCTGGCTTTCATCTACTTCACACTCTGTTGCAAACCACTTCAGTGAGAGTTGGAGATTGCGGCTTGATGATGCTAACAGTACCACGTAATAGGCAAAAAGCAGAGATGCAGTACTGAAGTCATAAAACTGGACCCCCACTACGCCTCGTTTGCACGTAGAAAATCTGTCCATAAAGGTTATGAACAGAATCTGTGACAAAGGGCAGTCCTGACAAATCTCACTGGAAACAAATCTTGCCTTACTGCCGGCTGTCGGGACCAAACTCTGACAATGTTCTTGCAGGGACCCCCCACAGAACTCCCCAAAGGACACAACCTCCGGTCACCGTTCTTATAAAGGGCTCCTCTACCCCAGTCTACCAATCCAGATGCATTGTCAGCCAGTATCCGTAGCCGGGGATCTGTCCGCAAAGATCCCTGCCTTTGGCCACCTCCCACCTTACACAACACCCTCTTGGATTCTCACAAAGGTGGTGATCCCAAGCTAAGGTTGACTTTTCTGGCTGAGCCCAGCCAGAACCTATAAGTGAAAGCTTGGTCACCAGGCCCGGCTCCAGAGTATGGCATTCATGTTGTCTTGACTTTGGAATGGCGGCCTCAGAATGCCCGCACCATTTGTGCGTTACATTCATTCATTTTTCCATGACTGTGTGGCCAAAATGTGCTTGAGATATTTTTTTATGTGGACAGACATTTTTTTTTTTAAATATCTATTTTCAATCCAAGTATATGTTTGTGTGGATGTCAATAAAAATGTACTTGGAATGCATAGCAAAGCAAATTAGAAGGTTAGTATTGTAAATGGAGATGAAATCTTGGATTCTGGTTTTATGTTCCTTTAAATGTTTGACTTTTGGGTTCCCCATGGTTCTTGTCTATATTAGAATATTTGATTGGTCATAACTTTGCAAAAGAAAGGGGTCAAGGACAATTAAAGGGCAATCAAGTTTAAATGACGCCACAGCAACGGTATTTAAACCTGTCAAACGTCCATGTTCACTGTTTTCTGCTTTTTCCTTGTTCCCCCCCCGCCCCCCATCTTTTATTAGGTGTGAAATCTCTAGGCCCGTCACCGACTCTTGAGGGCTCGCTCCAAAATCTTGAGCTGAAGTTCTGCAGCCGTGCAACAGTGAAATGCGCCTCTGGAACCGTGGGAGCTGTAAAAGTGTGTGCCAGGACCCCAGGTGTGTGCAGCTGTGCCCGGTTAAAACTTTACTGCCTGTGTAGGAGGGGAGAGAGTCAGACCGACTGCACTGAACTGTCTTTTACTTTTTCAAACTTATGTTTTTATGTTCTTTAATCTGTCTCCTTGCTTTCCTTCTTTATGTTGATTCACTTCCAGCTGTGTGATTAAATTGCTGTTTTCTCCTGTGGTGTTGTCACTTGGCTTTGGTCATGTCTTTGACGCAAGGATGTTATTGGAGATAGAGTCCAACAGGTCAACCTGAACATATGATGTCAGGAGCGTAAGATTTACTGCAGATGTGGATATAGAAATACAAAGAAATAATATAAGTGCTCACATTTCGTTATAATCCAATATTTAACGTCCATCGTGTTCTATAGTCGATAGTATGGTGATGTTAATTTAAGTTTAAGTGTATCAAAATGATAATTTGAAACTGGGAGACTTACATTATTGCTCTAGAATGCTTTGTCAATCTGCAAATCATGCACATAGTATTTTTTTTAAATTAGAACTTTCTTTTTGTGACATGCAATGCAAATTGTAACTCAGCTCTCAGTCTCAGATATAGAATGTTTAAATTTTTTGCAATTTTGTAATGTGTCAATGTTTTTAATCGTGATTGCTGGGGAAACTTTGCTTACGCCTCGCAGGTTCAGGAGAAGTCATAAAGGAGAAGCTTGTTCCTCTGATCCAGGGCCCCTCCGACACTAAGGAACTTCATATGAGGAGATGGCTAAATGAGAGCCGTAAACCTGAATCTCTTTTGGCTCCGGACCTCCTGGCATTTTCTGTGCAGGTGCCAGAGCAAGGAGAGGATTGCAGAAACTCAGGTAAAAGATTAATTGCATTTCCATTCATTTCAACGGGCAAATTTACCTCGATTTACAAACATTTCAAGTTACAATCGGGGCCCCGGAATGAATTAACGTAAGCAACTTGAGGTACCGCTATACTTCCAGGTGTGGGCAAACTCCGGCCCAGGGGCTACATGCGGCCCATTAAACGTTTTAATCCGGCCCGCCGAACTTGAAAATTTTAATTAATAAACCTTGTTAATGTTTTATTTGCCAAATACTGTGGTTTTTCAAAGAAATATATATTGTTATAATGCTTTTGTTCACTTTCATTTAAAATCAAATGTATTTTTCAACTCCGATGAGATGAGGTTACCAAAACACTCCATCCATCTGCTCCTGGTCCGGCCCCATTGTCAAATTTTAGGACCCATTGTGGCCCGCCAATCAAAAGGTTTGCCCACCCCTGCTTTAGACAGTATGATGGATAGTGTCTTCTCTGGAAAGTTAAAAGGGGAGCACCCGATTCTTTTTTGATCATCAGTACTCTTGAGTTATCTTTTTTGCAACGTTGATTTCATCCTTTAATATACTGTGTTTAAATTTCACATTTAGAATACACTTCTACCCTGACGCTTTCTGTCATATGCATTTATCTTACTAGTTGGTGGTGAGTTCAAAAGCATAACATTGCATGTGCATTAAAATGTATTCACATATTAACTGGGGAAAAAAAAGGCCACGACAGAACAGCTGGCACGCACACACATAAGCGACGTACTGCATGCGCATACACACAAACCCACAATACAGTATATCTGTCAGAAATATTTCTTTTATCTGTTAATACTGTCGAAGTTTAAAATAATATATTGTTTGAAAAGTATTTATTTGACCAGTCTGCTTCTTTTTGCTCTGTGCATGTGTCATTTGAAAGATAAGTTTGAAAACTCACTATGAGTTCCTACTTTCAAGTGCTCATGTGTGCTAAAGTTTGTGTGCAACAGACATATTTTGGGTATCTGATTATAGGCCTGTGTTTTGTATGGTGGTCAGGCTTTCATCAAAGCCTTTAGTCCACATATTCAATGTCCCTGCCATCATCCGGAGGGTGACAGGGAGCCTGTTAGAGCAGTGTTAATAGAATGATGAATGCAATGTCTCAGTTTGGCTAGGATGAAAGGAGGAGTTGCACCAGTTTAAATGAGCTACCCCCTTTGCTCCCATAGGGCTGAATCATGAGCCAACATTTTGTGATCAAAACATTACGGAATTTTTCTTTTCAGGCCTTGTTTTCGAGCACATTTGATTCGTCCCATGTGGGTCTATGGAATCCTTGCATTAGTGCAATCACAGTATATGGAGTGCAGGACTGGTGAAGTGGAGTAAAACCTTTGTTGAAAAAGCAACTCCATGGTTAAAGGAACCAATATTTGTCTGTACTTGGTATGTCAGAACAGTTTCAGGACTAGTGTTGCAAAAGACACAATTCAACCCCAAACTACAAGTCTTCCTTTCCAAAGTGGGACAGCCGTGTCTACAAGGAGATCCTGTGGCATTTGCTTGATTAGGAGCATGAGAAAAGGCAACAGCTTGGGCAGAACAACTTGTGGCTGACTTATTGTGACAAGTCCTCTGCTCTCGGTGTCCTGCGCATCTGACAGTTCCTCACAGAGATGAACATTGTTCTCGTTGAGCAACTTCTTTCCCAAGCTCAATGGCCTTATCAAGGTGACCCGTTTTGAAGACTTGGATGCCGTCAAGATGACTGTGACGACTGGGCTGAGCAGGACCCCAGAAGATTCCTTCCAGTAGTGCAGGTGTGGCAAAGTAGGCTGGGAAAGTCTGTTCTACTCCAGGGGTACTCAAAAGGTTCTGTTTGTAGTTTGGATTTGAAAGTCCTGGAAATTTTCTGAAACACTGCATACTTATAATCGCCATTGTTCACATTTTGCTTATGGACAATTCATTATATTTTATTTTGTATTTATCTGGGAATAAAAAAAACATTTCCTTTCACTTGAGAAAAAGGAGTGTTGGGTAATGTGTTGTTTTGTGTTGGTGCTCTGATATTCCAAAGTAACACGTCCAATTAATGAAATAATAAAGGATAATCTTGGATTTGACATCAGTGCCGTACAACGGTCAGCCAGATTATTTACTTAATCGTTTCAATTGAGATTTTTGAGCCTCCTGATAAGAAAAGCACATCATTCACACTAACCTCCAGTGATACTCTAGTGACTTATTGTTTTGGTCCATGTAGTTTTGCAGTCCTCTTTGGCTTGATCTTGGCCTTTCACTGCTGATTGATGAGAGAGTCTTTGGGGGCCTTGGACAGGCCTAATGTTGGGGACCAGAGGGAGCAGAGGGAGCAGAGGGCCAGAGGGCGTGTGAGGAGCTTGGCTTTACGCTCAACTTCAGGGCGAGCAGCGGCCTGCAGGTGTTTCCAGCCACCCTCCACCACAGTGACTTGCAACAGAGGAGGAGGGACTGTTAGGTCGGTCGGGTGTGCTTTATGATCATAGCCAAGACAAAACGAGAGAGTGAGTGAGGGATAGCATGTGTTCTCCCTAAGCACGCCAGCAGCTGCAAGACAGTGATTTATGCTTTTCTTAGAACTCTTGGTGCTCTGAAAATGTTACATTTAATCAAGCATACTGAGAGTAGAGCAAATGTTAAAGATGTTCCCTATAAAAGCCTCCAGTTTTGATCTCTTTACCAAACCATAAAGGCTGTGGAAATAAGGGTAAAAAGCGATGCGATCTTTAATCTTCATTTAGATATAATGAAAGTTCCATGAAATGGATCCTTGGACAGTGGTCTGGCACTGGAATAAGAACATACAGTTTGTATGTAGTTTCCTAATAGATATTGGAGCTGTTTTCTCTTCAGTCTTGGATTAGCAAAATGGAAGTAAAAAAGCCATTCATCCTAAAATGTACGATTTCAGTGTAATGGTATGAGCTTATAAACCCTTTTGTATACAATTTTGAGGGATTTTTGGGGGGCTTGTATCCATGTAGGAAAGTGCAACATTGAATAGTTGTCCACTGTGGTGACCACTAACCTGGGAAGGGTTAAAGTTCTTGAGTAGTTTGTCTGTACTTAGTTGTGTCATAACGGACGTAACCGTCCACAGCAGTAAAACAGGTGGCATCTTGCATTACGTAATCCTGTAGACCAAAGACTAATGAGAGCAGATGGAAAAGACGCGCCACCTGCCTTTGATCTGAATATTTCACCTACAGACACACTCCAGCAAGTGTTGTGCCTGCATGCGTTGAAACACACGTGCGCTTTTTTCCTGAAACTGGAGCCTTTGAATGGGTTGCACCGTAGATGAGGTGTGAATTTTGGGATATCCCCTGGTAGTCTCCTCCATTATGATATTTCAAAGACCTGCTGTACTTTCATATGTCCATCTATCATACTCCCTTTCACTCCTGTGCATGTGTTCGTGCACTCCGTCGAGTGGTAAATCAACCGGCTGGCTTTGTTTCAGGCAGCAGCATGATGGTTTTAAGCTGCTGGCTTGAACTTTGGCTGGCTGATAAATCCACTGTAGACAGATTTAAACTAAAAATAAATTTCATGCATAAGTATGAGAAAAATCTTGTGAGTTACTCAGTGAAAAATTAAACCAGACTGACTTTATTTATAAACAATTTTCGCAAAAATATCCGAAGTGCAGAAAAGTCAAAAGTGTTACCGCCGCTGCTTTTTTGAAGAGGCTTTCACACCAGTTTGCTTTTTGTTTGTCTGAATTGTTAGACGGGTTAATAAACTTTGTAATAACCCCCTAAATCCTCCACTCATGTTTGCGGCATTACAAAAAAAGTCGTAGTTAAGAGCCACTCAGTACTCTGCAACTGGCCATCCATTTAAATGGACTAATATTGATTCATATTGAATGGCTAAAAGAACTGAAAGTATTGAACAGATGCTGTGAATACTTTTGTACCTTTTTTAGATAAATTTGGAAAATAGTTTCTAGTGTAGTATAGTTTAGTATAGTTTCGCAGAATGAGTTTTTTTTTTTTTTTTTTACTTAAAAAAAGTGAAGTCCTGTGATTACTTTGTGAATGCACTGTATACCCCAGTTATCATTTTAATCTACTTGACTGTTAGTCTCATCATCTTCATCAGTACATATGTGGGAAGCAGAGCTGGTAATGGGCAGATTAGACCTGAGGGAACCCACTCAGAGCTGGCTATTGAGGTCAATCACAGCCCATTACCAAAGCTGCTCATCTGTGAAGTGTACTTAGGCCAGTCTCACAGTGCTTAAAGTTTGACTGGCGCATGAGGCCGAGACACAGCGAGCAGAGATTTGAGACAACGTCGGAAAGAATAAGAGCTGATAGCGATGAGAGTGCTGGAGTTGGGTTGGCGTGTGGCTGGGACTGCGCCTGTGGCCCAAGTCTACCGTCCCCTCTTTCATGATATCACCGCCCCCATGTGTTTATTTGGCACTGATCAAGTCACAGCAACTGTGAAATCGAACTCAAAGTTCAGGTCAGGATGACACTAATGTGGTAGCATTTTTTTTTTTTCCGTCAGGGTTAGTTGAAGATCGCAAACTGTCACAATGATATTCGCCAACAATTTTAATGGTCCCATTTTATTTATTTTTTTACGCTTAGAATGTTTGGCCCTGTTTGCAACTGTTTGTAACGTTGAACAAACCCTGAAAAGAAAAATGTCATTCGCTATGTGCACACACACTTGCAACCTTCACCGCTTAGTAAGATACAGCCTTAAGGCAAATCTCACATTTAGGCTAACGGTATCCCAAAGACAAAGTTTCTGAGAGTACAAATAAGCCAATATCAAGCCAGCATAGTATTTTTTTTGTTGCTTTTCTGGCCTGTCTGGACAGGAAATGTTTTAACAATCTTGTTGTCTTGTTCATAAGCTTTTTTGAATGGTTCTCATTTCAACTGGTCTGTGAATATCCCCATAATTGTCAGCACTATTGTGTTGTAGTGAGTGGACTAAACATGAAGATTTGGCCTCGGAGAGTAAAGAGAGGTCACTGTGGATCAAGGGGTTCTCAACTTGTCTTCTAAGAAGGGCAAGGTCAGAGGGAAAGAGAGCAGTAATGATCTTTATTCACCGTGTGAAACTTAACCCATCAGTTTTGAAGATGTCTAAATGCATTCAGAGATCTAAATGGCTTCTATATTGTGTGTGGGTGTGTGTGTGTGTGTGTGAGAAAGAGAGAAGACGAGAGAGACCGTAGAATCGACTTAGACTCATATGCATTCACAATTTTATGTTTTTTAAATCTGTGTTTTTAAAGTTTGTTGTATACAACCACTCCCTAGCTATTGGTGGACATCAAAACAGTTTGAAACAATTTCCTTTCTAATCAAGACACCTGTTTTATACACTCCATCTTCTCGATTTTGGATCTTATTTTTTTTTGCAAAGAAAAAAAAAAGGGTTATTAATTGGATTTTGCAGTATATATTTACTTTTACTTAAAATTCACTGCATTCTCACCCATTTGTCTGACCTGTTACTTACCAAACCAGTCGGTGAATCATGTTCTCAATTCATTTATGCTTACGCATTTTTTTACATTTTATTTTCTCCACTATCGATATGAAATAATGTCCTGTTTTTAAAAAAGGGGATGGAAAGCAAAACTTGTTTAAAAAATAAATACAAAAAATTAAAATGATCCCTTTATTAATCCACAAAATAATCATCAGATAAATCAATAATTAAAATAATCATGAGTTGCAGCCGTAAACCATCGTCTGTCAACTGATCCATCAGTTAACTTGGGTGAAGGACAAAAGTGATGGAACCATAATTTTAATCAACTTCCTGCATTTTATTTTTGCCACAGAAGATATGCTTTCACTGCTGTTTGTCTAACTGATGGCATTATATTCAGCTCATTACTCTCCAAATTCAACAACACTTCTTGACGACCAGCAGACTTTGGGCCAAATCAATTCACTAATTATTGCACCATTATTTTTATGAGTTTTCTTTCAACCATTTTATTGTACAATGACAAACGCAACTGTGTGAACAAGTCTCCATTGCGGCGGCTTGGCCCATGTCTTTCCAATATGGCAGAACAAAAACATTCACGCATTGGTTCTGACTTCAGCTCATGAATAGGAAGAGAAAGATAAGAGATTCAAGTGGACCCTTGAGTAAAGTGTGATTTTGGACAGCTGTACTTGAACCAAGGGTGCAAAGTATTAAAGGAAGCGCATGTGCAAGTAAAACAAAAATATATATATTTTTTTAGTATTTGGCCTACATTAAACCAATATTTTCACAACTAAGTAAACTTATTTATAATTGTTTATCTATTATATCCGCAGTATATGATTTCCATTCTGCAATTTGCATGTGCAAATCAATACTACGTGACATTATGGGGAGAAAAATAGTTTTTCGCCTACAAGTACGTTTAAACATATTTTAAAATACATTGAAACATATTTCCAAATAAGTTTCAATGTTTTTTTAATTATTTTCCAACGAACCCTGCACCTCTCATTCCAGTAATCACCCGTCAAATAACCTAACCTCTTTGCGATTAAAAAAATTGCTTTTATCAAATTAAAAATTAAATTTAAATTCAGTTCTGTGGTCTGTTTTTTTTTTCTTTTTCAATTTTTTCATCTGAATGTGATATTTTAAATTGAATTTAGTCTGGAAAGAATTGATACACAGATTGATCTTGAATGTCAAATTTTCTTTTTCAATTTTTTTTGTACAGTGGTAATCTCGGGTTCACTATTTACCAAACCAGCCGTTTGCATTTTATCCAGCTCATGGCTGAGTGGCAAAGGTGGGGGAGGTCAATTTAGTTAACCTTATCTAATTGAATGTTGTTACCAGATCAAAGGTCACTACATTCCACACAGTCAGATCAAACATCCCACAACATAGTCAAAACAATTGGCTTTCCGGGATCGCCTAATCATGGTCTTGGAGTTTTATTTTCACACTTTAGAGAGGATAACATCCAGACGTACTCTGGCAAGCTTATAACATTATCTTGGATCCATTTTAATTTGATTGCCACATTGCTATAATAATATTTGATATTATTATTACCGTATTTTTTTAGCTATAAGCCGTTACCCCCCCCCCCCCCCCCCCCCTCACTTTGAATCCTGCTGCTCTTAATGTGATGCAGTTTATTATTGAATTTTTACTAACAAGCTTCAAGCCGTCAATGGATTGGTCTTGTCACAGCTGACCAATGAAATAACAGAACATGCCTCAGTGGACCAATGAAACTGTCCGAGTCTGCCCTCATACTCAATATTCATCATCTATTTGCAATTGAAGTGCGAACCTGCGAGGGCGAAGCGGGCTGCCTGAAGAGTGAAATACTTAAATCCGTATGCATAGTCGTGCTCACCTGTTTCAGGAACTATTGAGTGGGAAAAGAATAATCTTGAGTTGAGATTAATGAGCATCGGGAACAAGTGCCATAAATACAGCCATCTCTGTTGTGGCCCCCTCGTCTCTCTGTTGTTTGTTTGCCAACCGACTCCCTTCATCGCTGGCAACGGACAGGACAGCAAGCCTCTCACTCATATCCCTAACATCCCCCCCAACACGTAACACTAGTTTTTAAAGGCTACACTGCTGTGTGGTGAAGCTCGTCAGCAAATCCTCCTCATGTCACAATGAGAGACGGACGTTCTGGGGCACTAATGATTAACTAGATGCGTTCTGCATTATTTGGGGGCAGGATAGGCGTCTACTGGTGTTTCATATGAAAAAAAAGTTTTTAAAAAATCCAACTGTTTCTAGACAAATTTCACATTATAATGTGGAGATCTTCGACTATGACTCCGAAGGATGCAATTAAGTTGCAAATTTGTTTTAAGGCTAAATTTAGCTGTTGTGGCTTTTTACAGGTGTGTTTTGTAGTCCGCAAATAACTTTGTGGGCTTTGGTAGGATTTCAGTCATTAGCCTGACATTTTTTGACATGATCAATGATTGATATTTTCTGCTGAGCTTAACAAATGTCAAAGCAACAGGCTGTTTTTTGTTAGCTTGTGAAATGAATGTTCCATTTACAATTTTTTATTAGCCCGTGGCATCATTTGCGGTGTGTTCCTGTCTCTCTCTTAAAATAAATTGCAGACAGTGACTGAGTCATTTTAAGTCTTTCATCTCCCAGTGTTGCAGTGTCCCAGCTTGAAGTAAGATACCCTTCCACCACCTGATATTAGAGTTTAGTTACTGATTCATACACATCCATACAGCCTGTGCTGAAGTCACATACAGGCTAACCAGAGTCCAGGCACATGCAAAATGTACCTTGCAAAGCTTTATTCAAGCATATCGACTGGCGTTCTGTAGCCTAACCAATATGGGCTTGACCGCTCCAGTGGCCATCAGAAAACATTGTGCTGCCGTGGGAAAGCGAAGGGGATGAGAGCCCATTAGCTTCTTCACAGCTCAGCTGTTGTAAGCATGCCTCTCCCATGTTCCATGCCTTCCCTTTGTCTCCTTGCCCATTCCTCCCCCGCGCTTTTGCAGGCGAAACTGTTGCCCAAATCCCTTGCCTAAACCTCAGTGAACTGCAGTAGCCTCTCCTACAGATAAAGGTTTACGGTTTTACAGTTGGCAGCAAGGATGAAGGCATGGCAAATCTGCTGTGGGGAAACCTGTAATGAAGAGTGTATGATGCATTGGCCTCACTTGGGTGATAATTGCAGGGATCCAACTTATCCTTATAATTAATTCATTTTACACATACACACGCTGCTCAGTCAATTACAATGCTTTTTTTAAATTAATGGATTGACTCACGTCTATATGGACTGGATTTAACCTGAAATAGTGTTCCACACCATCGATTCATTTCTGTCTAACACACCAATTCACAACCAAATTCTTCTCAAGGCATTTTTCATTTAAACATGTCTAGACTACCATATAGAAACTACTCCGATGTATTTATCTTTTTCTTCCATTGTGTTTGTAAAATTACGTTCTCTACACCCTCACCCCACTCAACCTCTCACTCCTCTGTCACGTTAGGCAGGAATGTTAATGCCGGCCGTCAATAAGATCAGATTTGAAAGGTCAATGTGATCTTAGTGCAATAGGTTCCGGTCCGGCAAGAGTTATGGTCTCTTAGGTGAGGAGAGCATCTCGCTCCCTTGGCCCTTCAGCCTCTTCTGGAAACCTGAGCCCCACTGTTTGTGAAGGCCAGACGAAACCTTGTGACTGGTCATCTTCACCTTTGCCAAACCTTTATGGCCAGTTGTCATTCTCTGACTCTGAACACTCCACATGTATGTGTCCTGAGCCTCTGTTTCTCATCGTCACCCCCAGCCCCCTCTTATTTCTCCTCTCTGACTCACATGGTGTGGCTTACTTAGAGAAGGCCAAAGTTTAAGTTTACATTGGGTGTACATGTCTTCATTTTGGTAGCATGCACATGGATGGAAGGGAGTTGTCGTAAAAAAATTAAGTTGTTTGCGCACCATCAGCTCTTAAAGGGTCATATTATGTAATGTGTTCTTTGTATTTGTTTTTTTTTTGATTGTCAGACCTGGGAAATGTCCAGAGAAATAGTGGCTACTTGTGCAAATCCAGATTAGGATGAAACCAAATTTGTAAACATTCTTTTTGCCATTATGATCTGTGTGTAATCACAAACTAGATGAATTACATGGGGTGACCTGACCACATGCTCATTAAAGAAATGAATAAGGAAAACATTTTTGACCATGAAACATAATCTGGTGTTTGGAAAGCTGCGGCTAATATGTCTCTGTGCCCACAGTGTGTATCAGCTTAATCAGCTTCCAGACTGCACAAATTGTCTGGACTTGGAGGTTTAACAACAGGCCTGGGGGCTACATCCTTGCTTCTGTGTGAGTGAGCTCCACAGTTCAGGCGTAGACTGTGATCTGGGGCCTTGGCCCTCCAGAGACCTATCAGCTCGATGGCTGACAGCACCATTAGGGCTGTGTTTCTCTAATACTGGGGGAGTCAATGCCCCCATATTCTCTGAGCCTTTTACACACAGGATTTGTTTGCATTTGCTCAAAGTGGTTTAGTCATCTTGTTTTTAACCCTTGTTTGTGAGGCTGATAATTAGTGTATTTTCACAACTATTGGCCATGCCTTTATTTTACACCATTCCTCAATTTGGTTTGCGTATCAACCATGTAATTTTCCTAAAGAGTTTGTCATTGCTTCCTTTCATATATGTTATGGTCCAGACAAGACCAATAATCTAAACAGCTAGTTACATAAGTCTCTAATAGCATCGATCAATGCATTAAACAACTGATTTCGTGGAACGATAACTGATCAGTTTAAATTCCCGCCCTGGCGCCATCCTAGGTATTCTCAAATCATGCTCGCTCCTCCTGCAGTCCAGTACAAAGTCAATTTACGTATACAATGTAAATTTACGCACTAAAATAGATTTTGTGCATGTTTAGTTGCCCCTTTAAGTCTGTTGTTTACGTGACTTTTGCAAAAATGGTTATCTGTACTATTGGCATCAATTTTGCAAAAGTATTACCACAATTTTGACCATTTTCGATACTGGTTCAATGCAAATTACAGCTAAATTATTTTTCATAGGACACATTAAACTACAATTATTGCATTTAATCCATTGGTATTCTATATAAAATGTATTTATGTGGTAACAGTAGAAAAGTAGTGCTATCTTGAGTGAAATGACAAGTCAAAAAGACATCTGAGTAGGGGTGTGCATCTCTTCAATAAAAGACGATTTGATAAATATCTCGATGCAAGAAAGCGACATTTTCAAGTGGAACGATTCAGTGGGATTATGATTTGATTTAATATGGTATGGCTGTAGCTTTTGTCATGAGGGAGGCGGATGCACTTTGGGACCCGTCGCACATTTTAGAGGGGGACAGCGGAAGGAAAAAATACTTAACATCACTCATAATTTCTTATTGACGCTTGTATTCTTTAATATATGTGGTCGACGGGTTCCGCTGTGTGTTCATGTACCATCGGCGGGCCTTGTAGGCCTTCTAATCCCCTAAAATAAATAAATAAGAATACATGTCCATGGAGAAGTGGCTCTGCCATATATTAAGAGACTACTGCAAAGTGTTTTGGTGCGAGTATGAAATCAGTCCTGGTGCTCTCGCTTCAAAACAGGTGTGTGCTCAGGTTGAGTCGATTGAAGCAGTGAAAAAAAAGGTGACGTTGAACCACCATTTCTTATAGTGTACAGTGAGACTTTTATAGTGGGAGTCTAAAGTACATGCACTCGTGCAAATGCGACCAGATGAAACGGATTTATCAGTATAAACTGCTTTTGGAAGGCCATTTAGGAGTGGCGTATAATATTTGAGTGCTGGTTTTATAGAAATTACCTTAAATTCTTATCATGTTGTTGTAACAATCTTTAGACGATATTTCTTCAGTACCATTTTTAAATGTGTTCTGATAATAGCATGATTGTTTCTTTCGGTATGAGCGAAAGGCATGTTGTACTAAAACGTTTTTTATTTTTTAAATACTGGCCCTAATTATCTTTTTTATTGAATACATGAAATACATGGATGACAGTTAGGTGAACCCCTTCCTGGAGGACAAGTATAAGATGTTATCCTGTTGCTCAGTAAGTTATAGCCTTTTTGTCCTTTATCCTTGCTATATCAACACGTTGATCTAATTTTCATTTTCTTGCTGATTAATGTGCCTTGTTTTGTGACTGCATCGCTGTGCTCTTGCTGCACTTTGCATATTTCTCCCCTACTGTCACTTTACCGCTAATTATAAATCATTGACATTCAAAATGTGAAGTCCTTTGTCTTGCAGTAAAACACGTAGAATGTAGTAATTTGCACAAAAGGTGTTTTGTTCGTGTTTGTGCATGCTTTCTGGTTAAAGTGTGCCTATTGTCTACTTACTGCTGAGCTCGGTGGATCTTGTGAAGTTGTCCAACATTACCGGCTCATGGACTCACTCTCAACCTTTAACCCCCATCAGCCTCTGACAGACAGACACCTAGCCTCCCTGAGACAGCTTCTCGATGGCTAAGCGGTAAAGAGATGTGTGACAATCCTGAGAGGGTGGAAGGCCTCTTTAGTGAACTAATAAGCCTGGCTAATCTGTAAGCCCTCTGATGGCCAACACTCTCCCACCACCTCTGCCACCTCCGATGTGTTGGCAAAAGCATTTCAGCACTGCTGCTTCTGGATCTGCCTTAGTCTCTGGGCTAGTCAAACAGTCGCCGTGTCAGTCCAATCTGCCCAGTCCGCCAGTTTCATTTAAGAGGCCCTTTAATGCCTCTGATTAGGGTGTCAAAGGTCACACCGTCGTGCTTTTCTATAATATGTGGAAGGACGGAAGGTGGGATGGTGTAGTGGAGGGAGTGTGCAATGGTGTGATATGAAGCAGATGGGGGAAGCTCAGCCGAGGGACCTAAATCACTGAGTCACATGGCAGATTTATGATGTAGAACTTATGGTGCTTTCACACTAGCGCCCTTCAGTTAGTGTTAATTGAATGCTAGTCCGTGTACCTCCTTTGGGGTGGTTCAGTAGGATAGGTGTGAATGCAGCAAAAAATACTGGGGCCAATTAAATGAATCGCGCCGCGACCTCCTGGAAGAGTTGGTCTTCAAACGTACTTTAAACACCATTTGTGTGATGTGAAAGCTAACATGAAACAACTTTTGATTGATATGCTTGACAATTCTCCTAGATGTAACATATTCCATGTAAACGGTTTAAATCGTTAATGTATTGGATAGTTGCGTTGAGTGTAACAAGTTTGCAGTTAGCAGCAGTTTTTCCTTTCACTGCAGGAACAATTCGTACTTTTAAAATGCACATTGCTTTGTGCGTTATCTCGAGAGATTGCCTCGATAATTGCACTTGTCAATGGCACATTTTAGTCAGATATGGCTTTTCGAGTCCATAAATTTATTTTTGACGCTCATTTAGAAAAAAAAAAACTTAACTGTAAAGTGGATCGGTCGCCACTGGACTAGTTTACGTTGATGATGGCCACACTTCAACTGAATTTTTTAATGTTATTAATCGATTGAATCAACATAATTTGGAAAATAATTTAATACGGATAATTCCCAATACCATTTTAATCTTTATTTACATTTGTTTGTTTTTATCAACTTTTGTTTATCACTCATGCACGTCTTTGATCTGCGCCGGCGATTTACGATTTTTGTTGTGCGAACAAGAATCAAACTTGTGGGGTCAAAGATGTTTATTTTATACCCTGCAAGTTATTTTGGCCCCAATAAAGCTAACGCCCGTTGTGAAAGCAGGTCTGACCAATGTCATAAAATAATCGTCATCTTAAGTGAATGTGAAAACCAGCTCAAATTTTGTCAAATTGGAGTCAACTCTCCCTATAAATTAAAGTTGTGATGTTTGCTCGTGCTACCTTGTGACATGCTGTTAGCACTGTAACCCTTTAACCTCTGATCCGTCAATGTAGCCCCCTGCAGTGACAAGTTTACACTGCTGTTCACACCTTGCTTATCAAGCACCAGTCCTTCCCTGCTATCACAAAGCTTCACGGGGGCTTCCTCTATGCCACAGGGATGCTAGACAGGCCACAGCACTTGGAGTTAAGGCTGTGCATGGGAAAGAGAGAGGCATGTTTTTCAAAGGGGGACTCGTCTGTACATGACGTGGCTGGCAGTGTAAAATTAACGTTCATTACAATGTTTCGTTTAGAATTTTAAGAGTTCCATTGCCTGCTAAAAAAGACTGTAATCCAATCCGAAATTCTGGTCTAATTTGACTTCCAACGGGTCCTCTCAGCTGGTGGCCACTCAGTAGGTTGCAGGCAGACTTTGTGAACACGGTGCTGCCAGACAATCAAGAGATGAAGTGGGACATTTTAATGCTATCAAGGAGTTAACATGGGGTCACCAGTGACAGGGGAGGGAAAGAACAGCACCGAACAGCAGGGTGCTGGAGACGGTGGTCAGACACCGACGAGTTGCCACTATGGTAATACATCGGGACTTTTTTTTTTCTATTTCTATCCAATTGATTTCATTGGTTGCTTATAATGTACAGCGTTGTGTATGCGAGAAAATATAAAAATTGTCCATCAAAGCTCAACTTAAAGGAGACAGAGTGTGAGGTGTTCACATTTTTAAGCATATCTGTGGCATTGTTTTGTCAAAATGGAGCCTTTGCCCCTATGTCCACAACTAAATCTACATAAGACAGTACGTACATGCTTATATGCATTCATGCATGCGAGCAAACAAACATACTATATTTTGAATTTTATGAGTCTTCCTTTCCTAGGCGCTTACTACAGCTTACTAACAAAGATGCTTAGTGTCTGTAAAATCCAACATATTGCTGCGATCCTTATATTTTTAGAGTTTAACTAATACTAAAGTGTTGTGTTTCCCATCCACATTAAAACAATAAATGTCACTATCAGGTGCACGCGTCCATCCCGTCACGCACATAAAAGCAACGGAGGCTTCCCGGTGTGGTGTCGGGACCAAGCGGAGTGGTGTGTGATGTGAGGCTATTTGGGACTAATGGAGAAGTGTCACTAGTCTGCCTAGTGACCACAACTTTCCATTACTGTTTTGTGGGTAGTGTGTGCGTCAATCAGCTTGAGCACAACTACATGAAAGTGGTGCGGCATCCACACAGGGAAGGCGGGATTTCAGTGAACCAGGCGTCTTACTTCCGGGTGAGAAAAATAGCCTCCAAAATAAAACATATTTCATATGAAATGAGATTGCCATTGTGCCAAAGGTAATAAATACATTATCATATAAATGCCTATAGTTAACGGTTGAAAGCCTAATATTGAATGATACGGCACCTTAAGTGTCTGAAGTGCAAATAATTGAGGAACACTTGATTTGATGTCAAAGAATGAACTCTTATGTGGGATTTTTTCCCCCCACTGAATCAATGCACATGAATTAAAGGCTGTATTTTCCTCTTTTTTTTGTTTAATTTTGGTCCTACATTATGTAGAAAAAAATAATTTATTAGAAGCTAAAAACGCTTTTTAACCACGAGTGACGATAATTATGGAGGGCAGTGTATCTATCTATCTGTCTGTCTGTCTCTATACACTCTTTTTTTTTCCAGTATTCATGTTCCCTTTCTCTCTGTCCCATGTCTGTAAGGAGAGGCCTGGTGACCTTTGGTAGGTCTTTATTACATCACTGCCCCCTTGTGGTTTGATATGAATAATGTGAAACCCTCTACCTGATGACAGACCACACCCCATTGTACAATTGCAATGTTGTATCTCAAGTTTTGTACCTTGGGATTTCGGGTTAGTTATTCATGCATGCATGGTCCATTGTCTCTTTGCATGTACACGCATAGAAGCACTGTCTTTTAAATGTTGACAGTTATTTTTATGTTGAAAAACATTCTGACGCGTACCTCTGCCTTTTTCCATTTGCTTTGAAGGAAATCCACTTTTATGTCATTATAGATGAATTAATTACATCTGTGTTTGTCCTTTTCAAGAAATGGTAAACGTGCACCATTGTCATAATTTTTGCAACGTCAAACGCATGCACACACAAAGAAAAATTAGATGAAATTACTTTCCCCCATTAAAATAACTTAGCTCATCACGTTTCAAAATATGTCAAGTTCAGCCTGTCGGCCTGGCTTCTATATGAATCTCCGAAGTGGTTGTGTAAAATATACTCGTAAACATATCTAGTCTTGGCGGCGTGTGCGTGTTTAGGTGTGTTTGTGCACAAAGTTTTGTGAATGTTGTGAGGCAAAAGGAATGTGGCCATTCAGAGGTCTTCTCCTCTCCAAATAAATATTTGGTGATGACAGTATTGAAGATATGTTAAACACAAGCGGGGTCATTTTCTATTCAAATAAACCTCCAGTGTGGTGTTGGTGATGGGGGCACATATGTGTCGGTATTTCTGTTGTGTTCCGATGAAGCAAAGGATGGTGGAGACAGAGCGAGAGCTAAACATATTGACAGTTATTGCTAACAACTTGATGGTATTCTTGCAATGGGCTTTACTCTTATTTATTGTGTTGCAAAATGTAATTGTATCAACAATGTGAGTGGTAGTGGGAAGAGGTGTTGATCTCATTTGACTAAGTGGCAATAATTCTCCCCCGAATATAATGCAGTGAAAAAGATGCATTTACCGTCTTCTCAATTTCTTCTACTGCATAGCCTCCATAGCCATGTTAATGTTTAAAATCGTCCAAGAAATGACATACCAGACAAAGATAACCCAAGTCAATATAAAATGCAGTTTTTAAATTGTAATTGTTTTTATGAAGTGGGAAACAAACAGCTGTCGAAAATTACTTGAACCTGTGTGAAGATGTACTCTCTAAACCTAATAACTGGTTGGGCCCCATCAGCAGCAACAGCGTTTTCTGTTAATGAGCCTTCCACAGTTCTGTAGATATAGTTTGGTTATTCACCAAAACCGAAGAGTTTTTGAACACATTTTCTGAAAGGTAGAGAGCACAATTAATCACAGCAAGTCTGTGTAAGCTCTCTTTTCAAACTGTTATTTGCCCCTAAATGACAAAAACAGCAAACGTTCTTCTCATCTATAAAAGGGGATTAAGATATCAATTTTCTAATTTTAGACTAATCTTGGTGATTTATGGCGTCTATAATAGCCCCGGAATTATTCATTTTATTTTGTAATGATATATGCAACATCTATAGAGGACTGAAGTATATCCTATTTGTGGATGATACCACTCTCTATTGTGCTGGCAAAAACCTTGAACAGCTTCTGAATACTGCCGAAAGTGAACTAAACACACCAAATAATGGTTTGTTGTCAGTTATCACAAAATTTTGAAAAAAAATTCATTTGTGTTTCGCACTAAAAAAACTAAACAAACAAAACTCAATCAAATCACTGCACATCCTATTTATATACGGTATACAATGCAATATTTCTTGAAAATATCATTGATGCCAAGCTCTGTTGGAAGCCATTAAAACTAAAATGTTGAAAGTTATAGCTATTCTTTGTAAAATCGAGGATGTCTTGAGTTATTAAGTGTTATATATAAGTTATAACTCACTATTGCTTCCATACATGAAATATGGTACGGCATTTTCGGGAATACATATAAAACAAATACTTTTCCTATCTTCAAGCGACAGAAAAGAGCAATAGGAATTATAAATCAAGCTAAATACGTCAAACCAACAAATCCATTGTTTATTCAACAAAATACTTTGAAATTCTTTGATTTAGTTGAACTCCATACTGCACAAATAATGTACATAGTACATAATAATTTACCGTGCCACGGTATTAGGAAGTTGTTTGAAAATAGAGAGAATAGTTATGATCTGAGGGGAACACAAACTGACATAAATTGGAGATGTTTCTGTTAAAGGGGTACATTGATGGAAAATTTATGATTCGGAATTGAAAATGTGTGGTTCTATTATTTCTTTTTAATTAATGTTCAAATAAATGACAAAATAAATGGAGTGTGAACGTGTATAAAAATGATATATCTTGTTGGTTTGACAAGGGTGTTAAAAAAACAACAAAATAAAAACAACCAACTAACCAATCGATCTCCAGGGTGAGTTATCTTACTCTTACTCTTCCATGTTTTCTCCATTTGCGGATGTTGGCTCTCACCGTGGTTCTCTTGAGTCCCAAAGCTTTCGCAATGGCTTCGTAACCCTTTCCAGACTGATGCATGTCACTTAGTGTATTTCTCATCTGCCCTTCAATTCCTTCGGATTGTAGAATTTTTTTTTTTTACGTTTTTTGAGATCTTTTGGCTGACTTCATTTTGTCAAACCGTTTCCATTCAAGTGATTTCTTGATTAAACAGGTGTGGAGGCAATCAGGTGATTGGTCACAGTTAATTCCTGATTTAACACGGAGGGAAAGTACTTTTTACGCAGCGATCCAGGTAGCCTTCAATACTTTTCCCCTTCATCAGTAGAATATT
The DNA here is from genome assembly GCF_059441095.1 of Idiotropiscis lumnitzeri. Taxonomy (NCBI): domain Eukaryota; kingdom Metazoa; phylum Chordata; class Actinopteri; order Syngnathiformes; family Syngnathidae; genus Idiotropiscis; species Idiotropiscis lumnitzeri. Next base: position 16,196,574 of record NC_142400.1, on the reverse strand, counting down.
TTAAAAGTTGCATTTTGTGTTTACTTTGGTTATGTTTTATCTAGGAATTATACTTTAAAGTGGGAAAACTCTGTGCAAAAAAAAAACAATTGTAACTTTTTGTGCTGTTGTCATGATAGAAATTCAGTCGCTTTGATTTGTATTTTTTGTTTTGACTCAAACAGCGATACTTTCCTGGTCTTTTGCCTCATACTACTGCGTCCGTGTTGGTAGCTGAGCGGTTGACATCACATCAAGCCACGATCACAAGGATTACTGGCTTACAGTATGACTTGGCAATAACGCTACTGATTAAAGGATATGTGACTCATAAGGGGTCGAGGTAGCTACGGTTAAATGTCGGATTGGTCAGCACATGTTCCTTGTCAGCTTAAAGGCCTAACTTAACACACTGCACTTAGCTGAGCGCAGGGTGCAGTCAACCAACCCACCCATTTATTTTGCATGTGCTCCACAAAGTGGACGATAAATAATGTGTATATATATAATAAACATCTCAAAGTACATCTGAACTTGCATAAACACAAAATTATCATCAATGAATCATTTGGTATCAATATTTAAATATTTTACTCATCCCACAAGCACAAAAGTGTTGTGAGTTGATTTAGATCCTTTCCCTCCTGTACTGCCTCTAAATATCAGATAGAATACGATAAGGCTAGGTGTTGTCTCTTAATTTATGGAATAAATGTGAGCAATGGCCCTTTACTCTGTATCTTAATTCGATTGCTATTTCTGATAAGAATGGATCTTCTTCTGTACTGTTAACCTTGACTTACTTGCATTACTCATTCATAAATGAAAATTGATAGTGTATCACTGCAATAAGGTGTGGTCCTCACTTGGTCTTAACCTGATTTTATCTGATTGTGTCCTCAGATTTTTGTTTACACTAAAACTACTCATATAAAACAGCAGCATAAATCACTTTTGTGAGGGTCTTGAAAAGTGCTTTTTTTTTACTGTACACGTCCATTATTCCAGGGTTATGTTCGATTGTTAATACCACACTTTTTATATCATCTTTGCAGTTAATCCAGATCATTGTTTTTAAAGATCCATTCCACGTTCCATTTTGTTGCACTCTTGCTAAACGCGAATGCAGTGACTTAAAAGGCCTTAGCGTGACTTAACTCACTCCACAACAAGCAGCAGTCTGGCAAATAACATTCGAAAAATATTTTATTCAAGAAGGAGGCTCCAAGATGTTTGTTGCAAATCTCCGTTCAAGGTTTCTGTCAAACTAAACAGAAAACAAAGATAATTACACATTGTAGCAAGTACAGAGCCTTCACTATGGGTGAACAACAAGCTTATAAAATATGTGGCAATTTTGTTACCCTTTCAGCAATTGATATTTGAACACAAATGGCCAAGGAGAGCAACAGCACAATGTGCATTGAAGGAGAATGTGACTGTACTGGGGTGTTGTCTGACTGAAAAATAAATGAATACTTTTATTCAATAGTTGGCTGCTAGTACTTTTTAAGGTCAAAATTTCATCAGCCAACAGTGCAGTGTTTTCAAGCGGAAGTTAACGTCATTCAATTTTAATTAAAAGTTGCATTTTAATGAGCATGTCCCTTTTAAATTGTTGTTGTTTAATTTGTCACACCTCTGTAAGTTATTTCTGATGCTCAGCAGAAATTTCCGAGGTACACTGCACCTAGGAGGTAAGCGCTCTCTGAGTTCTCTTCTGTGGTTGACAGAAAAAGATGTAATCAGCCTTAGTAAAGCAATTGAGGCAGGTCAGAGCTGGGTGAGCCAGAAGTGCCACAGACTTTGTCCGCACTCCTTAAACTTTATGGTGGGCTGGGATGACAGCAAAGCAAAGAGGTCAGAGCCAGGACAGCATCACTTTGAACTTTTCGGGTTGGAAATGTACAGTTTGGGGCAACACAAGTTTTATTTCTATAAAGGGCAAATTAAAACCATCAACATTTTTCACCTTTTGTGTGATCAAGTTAAATATTTGCATCAAATGTATTTCATGTTTTAAATCAGTAAAATACTTCAGTCAATAATCTTTAAGCTTCAATAAATGAGCGACAATCGCAGCTCAAGTAAATGGATTTGTTAGCTGTGAACCCCCCAATGTCTTCACTTAACATGTCTTGCACATCACAGTCTTGACTTGACTCATTTATTCTCTGATGTGCTGGCTTAATTTGACAGAATGTTTAACAGATAAAATGCTGAAATGTGCTGAGCACTCCTATGAGTATATTCATCTGGTCACTTTTTTTGTTCGAACGTTCACTTTTGAAGATGGTCCTCTTTTAGATTAAGAATAAATCCAATGCATGATGACAGTTAAACCGTCACTTTTTGTTCCAAGGTGGCATATTTTATTTGTTCATATTTAAAGATGCAATTTAAATCCATCCCAAACTGACTACTGTCATGGTACCTTGAGCATGGCACTGAACCCCCCCCAGCAACCCCCCAACTTCAGATCAGCGGAACACTGTTTTTCATCACTCTGACAAGCCTGCCTGTATGTCTGCATGTTTTTGGTTTGCTTCTCTTTGTGGTATGCAACAGAAATATACAGCAGAGTGATAATTAGATTTCCCTTGAGGGATTCAAATTACTATAGTCAAATTAAAAAACACAAAATAACGGTGGGGATTTTTTTTTCTTTTAATTGCTTTGATCCTCAACAGCACAAGATCACTCTGTAGTACAAACTGCTCCACTTATTGCTGTTGATAATAACAGAGTAGTTCTTTGAGAAATGTTGAAGTATATCTAATGTTCTGATGGCCTGTTAGCAGTCATGCTGGTGATATGCACTGAATGACTTTAGGGCCATTTCATCAACATTAACTGTGGGACTTGATGTGTCAGATGGCACAATGTCCTACAAACATGCCAAGGTTTATTTGTACAGCAGCTCTACTTAACGTTTTCAAAGTGTGAGAAGGGATTCATTGTTTAGCCATGCGTCTGTCAGTGACATTCTTATTTCATGAGTTATTGGATGGGTCCAAGAAAAATAATCCTGCACCTGAACTAGGTTTATGGGTCTGCCTGACGTCAGTCCCCGCATCCGTAGCAGTGACTTCACATTTACAGTATTTGTATTGTTTTTGCTCTTCTACTGCTTTTAATGGTTGAAGTAGCTGTGGTGACTATGTCAAATATTTATTCTCAACTGTAAAATTATGTGGCAATTAATTGGACTTCAGTTGGATTTTCTTTTTTTTAAATGGAAACATATTTGATAGTCAAATAAAAAAAAATGACAATGAAACGGACATTAAAATGAACAATGATTCTGTCCTGTAGGGAGGAGGACAGAAACGGGTCATGCCTGATGGTATGCAACATTAAAAGTACATTATGAAGTAATAAATCAAATGTACTGTATAATATTATTTGAGTTTCTTTGAGTTTTAGATGAACATTGTAAAATGAACAGTTAAGATCTGTGCTTTATTGCATTCCTGGTTTTTCTTGTCATGAACACAAGGACTGACCTGTGTGCGACATCGCGCGGGTCAATTCCATGACTTGGATATTTTGCCGCAGTAAAGCTCTGTATTTTGCAACACTATCTTCTGCTTTATCCAACATTTTCTGGGGCCTGACCTCACTGCAACCAAAACATGAGCTGAACACAATCCTTCAAAGTTAGGTAATGCACCACGGACCCATGTTGACCATCCCTCGGGCTCGAACTCAGGAATCAGTTCATTCTGTCCTGTTGTCTGGTCCTTATTACTTGGCTTCTCTAGAGTTGTTTGAGATGAGTGGCTCCACCCAGCTCAGGGTCTCTATTCCCAAATGTGACCACTAAGATCCTATTAAACTGATAAATTGAAGTGAGAATTTCAACACGAGGACCAAATAGTAGCAGCTAGATCTGTCACTTGTTTAGTCCTTTTGTACTTAGATTAGAGATTGATGAATAAAACAGAGGTGGCACCTTTATTTGACACGAGCTTTCGCCGGCAGTATATGTCTGCTTTGCCAGGTGAAGTGACGAGCTACAGTCAAATATGTTATGGTCGGAGGTAAACTCTTCCAGGCTACTCTCATGTTCATGCGATAGTTGAGAATGGGCAAAATATGGTAACGCTAGACGAATTAGCAGGTAACAGGCGTATCAATAGTAAAGTCGTCAACTAAGAAATGTGCTGTATAGCAATGGTGTGATGAGGAGAGAGCACAGGTGGATGCATGTCATTAGAATTGCAACAGATGGTGAACATGTCAGGACGGCTCACATGGTGATACAATAGTAAAAATATATTTTGTGAATATCGTCACAATACGCAGGTTAGGTGGTATGCCGCGGACGTCAAGCTTGCAGTGACAAGGTCGAAATAATTTGTCAGTTTACGCTGTGTCGGAATATATCGAATTATATATGTATATATAATATATCGGCATTTTAGTCCACATTTGAAACTTCTGCGTACCTCAATATCCTTCAAGGATCAACTCCACTTGATGTATTTTTACAGCACATTTCTTGGTGTTGACATCAGCTTACTTTAAACCATTTTGTCAAGAAACACACACACACACAAACACAAACACGAACATACACACATATACGGCGGGTTGGCAAAAAATAATGAGCCCAATTTAATTCAACCTACAAATTACATTTATTTGTTCTGAATTCCTCATGTTTTTTTTAAATATTTGTTTGAAGGCTTATCTAAAAAAAATGTTTTGTTTTGGTGCGTTTTGGAAACGACGTCATTGTCGGATAACTCTCAACAATAGATAACTGTGATTGATTTTCTTTATTTCCCTCCATGGTTGCTCCCCTTTGGACTCAAGGTGATGAAGCCATATCTCATCCCCAGTCACTATATGCTTGAGAACATTTTCATCACACTTGTGAAACACCTTTCAAACAAAAAGTAAAACTACAACCATAAAACTTGAAATTTTGAACATAATTCTAACTACTAGGCTAAATTGAATTGGGCTGGTTACCTTTTGACTTGTGCTCGTCTATTATTATAACCACATGGACACCATTGTTTGTAGCTATCCGTTAAACAGAAAAAGCTTGAATCTGACAAAAGTAATTTAAAACATTAATGAAAAATAACCAATAAAAATAAGAAAGCACTTTTGAATTGTGATTCATCAGAACTCAAAAACTCAGGAAACAGGCCTGGGAAATAATGATGGTATCTGATAAGTTCCATCCAAAACTTCTTCGACTGGCTCCTTTGTCTTTAATGCTCTGTAAATGACCAGACAGAGGACTTTAAGTCAAAATCTCACAGGTGTAATACATTACAATACAAGACAACTTTATTTGTATAGTCCATTTCATAACGGTTCAACTGTAACAAAGTGCTTTACGCAGAGGATAACATAAAGTAGCAATAATTCATTAACAAAAGCAGTAAAAGCTGTTAGTGAACAGTCTCAAGTTGGGCCGAAAGAACAACAAAGATGAATACCAGTATGCTCGACACATGACGTCATCAATCACACAGATGCACAAGAAGGTCTAAGCCAGGGGTCTCCCAATATTAGCAAAATAAAAGGACACAACAATAAACAAAGCAGCTCAAGTCCCGTTATAGAATTATGTGCCAAAGCGGCCTAATCTAACATAAACATAGAAAACATTGAACATGATTTCTCAATAGGAATATGATAAACCAAGGTGTACCCTCTCTGCTGTTGATGTTCCTGAATGCAGACACAGATAAATTAAATAGAAGGCTAATATGATTGGTAACAATATAGCCCATAACAACCTCCAATGTAATTAAAGGTGAACTCCAAGGTCAAGGTACATCAGTGTCAAATTGCACCAGACGCAATTGTCAGAGCAAAAGTGGGCTCAATGGGAGATGACCAAGGAGAGTTGGTGTCGAAAAGAAATCTGAAAAAAAGCGAAACCGGAATTTGTCAGACTGCATGCTGACAAACCATAAAGCTTCTAGGAGAATGTCCTCTGGACAGATTTTTTTTTTTTTTTTCTTTTTTTTTTTTTTGGCAATGCATGTCAGCTCTATGTTTAACAGACGGAAATATGAAGTATACCAAGAAAGGAACACCCTCCCTACTGTGTAACATGAAGGAGTATTTGTTATGTTCTGGGGCTGCTTGCTGCATCGGGCCCCGGGTTTCTTGAATCTGTGCAAAATATCATGAAATCCCAACACTATCAAGGTAACTGTCTTGAGGCATAAAGCTTGGTCTCAGTTCAGGGGTCTTGCAGGAGGATAATGACTAAAAATACACAACTAAAAACACCTAAGAATGGCTTAGAGCAAAACACGGGACTATTCTAGCAGTGGTCATCTATGGACCTTGATCTCAATCCTATGGAACATCTGTTGAAGGAGCAGAAACATGCCATCTGGAGAAAGCACCATTCGAACCCGAGACAACTGGATTTTGTCCGCATATGTGAGACAGACAAAAAGTACTGAAGGAAGAGATGATTAAGATATTAGTCTTTGGTCATTTTGTATTTAGCTTATCATTGTCCCCCCTCCCTTTGCAAGTGAGTGATGCCTGGGCAGAGGGAGGATGTGTAGAGAGAGAGGTTGATAGTCATGTTCCTGCAATGGAACTCCTTTGATGTGGGTTGTTTTTGTTTCTTTGAGGCTCTCTGCTTGGACTCATCCCCTCCAGCAGCTGTCCACTGGTCACAAGCACTGAGGGTGAGATGGGCTAAGCGTTCTTTCTGGCTATGTACAGCGCACCGTCTGAACTGGATCTTTAGACTGGCCTGAAAAAGAATAGGAGTAATATCTGGTTTATTTGTCAAATGTAGACGTGTAATTATTCTAACTAACCTTGAACATTTTAATTGGCTATGCCTAAAATTATGCGCACGAGAAACCAGACATTGACAGATCCCACATTGCTGTTACCAGGACCCAATATGTTATGTGTTACGTTTTTTTGTTGTTTTTTTTTCTGTTCACTTGGATGTGTTATTTATTTATTAATTTTTTAAACAAAAACGTTTCTAAAGAGTTGAATATAGCTTGCTGTCTTTGATTATGCAATGTTAATGATTGAACAAAACATTAATTATTTCACCTAAAAAGTGCAAATTCCGGAGGTAGTATGATTCCACCCAACGCCATCAATGTGACACCACCTTAGGAAAGTAATGCACCTTAGCTGAGCTGACTCTCCTCTACAACTGTATCCCTTGCTCTTTGTTCTCTTGATCAATGTGAGGCAGTTCTTCTATGTTCACATTACACTGTTGGTCTGAGTTAATACTGGCAAAAAATACGGAAACAAAAACATAACACTGATGAGGGTTATAATTCATTATCCATCAAGTTCTAAATGGTTTCAACTTTCCTACTCTAGAGCTTTCCCCATTTGGCTTTGTGTTTTTTGTTTCCTTTCACCATCTCTCCTTCCATCTTTTTCCAACTTGGCTTACATGACCCACCTTTCTGACGTTTGGCTACCAATCAGACAGATGACAACCACCTGTGACACACTTTTGAACACAAACCTTTGTTTACGTATGGAACTCCGTGATTAATAGTATTGTTACATTTAAACTAATATGGGACAGATCGCAGTCGATATATTTCAGTTGAGATGTTCTTTTTATTTTTATTGAATGAAATCATCACCAATACACATGAACTCAGTGCAGCAAGAAAGACCAAAGGTGCAGGTGCCTCCTATCGCCCCCTCAGTGTTCTTTTGATGGCAGCTCCCTACGCAACTAAGATAACTTGTATAGACATAACAGCAAACATGAAAGCTAGTTGCCGAGAGATTGTGTACACTTTACTACACAGCCAAGGGAGGAATGATGTTGCCACTTCATTTCATTTCAAACAAGCGATCACACTTTAGGAGAAATATAAGGGCTCCGCTTGATTGCCCTTATTATGATGCCAACCTTGCACCGTGAGACTTTTTTTTCAAGCCACAACGGGCAATGATTTTTATTGCTTCGATGCTTTACCCCCCCAAAACATTCCCTATTTTACAGCACTCGTATTTACACTTTCTTTTTTCTTAATAACACTGTACTTTTTTGGTTTCCCAGCCGATATTCATGGTCTGTTGGGCTATTTTTTCTGACCGCATTTAATTTTCAAGTATTACAACCAGAATATGTAGTCAAACTGAAATTAAGTTAGATCACATTTAAGAATTCTCTCTCTCTCTCTCTCTCTCTCTCTCTCTCTCTCACTCAACCACTCCTTCCTCCTTTTCCTCGCTAGTCCCCATGCCTCCGGCGGTTGTCTTCATTAACCCGAGTTGTAATTATTTTTGTTTTAGTCTCATATTGCTGACATCTCAACTCAGGGGCTCCTTAATCAGGATTAACCCAAACCACAAGAAATCACACTTCACAGCCTTTTTTACAGCAGCCCCTGTTGCCTGCAATTTCAGTCAAATTAAAGGTTTATTTTATTTAGCTATCCCCCCCCCCCAACACCACACTCAAACCCTCCCTTACGAGAAAACAAACTCAACTGCTTCCCTTAAATTTGCTCGTTGCCAGTGGCTGCCCGCGCTCGCTCTTTGGCTGCACAAAGTGGTCCTCTGTGCAGAATTTTAATAGCAGCACCAAGTTAACACAGGTGGTAGTGGTACAATGGCCTCCGAGGGAGAAAATTCAGTTTTACTTTCTTAGTAAGCTTTTATATCTTTGAGTAGTTAGTATAGCTTTCTTCACTTGCCAGTGACATTGCATACACACATGGACAAAATTGTTGGTGCACCTCTCAATGGAAAACAAAAAGCCACAGTGGACACGCAAATGACTTGAATCTGACAAAAGTAATAATAAATAAAAAAGAAAAAGAAAATGAAACTATGAAAATCGGACAATGCTCTTAAATTGTAGTTCAACATAATTGTTTAAAAATAATGAAGCAAGCCTGAACAAAAATGTGCCCCTAGAAAAGATTCAAAATAATGTGACCTTGGGGTACACGTTTAACCAAAGTGTGTGCTGTCATTAGCATCACATATTTTCAAAGTTGTTATCAATCAATCAATCAATTAAATGGTGACACGTAGTCAATGTGCTGTTTGGTGACACAGTGTACCACACTAAACATGGACTACAGAATGCGAAAAGAATCTCGGGAGAGTACAAAGAAATTATAGACAAGTATATTAATGGTAAGAATTGTCAGGTGATCTCAAAGCGGCTTGATGTTCCTCGAACTACAGTTTGACATATTGTTCTGAAATTTAAGATCCACGGTACTGTATCCAATCTCCATGGACATGGCCGAAACTGAAGAGACCGAAAATGTGAATATTCAGAAAGGAGCCCAGAACCATCTCATAAGAAATAAAAGGTGACCTCCAAGGTCAAGATACATCAGTCTTAGATTGCACCATCCGTTGTCGCTTGAGCCTAAGTGGATTTTATAGGAGACGACCAAGGAGAGAAAATGAATTGAAAAGAAATCAGGAAAAACTGAGACTGGAATTTGCCAAACTGCGCATTGACAACCTAATAATCTTCTGGGAGAATGTTCTATGCAAAAATGAAACCTACTCAAGAAAAAGAACACTGTCCCTACTGTGAAACACGAAGGAGACTGTGATGTCCTACAGCTGCTGGCACAGTGTGTCTAAAATCTGTTCAGCGTTAAAATCACAAGACTGACAGAGGTGTAACAACAGTTTTGTTTATAAAGTGAACTCCTGCTATATCCCCTGAAAAACTTCTTTTATGCTCATTATATACAATACAAATCTTGCTTTGCCCTCTGCTATTGCCATTATGACAACTAGTGTCCAAGAAACTATACTAAAGTGATTTGAGGAACTTCATTTGGACAACTGTAGTACTTATACAATACAATCCAATACTACTTTAGCTTGTAGCTTTGACAGACAATTACAATATCATGCAAAAACAGCTGAAATGTTTAATCCTCTATCAACATATTATTTTACTGCCACTTACGCAGTTAAAAAAAAAAAAAAATCCTCCGCTTATTAATATGATTATACATGGCAAAGCGCCGAGCGCGCCAGCGAAAAGTGGCAAAGCCGGGCTGGAAGTTGTGACTGAAGTTTCAATGATCCTGTCCTCCAATACTGAATTCAATGCTTGCTGCATTCTACACCGACTCTTGAGCTGAGTGATCCACCGTTTAGATTTGTCATGGTTTGGTTGGGTTGGGCCGACCGTTGCAGGCTGGCCAGTCTTCTTAAAGTTGGTATTCTTTATTTGTCTCGTGTTTCTTAAAAGTCTGCCTCGACCCATCTTCCTACCCCAGGCTCATCTAGTCTCAACACAGTAGTAATAAACTCTCAACACGGAGTCAAGGATGTGTGTGCGCATCAGCAGCAGTAGTCATCGACCAAGCAGTAGTTGTAAAACTTCATCACTTTGAGTAGTCCTTCGGGGGTCCTGGACTCCTCTCACTGTGTGTGGTTTGACCTGCTGTGGCCCTCCAGGCCCCACATGCCCACTTAGATAAACAGGCAGTAAACACAGGCAGTTCAAGCACCACTCTCCTCTGCTCACAGCATATACAAGCTGGGTAGATGAAAGGACGGGTTCCCGACACTATTACCTTCTTCTAACCTCTGCCTCATAATTAAGAGTCCTGCCACCATGCTCATGAAGCTTCTAATAATACTATAATACTCAGCTCACATCCCAGACTCACAGCTTGCATGCACTCTTGCTTTCCTTTAAAGCCTCCACTAGCTAGCTCCTTTTACGAAATAACTAGAATGTGCCATACCAGCATGTGTGAGTATGGGTTATATAAGGCAGCGAATCTGCTCAGTCGCTTTGGAAAGCCGAGCCACAGCCATCTTAATGCAGGCCTGAGAGATTAGACAGGCTGGAGTGAGGGAGATATTTATTTGCTTATCATGCTCTTGCGCTTATCTGAAAACAAGCTTGAATTGATGTATGCTGTAAGGGCCTTATTGTTGCTGTAATATTATGTTTTGAGATATCACAACCCGATGTTTGTGAGGTCATGGTCTGAAGATTGAATGTTCGAGGCTTGCTTTTTCTCATTGAGCGTGGGCTAATGCTGCTACAACAGAAGGCTTATTGACCACTTAGGTCCAAATATGATTGGCTATTCTATATCTCCTTTTGGGGGAATCGTCATAAATTACTGCCTCTGAGATTTTCTTGGACCACTGCACAGGTCAAAATTAATACACAGACATAAATGATTAGAAACGATTGTCATTCAGATGCAATGTAGTCAGAAACATACATGGCAATATTAAACTTAACATTGTTATCTTTGCATTCCTATATGGATGCCATTACATTATGAATCGTTTTCGCTTGCGGCCTGTTGTGGGATAAAGTAGAAAAATAGTTCATCAATCACTTAATGAAATGAATGGAAAATGGCACTTTTAATTTGTACCTGTTTTTTGTTATAGTTCCTATGCATGTACTGTATACATTGAGGAAGACCAGTGAGACACTACCACTATTATTTTCTTTTTTTTTTTGCATTAAGAGAAATGTTAAACTCTAATTTGTATCAACATAGCTGTGTTTAAACTTTTAGATCTTGATAAAATACATAAAAGAAGTTCTTAGTTCATGGCAGCCATTAAAGAGTTAAACTACCCCCTCACCCATCATGATAAACTGAAAGAACTGAGCTTGAACTGTAGTAAAAGCCCATGAGCCAGCTGAAGGATAGCCGCGATAAGGACTTTTCAAGGTAACGATGCAAAATTCTGCCTGTCTGTCGGAATTCAGCAGCAGAAGCAGAAGTCTGTTTATTTTAATGAGCTCAGAAGTGTCTCCTCCGTTTCCCTTATATTACAGTGGAGCTCATTTTAAGTTCACACAGTGCACTTTATATCCATGATGGATGTGGTAATGATACATTAATGCAATCAGGCCCTTGTCTGTTTTGTCTCTCATTATGAAGACGAGCTATCTCGCTGACAAGAACCAGGTCATGACTGGGATTTTACATTAGTGTGACATTAAATGAGAGACAAAAACAAAGTGTTTTGTGGTCATTGCAAAATAAATAATTAAATAAAAATGTGCCGTAAGGATAGAAGAAAGATAACACCTGGCATACTCCAGTCCATGCAACTAGTTTCATTAGGGGTGCAGGAAGTAGCTGTGTTTTTTTTTTTTTCAACACAAAGAGTGATTGTTAATTTATGAAGGCTAGGAGTTGGTTATAAAAGGGGATATGTTACAAATTTGGAGCTTCTTATCAGCATAGGCCGAGCTGCTGTACTACCTCTTCAAACCCCTCATCTGGTCTCACTACTGGTCGACAGTTCATGTAAAAAGAATTTTTCCCATGCGTAAGATTTTGCACGAGTATGTGTTTTAATCATTTTAGACATTGTTGTGGGAATTTATCAAATTCAACAAAAATACCGAGCAACTCGCATGTATCTATCCATTTTCTCATCAGTGAATTATTTTAGTGTTTCAGTTTTTTTGTTTTCCTTTTAGTATTCTTAAGTGAGGTATCATATTCTATTGCTTAGACTTATGTTTGCTATTTTGCCCAGCACTTTATTTGTTTTGGATTTTTCTAGTTTATAGTTTTTCCATCTGTGATTTCTTATTTCGCTGATAACATAGCTAGACTGACACTTGATGAGAGACTCGCAAAAGTTGTTCACACGCACACATGCTCATGCACACACACGCACACTTGACTTTATTATCTGGTCTTGCAGTATGTAATGCACCCAGTTCAATTTACATGACATAGCATGTACTGATTATAGTAATCCCATCAATCATACAGATACAGTCCCGTTACTTCCCGATATTTCCTGTTTTAGATAGTCCATCTGTTTATTTTCACTATCTTTGTCTTTGCGTTTTTAACACTCTCTGAATGTATGCCTCTCCTTCATGTCATAAATTGGCTCGCTTTTGTATTTTTTTTCCACTGACGCCCTCTCTGGCTGTAGTACTAATCTACCTCTTTCTAATCATTAATCTTTGCCGTGACTACCCCCACCGAACAATCAAGTGCGCACATGCGCGCACGCACACGCAACACCACTGGTCAGACTTTTTGTTTCCCGAGTGTCTGTTTCCAGTCAAGCCAGCCTGTGTCCTTCCTTGAGCCTCTGGCTCCTTCAACAGCTTTGCCCTCAGCTCGTAGCCCCACATGAAAACAGCACAACAATGATTTTGAGGAGGAGTTAGTTTACATAGGTATTGTTTTATTGGAGAGGACAATATTTGGCTGGTGTTTTTTTCTCCCTCTCTTCATCTCCTGTCAGTAAATGAAAATAGAAACACTCCCATATCTTGACAAAGATGCATGTTCACATTTTTATATTTGATTTTGAACATACTGTTCCTTACACCCACCCACACACATAGCTGAGTCATTTGCGTGCAGTGCCAGCAGCTCCTGGCCTGTCACGTGCACACATGTACATAAACACACACGCATACATTTATAGTTACCGACACTCGCACCGGCTCGCAAACCAGCGGAACACCTGTCGAACTGCAAGGCTCGCTCCAGGACACCTTCAAGTTATGAGCTCATCGGAAAAGCAATTAAAGGCAGCATAGGCCCTGCACGCTTGCGTAATGTTTTGTTTTGCTACTTGGCTTCGAAATTAACTAAACCTGTCAGAAGTCATCTGGCTGACGTGAGCTGGGCTATATTTATTTATTTTCAGTTGGAGTAGCTGGACACATAGTCCCAGCACTGCCTCATGTCCAATAATGAACCAATTCTGAGTGGGCGATTAGCTGGCTAAAACACATATACTCCCCCCTTCTTCTTGATGGGCGTGGGGGAGGGGCGAGGGGCATGTCTTTTTTGCCTGTCTGAAACTCTGATGGTTGGGTCATGGCCCTGTAGTTTGGAGGTTGTCCCCTATTTAAGGTTGGGCCCTCTTTAACCTGTGACTTTAGTCTCCTCTGGGGAACATGATGCTGTATACAGCCTTTGCATTGTAACATAATATAAGCTGTATAATAATAAATACATAACAGGAGGATATGACTTCAGAGGGACGATATGAACCAAGTATTTGGAGAGTGTAGGGAAAAAAAAAAAGACAGAATATGGATAACATTTTGTTTTAGAGGCCTTGCCTTAGTCTGCTCTCATGATTCAATATGGACTTAGCCTGGGAGCAGCTTGATGTCAGAGAGCTGTAAAACAACACCAGCAGCCCCACACTTTCTTTTAAGTCTACTGGTCTTGAGCCTTTGGAGAGGGAAAAAAAAATCACCTTTGACATTAATAGGTCCATTGTGGGTGAGTCAAGGTAAGTGTGTCCTCATATGTCTGCGCATACACGGCGCAGTTCACTAGTGTTTTCTCGAGGAGCAATTTATGAAGTAAGAAAAACACATGTGTTATCATTGTCATCACTTTCCGCAATTACCCATGTGCCACCCGGCTGAGCAGAGAAAACAACAGTTAGCGTCCTGCTGTGGCTGCTCCCTAAGCATGTCAGGCTGTTTCACGATGCTGCTTTCTTCAAAGGAGGTGTAATTCTGCGTCTGTTGGGCCAACACAATGATGGAACAAGAACACTGTTGTGTTAATAGGCTGGGTCTTCAAAGGCCGAAAAGACAAGTCAGCACATATTGTGTCACGGTGTAACGTTGAGATTACTACCAAGATGATTGTTTGCTCTTTAAGAAAAATAAAACCATGCCATTAAACATGCGTGGGCATATTTTCGGCAAACTATCTGGTGAACAGATGAAACCAAAGTTGAGTTGTTTGAAAAGAACACACAATGCTTTGTGTGAGGAAAAAAAAAAGACAACACACTGCCCTCAAACCTCATTCCAACTGAAATACAGTGGAACGGACATCATGGTTTGGGACTGCTTTGCAGCCTCAGGACCAGGGCCCATTCCTTTTGTTGACGGGAAAAATGCATTTTCAAGTTGAACAATAACAATAGATTGGTGATGTAAGGGGACAAGGACCCAATGGACTGAAGAAATGCAACAACTGAATGGCTTCAACAGAAGAAAATTCACCACCCGGACAGTCAGAGAGTGTTGGCCTCATCCCCGTTGAGCTCCTGTGGCATGTACTGAAATCACTAAGAATTTTGCTGAACAGAAACACTTTGGGAAAGTAGGACTGTTTTTTATTCAAAGGTTCACAAGACTTTTTCCAAACTTCCTTGTTGTCCTCTTTATTTATTGTGTTCATTTTTTTTTGGGCAATACATAAGTTTAAAAAAGGAAAGTTCGTCTTGTGTGACTTACATGGAGGGAGAGCACATGTGGTACCTTCAATGTTCATGTAGAAATGGAGGTCATTTCAATGGGTTTATGTACTTTTTCTTGCAGCCGTAACTTTATTTTGTCTTTATTTTGGAGTCTTGACAGCAGATAAGCCTCTTTGATTGAAATAATTATATTCACTTGCACACAATGCATATTTTCTGTGCTCATTTATCTGTTATAATAAATCAAATTGGTTGATGTTAATGATGTTGACTTGTGGTGTGACTCACGAGTGTGCTTTATCCCGTACAGTTTTCACCCAAACCCTAGAATTAAAGTCTATTACCGAATACATCTTCACTATGCAGCTCAGTCACTGCCTTAAGTTCTTTCTTGCTCATGCTGTTCTGGTCTATGATGAAACTAGTCAAAGTTGGCTTCCAGCACTACACCTAAAGCCAAGTCCTATTAGGCAGCCACATTGTGGTATAGGAGTTCAAGCCACAGGGCTGAGATTATGATTCCTATTTAGGAAAAGGCGAGAGTGGATTCATGGTGACAAAAGAAGACCGAAGGTGGAAAAAGTAGTGCAAAATGGAGGATGACAGCAATCTGGACGCGAAAGTGAGAGATTGTAATGGTAATGTGGTGTGGAGATTGTGGTACAAGGGAAAGAGAGGGGGAAGATGGATGGGGGAACACATTGGGTGGGTTATGGAATAGATTTAAATTAGGGATGGGTGCCAGAAAAGCTGCTGTTAAGGACGCAAGACATTTGAGAGGTGCGAGGGGAAACATTACGACGGAACTGATGGAAAGTAAACGACGTCGGAAGATAGATGAAACAACATCGGAAGGATCCCTTAGTTTGACTTGAGGAAAACATTTGTCTTTTTTGGTCATTATGTATCCATTGCACGCCATGAGGAGAAACCGTTTCTCCTGGCAAACAATTATTTGACATACTCCAAAACACACTTGACCACATTTAGTACCTATCCAGTTATATTGTATTACATAGACACATGCACACACACACACACATTACCTACTGCACACACACACATTGTGACACATATCAGGAAACATTGTAAAGTAGAGCTGTTTAAGTTTTTTTTTCTCCTTCATATGAAAATACTTTGTCCTATAGTAGACCAGAGAATCATGCCTGATGAGAATGCTCTCTGTTGTCTGCTGTGCTTGTCTGCATCTGTGTGTGCATGCGTGTGCACATGATTGTCACATCTGCAAGACAGCAAGCAATCAGGCGTCCACGGTCTCACACGCGCGCACACACACACACACATACACACATGCTTGCACTCATACTGATTCCCCTTCGCCTTGGGGCCTGAAACAGCAGATTGGGGTCTTGTCCAAAGTACCATTAAACTTCTTGAAAGTCCTGCTGCTAGAGCTAAAACATCCTCCTGTCGTCATGCTGGGACATTCCACGGCACGCCAGAGACCCTGCACTAATCCTGCCGGCATGGGAATCATTATTGATAGGATCCTAACGCATTACCTCAGGGCTCGCTTATTGTTGGTAAAGATTATTATTTAAGAGTAAACCAAAACACAGCCAAAGTCTCAAGTTTCATAGAAATTTATCAGAAGAAAATGTTATTATTGGCTTAGAGTGCTACCTCTTTGAACAGTGTATTTGGAGGAAAAATAGTCCTCGCTGCTCTCCAATAAACAGCCTTTTATGCTCAAGATATGTAGGTCACACTGAGAACTGTGAGAGCAGAACAAGAGTAATCCACCTTTGTTCATGATGTCATTCATTTGAGTGACAGGTATTGATATTCTTTCGATGGTAATCGAATTGTTTGGTGTCACTCGAGCGCGTTGGTGTGAATGACACTTACTAAAACTCATTTTCTTGTGCTTTCTCTGTGTCCAGGTGCAGTTCTGTTGGCCAGTGTCCAGGGAATATCTATCAACGTGGACCCAATCGTCTGCATATGGCTTCTGCATCAGCCTCACAGAGGGAGCAGCAGGCAACAGCAACAGGTGTGAGATGCTTCTTTTGGTTATGGTAGCATTTAAACAACGTTTCCATCTTCATTTGCGTTGATAAAATACAGCATCTATGATGCTGTTGCACGTCCTTTAGCGTGAGCGAATTTGTCTTATGTGAGCTTTTGAGGCATTTGGAGGATACATTGTACAGGATTATTTTGCTAAACAGCTATTTTCTAAGACTAAGACCCAACTCATTAACATAGTTGTTTACAATTCAGTAGGACTAGTGTAGAAAAATGACATGGATGTAGGAATTTAAGATTTGAGCTTTTTGTCAAAAGTACAGTAAAAACCCAACAGTAGCACTGAGCAATGCAAATCATATTTTCCTTGTTTGCATCCAATTAGAAAAACTCTGTCAATGAAGTTGGGACGTTGTCCATCCATTATCCAAGCCACTTATCCTCACAAGCGTCGGGGGCGTGCTGGAGCCTATTCCAGCCGTCTTCAGGCGCCTTCAGTAGGCGGAGTACACCTTGAGCTGGTTGCCAGCCAATCACAGGGCACACAGAGACGAACAACCATTCACACTTACAATCACACCTGGGGACAATTAAGAGTGTTCAAATAACCTACCATACATGTCTTTGGATTGTGGGAGGAAACTGGAATACCCAACGAAAACTCACGCAGGCACGGGGTCTACATACAAACTCCACACAGGAAGGTCGGAGCTGGAATCTAACCCAATGTGGCTATTTCCTTGATAGTTGAAACAACATGCCCGCCTGCTGTTTGCATCGGTGATTGGCCGAATGCGTGTGGTCGGAAGTTAACCTAAGTGAGGCTGAGTGTTGACAGCTATTTTGAAGATCTATTTTACGGGACCAATGCAGTAACATTTTGTATATATCCTATGCATGTATCTTTTATGCATATTTTGTTTGCTAATTACACCGCCTTTCAGCAACTTTCTGGAAATCTGAGATAGTGAATAATCTCATATATTCCATTGCAGAATCCAGGTCCAGGTCCAGTTCCCTTGGCAAAGCGGAGAGAGGATGAGGTATCGGTTGGCAGCACCCCATTGGTCAAGCAGCCTTCCAATCAAGCTTCTGACTATGCAAGTAGCCCTGTCAAAACCAAGACTGTCACAGGTAATCCCCAGTGCCCGCTCCAGCTTTGAATTTTCAGTTGCAACTGTTATACAACTATTATCCTATGTTGTCTTGAAATTAATCTGTTCGATGTTTTCAACTCGGTACTAACTGTTTGCCAATACTTTTGACTCGACTTCTCCAGCTTTTGATCATATTTCTCAAAGGAAAACTGTCCTCTTATTTCACTTTTGTGACTGCTCCACCTAATATGGTTCTGGATCCCCAAAATAGAACAGAACATTGTTAAGCCCGCCAGAAATAACCAATTTTGCAAAACGACAGCCCGTCACACATAATGAAGTTGACCTACACATTTGGTAAAACAAAGCAAAGGTTGATGTTTTTATTAAAGAAAAAAAACTTCATGACCCTTCCCCTTCCTGTATAAGCTTTTTTTCTATGTATTTTTTTGGGTGGTTGTTATTTATAAATAAATAAATACATAAATAAATAAATAAATATTCTATCCGGTTCAGGTCAGTGTCAGAATAGTTTTTGTATCAAAGTTATCAAACTAGTTACGCAATAATGCTGCTTTCTTAGAATACCGAAAAAAAAAGTAGCGTTTAAAACAATTTAAGAAGACACTCATAGGGCTCTGACAGTAGTGACCAGAACTTGATGAAATTGCTTTTTTTTTTTTTTTTTTGCTAAGGAATCAAAAACATAACCATAAAAGGCATATAGTAGGGAATAAAAGGAACTTTAATGAGATTTGTGATACCTGAAGATATATATTCAAGCTGGAGTGGACTCGACAAGAATTTAATGTCTCGAGAAGTGTAGATAAATTATTTTTAAAGAGCACCAAGTCCACTTATGCCAACAGCCATCAAATAATAGGAATGCAGAAGTCTAACTTATCACTAATTATTATGACTTATCCCTTTAAAACATTTATCACATTTGAAACATCACTTCAAACATTTTTAGCAGCAACATACCCTGCTTCCAACTGGCCATGCATGCAACTATGATGTAAAGAGAGTATGTTGCTGTTTTGGTCAGACATTCAGCAAAGCTGCATTGCTCCGTTGTAATCAAGGGGACTTTCCTCCAGGCTTTTAGCGGGTGCCTGTTAATGTGCAAGCAAATGTACATAGACACACACATCCCGCTCACTGCAGATCATTTCCCCAGAAAGCGCTAAGGGGCAAGGTGATATCATGCTATAGTGTTGTTGCTGCCCAGCTCAAATCTCAGAACCAATAATCGCTGCATTTGGCAAGCAAATATGTTACTCTGTCTTTCTTCCGCTCTGGTTTTAGTGGTTGCATGTTAAATATACATTTACATGTTAAAAATACCACTGATTTGTAGAAGAAGCAAGGATGAATTGAACTGAGGCCCCTGTAGTGTGTGAAACAGGCTTTGTACAGAGAACAGGGTATTTTCATGTTACGTCATCACCCTCACAATTTTTTTGTGGTAGTTTACAGTCCAGTACAAACTTGTTTATTCAAATATGTCCTAATACTCCCCGTACAATTTTTAGTCTAGTTTTCATAAATGTCGTAGATGAAAACTCCAAAAGTTTTAGTCCGTTTTAGTTCAAACTAGGAATACAAGGTTTCCACCCAGGAGCAAAGACTTTCTGATCTACTACTAAGTATTATGCATGACAAAAATTAATGCTCAATGCTCCAAAATAAGCCGAGAACCAAAACGTTTCATTTGGCATCTGTTGTGGCCTTATTTCACTTAAAGCAACATAATGCAATAAAAACGTTTTTACAACATAGACTTGACTTCTATAACACAGTACCACATGTACAAACTCTATCCCACGTCTTGTTTGCTAGTAACAGCTTGCTGTTATCAGAACCAAGTGCCTACCGAGTGTCACAGTCGCCATGGTCCATCAAAGGAAAGCGTGTCAGTGTATGTGAACCGAGACAAATGACCGCAGACATGTTCTGTTTTATTGTGCCGGTGTGTGCAACCATTTGTGCCTCCTGCGGGCTGTCCCAAACGAGGATAGGTTGGACCAGCATTGCCTTTTTTTTAAAAGATGATTTCGTCCTGTCTCATCGCCAAAAATTCATGTACGTCACGGCATGTTTTCGTCAACAAAGAACCATGTTTAGCTTATCGTCTCATTATCGTCTTGAAAAACAGGGGGCGTTAACGAAATATTTGATACACGCAGACCGCATTTGGTTGTTCCGTGTCATTATTGATGGTCATTGGCAGTAATTGAATCTTAACGGTTAATGCTTGCTGGCTGCTTTCCTACAGCAAGATTAACGAGTCGTCCCGCTTCATCATCCGTCTGTGTTCTCTTTTGCAGCCTTGCCAACATTTATGGGTTCGACTTTTTCAACCAGTGATTGCACGAATAACTTGTTTCAAAGTTTCAACTCACAATATATTTACATTCATCACTCTCCATTCTTCTTAGCGTACTTTTTCTGCCTCGCGAGTGCAGGCATTTGGCCTGTACCAGTGAACACTGGGTAATGTAATTTAGGTATAGGAGTACGAGTATCACAGCGCAAGACAGAAAAAGAAAAAGAGAGGGCACCCTGTGATCATGTGAACTCCCGGTCAGTACGTCACTCAGGTTGGTCCGCTTGGGGTGCTTACTGGCTGACTGAAGGAGGGAATCTGGAGCAGTATTTTCGGGCCATTGATAAAAATAGCATTCCAACATGACAATTGTCATTTGTGCACGGCTTGCTATCAGCAGCTCCTCTCCGGACTCCATGCCCTGGATGATTCTATTCAGCACCAGTCATCATTATAGTACGGACTGAAAATGTGTAGACTAGTTGAATTTTGCAATATTGGTATATGCAGTTATGCAATTAACAGCAACATATACTCTACAGAATTATCATTATATTTTGAAATAAATAATACATAATTACATAAGCACATGCATGGATGCTCACATGAATACATAAAGTTGGACTTGGTCATTTTATAAGAAGCTCACATGTTAAAAAAGTTTGGACACCCGTGGGGTAAGCTGTAAAACGTGCCGGTTCTGGTACTTCGTACTGGTGCGCACCGACCGGCCCACTTAAAGCACTGGGTATGACCCTGTCTTTTTTGTTGACTATTTTGTTTTTTTAGTTATAATGTGTCTGTGATTATGTCTGTTGCTGAAGTTTGAAATCAATATATGTCTGCCCTGACATTTACTTCTTAGTGGTTCACATAAAAGTAACCTCTAAGTAGTTTTTTATCTCTCTCTAATGAATGTTCTTTTTGGAAGCACAATTATGTTCCAAGTCCCAACCTTCTCATTGTTTGCTAACATCTACCAGAGAAATGAGCTCACTGGCCTTGCTTTTCAATCCTTCAATTAGCCATTGGCGCCCTAAGAGAATTCAGCTTTGCTGAGAAACCTATCCTCCGAACTGGCTCTGCTTCCCAACGTTTGGAACAAGAAGTGCTGCCTTTGTTCCTGTCTGCTAGTGGTCTGGATGATGGGATTATGTATAATTTTCCTGTTTACTGGGAAGACTAGAAAACGATAGAGTGAAATGGAAACATTTGTATTGTTTGTGCCATTAATCGGAGAGGTTGTCAAAAAATATAGTACGGTGGTCAGAGCTGTGCTCTTCAGAAAACCTTTTGGTAATCTCAGCAATGTAAGCAAAATAATGGTCGACTGGGAAGAGGAAAGTTCATGGGGAAGAAACATTGTGGATAGACCTCTCTTGCCATATATTTGGTATGAATAAACAAAAAGAGGTGATAGATGCATTTATGTACACATAAATGATGGAGGAAACCGACGGGACGGCATATGCAGGCAGAATTCCGCATTATACATAATCTCCTAGTAGCCTGATGGAAGTCAGGCAGGTTTTTATTGGCTGCTGTGTGCTTTCCCGAACAGGATAATATTTTCATTGTGGAGTTTATATAGTTTAACTTTTTTTCTGCTTCGGACAATAATTTATCAAGGTAAGGATGGTTGGCTTGGCAAAGAAAACAAGACAAATTATAAATAATGAGATATGAGGCCCCTTCCCGAGAAGACCGGTTATAGTCTCAAAGGGACTCTTACTGCTCAATTTGAATGTATTTGGATGCCTCGTACTGATTAGCCCATTCAAACTCTCATTGACTCAAGAGGGAATACATTTTTCTTTTGTGTTTCCTTCTTGCGCTTTTATGAATGATAAGGGTATTAGTTCTTGTGGATCTTGGCTGGATGTTTTTAAGGTCAAAGTGAAGTGAACAGAAAGGGAAGTTGCAGTTGTGAGAATGCGAGAAGATGCAGTCATTGGAAAATGGACTCACACAATTTCAGGGACGTATCAAGTCAGGTCAAGTCAAGTTTATAACCTTTAATCACAAAAGTGTCTCATAGGGCTTCACAAGCCCACAGTTGCCTAATATTAACAACATCCCCTGATATATCTGTCCTATGTAATCTACATGAGAGAAATTGCACACATTGTTTTATTCACACCGTAGTAGAAGGAAGTTGACAGACGGTTTTCAGATGCGCATTCTGATTTGTAGCCATAAAAAGTGAACATATCCACCAGAAGGAATCCTCTTTGTCGATGTCAGTTGCAAACTGCAGTCCGGCTGGAAGATTCACTTCTTTAAGTCTCTGTCATTTGAGGTGCCAAACTGTCTCAGGAGCACATTTAAATGCAGTATGCGCAATTAGACTTTTAAAATGTATATTGTGATAGTTTGTGATGATGTCTCTGTTTGACTCTTTAAAAGTTGTATTTACACACTTAGAGTGTACTTACTGTGGTTTGATTGCTAAAGAGACAATGTATATGGCATCTTAACTCACAAGAGAAGATGGAGGGAGAGGGGGTTGGCATGTTTGGACTGACGTGGATGTGAATTCATGCAGCATGAGCTCAAAGAAGTCCACAGATGTGAGGAAAGCATACTTATTCAAATAGCGTAAGGCACCGTTTTAAACTGTGACATGATGCCTGAGCAAATCCACCTAGCCACTAACACACTAACTGCATTTTTCTATTCATATCGAAATAAAAAAATGAACAAGCAAAAAAAATATATATAATGGTCCCATATCTAGTCAGTTAATCTCAACTGGGAAAAAAATGAAATGCGCAAGAAGTACGGAAGCTTTTAATCAAACTTTATTTAATCGAGATGAATGCCCACGCTTACCAATTTAGTCTGTCACAAAGATGTAATTGTTGAATTCACATAATGGCGTGCACATCAGAAAAAACCTTTCAACCTAAAGCAACTCTCTAAGCCCATATCTCACTCTGTGGCGAATGCTTGCAAAGGTAATGATTGTTTATTAATAATTAATTAATTTAGTAATGTTGGCAAAAACGTGAGGTCACCTCTGACCACCTTTGACCATCGAAGATGGATTTGGATATGGAAATGAATTTTTATGTCAAAAATACTTACTTACTTACTTACTTTCACGTTAGTGCAGACTGGCCTTTGTCTTTACATTTCTCGGTTCACGAAATCGGTCCACCCTTTTTTTTTTGCTATTTGCGTGGCGATGTGGTGGTGATATCCTAATGTCTTTCGGTCAAATGCTTGTGGGTGCTCCTCAGGAATACGTTCAAATATTGGACCCATGGTCAGGTGCTCTCCAGCGTTGGCAAATCAAAAAGAACTTTGGCAACGCATTTTCTAGCTTTTACAAATGCTTAGGACTGTTTTGCAACTACTTGCCGCTATTAGCGAAACAATGGCTTTGTAATTTTGAGCATGTTCTCCATTTCCTTGCGATAATTTGAAAAACATGTCTAGCACACGTTTATAACATTTCCTGAACCCTGACAAAAATCAACATTTGATATGCTCGTGTGCTTCATCACTCTGAGAGATACAAACTTTAGAAGGCCTTTAAAACAGTCAGTGCCGGTCTTTGCTTTTGTTCAGCATCCAACAATTTGGAGTCCACATAGTTAACAAGCTGAAAGAAGCTTTATTGCCTCCAAGCATTGCAAAGGCAAATATTTTGGCATACACGGCCAACGCATGTAGACTTGACATAAAAGTGTTGGAAACAAATAGAGACAACAAATTACATTTGCAACCTCATTAATGTGTGCAAGTTGGCTGACACAATTGTTCCAGAAATGGCAGTTTTTGGCATTACCTTGTTTTTTCTTTGATTGTGCCGCACCTTAGACGTGTTCTTTTTTACACACAGATCTTACGAGACATTGACTCCCGAGTGTTTGTGATTCCAATGCCTGCTGTAAAACCATCACGTTTTTATATCTGTATGGAAAACCTGCCAGCTGCTGTCAATCGTGAATATTTCACTGCAACCTGAGAAGCTGTGGTTGCGTTATGACATTTTATTTTTTCTTTCACCACCACTGAAATAATGACGTACGGTACACATATATATCACGTTACCATGTATGCATACATTTTATTTCAGAAAACTCAACATGAATTAAAATTATAGTTCATTTTCTTGACAAGAAATTAGAACTTCCTAGAAAAATGATGCACGTTGTTTTTAGATCTTAGTCCAAAATAAGACAAACACATTAAGCATTTTACGTGCGACTTATTCCTCTGTACTAGCCAGTTGTAAAAGACTGTTGGCTGGTCTTTCTGTATTGACGTACAATTCAGAGGCGGGCTCCACATAGAAGGTAAATTCCAGGAATATTCTTCAGTGTCCAAGTGATTCACATATTTTGCTATGATGATCATTTTATTGATGTATAGATGATTGGTAGGAGGCTGGGGTTTCTGTGACATCACCACCGTTTCATGACAAATGTGGGAGAGAGCTGCTGAGTAAGGCAGGCCTAAATCATGGAATCTGTCTTTAGAGAAAACTCGTGTTAATCTCTGACACCATGATGACTTTAGCATGCACAGACGTCAGGCTAATCTGGTAGAAAGTGCATTATGCCTGTCTATGTCCCGCTCATCAGGCTCGGTTTCTGCCTCTGTACTTAACCTTTCTCATCCCTCCTTTCTCCACTCACATTTTTCCCACAGTGACTGTGCCTTAAAGCGGTATAGTGTGTTCTAACATTCATTCAATCTGTGAAATATGAGGGGTTGTCGCTGCTGTTCAGCATGAATGTCTGCACAACCTGCTTTTGTCTGGACCACAGCAGGCATACCAGGATGTGTCATGTCTAGTAATTACTGTCTGTGTGTGTGTTTGTGTTTTATATACCATATCTTCAGGACTATAAGGCGCACCTGTATATAAGCCACACCAACCCCCCCTTCTTAAAAAAAAAAAACCATACAAGCCGCACAACTGTATAAGCCGCATCTTTCTATGTTGAAAAAAATTTGTTGTTTACTCCATGTACCTAACTATTTTGTACTGTAAATGCACATAAAGGTGCATAAACATATTGCTAAAACAGTGCCTCTTAACACGGCAACAACTTTGCTAATTAAAACAGAACAGACCCAAGGAAAAAAAAAATCATGATTTATTTATCTTATTTTTTTAACATGAGAGCACCCCTACTGGCGAAAGAAAAATCCACAGGAAAGCCGCACCGTTGTATTAGCCTCATGGTTCAAAATCTAAGAAAAAAGTTGCGGTTTTTAGTCCGGAAAATACGATGTGTGTGTGTGTATGTGTGTATCTGTCTCTGTTGATTATAGACCCTGTTCAGTGAATTTATGGATTTTTTTCCTAATTCATGGTGCATATTTGTAGATAATTGCTGACAATGTGCAAAGACTGAGATGTATATACTGAATTTTGAAAATAGCAATAAACTCTTACTATTTAAGTTTTCCCAATTTAAAAAATATATATATATTCTTCCTTTTTGGGGGGGGGGTGAGGGGACATTCTAAAACGGCGCTGAAACACATCAGTATCAGGCAGGAGTTTTCCTTTCCTCACTATACAACAACTTATGTCCCGGCATTTATATCAGCGGCAATCTCACACAATTGCGACATGCAGTTAATTACATAGTTTTTAAAGTCCAAAAAAATGTATCTTCCATTCTAATAGTCTCCTGGCTTGGTCACCTTAGAGTGCCTCATTGTTGAATGTGAGTGTATGCATGTAACACAGATACAGGTGTAGTAGTGGCGGTGCGATCCAACTTAGTCCAGCTGTGTCCCACCTTATAACGACTTTAGATAGTCAACACGTAGGCAATTATGTTTCTACTGCAACTATTGATTAAGAAGTATTTGTGATAACTCCGGGGGTTTTGTTTTTTTCGTGTTTAATTTGTTTTTTCCCGCCTGTGCTACAGAATCCCGTCCCCTTTCCATTCCTATGAAGGTGGTGCCTGACACCACAGCAGTCGAGTCATTGGCAACGTCAGAGGAACGGATGAAGGAGCTCATTGGCCACGCCTGGGATTCTGTTAAACGGCTCACTCTACAGGTAACAAATCGCACCTCTCTTCCCTTTTGTATGTTTGAGGCATAATCAACAAAGTTGGCAGGAAATCATAATTGAGCAATTCTGGGCAAAATTTTCATGCCCATTTCCTGGTTTTTAGCAAGTGAGAGACAGCCGGCTGTCGTGAAGCCATAAAAATAAAGTCGATACAGTCCACATATATTTTGTTTTACAACAACCATCATAACAATTACACGTCATGTTGCATGATGAAGTTTGTTTCGATTAATTTGGATGCATTTCTTTGTAAAAGGCCACACAAAATGTTTTTCTATAATTCTGAACTGATTCTGCTGCTACCATCATGGTGATCAATTTCAAGAAACTTCAAGTTTGGGTTGTTGTACCTGCAGTACTGGATACAATGCATTGTGTTTTATTTATTTTTTCCAGGATTTTTTAAAAGATAGAAGCCATAGCTAAAGTACATGACTTTGTTGCTCTTCTCATTAATGATGTTTCATTTCTCTATCTATTTCAGTGAAGTTTTTTTAACGGCAAGTGACAAAGTTTGAAACATTACAGTAATATTAAGTTTCTCAACCTGGGAATTTTAACCTGTATGAGCTTTTTTGGGCGGGCTGAAACTTGTCAACAAATCAAAGAAGGGGTTCTCTGAGTAGCAGAAAAAATGCAGTCCACCCCTTTAAAAATGTGATAACATTTCATTCTGTTTTATTTTTGTTAGTTTATGCTAATTAATGAAGTTATACGCTTTACTCTAATTTGAAGGTGCACTTCTGACCAGATATTTGATAGGCAACATAACACAAAAGCGTTCCCCCAAAAGGCCATTTTCCCCAACACAAAAAGCTCAGTTTCACCGGCATCTTCATCCAATTTTCAAAATTATTGATGTGTTTTATTCAGGTTGAAGTGGCCTTTCCAACGAAACATTGACAAATTTTGACAGATTTTAATTTTTTCGGGAAATCTCGTCACGTTTCTCATAGCCTTGTGTTAGCCGGTTTCTAGAAATGACAAATAGGTGAGTCAACCTTTAATATAATCATTGCTATTTAGGTGCGTCCAAACAATGTAATTGCATGTTACTGTAAGATGTATGTAAACAATCAGTGATGCAAATCCAACAGGCTTGACTAATTCCATTTAATTCTCATTTCTGGGACCACACAAACCGATGTATGTCAAACATGAAAGAGAGCATGACGTGTGCGAATTGGGGGTGGGGGAGGTGAGCTCCAAGAACCCAGATCTCATGTCAGGCCATTAAGCTGTTTACAGTACTTCCTCAAAAGTTAACTCAACCTTCTAATAGTTTGCCGAGCCAGTCAATGCCTCCACTTTCCTCTGTCCCCTTTGGCTGTGCAACTGGGACCGCACCAAGCACTAGAGCAGTAATTAGGAAACAGCCTTCCCTGCTGACAGAGAGGTAGAACTGAACCAAACCGACAACATCACAGCTGGTACCTCAGGCCTTAGACATCTCAAATCGTAAACCACTCCATTTATTTCTGTGCCATGCAAAGCGAATACCGAGAGTATCACGCGGCTTCTGCACATGTGCATGCCGGAATCTATTTATTTATTTATTAGACAATAACTTACCGTATTTTCCGGACCATAGGGCGCACTTTAAAGTCCCAAATCTTCCCCAAAACAAAAGAGGTGCCTTGTAAAGCAACGCACCCATTATATGGACTGAGCATCACTCTCGACCATCAACCCTCTTACTCATTGGGCTGTTCGGAGTGCATGTTAGCACACCCTGCTGGTCAAAGTCTGAGTCAACTATGCTTCTAATTGACCGTGACTTATACATTATGTGACTATGGTGTTTGGGTGATGGTGTAGGAGAAAGCTGGACAAAAGGGCAGCTGTCCACAATGTTGTAGTCTGTCTTATCATTTATGTTATTGCAAGCAAGAAACGTCCCAGGTTCAGACAACAGACTGCAAAAAGCCCAAAGCACAACAGCACATCTCTCTGAACAGACATGTGATTGGCTGAGTCTGAGTGGCTCCCAAGAAGCCATTGCTATAATCTTTTTGTGTTATTTTTATTTCTTTTGGGTATATAGATGGCATGAGGGATACATGTTTTGTGTTAATCTTATTTCTTTGTTTCATTGTTTGCTTGTATGCTGAGTTTTTTTGGTTTTGGTTTGAAACCGTGACTCGAAGGAGTGTGGTGACCAGTGAAGTCCCTCCCCTGACGTTGTCTAGTAGACGTATTGCCATGACACCTCTCATTGGTAAAAATCAGTGTTATTGGCAGTGATTCCTTATAGCTTCAGGACATCTGTCATTGACTTGGGGTGATACCTCTGGCAGAGACCCCTTAAGGGACTGAGTCCTGGTGAGCTGGCTACAGCTCGCGCGAGCTGAGCTAGCACGAATTCGCGCGAGCTGAGCTAGCACGAACTCGCGCCTTGTAGTGCGGCGCGCCTAGTATATGCATTGAATACGGAAATAGCACCCTCAACTGGTCCTCCTGCTTGAAAACTTCCACCATTATTCCTGTCCCCAAAAAGTCACCCGCCGTCCTCCTGAATGACTACCGTCCTGTTGCTCTCACACCAGTCATCATGAAGTGCTTCGAGAGGCTGGTTCTCCAGCACATCAGGGACTGCCTTCCTCCCACTCTGGACCCCTACCAGTTTGCATATGGAACAACAGCAGAGCTATGCAAGGATGCTCTTTGTGGACTACAGCTCGGCATTCAACACAATCATCCCGGACATCCTCGTCGCGAAACTGGACATTCTCGGCCTCCCTGCCCTCACACGCATCTGGATTAAGGACTTTCTGACCAACAGACCCCAGACTGTGTTGCTCGGCCCCTACACGTCCTCCACCCGTACGCTGAGCACCGGTTCCCCTCAAGGATGCTGAGCCCTCTCCTATGCGCCCTCTACACCTACGACTGCAGCCCGGCCCACGGTAACAACACCATCGTCAAGTTTGTAGACGACACGACAGTGGTCGGTCTGATCTCGGTGACGAGACAGCCTACAGAGAGGAGGTCCAGAGACTGACGGCTTGGTGCGAGGACAACAGACTGCAACTCAACATTGCAAAAACAAAGGAGATCGTCATCGACTTCAGGAGGAACAAGACGGTGCCGCCCCCCCTCTGCATCGAAGGCGTGTGTGTGGAGAGGGTCCACACGTTCAAGTTCCTGGGAGTACAGATCTCTGATGACCTTTCTTGGACACACAACACCACAGCAGTGGTAAAGAAGGTCCACTAGCGTCTGCACTTCCTGAGAGTCCTCAGGAAATTCAACCTGGACAGGAAGCTGCTGCTGGCCTTCTACCACTCGTCCATCGAGAGCCTGCTGACGTACTGTGTCTCCACCTGGTACAGCGGCTGCACTGAGGCGGACAGAGTGAGGCTCCAGAGGACAGTCAAAACAGCGCAAAGGATTATTGGCTGCCCTCTCCCCTCACTGTCGGACATCTACACCGCCCGGTGCCTCAGAAGGGCTCTCAACATCGTCAAAGACAATACCCACCCAAACTCACACCTGTTCGACCTGATGCCCTCTGGCAGGCGCTACAGGTGCATCAAATCAAGGACCAACAGACTGAGGAACAGTTTCTTTCCAAGAGCCATCTCCATTCTAAACTCTCACACACACACACACGACCACCCTTACCTTGCAGAACAGCAACGTGATGTGTTTTTATATATCCTATTCAGTATTATTTTCCATTGCACTAACTATTCTCTTATCTAATTTATATATTTATCTGAATTATTGTTGTATTGCACTGGAGAGGGGAGCTCTCTAATCTCGTTGCACACTTGAGTACAATGACAATAAAGGGATTTCTGATTCTGATTCTGATTCTGTTGCGCCCTTTGATGCAGCACGTCTTATGGCCGTAAAAATACGGTAACCAAAAGTATAGACAATTACCAGAAGAAAGTATTCAGCTTTTTTTTTTCAATAGTTTAGTGGTTCTCAACTAGTCTGCCTTTGAACACCCCACAGTTTGACAACAGACACTAAATTAGAGTCTAATAAGGTTGATAAACAATAAAAGAGTATGATCGTAGAGAGGAAATACTCCCTTAAACAATGAAATGGCTGAACATTGATGAAGAGCCAAAAAGTGATTCTGATTGAGATGGATTGAGAAAACAATTTATAAGCATCCATCCAGCCATGTTCAGAACCGCTTATCCTCACGAGCGTTGTGGGGAGGGCTTGGTTTAATGACGTATCCATTTTAATCGATTTTCCTATATATATAATAGCCCATTATCGATTCTTTAAACCATATATCGATACTTTTAAGAACTTATTCTTCCCCTACTGCTCCAACTTTTGCAAAATGCGCTATATAAATAAAGTTGTGTTGTATTGTATTGTATAATGTACATGACTTAACGCGAGATCTTGTCGCTACGCGTAAAACAAAACAAAATGGCGGAAGCAGTGAAGTCTGCACCAACAAGAATTTAGGCAAATGTATTTATTTATCAGTCATTACCTCATGAGCAACTGTGATGTAATTTTCAGTCAACAGAAGTGACAAAATAGCCGCCACTTGAGATGGCGCAAAATGGGCAGATTTTGCTGCTTAGCTGAAATTCCACAGACACAACATGAATCCCAATGCCAATGTTTCCATGAAGGTATGTTATGTGTGAACATATACACACTTTATTTGGTTCTGTGTAAAAGGCACAGGAGAAGAATAAAAGTTGTTTATAATGTATCTGATGCCCAAATCTTTGCAAAAATCTTGGTCCTTCAGCTTCTTTATAAACCAGAGCAGAGTATTGCTGGATGTGTGGATGGATGAATGGCCTGTGAATAGCATCATACAAAACAGAAACATAGGGTAAAAGACAGATTTGATAGGTGTTGTGAATGAGGCTATAATACAGTCACATTAGTTAAGTTCCCACAAAGGTTTGTCTGCATACATTTGATTCCAGTTCTTGCCTCATCGCGCTTTTCATGTCCACGATGCATAATTCCGTCCAGTGAGAAAGCTGGAATTACTCTGCTTGAGACCGACGCAACTCACAAACACTCATATGAGGAGGTCCTCAATTCAATTATTTTTCACTCTCAGAATTTCTGAGCATTCAAACAAAAATAAACATATTTTTGAACGAATTGTTTTATTTTGATTAGCATGTAGTTTTGTTTATTTACTATCGCTTGAGTTTATGATTGTAGAATTCATTTGAGATTGTGACATCTTTTTTAAAAAAATTTTTTTATGATCACTTAATATTTTGTTCCCAAATGTTCAGCACCTACCTGCCTATTACTATTGCCATGCTGTCATGTTTCCCCAGAGGACACCCATCTTTCCACACATGATATTAATTGCTTGTGATCAGGACTGCAATTTTACGTCAGGAATTTATCAATAATTCCTCTATTTAACACGTGAATGTGTTCAATGCTGGCAAAGGAAGACGTTGCTACCAAAACTGAAATGGGATCTACTTAAACAGGAAGAGCGTTGCCATGGAAAAATGAAGTAACACTGCTCCCTGCAGCTGCTATTTATTAATGAGTCTGATTTTTTTGCAGAGGTATCAAAGGTAAACTGATGGAAATAAGAAGGAAGTAACAGACAGAGGTGGGTTATGAGGAAGAAGATAAGATAGGGAAGAGGACGTTTTGGTGTTGCTCTGATGGAGCTAGCCAGATGCTTTCCATGAACAGGATTTGACCCCCAGCTGGATCATTTTGTGCAGGCATACTTCAACTTTTGCCCCCTCCCTCCGTTTTATCATCCCTCCGTTCAACACCTCATCACATAATCTGGCTAATCTGAAACTTTCAGCAGAATTTGTAAACACTTTTCTACCTCTTCGAATAATTAAAAAAAATAATGTACTCATGAACTACTATAGTATAGTCTTTTGTCTAAAAAAAAACAATCATTAGTTATAACAGTTGCAAAAAAGGGTCACATTGATCTGCCATGACATCAAATTGAACAGTATTTTACAAATCTTTGGATTTGCTATAGCAGCAATGCCTGCAAACACTCTGATTTGCAATTTGTTATAAAATGTTAATACACAATACACACATTTTACAAGTGTGTGTATACAGTGTTGTCTTCAATAAAACAATATTTACTGCACAGTAATTACTTTGTTGAACATTAAATGCTTACATTCCTCCAATAAGATGTATTTATACACACATCTTTGAATACATTTGGAATTCAGATTTTTTTTAAAATGTAAAAAAAAAAAATCAGATCTCATAACACAATAACTCATTTGCACACCCTGATGATGTCATAGCCATTATTGATATGAGCACCGTTTGATCTTGTTTCTGAGCTGCCCTGGCAAAGTGCTTCTAGTATTTTCGTGAGAGACCAATTGAAAACTTTTTTGTGCCATGGCTTGATTTGAAGAAAACCATTCTTAAAAAGTACTTAACTAATAAATTCATCACTCTGTGGAAAAAAAACTGAAAAACTTGAAGAAAACGGTTGCATACACAAGGAGAAAATGCAAACTGCACCCAAACTGAGATTCAAACCCAGAATCGTACAGCTGTGGGGCAGACGTTTGACTCTGCTGCCCCCGATTCACTCCATGCCTAGTTAAGTCTTACTTCACGTTATCACCCAGTTAACTGAAAATTGTCGCTCTCCGGGCACAGTTTTACCTTGGAATTCGAGCCTGTCTTAAGGACATCCTTTGGCCTAATTTGGCCGAGGCCACCCCTTCGAACCCATCTGCACTGGCTCAGTATGCCAAAAAGGGTTGCGAGTTGATTGTTTGAGCTCAGAGGGTGGGATCAGCCGATGCAGGCCAGGCCAGCCGCACTCTAAGGCCACTGTTGGATCAATAAACGTAGCGATCAAAGTTGCAATTAACCCACTGCGCTAACACAAACATCTAGGCCAGCAGAAACAAACAAAGCCTTCATGTCACCTAAAGCGTTTATTTTTGCAGATTTCCACCTCAGCCAAGGAGACCTCCAGTGCTTGTCAGCTTCTGTAAGCACTGTTAGAAGAGAGGAATGTGGGGCTTCAGGGATGGCTGACTGCCTTGCCGGGCTCCTGTGCCAGGCCGCAAGCTTATTGCTTGTGATGGCATGCGGCTGAGAGCGAGCCTATCAGCCTTGTCAAAGGGCATCATGCCTACATGCTTTTCTCACAGTGCTTTGCAAGCGAAGCGGTTTATTGAGGTGGCAACAAATGCAACGTGTATACATCCACACACCACAATGCACATCTGCACAGTTTCATCTTTAGATACACACATTAATCATCTACATTTCTTCAAGACACTATTTACACTGTTACAACCACTATTCCAAATGTGTTTTTGGATACAGCTGGAAATGCAGGCGATGCTGAAGAAGGGGGGAGCAAAAGGTGAACAGTGGGCGGAGTGCCCAGAGAGATATTTGTGGGGGGATGCTCTGTGGACCTTCTATTCATCCGACCAGTCACTTCGGAAACATTGTCCCGTCTGGTGCAGGCACAGGAAGATTACATTTGGAGCGGTTTCAGGTTTTCAAAAACAAAGGGATGTGTTTTTCCGTTCACTGCCGATCACCCCTGTGAGATTTTTCTCCTCCTGAGTTGCAAATGTTTTCACCGGGGATGCAAGGAGGGTGTTTCTAATTTCCTCTTCTACAACACTGTGTCTTTGGTTCTGAATTGCTTTTTGTGTGTGGATATGAGTGAGATTGAAAAGTGTTTGGAAAGAATTAGATATCAATGTCAGATAATGTACGACTGAGTTTCATTTCTTTTTTTTTCTGTCTCTGTTTGGACGCTGCGTCTGTCCAAGGAGACATTTTACATTCTGAAATTTGTCATTTTTCCTACCCTGCTTTTCGATGAAAGCAATATAGGCAGGCGATCTGATCATGATACCGCAGGTAAAATATTAGAAACTTTTATTTTGTTGCCGGGCCAATACGTATATAAATTCTTTATTCAATAAAATCTAAGTATATTTAAGAGTGCTTCTTTTGTTGAAAGCAGTTGTAAATTCTAACGCTTATTATACTCGTCAAGCATGCTTTTCTACACAGTGGTAAAACTAACCAAAAGTACATAATTTCTTTTTTTTTTTAAATCGTGTCTCACTTTCAAACATTTCTTACAGTATCGACAGGGAATCCTTTATTTGGTGACATATCCCAAATGCCTCATGTGGTCTTATAGAACATCTTCCTATGGCCATATCCTTTCAAAATATGTATGTTTGTGCTGTGGCTTCCTTTCTGGTGGGATCTGTTTTGTTGGATCCAGATAACTATCTCCACAAACACTCCCAGGGAAAATGATACGCGAGTCAGAGGATATGCTCTCACTGCAGCCCATTGACAGAGGAAGTATGGGACATGTTGTAGGTGGTGGTGGTTGTGAAAGACGAGAGTAGCAGTTCACATGTGGCTGGAGTTGTAACACTATCTAAAGGAGTAAAGAAACGATTAGGACTAAAAGTGAGCAGAACTTGCCACAAAAAGTTTCAAACTCTGTGATGTGATGCCAGGTGGCTATTCTTCTAAATGTTTTGGTCATATGTCTCCTTTTTCAATTGTATTTATTCATTACAGAGCAGCAGATGCTGGTGCTATGATCCACAATCCGCACTAAGTTGGTGCCTGAGTGATTACAGATCAAAGTGTGAGAAGGTCGAACTTCACTTGAAGTCCTAAAATGACGGCTCAGGGCCTAAGTCCCAGGATAAGCGAGAGTCACCTCTGAAATAGCTTGCAGGCTGTCACTCAAAAGTGACATTCATTCGAAAGTTTTCATGCAGTTAGAAGCTGAGCAACTTTTTGCTGACGCCAGTGTGAATTGTTACGCTGGAAAAGATTTTCATCATTTCTAAAGGTCAGAAAGCGGTAAAACATTACTGATTGCAGTACCTTATTTTTTTATTTTTTATTACACATGTACGGGTTTAGGGAAAATGATCGGACACATTTGCAGGTTAAATAAAAGGCAAATAAAGTAATGAAACAAAAAGTGGTTTAATTTTCGAAAAGTACATATCATGCCATTCTGTTTCATTAGGTTTTAAAAATTAATTCAGTCAAATGGGATCCATTATTGTCCACACACTGTCGATTCAGGAGCTCTGAAGTTGGTAACCCATAAGAAAAACCTCACTTATTCTTTTAACAACACACAATCTGTATTTGGGTGCTGAGCATGCTAAATGTCGACGCTTTAAATGTGGAATTCTTTCTGTTTCTTGCTTGATGAACCACTTAAACGGCTCAAATACTTAGACTCTCCCTTGTTATATTTTGTGTTTCATGACACGCCTCACATTTTGAAGATGAGACAGGTCTGGACTGCTGGCAGACCAGTGTGCCACTCACATTCTTTCACTAAGAAGTCACAGCGTTGTAAAACAGTGTGATCTGGATAACTGTTGTAAAAGAGAGTGCAAAAGAATCAGGTGTATGTTTAAGAGAACATCCTGTGCTTTTTGTGAACATGTGAGGACACTTGCGTCTTTGCAATATATTGTGTGCTGTGCGTCGTCTTTGTACTAGCGATGACAACTTTACTAAGTGTGATCTTATACCTCTTTTGAAAGTGCACATTTCTCAAGTGGACTCCCATTTCACTCCTGCTGCAGAAAACCATTTTGCTTAGCAACTATCTTGTAGCGTTTTAACAAATATTTATTCATTTAAATTAGTGCCACACTGTCGTGGCAGTTCAATCTTTCAATGTGTTATGACATCTAACGCTGTATTTCTTTGTACCGATAAATGCCCAACTAGTGTGCGAGTAAGTCATTGTGCGTTGTTTGTTTGTGGGACGGTTCTCTGGATACCTGTGTCCCTTTCTCGGACAAAGGTTAATGGTTTTGATGTAATTTATTATTGATTTGAAGTCTGGGTTTAGAGTTTAAGTCTTCAGGAAATTAAAGTAAGTCTGTGTCCTCTGTAGTCATGTTTTTGCAGTTAAGCTCTGGCTCGTGTGACTTCATATGGAGTTGATTGGTTTCAAGCTTACTTAATATAGAGTTCCTGATCAAAATGGAAGCCTTTCTGTCAATTTTGAATGGTTTTAGCAGTACCGGACATGAGTGCACACTCATGGACACTGACACTGTCCCTTTGTTTTTTTTGTCAACCTGTCATTAGACATATTCCAAAATTCCCAGATGAATTTTTGTTTCATTGAATTTCATTGTGACATAATGTCAGCAAGCAAATCATGTTCCATTTGCGTCTTTCATGATATGTACTGTTTAATTCCCAAATCTCTCACCAACAGAAGACTGGAATCAGAATTGCTTATTGTACCCAAGTCATTTCATAGGCAAACTATCTATAATTCATGCCGCTTTATTTCCATATTACCCTGAACCACGGAGGACAGAGTTGTGTAACAGATCTTCCAAACAGCAATTACATTCTTGGCTTTCAGCTTTTTCTTGTGCCCATTTCTAATTTTAGAATGTTCCTTTAGCATCACTTGGAAATCCCGCCGTTCCATGGCTTTGCCCTCAAATGATTATTAATTTTCCACTATTCTATTATGGATGAAACACAAATTTGCGAGTGGCTTTTGAGTGTAGTTTCATGTGGCAGCTGTGGGCCTCACGCCCTTAGCATCTGATGGAACAAATCTTCGGTCATCCTGGCATCCTTCGTTTCCTGTCCTGACATTGTGCATGCTTTCTTTCTCTCAGAAAAAACATACACAAACCTGACATGCCCATCAGCTCATACTAAAGAGGCATCGTCATACAGGCTAACTTCTTCCATTCTTTTGTTTATTGATTTGCTACAGAGCTGTTACACATAATTGTAGGGAATACAATACTTGACCCTACACAACCTCAAGTGCACTGTTAAACCTTTAGTTAGTTGAGACACAAAGCCCACACACCCATGCATTTCTCACTGTGCTGAGTGTAAGCCACATTCATTATTGTACGTTCACTGTGCATGCAACTGTAATTATGCTTAACACAAACACTGTATTCCCCACAACTCTTTCAACCTTTTTTTTTTTGCATACCTCTTGGCCCCTCTACGATTTTATCTTTAGCCTCAGCCTTCAGCTCACAACATGTCTACATGGACTTTCCGTCTGGAGTCAATGTCTGGTCATGGAGAGAGATCTATATGCCAAGCTTTGACCTTGACCAAAGGACTGATGAGCATTTGGGATGGGTGACGGAGTGGGATGGACATAGTCCGTCCGGGGAAAAGGATGTTGTCAGTGCTTTGGCCGTACTCAAATTCATGATTTATTTGCAATATTCTGACCTCAGCCTATTTCTCTCGTTGGATCTGTCAGCTCTGTCAGGTCTTTCAGGTTTGGTTGGAAAGTGCATGTTTCCCTCGTCGTGCTTATGAGTGAGACGCAAGTCAAACATGAGACCACAGTGGATTCATGGAGTTTTCTGAGGTAAACCACAGTGACCTGTTGTTAACAGTAGCTTGGAAAACAGGATGAATGATAGCCAGTCAGCAACGGGGGCTTCCAAAATTAGGTTCATGACTGTTCAGTTGACATTTTAGCCTCTCCTGGGCTTAAATTCTATGCGGGATGCTGGATAATAAAAAAAAAAAAATTGCAAGGTATTTACATGGTAACATTCGTATGCTATTCATAGCGACATATTGTTTGACACCAAACAACTTGACTTGAAACGATCATTACAGAAGCCCCAACTTGGTTAATGATAATTTTATGTCCAGCATGCTTCGTTGCAGCATTTGTCTTGATTCACTATTTTGCCTTTTGAAGTTGCTGTGAGTTCCATTTGCGATGGTCGATGAATCTCCGCAGTCTGAAAGCTTGAATTAATCACAGCATTGGCAAGACACTGACTTTCATTTCAGTTACTCCATTTTGATTTGTGGAACTATATTTCCTTTTTATTTCCTCCTGTTTTTTTTTATTCTTATGTCTTAGCCTTTCTTGCAAGTTTTTCAGTAGCTGCATGTTCTGAGTCCCGGCATCTGTCCAATTGTCTTATGTTCATAATCATCTACTCTGTTAATTTCATCTCCCTCTCTACGTGTATCACATCGCCTGAAAGTACAATTTCATTATGTTGAACGTGAGATGGCACGTTACATTTTCAGCAACATTTTAACCGTTTTACAAAACAGAAAATACTTCAATATTGCAAAAGTGAAATAATTGAGATATGTTAGCACCCAAGAGCATGTACTAACTAAAACTATCACCTATGTTACTTGCAAACAATACATTTGTGTAGCTATAAACATAGTGGACAAAATATAACGAATCTACATATGCTGGTGGGATACTACTATCATGTATGGCACAATAAACGTCACCTCTGGGAGCCTGAAGGGGCCAACAGGAGTAAGTCTGCATTTACAGCTTAACCCTGCTAAGATCTACAGTTCTCCTGGCAGTATAAAAGTAATTTTCTTCCCGTGTTTCAGCTGTAGACTAAGTTTTACCGCATCTTTCCCATCTAAGCTTTTCTGTCATGTTTTACCCCATTTCATTCTTTTTGTCTCTGCTCATCTGTCAGTCTGGTGGAATTTTTACACATGAATCTTGTCTGTGTCATTTATAATGTAGTCCAGGGCAGTATAGCCTGTCATTTGTTGGCGTGGACGTTTGCAATTGTGGAATGTATGCTGAATTGGATTTATATTTATAATACGTTTATGAAATGTGCTGGGAGACTTTACCATATTTTGAGGTTGCAAAGGGCATGCAGTGTAGGAGTTAACCATCACACATTCAGTTACTGCCATACTGTCAGGTTTTTTTTTTTTTAACAAATCTTTTCTTTAATCATGACCTTACTCACTGCGTTATTGAAACTACGACACACTGGCCGAGTTATGTAAAAATTGGGTTACGTCAGCACTGTAGGAATGAAACTTTGTTGTAAACAGAGGAACCCCATACTATAACACTCATTACTATTTAGCTAAGAGACTATAGTTAAATTGGAATTAAGCTAGAGAACACTCTCAGATTCTGGTTTAGTCATGTTGGTGTGTTATACTTAATATCCTATGAAAGGAAAATACATTTTAGCCTGTGTTTGCAATTTGAAACATGAAATAGTCAAAGTCAAGAAGGTCTTGCCTGCATAAAGGTTACGAGGGTGAGTGAATTGTCTGCACTTGAACACCCTTGTGTTGTGGTGGTTATGGACCAATGGCTTGAAAGTTTTTCCGAAACCGTGCCTAGGAGATTCCTTTAAAAATATATTCTAATTACCATATCACATAGGTATTATATTTTATGCTCTTCCTCTGAATAATGTTTTTCATTTATCTGTTCTCTCTCCAGTTGGAGCTGCAATCATGTTGTGTGTTCCTGCCCAATGACAGCCTTCCATCCCCAAGCACCATCATCTTTGGTGACATTCCTGGTACAGTCCGAAGCTGGTACCACAACCAAGCATCTATGCCCGGAACTCTTGTGGTCTGCCTGCCCCAGATCAGTGTCCTCAGTGCTGGGCACAAGTACATGGAACCGGTGCAGGAGCTCCCTTTTGAGGTCTCCAAGCCCATCCTAGAAGAAGGTAAGTTTTTACAATTTAGGCAATGAAATGCATTTTATTAAAACATTCTAATATGTAAAACTTTGCGTTTGGTTTAGTTAAGAGCAGACGTGAACAAAAATCCCAAACTATAAATATTCAGAGAGCGAGTTTTGAGCAAGTATTGTATTGAAATTCTGAATACCACTCGCGGTCTGAAGTTTGACATGATTATGATTTGACTTTAATGAATAATTTCACTGCACGGAGCGAATAATAGCATTGAGATTTAAGATGGAAATTCATCATCATTATGGCCTTTTCACCACTAAGCAAACCTTTGACCGAATACTACTCATTTACCATCACAAAAGACAAACAAACTTAAGTAGGCCAGCTTTGAGAGATAGAGAGATTCTTGGACATGTGGTCTGCACACCTGGCAAAGTTGACATAAGCCCTGACAGTCCAGCAATGTTTTTCTTTCTTAGAATAACAAAAGTTGGGGGTACCCCTCTTTTTTTCTTAACTCTGCAGTGACATCAGAATTGGGCATACAGATTTAAACCAAAATCTTGGAGAAAAAAAATGACAACAAAAACAGTGACATCAGTAGTGCTGGCAAATATTGCTGGTGAAAGGATGGCATTAGCAATATATTCCTACCCTTAAAAACATGTCACCCCTCCCTTTCCATTGAACGTCATTAGTATCTCAGCCATAAGTTCATTTCAATTGTGTGCTTTGAAATTCACACGAATGCTTGCTTTTTATTTCCTAGTACAGATATATCTTGTGCGGTAATCTACCAAACGAACATAATCAGAATCATCTTTATTTGCCAAATAGATTAAACAAACACAAGCAGTTTGTGCCCAGTAATTTGCATTACTCTACTTCTCCAGCAAAGAAAAAAAACAAAAACAAAAAAAAAACATGATCCACACGTGTACATACATTTGGGTTATTGACACAAATCTACCATGTACAGAAAGTCAAGTTCACAACTATTCCACAAACGTTCCAAAACAGTCATTTCAAACTGTAACGTTTCACATTTCACAACATTGTTCTACGTACGGGGACATCAACAATTCGTTCAACTAAAAGTACATCGAGATGTTGGTACATTATCTGTTATACATTATCACAACAACTAATTCTGGTAAATCAGTTCATCAATGTAAGGATGTAAATATATGATTGGGATTATTGTAAAAATAATAATAATAATAATAAATGAATAATGCAGTAATATACTCAACAGAAGAGTGCAGTTATAAAGTGTCCTTACTACAAGGCCCAATTAATAAGTAGTTATGTTGATATTTACCAAACATATTTCATCTGGTTATCCACAATGTTCCTGTGTGCATGTTGATGTTTTCCTGCTTTCTTTGATTCATGCACCCACCAGGTGATGCTTTTCCATGGACAATTAACCTGAGTCAGTTCAGTGTGTACACTCTGCTGGGGCAACAGCGCAGCCTGAGCCTCCTCAAACCGATGGGATGCACCTCCACGCTGGCTGTCACCTCGCATAAGGCGCCAAACTGTTCAGAAGGAAGGCACTCTTTTGTTGTCTGCCTCCATGTGGATCTGCAGCCCATCCAAGTCAAGTGCTCAAACCCTCAGGTAAGTCATATCTCTTAAATGTCAGATGTAACTCGTAGGGGTGTCCCGATACTACTTTTTTTCACTTCCGATACGATGCGGATATTGTGGCCGATAACAAAATCGTGTGATGCAATATCAGCAGGAATGATACATGCTTTGATTTATTTTTTTGTATGTATTGTATTATGTATTTTTTAGTATGTCTGTTTTTTTTTCGCACTTAACGTTTAAATTTCAACTGTTAAATAAGAAAAGAAAACAGGTCTGCCTTCTGACTCGGGACGAGAGTGTTTAAAGCTTGCTGAACAATTCATATTGCCTTCAATTATTTCTTATTGTTCGTAGCATAATTAGTGTAATGTGAATTGCTATTTGCCGACACTTTAAAATGATGGAGAGAGAGAAAAAGGCAGGGGGGCGCAGCAGGAAAGACGTTTGCATGACATGTTGCACATAATCAATCAAGTTTAATTCTCAAGGAAAACCGCAACCATCGCATTTACCCACAATCCTGCTGTGTAGGTACCACTGACTTCAGCCGTCAGATTGCAGACACAGCTGCTCTGTTCGGATATTGCAATCAGGAACTGCAAACACCTGGATGAAGTGTATGAGTTGCCAGAAAGTCCTTTAAAAGTTTCAGTACACCCAATTTAAAATTCAAAAGTCGGCCTGCCACAATAATTACTATATTGATTTATGCTTGATGACGAAAAATGAACATAATAGTCTTTTCGAACTTGATAAATGGTCATATATGCGTATTTGTGATCGTACGTCATAAACTTTCACTCTCGCTGCTGCGTTGCCTCTTCTGTCAGTCTGCCTGCTCGCCGCTGTGTCTATTTGGCTCTCACGTACACGGACTCATAAAAACGATGTTGAAATGGATTTTGAAACCCGTTCACATGTGAGTGTCCCGTTGGTTTATAGGCACCTGCAACTCTTTTTCTCATTTATTAATAAGCTGTAGCAACTTATAGTAATAGCCATGTAGCATTAATGCTGGCCGCGCAATGGCCGTTAGCTATCATCTACGGTGGTCTTTTTGTACTGAAGGAATGCCTCGTTTTCCCGGTTAATGGAGATAGGACCCCTGCAAAAAGTGAAAAAACGTGAAGTCGAGGTTGATTTTTTTTTTTTTAACTAGTTTTAATTTTTACTTTTAATGTTTACTTTGAGGGGGGGCATTTCCGCCTCTATTCCGAAGTTGCCAGAACGTTTGCTCGTAATTACGTTAGTTTTTATTTTTATTCCAAGACTACTTATGGCGATAGTGCTTCTTCATTTTCAAACCCACAAAGAATGAAATGACCATCCCCTGCGGTAGATAAAAACAAATAGATTTTGCTGCTTAAGTCACATTTCACAAACACAATAATAATGAGAATCTTGTGATAGACTATTTGGGCTGCATAGAACAAATTATTGTAAATTATTGTATTTAAGGTCATTGTTTTTCACTGTGGGGACCCACTTCAAGACCATCCACTCTTAACACCCATTGGACACACGGCTATCGTGTCCTTGAGGAAGAACCCGATACTCTGAGCTGCTCCTCGGGTCTTTAAGTAGTTGTAGTAGTAGTTGCCACTGCTGTGATGGGTCAAATGCAGTGTTCAACTTGAACGATGACAGTTTGATCTTCATCTTCATGATAGGGAAAGTGTGGAGATGACTGAATAAAATATGAAGACATGATGTGTGATATGTGAATTGGACATAGTATGACGCTAAAATGTTCATGTTAGCACTTGGCATTGGAGTCAAGACTTTGCTCCGACTAGTGGTAATTTATTGACCATGGCAGTCCTTCTCTAGCGCCGTCACTCTCTATTCTCTCTTGTGTTTGGTTTGATTTACTGGCCTCCGACTCCGAGAATGGTGCATGGTGTAAAGTC
The DNA here is from genome assembly GCF_059441095.1 of Idiotropiscis lumnitzeri. Classification (NCBI taxonomy): domain Eukaryota; kingdom Metazoa; phylum Chordata; class Actinopteri; order Syngnathiformes; family Syngnathidae; genus Idiotropiscis; species Idiotropiscis lumnitzeri. Next base: position 16,153,012 of record NC_142400.1, on the reverse strand, counting down.
TCTGCTGCCTGAGGCACAGTCCACTTGCTTGGGTATGGCAGACAGCTGTTGGCTTTGTCCCTTCCATGGCTGCAGGACTAACGTGAGCAGGTCTTCCTAGACATGTTTGAAATAACCCAGCTGTAATGAATTGCGCTGATTTCCATTTATTTATAGAAAGAATTCTCTCTAATGTATGTGCTAACAGCCTTGCATGTGTGGGCGAATGAGCAGCTGAGAAAAATACAATTGCGTTTGGAGTTGTTTAAAGATGTTTTGTGTGTTCGCTGATATCTGCGCACCTTGTTCTTTGGAAAGACCGGTGGTAGTTCACAACTGAGCTCATGGTGAAAGAGTGTCACTTTTTTCGAGCTCCCTCTTGTCTAAATACGTCTTAGCTGAATGCATGAATAACTGAAAGCATCACATCACGTCCCCCTGCTTTCCCCTGTCATGTTTTCCACTCATGTTTTTGGCTTTGTTGTTGTTAAAAGTTATGGCCTCAAGTGAGCACATGATAAATTGCCCTGAACACTTTGACGCCAAGCTTTTTTCCTTACTGTGGTGAGTTCTTTTTAAGGGGAAATTGATGAGACAACAAAGTTTCCTCTGTGGGTAATTCTTTGGGATTTTTGTTGTTATAGATAAAGAAAAAAAATCGGAATAGTACGGCACATGTGTTCGCATGCGTCGCTTTTCAAATGAGAGCACATTTCAAAACAATCACTTTTTACAGCGCAGTCTCCGAGTTTCAAGTCAGACAAAATCAATCAGTGTTCAATTATGGGAATGGATTGCGGTCCATCTCTGGCTACTCATCTCTTTACGCTGTCTCTTCGAGATGTAAAACGATTTAGTGTCACGCAACTACCAAACTGTCAAGCCAAATCAGTGGTAATGACCTCAACTACTCGAGAACTCCCTAAAGCAGCTGTTGGAGTCAAAGTTTGGCCCAAATATATCCAACTCTGCTTTCAAATGCCAATATGTGTGGTATGTTTTCGAAGGTTTGTCTTTTAATTCACCCAACTGGAACAGCATATCCTGCTTTGTTGCCATGGTCAACTTTTGGGAAGTTTGTGCAACCAGGCCAGAGTAAAAAGAAGAAAAAAAACATAAATCAATCAGCATCATAATAAAAGTATGTAATTTTTTTAACTATTCACAAAATCTCATCTATCAGCTGAAAAACATCTCTACTCACAATTCTCTAGATCTTAATGTGATCTTTGTTGTAACACCTTGAAATGTGTATAAGTTCTGGGATCAGAGTTTGTGGTATATTCGTAGTTCAAACCAGAGGTCTTTAAACTAATTTTTGACACGGACCACATCATATTCAGGGTTTCCTTCGGAGGGCCGTTTTGACTGAACACCAAAAAATACGTTTGATTGCCTCTTATTCCATAAAAACAACAAAATGATGAATAACTAGTTTAGAAAACAGAGGTCCGTGAAAACTGTAATAAGTAAAAATTAACTATTGGTTTTATTTATTTATTTATTTATTTTTTTTTTTTAGCAAGAAACATGAATTTGCTTTTGCGGGCCACATAAAATGATGTGGTGGGGCAGATTTGGCCCCCGGGCTCTGATTTTGACACCAGTGTTTGAAACTATCAATATAGACAGACAAAAAAAAAACCAAAACCCCCAAAAACCACTTTGTACGTTTCTTTCCGCTATCCGCAGCGGTGTTCACTCCATATCCCTGCAAATAGCAATGGATTACAGTATTTTATTCCAATTCTTTCAAAACATGTTTTCACGCATTTTTTCCTTACCTCTTTGGTCACTCTTCAGGTGCAGCTGTTGTACAAGCTCCTTCTCAGCTGGACGTCGACATGGGCTCGTCTCCACAAGCATGGCATCTTACGTCAGTCCGCCAGTATCCCTGAGCCTCCCACTGGTGCTGCACCATCTTCTTCAGTACACAGCAGTGCTGGTACAGCTTTGCCTGATACGAGCACCTATAGCCCATCTGCAGATGTGGGATCTCCTACTGAGGTTTGTTTTGTAGTTAAACTGCTAATACGTGTCGAGGGTCTGTTAAGAAAGTGCGTTAGATATCCACCTGTCAAAGACAATTTTTATTTTGCCCCTTAATTCGTTATCGTCACCTTTTTCGGCAGCAATAGCCTCAACCAAACATTTCTTGGAGTTGGTGATCAGATGACCATTCTTGTTGAGAAATTGTTTGTGGTCTGACTCACTATCAGCGTCTTTCCACAGCACCTAAATCTGGTTGAGGTCCAGGCTACTTGAGAAAGTGTATTTTAAAAGGGGAAAATACACCTTTGAATGAATTTAAAAGCGAAAAATACACCTTGTGGAGTCCGGAGAGGCCGAGGAGGCAACGCAGCACTTAAGTTTCATCTGTTCCCACACTAGTTTCCTGGTAGCATTGTGACACATCCAGATATTGTTTTGCAATCTTAAAACCTATTGCAGCAACACATGACATTATGTTCAAAATACTGGTACAGTGCTCGTATTGGATTGAAGGGTAGACAACCACTCTATATATGTACTATTTCTCATTTAGTGGTAATAAATTTCTATCCTAGTGTGAGGGTATTTGCTGAAGCAGTGATGATGCAGCAATGAGTTTAAATGTGTCAATGTATTTGCATCGTTTGTGCTTTGGCCGAAGGGAAAAGTGTGCATGGTATGAACATTTTATATTGAAATTCTGAAATTTCTGAAATACAAACACAGATCTTATTTTTCATAAGCATTACAAGAAGGTTTATTTTTAACAATGTAAGTCATCATCAATCTTTCCAAAGTATATAGAAAAAATGTTTTTGCAGACATTGTATGTGCAAAATAGCCACACATGTCAATGGCTGCGCGGTCCCATGAGAATTCCTTAAAATGACAATCGAGATATTTAGCTCACCTTGGTGTACAGCTTTGGTTGGTGAACACATGATTCAAGAATTTGATTTGTAAAAAGCAACATTAATACTAAATGCCTGAAATAGTTTCGCAGTTAATCGGTATACCCGTAAAACATTTCATCCCTTGTGCATCGTGTGATTTTTGTGAGAGGTTAAGAAGCCAGCTGCATTAAAATGATGGTCTCGATGAGTGTTTGTGTTGTTACGATGTGGCGACCAGCCAGTGATTTTAATGACTGCTCCTTGACTACATTGGACCTGTCAGGAATGTGTGGCCCTCCGGGATCATAGAAACAACGTTTTGACATCTGAGAGGCAATAAAGTGAGTCAGTATACATGGTATTTTCATAGCATATGTCTATCTGCATCTGTTTCTGCGTTCATTTTACAGCCATCAGCATTTGTTTATCCTTGCATCATTTGTGGAACCAGTGGCAAAGCAACAGTTTAGTTAGTCGGGGAAGGTCTTTGTGCGTGTCTCTCTAACACAGCCTTCGAGTCCCCTGACAACCCACTTGTAACTGTTTACTTAAGTACAAACATTGGTAGAAGTGTTTAGTCCTGTGGAAGGTTGATGATTAAGCAAGAATGTAGGAGCTGTTTTGATAAGTCTCAGCAGTAGTGGCAGCACACTCTCCCCAAGAAGCACACCCCATGACCTCCTCCTACTCCCTTTTTTTTTTTTTTAAACTATAGCCACACCATAAGACATGCCAATCTTGACCAATCCCCACGACCAATAAAGTCATTCAACACATGACAATTTTATACTGTCCTTATAAATGAAAATAATGTTTTTTTTCAATTGGACTTATTTCTTGATCCTTGTTTAAATATAGGCCCCAGATTGATTAATTACTAACTCACTGTAGAAGAAATCACTTTTCTTAATATTCTGTAATAAACTTTAGCGTCATATTTTCCATTTATTGTTTCATTTTTCCACAGACATTGAATAATCCCTGACCACAGAAGAGTAATCTTCCATTTCACAAAGTCACTCATGGTGCAAAACCCCCAAAGCCGCCACACCCACCCCACATCTCATTCTGCCAACAGCAAAGCGCTGCCCTCCACCCACCTATCACAACTCACTAGCCTGCCGTGAAGTGATCAACTTCCCCAATTTGCTCTTTTTCTTGTCTACGTGGAGAGGCTGTAATTTGCATTCTGAGGTCATGAATGAAGTTAGTGTCAATAATGCACACAAGCAATCCTTTGCCATCAATTCTTTTGTTTTATTATCTCATTTATTGTTCACTTTTTTCAACCCATCATTCATTTTAGTTCACCCATAACAACCTGTTTGAATCATCCCAATATGCTTTTTACCCCATCCACAGGACTCAACGGACTCTCAGCATCCTTATTATCATTGATCTGCATGCGGCCTTTTACATTAAATCCTACGCCATCCTCTTTACTAGGCTAATCTCCCTCAAACTGGTTTAAATCCTACCTTTCTGGCCGCACTCAGTTCATTCAAGTGAAACCATTTAACTCCCACCCACCCCCACTCAACATGGCTGACTCCTCTTCTTCATCACATATCTTCATTCCCATCTGCAATATATTTTTGCAAATATACCATCAACTCTCATTGCAATGCGGTTGACACCCAGTTGTACCTCCCCAGCAAATTTTATCTCACAGACTATCTCACTAAACTCAAATTGTGATTCAGTGCGTACTTTTTTTCAATTTTTTTTCCCTCTGTCCTGGTTCATCCTTGACAGCAACATATCATTTTAAGCTCATATAGATAATGTCACAAGTTCCACATATTTTCTACCCGCAGTAAAAATGTTCACTGTCATGTCGACGATTGTTGAGTTTTCATCACTTTGGTCTCACTCACAAATCCCTCCATAAATTCAAACGGGTTCAGAATTGAGCTGAGTCATAATAAGAACGCCTCCCCAACCTCCTTCCATCACATCACCACATCTTAAAAATCCTCCACTGGCTGCCAGATAAACGTCACATACATTTGAAAATGGTTTTGCTTACTTTAAAGGCCATCATAACTTCTCCGTTCCCCCTCACATACCTTTTCAATGTTATACAAATTTCCACCTCATCTTCCACACTCGGATTCACATCCTCATCTCCACCTCAATGTGCCGCCTGCTGGCCTCAACTCTTGTGTGTGCAGAACATTCAGTAATTTTGCTAAACTGTGGAACTCAATTCCACCTGACCTGTGCAATACAGACTCTCTTCAAAGCCAAACGTTTCCTGTTTAGTTTCTGACTGGCCTTCATTTTTATTTTCCTTTTTTAAACATTGATGTATCGTCTATCCACTTCGTTTTACTGTTTAACTGTGTGATATCCTTGTGTGCTTTGAAAGGCGGCTTTAAATAACTTTCATTATTATTAACCTGCAGCCCACCCCCTGACAGTGTGTCCTTCCCTCTTTCAATCTCTGACACTTCACAGCCTGCTGTTGTCTGCCAGTGTTTGGGCCTTTCTGATGAGCAAAGGCAAACTCTGGAGAAAAAATAAACTTGGATCCTCAGCCCACGTATAGCCCAGAGGCCCCTAAATTAAACTGTATACTACTTTCCAAGGTGTGGGAAAGAAAGGATATGTGTGTTTATTTGGGGCCCCAACTTGGCAGTTTAGGAATGTGAAGGAACCCGCCGCACCTCGTGTTTTCTTTATCACCTTGATGAGTGGAGCAGGAGTCATTTTAGTCAAACAGATTAAACATGAAGTAAATGGGGTTTTATATTCTATTTATTTTAAATTTCACTTCAGTTTTTTGTTTTCATGGACTTATCTAATCGTATTTATCTTATCTTTTCGCAAATCTAATATTTTCCATTGAGCGGTGAACATTTGCGACTGTTTGTGAAAGTAGCGACTGTTGCGTTCTCGTCAGGGTTCATTTAAAGTTGCAAACGTTCGCCAGATGTTCACCAGACCTATGCCTGTGCTATTCTTGTCGCAAGGAAATTTTCAAATGTTCAACAAGCAAAACAAGAAATACCACTAAAACTGAACAGTTGCTACCTTGATGTGAAAGCGCATTTTGCTGCCTTCGCCAACAATCACCCATCGGGGGATTTCTGCTTAAAAAAAGAAAATCCATGATGGTCACGAAACAACTTGAAACTGACAAAGCTGGGCAAACTCCTAGTTGCGTTTGGTAGTTTTATTATTGGATTTCTCTTAAGGGCTGAATAAATCATTGGCCAAAGTAATCAAAAGCATTTTAAGAATATGAAACAACAATATGTAAAGATGCATAACTACAATTTTGAGTAGGTCGGTTTTGAAGAGTGATTTAACAAAACCTGAAATGTTTTTGAGATCAGAAAAAACGAACTGAGCAATTTGTCGTTGCACAAGTCTGCACACCTTGTTATACAACCATGGATGTGTCTGTCCGTTTTCTTCAATTTCTCATTCATTTCAATGACGGGGCCCCTAAAAGTGTATCAAGTGACTAACTGACAGAAAAGAAAAGACGGAATGCCTAAAAGCACCATTTTTGACGATACGATGCCATAGCTATTTAAAGAAGAACTTTAGAAGTGATTTCAGACCTTATCAAAAAACCTTGTGAAAATGTCTCAATGAGCTCTTAAATAAATGGGTATCAGTCAGAAGAATTGTATGAAGGAACTTCCAAGGCATTACAAATACACAACAGTGGCATTACAAAGAACTTGAAAGTGCTCAAAAGAAAATTGGTCAGGGAAGATGCCAAATTTTTGTGATGCAGGAATTTCTGGCAACTTTCTCTGTGTGACAACAATCTCCCGTCTTATTCAAATGTTTGGCGTAAATGTAAAAGCATCTGAGTTGATTATGTTTCACACAAACACTTTATATCTCCCGAACATGTGTTGGGAAATGTTATAGTTCAACTAAACCAATGTTGAACCTTTTGTTCTGAGTCCAAAAATGTATGTTTGGTGCAAACGAAAAAATTGCTCTTCACCAAAAGAAGACCATACCTAGAGTGAAGCATATTGATGGCAACGTCAAACTGTGCGGCTGGTTTTCTTCAGATGGCTTCAGCTGGAACCAAGGTCTTAGTCAAAGTGGAGGGAATTATGAGTAGTTCCAATAAAACAAGTCAGTATAAACAAAAGGCCTCCGGGCTTCTTCTATAAAGAAAAATAATGTCAATAAAAGCCTACTAGAACATCTGAACTTTATTTGTGGTTAACAACAGATGCTTTCAATGGTGGCAGGTGTGTTCTGACTCCCATTTAACAGGAATTTCAGATTTGTTAATTATGAAGAAAGCTCCAACATTTGCCCGATAGGCAAACTGCAGGGGTGTGTTGAATGTTGTCTGAGGTACGGATAAAGGGCGAAGTCTTTCAGGGGTCTTCATTTGAGGTCTGAGCTCAGGGCCACAGGTCTGCAGTCTTCTGTCAGACTCCGGTTGGAGCTCTTGGGGATTGGATGAGACATGATGTCTTCCACAGGGTTGGAACCTTCCCCAGATGCAGACTCATGTTGAAAACATGTTGGAAGGGCTCCCCCAGCTCCGCAGCTCACGCCTTCAGCATTCTTGGACACATTTTGCTTGGGCCTGCTGCTGCCTTGCCAGGGTGGAGACAGCTTGCTCACCGCTGACTTGATGTCTGGTGATGGTCAGGGAGGGGGAGGCTGTTGCAGTGTCAGTGTCCTCCCTCTGATTTATGCGGTGGGTGTTGAGGAGGTTGATGTTGTGTCACACCAAGTGTGTTTCCTTCCACTCGTGTCTAAACATAAATTCTTTGTGCTATTGGGCCACATTTTGAAAATCACCATACCACACTATTGGTGAGCCTTGGGCTGTTCTGTTTAGGTATTTTATCTTGAATGTTGCAATACATTGCTCTATTGTTCACTTGACTGCTTGGTTCAAATTAATTTAAAGTTGGGTTATATGTTTTCAAAATGTCATTTTCCACACTGAACATTTTAGGTAAGAGGCTTGAAGTATACAGTATCTGCCTCATGCTCTCGTCATACACGACTCAGTCTGGAAATACAAGAAGGGTCACCGATGGTGTCGTGGTACATTCGCTTGGCTTGTCTGTGGGCAGCGTGGAATCGGTTCCCGCTCAATGAGGGGGGTGTATGCAACTGGCTGGCGACCAGTTTAGCGTGTAGTCCGCCCAAAATCAGCTGGGATAGGCTCCAGCACCCTTCCACGACCCTGTACAGGATAAGCGGTGTTTAAGATGACACACACAAATTCAAGAAAGCTCAGCTTCTGGCCCGTGGAATCCATGGTTTGCAACATGCTCATGGCTGTACGGTAAATTTTAACTCATTCTAAATGGCATCTCACACTTTTTATGTTGCACTTGTGTGCATTTGTCATCAACTAAAAGGTTTTAAGTTGTTTTCCAAAATTAATAAACACATATTATAATATTAATGTCGGCATTATTTAGTTTTTTGGGAATCTTTAAAGTTTTTGAATGATTTTACCACAAACATTTTTATCTCCTGTTTACACAAAAGATGCAGTTCTATAGTTTGCATGTTGTTCCCTTAATGCAGTGCTTCTCAATTATTTTTTGTTACGCCTCCGCTAGCTAGAAGAAAACAATTCGCACCCCAAGCCCATCACCCACTCTCCGCCGCAACTATAAATAATAGCTTTTTTGTTGCAAAACAAACCTACACCGTAGAGATAATACCCGTGGCACACATGAGGCAATGAAAGCGCCACTGCCAACTACTGGAGTGGATGTGCAATTACACTTTATTGTAGTGTGGCGGAAAAAAAGCATGTTCCCCAGGACCACACATGCTCCCCTCAGGGGCACTGCCTTAATGTGTCGAATGTGTGAACCGTGACCAAGGGACATACAGAAATGAGGAATGTGCCTTTAAGCCCCCTAATTTTAGGCATTTGAACCATTGCAATGAATTGTAAAAATGCTGGGGGGGGGGGCTCCAATATTACAGCATAACAACTCTTCACTACACTGTGGTCAGTCTCACGGTGCCAGCGGCCAGCTCCTACTTGGACTCTTGACATTACAGTGTAATCCCACTGACTGGCCAGAACAGTAAACTAAACAGTTGTAACCGCACACACACATACATACATACACTCACTGAGGGATATGTTTTGACTCCAACTCAGCAATAATTAGTCCCCAAATGGCAGTTGACATTATATCTTATGCGACGGACTGAGCACCATTACTGCTGCGCTCATGTTACTCGCTGCCAGTCGTTGTTATTACAAAGGCGCACTGACACACAACAACCGTGTTTCTCACCATGGAAACATATAATAACAGTGCTTTGACAATGGATTGGAACTAATTTCACTTCATAATAAGTGAATATTGTGCGTCTGAGAATATACTGTAATTCATTTGCAACGTTTAAGTTAATTGTTTTTGACTCATGGTTTTGATGAATTATGTTGTTGTCTGTAATTTCTGATACGCTCAATATAATAATAAAAGAAAAATAAATAATATTAATAATAATGATAATAATAATATGGCTCGCATGGTTTATTTTTTTCTCCTTCAATGGTACATGTGATCATACTTTTTCTGAAACCTTCTTAGATGTCTTAGATCAGTTTGAAAACTTTATACTCTGAGAATGTGCCTAAACCTTTTTTTCTCCCTTAAAAAGCAAATACATTTAACGGGGCACATGTTTCTCATCAGTGTATTGTGGTCGCCGTATACTATAATGTTGAATATCTTTTTAAATCAGCACGATCCATATATATCTTTAATACGATTGTCACTGAGCCCTTGTTGTCAGCCACTCCAAACTGTGCGATTAAATTCAATTTGCAAATTAGTGTTCTGCTCTTATCCTTCCCAAACTTTGGAATGGGGACATAGTTTCCTCATCTGGATCCTCTTAAAGACGCTGTAATCATCCCAGCAGCTGTGGTGTTTCTAATTGAGATGGTTGATAACCTCCCCCACCAGCCACAGCCAGGCTCAATAACCATGACATAATCTGTCATTACAAGGCAGCGATGGAAGAAGCTGTGGAAAAAAAGAAAATCCCACATTTCTAGAGCTTCAAATTACCACATTTGTTTATTTGCAGGTCTCTCACTTTCCAGTCATGCAAATATGTGTTTGGAAAACAGATTTACTCACAAGAAAGACACATGCACACAAAATCTCCCCCTTGCCGTGAACTTCAGAGCATCACAGCCTCTGTGCTAAAATGGGAGATGACTGGAAAAAAATGAAAATACATGTCATTAAATAAAAATCCGAAGCAAAAACAAAACAAGTGGTTTCAAAAACAATTACCTCCTGAAATTAATAGTTATTTTTCCTTCATGTATTAGAAATCATCATTTAGGTCTTGTTACTTGCTTACTTACAGTAATTGCTCATTTCAAAATAAACATGGGCCTACCCTCTTAACGTGACCTTTCTTTTCTCTCTAGGGTGATTCGGTACCAGGAGGTGATGATGGTCCTTTTGCTGACACGGTGACCCTGGAGCAGAAAACTAGCAGCATTGGAGGGACGAGTGGAAAAGTCAGCCTTTGGATGCAGTGGATGTTACCCAAGGTTACTGTTAAACTCTTTGCTCCCGACACAGCAGCCGTAAAGACAGGTATGTCTTTTTCTAAATCATTCGCACTATTACTGTTTAGAGTCTCCAAAACAGAATGTATACTTCCTAAATCTAAAGGTCTATAAAACACATTGAAAACAAATGAGATTGAATAATTTATGCAATAGGACCGAGAAGTTAAACTTTTGCTGTCTTAATATTTAACTCCTGAAGGTTAAGAATAGGGGAGTAGCTGGGGAGGAAGAACATTTATGGAAAATAACTTTAAATAAATGGGTGATGAATCCAAGTGAGCTCCGTCAAGTTCCTGTTCAATTTATTGTGATGCTGAAAGGCTTAATTTACTTTCAATGTATGCCTCCTTTATTGAGCATCTACCTTCCAGATTTAAAAATATGCAATTTTTTATTGCCAAAATACCATTTTGAGGGCACTCTGAAGAGGCACTGAGTCACAAAAAATAAAAAAAGCACATTCAAATCAAAATATCACTTGGTTCACAAAAAGAGGAATGTGGGTTTACTTCCAGCAAGATCCCCTGACTAATACCGGGGTCAATATTGTCACTGTCCCAGGGCACCACGTATTTCATGTTTCATTATTCAGCAATATTTGATAAAAAAAAAAAATAATAAAATACTCATCCGCCTGCTCCTGGTCCGGTTCTCTGTCAACCCATTGTGGCCCGCCAATCAAAAAGTTTGCCCACCCCTGCCTTAGAGTAATGCTCTGAATGAAGGTCATAGTTGCCATCCTGCAATAGAGGCCGAGTATTAAGTCTGCTCAACCTTTTCCAAAAAGTTATCACAATGAAATTAGAGTCGGAGTGTGAATAGCAAATTTCAGCAAATAAATAAATCTGTTTGCAATTACCTATATCAAGAGTTAAAATTGTAAATATACTACAGACTGTAATCCCAAAACACTTTATCAGCATAGAAACACCAAAAAATTCTAACATTGTTGCACCCTTAAAAAATGCAATACTGTAACAGTTTTGAGCTTAGGACACTCATACTTAATGTACACTACCTGTATGTACGCGTTGATGATGGTGATGAAGAAGTCAAGTCCAAGTCCATTTTAGATTAATCATCATTTGACTGTATAGCAAAGCACAGGGCTTACCTTGATGGCGCCGACTCTCTTGGGGCGGCCTGTACTAGTGGGAAGGTTTGCGGCTTCATTGGCCCGACATTATATAGAAGCGTTGCACTCTGGTGTTTACTGATCCAAAATCGCTGGATCAGCACAGTGACGGCACGAACTGGTGGTCGTAGATAGATTTAGCGATGTTCCGCTGAGCTGTTGTTGCGGATTCTTCTGGTTTCCATGCAGACTGGTGAAACTAGCGTGAATAGGCAACATTTTCTGAGTAACAGAGTCTAGGTTCCCCATAAAATCTGATTCTCCGCTAGCTCCACTTCAAAGCACTGAGCAAAGACATTCATCCACATCAGACCACGTTTGGCATCTATGAGCTGCTGACGCCTGCTTGAAGCAACTTGGGCGCGTTCTTTTCCACCAAATATGCACAAAAGCTGACAAGTATTGTTTTTTCAATGTAACAACCCGCTAGGAACTTCTGTGTTTCTCAATATCACCACAAGGCAACACTAACAACATGCTTGAAGTCCGTTTTCCCAAGCCGCTCTTTGACTGTGGGACTTTTTTCAGTGGAAACAATGACAACGATCTGCTCAGCTCACAGACTTGCTTCACTACAATTTTAATCAGTTTGTTGAACGAGAAACTCATTTTTGCCTGTGGTAGGTAGTTTACTTTTCACACAAGATGCAGTGAGGAATGCACACAGTATGTGTACAGTACGTCGGTCTAAATGCGAAGTCTTTATGAACAATCAGTGTTGGGTGACATGCACATTCCTCGTTTTGGCAAGCTGAGGTTGTATTGCGCACTCAAGTCATTTCGCCTTCTTACTCATTCTCTCGTTTTCCAATGTGGTTCTCTGTGCCAGCGTGAAAGTATGACCATTGAAACGAAAACTATAAGCGCCCCTCCCATCATTAGCAGTGTTCCATCTTAAGGATTCATGTGCAGCCAAGCATTTTGTAATGCATGTATGTCAGCACTTGCAAATGTCACATGAAAATATGAAAAACAATACCTTTTTTTTTTCTGGGTTCCCCAACAGAAGTCTGCGTTGTCAGTGAACTGGAAGACTTGAGTGCCTCGGTTGACATCCAGGATGTATACACCAAGATCAAATGTAAAGTTGGCAGTTTCAACATTGACCACTACAGATGCAGGTGGAATATTGTTAGCACACACACACAAACATACACACACAGCATTTCTCTCCGCGCATCCATCTTCATGGAGAAAGTAACCATCAGCACTTAAAACCCAAGTATTAAAAAAATGACACCCCCGCAAAAGGCACACGCCCACAAACTTTAGCGCCATTGCCAATAACACTTTTCTGTTCCCGTTCCACCTTCGTGAGGGGGACTTTTGGGATTATCACCCCAGCGTCATCGTCTTTCCAGACAGCTTGAGACCAAAAAATTGGATGGACGATTTGACTCTGCTTTGGGCTGGCCCAAGTCTGACTCACAGAGCAGATGAGTTCAGTTAGGCCATCAGTCATTTTATTTGCGCCTGTGGTGTCTGAATTGATTCATAGAAACATTAACACACACTGGAGGAAAACCGCTTGGCGTTGTTCCATGACATCCTATTATATAGTAATCTTTCTCCAAGTCAAGTTGCATTTGGAATTGTGTGATTTAACTTCTCCACAGTAATTATCAAAGCCAAACAAACTGAAACTGGGACAAAATTACAGTCGATTTGTAATTGCTGTTTTTCTTTCCACATTTGCATGTTTCCAGTCTCTTTCTCGTTGACTTTTTTCCAGCTCGTCCTAATCGCATTTAGATCGTTGTTGGACTCCGTAATTCAAGAGTGCCCACTATGTACAGTACGTGCCTGAGGTCCACTTAGCAGGAGGCAATTCCCGCCTGCCTTAGTCTAAGACGGTAACAAACCCAGCTTCTTGGATCCCGTAGCCCATAATGTGTGTGTGTGTGTGTGTGTGTGTGTTTCCAGTTCAGTGTGCTTACATGCCTGTGTAAATATGTTCTTGGCTTTAAGTGCCTCCTTCTCTCATCGAGCCAGACAGTGAAGTGGGGATGGAACCTCCTTGCATCGAGTCCACATTGAAGCCTGTCATTTGCAATGAGTTGCGCGAACCACCAAAATGATAACAGAAAAGAATTCCGATTTGCCAGATTTTGAAATCACCTTAGCTGCTTCCAATTTGCTTTGTAATAGTCTTATGTGTTACTTACTAGCCAGAGGGGAATTGAAACAACTGACTTGGCTTTAAACGTAAACATCAAACTTGTGTAGACCTCCCTGTTTTTTTTTTTTTTTTGTGGTCATTTGAGTTTGATTCCACCAGGCAAAATGTGTTCCATTAGGTTTTCTCCACCACACCAAGCCAGGACAGTGTCAGTGGTGAGATTTTTCCAGCGTTCAGGTGTCATGGATGATTATTTAATCTTACCTCTCTCCACAGGTGTGTGCCCAATTTTCCCAGTTTCATCTTTTGGTTCATCCATGCTTTTGCAAGAAGATAATGGTCCAATTTTAACATTTTCCAGTTATTTCTGTTTAATGCGCATTAATAAACACGCTTTATACTGACCAGAGTTTTGGCAGGAAGCATCGCTCCACAATGTAAGCCAGGTAACATCAATGTTTGTTCAGGACCTAGTGGAGGCTCTGCGGGCTCCTTGCCCACTGTAATCTCTATCATCCACATATACGCGAGAGCCCTCTGGGATGGGAGTCCATATTCATCATTCGGAACAGATAATTGTTTGGTATTTCTGCACCCAGCCCAGTTTATTTGTGCGCACTGGGTTGGTTTCTATTAAACCTGACACAAGAAAAAAATCTCATCTGGCTCCTAATGTCTCACTGCTGGAAAATTGTAAAATGGTTAGTTTAGTTCAGTCTAGTGCTAGAGGCACATGCATCCATGAAGCTTCATTTTAATTAAACATTGTGAAGAACACGGAGGAGTAAAGGAAGGAGTGAGAAGAGACAGAAAGGCTCATCAAAGTAATAGCAACATTTATATGTAGTTTTGGGACACATTTACAGTAGGAAAGGGGTTACAGTAAAGCAGAACTTAAAAGACATTCATACCAACCCTTTTTACCATGAAAACATTTTGTGAATGCTAAAGCAAGCAAAATATGGTTTTAATTGAATAATTAAGAGCAGCGCTTTGCCCGTTGGCATTTTGGCTAAGTGGGAGTGGCTCTAAATGTTTTCTCTTAATTTCTAAGTTATTACAAAAAAAAAAAAATGCAGACATGCCCTCTTAAAAAAGAAAAAAAAAACAAGAGCCGTGAGGCACGTATTTAATAGTCAGTCGCACAGATGTTCGAATCAGACCGAGTCATAGATGGGAAACAAATGAGATGAACACTCTTTATCATAATGTTGATGACTTCACTGTGTGATTTTTTTTTTTTCCTTTACAGGTGCTCTCTGTTTCTGATCCACAACAATAATTAGATGCTAGAATTAATTTCTGGCTTTCCTATCATTTGCTTATCTTGTGACTGTTGCTGTTAAAATGCTATCCCGGTTGCAATTAGATATGCATACATACGTGCAACACCTCACGCTGTGATTTGTTTATCCCAAAGATGGTTTAAGTTCTCCCATTAAAGAGATACCATCAAACTGCGGCCCAGTCATATAATTAATTCCAGATGCCCCATTAAATCTTGCCAATGTGTGGTGTGTGTCTCCAGGCCAGGTCAAGGCTGGCACGCTGGCCTTTATGAAGGACTCCTTCTTCAGTGCAAGGAGACAGCTGTGGTGAGGCCCTGCCTGTCTCAGAGCAGCCAGCGTTAGGCCTCCTAATAATGTGTCTCTGCCATTCTGTTCCTCGTAATCAGAGTTCTTATTATCTGCTCATGCTGGACAGACAGGAAAAGACATCATGATTCTGGATGTGACTCAGTGTACCCAGACATGTTGCATTGAGAGCCACCCTAAAAAAAAAAAAAAAAAGAATAACACAAGAGCAGTCTGACATGAAGTGAAGACTATGGCATCCCCTGTCTCTCCAGTGGTTCTGATTGTCTTCATAATCAAGTGGATGGAATCTGGTGACATGGGCCTCCATTCTTTTGTTGATTCAAGCTGATACTGTAGATGGTCTTATACTGTTAACATATGCTGTATCTTGAAATATGTTTTGAATTAACAGTCATAGTCACTATCCAATCACGTTTGTCATGGATTGAATGCACTTTACTTCCACAAAAATGCCAATTTAACAGCTGCATTCATTTTCTGCTATAGTGTATGACCATTGCACAGTATTTCTGCTGGTTCGAGATGGCGCATTTTGGTTTTACTGATTAACTCTTACCATGTTTTCGCCAACTATCTAAAGGACACAATTGTGTGAACTTCAATGAACTCGAGTCAGCATCTCTGTAATGTTGTTTGCTGTGTTTCTTTCCGATCACGCAGACTTATATTTCCTTCCTCTCGTACTCTTGTCTGTCCCCTTGTGCACCTATTGTGTCTTTCTTCACCTCCAGTACGGAGGAGGGTGTTCCGCAGAGCTGTGGAGGAGTGGTCCTCTCTTGCACTGACAAGCTGAACAGGCGCACTGTGTTGGTTCGACCGGTCAGCAAGCAAGATTCTTTCAGCCAATTCTCTGGCTTTTTCCCTCCTGTAAGAATATGGCTCGGCTGCTTTGTAGCTTTCTCTGCTATGCTTCATCTGTAGTGGCTTAGGTTCTGTGCGTTCCTCAGAGATGTTTTGGCAACCAGTGCTTTGAGAATTTTCTTTGAAACTTGCCAGCTATAAAGTGTATTCCAAGCACTTCCACTTAATTCAAATCAGTCACATATGATTCTAAAGCGCTATAACTCTTGAGATGATATGACACTCTGAGGAATGCAAGGTTCTTTGCTTCAATTTTTGCAGAACACAACACGTAATTGTACAAAGTATGTTTTATGCTGCTTTTTTTTTTCTTTCAAATTTGCAGTTAGACAGTGATTTAAGATTAGTTATCTGTTAGTGAGTGTTTTGGAAGACACAACATTGTTAATGTTAAGTTGGAATATATATTTTACATTATGGTATAAATGCATAGTTTCACAACAAGAATGTATTTTCTGAGTTCACGTATGCAATCTCAAAAATTTTTTTTTAGATCATTCTGCAGTGGACTGTATACAGTTATTCCCCCAAAAATTATTTAATGTTTTTATTCAACAAAATTATTTACCTCCTCAAGGTTCAACACACAGCAATTCATAATGACAGTGTGTGTTTTTTTTCTGCTATTATTCAAAAATAAAAACCTCAATGTACATTAGTATTCACAGCCTTTGCTACAAAGCTCAAAATTGTGCTCAGGTGGATCATGTTTCCACTGATCATCCTTCAGAGGTTCCTAGAGCTTAGTTAAGAGTCCAACTGTGGTAAATCAACTTGATTGGACATGATTTGGAAAGGCACACACTTGTCTATTTAAGGTCCCCCAGGTGCTAGTGCAGGTTGGAGCACAAAACAAACATGATGTCAAAGGAATTTTCTGTAGACTTCTGAGACTTCTGATTGTCTCGATACACAAATATGGTTAGGGTCCAGGAAAAAAAAATACTTTGAAGATTCCAATGAGCGAAGTGGACTCCATCATCCTCGAATGGAAGAATTTGTGAACCAACAAGACTTTCTTTGAGCTGGCCGCCCGTCAAAATTGAGCAATTGGGGAAGAAGGGTCTTAGTCAGGGCGGGAAGATGACCAAGAGCCCGTTCCTGGAGAGAGGAGAACATTCCTGAAGGACAAACATTTTTGCAGCACTCCACCAATCAAGCCTGGATGTTAGTGTAGCCAGGTGGAAGCCACTTCTTAGTAAAGGGCGCATGCCAGTCTACCTAGAGTTTGCTAAAAGACACCTGAAGGACTCTCAGACCACAAGAGAGAGAATTCTGCGGTCTGATGAGACAAAGGTTGGACTCTGGCATGAATGACAGGCAAAAAGTTTTATGGAAACTTGGCATCATGGATGCTATGTCTGCAGTGAAGCATGGTGTTGGCAGCTGTGGGCATGTCTTTCAGTGGTAGGAAATGGGAGAATAGTCAGGATAAAGACATCCTGGATGGATCTAGATGGCTCAGGAGACTGTTGACCTTCCTACCGGACAACAGCCCTAGCACATAGCCAAGGCTACAAAGGAGTGGCTTCAGGATAACGCTGTGTCTTTGAGTGCCCCAGTCGGAGCCCAGACTTGAATTCGATCAAACCTCTCTGGAGAGATCTGAAAATGGGTATCCACCAATGTTCCTTGTCCAACCGGATTGAGCTTGAGAGGTGCTGCAAAGAGGAATGGGCAAACCTGCCGAAAGATAAAAGATAAGTGAGCCAAGTGGCATCATATTCCAAGTGTATTGAGGCTGTAATTGTTGCTAAAGGTGCATCAACAAAGTATTGAACAAAGGCTGTGAGTACCTATGTACATGTGCTCTCTTGGTTTATATATTTATAAAATTTGCCAAGTGTTACAAATATTAAGACACAACAAAATTGTGAAGTAAAAAGGGAAATTATGCGAATACTTCCAGGATGCACTGTAGCATTATTACCCAGGTTTCTATACTCATTTGAATTAGCTTATTTCAAAATTGCCTTACTGCATTTTCAATTTAATCTTAAAATCGTATTTATTGGTATTTTTTTAGCTCATTAGTCAATGTATTTAATTACTATTGGTTGCACCGTATTTAGATAGACATGATTCTAGCCGTGTTGCAGTCATTATTTTTTTTCCGCTCTCTCACCACTGGCCAGACGGCAGCCAAGGTCTTGGAAGGCTCTCATCAGCAACATGGATTCTTGTCCATTACCTACACCCAGGCCGTCACCAAAAATGTTCGCCATAAACTTACCACACGGCCTGAGCGGCCGGCACGCAGTGCTCCTACAGCCGGGCAGCGGATTACTGCTGATCCACTAGCAGATGGTTCACCTCAGTACCTGAGAGAAATCCTTCTGACAGCTCAACCGTTTGATGTTGTGCTGTCCTGTCCTCTGTTAACTACTGTAGTTGGAATATTTCAGGTAGGAAATTGTTGAATGTTCAATTAAAAAAAAATTTTCATTGAAAATGATGTTGTCAATCTTTTGATTCATCCCAAATTGATAGACAACAGTACCAAGACGCTACAGAGACCGGGGAAAATCAGCAGGACAGCCAATGAGGAACCACACATTGACCTCTCGGTGTTTGCCTCTCATCTACATCAACACCAATTTGATCCGGGTTTTCTGCCCGAGAGCACCTGACAAAACTTCTACTCCAGGTACAAAAAAGTCATTGGAAGACATGTAAGTCTAATTTTTAATATTTAACAAGATATTTACAGCTGTTCATTGTGTGTTTGAACAGATCTGCTTGCAAATAAAGAAGACACCTTGGTTTTAAAGTTGGGTTCCCTTAGCATGGCTCCTCAGGCTGATAACCCCCTTACCCGTACGGTGCTACGCAAAGACCTCTACCAGTAAGTGAGAAACCTTCTTGAACTGTTGGACTAATCGTTCATGCAGATGTTTGCCATATCCTTTCGTGTGAACAACTGAGCCTTGTAGGGATGTCCTCTCAACACGATCATGACACTCACCTGTTGCCAATTAACCTGTTCACATATGACGAGATCCTAACAGGTGTTTTTTGAGCATTCCACAACTTCCAGCCTTTTTTTTGCCTCGGTCCCAAGTTTTTAACAACACTCAATATCTTTTACATTTTACATAACTTCATGTTCTAACTTCATTGGAATTGGTATTTTGTATTTCTTCTACGAGCTGATTGTTGATTTATTACAATGTACAGCAGAGACACTGATGTCATACGAGAATTAAAGTCCAACAGCCTTAGTGTGGCTGATTGATTGAAAAGTTTTGTGACAAAGACTAGAATCTGTTGTTAGGCAGATATTTTCCGGGTACCTTACAATAAGTAATGAGTCTCGTGAGTGTTTCCCCTCACTTATATATTTCCCAACACAGCTGGTGGCTTCTCCACGTAACAGTTAAGCTGCATCAGCAATGACAAAACACAATGAATGACATCTTTAGGGTCTGCAACGTCTGCCAGCTCAAACAAAAGACTCATATGGTTGAAAGCTGCTAGGCCGGGAAAATCTGAACTTCTAAAGGGAATATTTCGGCAGAAAACATATTTCCCTGCTATAGGCTGTGTTGAGTATCTGGATTGTGTCACAGCTGCCTGGAAACCACAGCCCCACATTGTGTCTGTGAAAAAGCATTTGTTTGAATGGGCAGATATGTTGCTGGCAAACATATGTAATGGGGGGGGGGGGGGGGATAAAAGTGATGCCTAATGCTTTGTGCAGCTGCAAGTAAGATGTGTGCTGACACACGACGTAATGTGGAGGGAAAAAAAAGGATGGATGACAACACTTGCTTCAGCCAGCGGGAATGTCTTAAAAAGGGAAAATGTAAGCAGCAGGCAGGCAGAGAAGGTCTATGCTCAGTGGCATGCCCGCCAACCTGAAACAGATATTGAGAAGTGCACGCATGGCATTGATCAGTTACCATAGCTACTGTTTTTACTGCCTTTTGTCAGGTTCCTTCTTTTTCGGTTCAACCTTTTTTTACAAGGGATGTTTTATGTTTGTTGATGATGAATGTTTGGTCATCATATGCTTTGGTGCCACCTAAATGTGTTGGCTATGTTGTTATCTTGTCAGATGGTGAGTGATGATCTTGTAAACATGCAAGTAAACTGGTGAGGGAATCAAAAGAGTTTCTTCCCTCTAAAGTGCCTTGCAATTTCTCCCTGTATTGGCCCGAAAAAATCTGCCTCTGGTAGTTTGAGGCTCTGCGGCTGTGTTGCCACATTACCGCAATGATAATGATGGGCTCATCTAAATCTCCACTCTGACCTCTGCACACACTATATTGACCAAATGCTTCTATATGCTCTTCCGGTCAATATATGATCGACTCAGTAAAGTGCACATACCATTCATAATGTTGTGCATATACTGCGATGTATGCACCACATACAGATTCATGTTTGCGCCCACACCGGTAAGCATGCGTGTGTGTGCATGTGTGCAAACAAACCACATTTGGACTCACCACTTCCCTTTGGGTTTGAAACTCAGGCATTATGTCAAAGTGCTTGGTGTGAATATTTTTCTTGTCCTAACCCGGCATTATCTTCCTCACTACCTTCCTTGGTCATGTGTGATGCATCAAGTCCATATGATTGTTAATGTTTCATTACCAAGAATGCATGTGCTTTGTTTGTGCTGAATCATGGTGCATTTGATCCCCCAAGTCATGTAAAGTAAGTCACAGTCGATGGGCTGTGATCATGTAAACATGTGCGTGTTTACAAACTATAACCATATGTGGCTGCAAACGGCACAATATGTGCCAGTAGCTATTTGCTGTAACCCCGTATAAAGCGCACCTCTAATTACATCCGTTGACATAACTGAATGACTAATCCGAGCTACAGCTATGGTGTTATTGTCTCCTGCACATGAAATTGGTTAGAATGTCTAACACAGGGTTTGATTTTTAATGCCACCCTGAGAGACGAGAGGCCGGCGAAGGCTGAGGAGAGAGTTGGTGTAAACATTCGGGCAGCGCGTATCTAGATGAGGCTCCGCGAACGCTATCTCCAACTTCCATTTCATGATGAACATTTTCAAGTGCACTTCAGCCTCTCCAAAGGAGGCGAAATAAACCTGTGCCTCGAAGACTGCCGGCCCAAATTGGTATTCACTACACGGTTCATTTGGGAGCAGTTTTCGGTTTCATTTGATCACGTGATGTTGAATTTAGTTTTTATAAAAGAGGAGAGGTCCCCAGCGGCTTCTCTGCTAAGCAGGAATTATTACACTGGCCTCAAGGCTTCCCCTTTTTCTTCCCTCTCCATCTTGAGCTCACAAGTCCGCTGTCAATTTACACAGCTGAAATCATTTTCCTGTCTTGAAAAATTGTGCATGAGTACTGGTCCGAAGAACGTCCAGCATCCATTCAACCGTGCCTTTCATGTGGTTTGGACCTTTTCTAAAATCACACACATCTTTTACTCCCCACTTATGTGCGATTTTTTTCTTCATTTAGTTTTTTGGCGGCTTATGGAGCACCCGATTGAAAGCTTCTCGTTGGGTCACAAGATTGTTTGACGGGATTTCAAGTACCCCGAAGGTGGCCACACAATGTCGCATGGTGTCACATGGTGTGTTTGCATGCAAAATGCACTTTGAGTGGTTTTAAATCAGGTTTGTGTTGTTGTTTCTGGCCCGTGATTATTGATTATTCACAGTGGAATTTTGAATTTTGGACATTTGATCAAAAAAGCTGCATTGCTTCTTTCTCTTCAGAAAAAAGAAAAATCTGTTTGAGGTACAAACCGTCACAGCTATATAATCCTTAATACCCGTATCGGAAAGAAGTTTATTTTATTGTGTAGTATGCCAAAGAAAATATTGGTTAGCCAAAGAAAGCCCAAGCTTTTCTAACAACTATGTAAGGGTGTACTCGTTTATGTTGAGCACTGGATTTGTGCGTGTAGTCGTGTCTTAACCATCCTGCACATTTTCCGACAACTCCTAAATGACACAGCTCTAGATTCCATCACATACCCGTTACCTCATGGTCTGTCTGAGAGAGACCAAAGGAGCATCCCGCTGTGCCTCAAAATATGTGTTTTGTTATTTTGTTTTCATTGGTGCATATGTCTGCGTTTCCATGGTAACAGAGGGGAAGGCCGCGGCTGCTGCTTCTGCTGCTTCTGCTGCTGCTGTGTCAGTAGTTAGAGAAAGCAAAGCCAAAACGATGTACTGTATCTACAGACGGTATTTCAGTCTCTATTTTTGTCCTTTACTCTTCCGCTATAAGTTTCGCACCTTTTTCTCCTCGCTAAATGTCACTGTTGTGCCATATTTTCTCCGCTCGATTATGTGTGTGTTCCAAAGTATATTTTATGACTTGGAAATTGTTGTGTCCAATGAGACCACTCTGATGCTTTGGAAGCTCTTTGTAGACTGTGGATTGTGTTATAAAATGTGACTACAAAAATGTCAATAACGTCTCCCGTCATACATCACATAAGTTTGAATGTGATTTGTTAATTCAAACAAATTGTACAGGGGCGGACATAATCAAGCAAGTTGATAATTGGCTTGTGATGTCCATGTCCCCTTAAAGGAAATCACCTATAGGAGATACTGCAATTTCTCAAAATGAATGTGCGGTTTTGTTTTGTTTTGTTTTTTTTTACTATAAAACGAATGGGCTAGTATGGAAAAAAACACATTTGAAAAACGTCGGGGTTGTGAGAAAGGTGTAGTGTACTGTCATTCCAATTTGATATTTAATGTCTAATGTTACAAATGTACATGTAATAATTTGATAGTTTTGACATAATTCTTCCATGTACCTGAAGTCTAATAGTTTGTTCTAAATCTTGCTTTTCACGTGCCAGAAAATGGAGTTAGTCACTTGTTTCTATCCTCAGAGCTTCTGTAGTTTTGAGAAGTATGTTCAGTAGATTATGTAAACTTTTACAGCTTGTAAGTCACGTCAGCTGAAAAACATGCCGACAAGGGAGCAATGTTGTGGAGGTCAATGTTCCCATCAAACGCAATGCATGGACATTGAACTGATTTTCTTTCATTTAACTTTTTTTTTTTTTCCTAACACCAACAAATGTTTTTTTTTACCTGTGAAAGGTTACACCTGGTTCCCTTGTTGTAATTGTATGTTATCTATCAATTCTGTGAGCGGTGTCAACCAGCAATTTCACAGCCCTCTTGCCTCAGACACATTTAGTGAACAAATCCTTTTTCGGTTTAGTGAGATAACGTGAAACACGCAGGTCGCAAAATAGGAAGCGATGGCGGCTCCCATTATTGATAGCTAAGACTGGTGCACTCGCGAGACATGAGAACTACTCCTAACACAAAAAAATGTGTATCTGAACACAAGAAATCTGAATCTATCAAATTACTATGCCGATAATATTTAATAATTATTCTTGAGAAATAACAGTAATTATTATTTAGTCACCTGATAATTATTAGTTATCAACATGGGCCTTTTGCACCCGTTTGCCTTAATTAGTGATTATTCTGTCATCACGCTGTACTTCCCAGGCTTACTAAACTGTAATGTTTAATATCTTCATAATTTTTTTTATTTAAAAAAAAAAAAAAAAAATTTTACTTCAGTGTTGTTTCTTTCCGGTGTTGATAGTAATGGAGTTACTTAGATGCAGTATGGGCATCTAAGCATGTGGTACTTTCTTTTGTTGTGTGAATGACAGCGCAGCTGTAACAGATATGCCGCTCGCAAAGTTAACGTCAAAGTCAGATAAAGGAGTTAAATAAAAAATTGGGCACTTTGAGGTGATTGGACACATACCTGTTGTCCTCTCTGAGGAAGAAAGTATAATTGTCTCAATTTGTCTGTGCGACAACCACAAGTGTTGGAATGCCGCTCTTTTTGTAAGGTCTCAGCTGCCCATCCCATGTCTACTCCTCACATCTTTCCTTTGCTCTTAAAACCCAGAATTCCCAGAAAATGATTCATTAGATGCTTCAGTGCACACTTGCTTCATCACTTTAGTTTGCTGCCAAATTTCCCCATTTGTTTACACCAGCAAAAAGTGTGTCAACTCTGCTACACTGCTGCAGTGGAAAAGCACTTTTAGGCCACACACAGTGACGACCTGGACTTGCATTTATATACATTGATTTTGGAGTTGTTTTGAAATATTTCTGGGCTGCAATCTAATGATTACTGTAAGCCCTTTCAAAGGGAGAAGTCCTTGTAATGACATACTGTACCAAATGTTTAATATGGTGTGCGTATGGTGTACAGTATATCACGGGTAGTCAACTAAAGTTAAACTCAGGCCCATCCAGACAATTTCTTTGAAGTGAAGGTTTGAAAGATCATAAAGTATCATTATTTAATGCGATATATACCAAAATGTACGGACTATAAGATGCTGCTTTTCTCCCAAATTGTGTACCCTATGGCTTTTAATGTGACGTGGGTGATTAATTCATAATTAATTAATGTTTACTGACGATCTGCAAGCCATTAATAAATGTACCTATAGTCTCGTCAGATCTGAGAAAGGAAATTACTGAACACGTCATGGTGGACCAATGAAACTATACGAGTCCGCCCTCATACTGAATATTCATCAGCTACTGTATTTGCGGTTAGAGTGCGCACGCCTGAGAGCGGAGCAAGCTTCCTAAAAAGAGCACTGTGGAAATCTGTATGCGTAGCAGTGCGCAGCTGTTTTAGGAGCATTTGAGAGTGAAGCGGAAAGAAGAATCTTGAGTTGAATTAGCATAGGGAACAAGTGCCATAAATACAGCTATCTATGCAGTGCGGACCCCGTCTGTCTGTTGTTTGCTTGGCAACCGACCCCCGTTGCTGGGAACAGACAACATGACAGCAAGTCTGACCATGGTGTGACATCACCTCTTTGATTTGTACAGAAATCCATGCGGACATCCCGTGCGTCTCTCCCACATGTAACAAACTGATTTCCAAAGGCTGCACTGCTGCACGATGAAGCTTGTGGGCAAAGTTGTCTTGACGACAGATCTCGGATACTACTGTGTAACTAGCTTCTTCTGTTTTCTTTGCAGCTATCCCATGTTATAAACGTGAAGCTATTGATATCAAGCGGCCAACGTATGTTCAACATTGTTTTCATGGCTAAATTTAGCTGTTGCGGCTTTTAATCAGGTGCGTGTTTGACAGTCCGCAAATTACAGTATGTAAGTAGCATTGTAGTCGTTTTCACTGCATTTAATTAAAACCTCAGTCAAATCAAATCAGTACACTTCAAAAGTTTGTATTGCTATCTGAATTGAGCATTGACAGTATATTTAACTGCCAAAAATTATCTTGGAAAATGTGACTAATGGCTGAACAAGGACCTCGTTATGTTTTTATTTATTTATTTATTTATTTAGTTATTTTGTTTATTTATTTTGTTTATTTAATTTCTTGATGTATTTATTTATTTTTTAATTTACAAGAAACTCATGTTTTATTTAAGAATGGTTCTCATTTGACAAAATCTGCCAGACTACCTAACTTTCCGAGCACAACTGTTTGATGATCTCTCATTTACAGTTTGAAATAATATCCACACAGCTTTTCAAAATCACAGCAAATGCATGCAAATAATGTGAGTGACTTCAGAAAAATAAATAAGAGGTAATATTTCGAATGTCCTCTCTTAGATGTTCACATGAAGAAGGGGTTGAGGGCATTGAGTGCTGTGTGTGCTGGTTGTTGCTCCAATGTGGGGACCTTGGCTGCAGAAGCTGGCTCTAGGGACGTTGAATGTCACATATATGACATGGAAGGTGCCTCAGCTGGTGTGTGAGGTTGTGGGCTTCTGTCTTAATTTTGTCAGCCGTGCTGGAGAGCGCCTCCAATGGTGACTCACAATATGTTGTGGGACTTCAAGGTTATGACGCCAATAACAGGGAGATCTGAAAGGATGTGATTGGGGTGATGGCCACATTGGTCTGAACTGGAGTTTGCCATAATGAACAGCATGTTTTTCCAGCATCATAGTGTGTATGTGCACTTGGCACCGGGACACCCTTGGCAGCAGTTCAATGTTGAACTTTGTTGTTGCGTCATTGGACTTTCAGCTACAGGTCTTGGGCACTCGCTGAGCTGTCAGATCATCACCACCTGGTGGGCTTACATGGTGGAGGAGGAGGCTGATGACGCCTGGCAGAATAAAAGCTATGAATGTTTGGGTGAGACCCTGTTACGAGAAGTCACAACTCCCACTTCTGCCTTAAAATTGATATAAGATATTCACTTGCCGCTTCCTATGCTGGCAGCGTTACACTACTCTTACTCCACGTGTTTGATAGTAAGTTACTGGGTAAATTTCAAGCCCCCATACAGCACCGGTACCGTACAAACAGAACCGCAAACTGGGATGGATGGGGCAAAAGGGCTGTGTGACATGGACATACGAGCGTTGGGGAGGAAGTATAGACTAGATCCATTATCTGAGCCGATCATCCTCACACGGGTCGTGGTCCTGCTGGAGCCCATCCCAGCCGTCTTCGGGCAGTAGGCGGGGTACACCCTGAACTCGTTGCCAGCCAATTGCAGGGCACACAAAAATAAACTCAAATCACACCTATGGACAATTTACAGCGTTCAATCAACCTACCATGTATGTCTTTGGACTGTGAGAGGAAACCAGTGTACATGGCAAAAACCCACCCAGGCACTGGGAGAACATATAAACTACACGCAGGAAGACCGGAGCCGGAATCGAACACCCCAGCTCTTTGCTGTAAGGCCACCGTGCCGCCGAGTGTAGACACAAGCACTCATTATTGTGACACCATCAGGGTTATTTATTTATTTATTTTTCATTTTAGTTCATCAGTGTATGTTAGTCTTCTTTAAAAACTGTGGTTTTGAATGAAGCACTTAAGAATTTTTCAGATAAAACAGCCAGCACGTTATATAGTATGTAAGCTGATCTCAATGAATGAAACTGGCTTTCACTGCGAGTGCCTCCAGAGAACTTTGTTTGTGGAGCTAATTCTATGAGAGGAGAACAGAGGAAACCCAAAAAATGTTAGTGGTTTTGAACTCTGATCTATGAACTACAGTGCCAATTTATTTAATAAAGGCAACCACTCAGAATGAGGCTATCATTCTTTTTAAGGGTGTACTCCACATTGTCTAGACTGACCACTAGTCATCCCTCTTTCTGTCTAACTTGAGGCCCTAAAAGTGATTTGGTCGACCTATTAAATTTGGCAAATTATTGCTATCAAATAACCTCACAGTATGTATCATACTGTGTCTTAATCATCTTTCGCTGTTGCTCTAATTCCACGGAACCCTCATCCTAAAGTTGTTGCGCAGCTCCTCATTGTGTTCAGCCAGCAGTCTGGATGCGAGCAGGGAGCTGTATACAGGGGTCTTGTGTTGTGGTGTCGGCTGACTTCTGTGTACAGCTTGTGGTTCATTCCTTAAATATCTGTGGCCTCTCTGATGTTATTCTCAGGCTCCTTAGCTCAATGAGATGGTTGCAACATAACACTTGTATTCCCCTGCTGGTTTTGCGATATTCCGGGAGATTAGTCAGAAAAATGTCCCTTGCTATGGTCCCACTTTGCATTGGATCGCAGTATTAGTTGAACCATTGTGATGGTTTCTGTGAAGGAAAAGGGGATGCTGGGATCTTGGAGCGTAACGCGGGACGTATCAAACAAATAAACCACATTAAACTGGTCCATTTGTTTTCATTCTTTTTGGAAGGAGCTGTTGGTCTTGGAACTTGCTCCAAAGTTTTTCCTCAGCCTGTGGTCTCTTAATTACCTTTGTAAGACTGAATATTTGTGGAATTTACGACTAACCAAAGAAGATTGATTCTTGTCATTCTGGTGACATGCTGATCTTTTCTGTAATCACACTGGGAGGTCGCCGAAGTTTTTGCAAGATAATCATTGGACTGAAAATGGTTTAAAACATCTAAAACTAGAATAACAGTCAGTACAGCAGCCCTTCGTCAAGGTTGAACTGTAACAAAAGACAAACATTATCGAGCCCCATATTTGTGTTTGTTTGTCCGACCACATCGTGGTGAGCTACATTTTGTGTAATCAGCAGTGTGCTCCCACAGTAACGATACGAAAGGTCTTAATTGTGAACCCACACACAAAGGCAAAACACAGGGATGTCTGCCCTACTAACAGTCAGCCTCTTAATGAAACAAAAGCCCACAATGGTCACTGAAATAACTTGAGGATAAGATAACCGTTATTCGTTCTACAACGGGGATATTTTCAAATTAAAGCCCATGAAAAATTGTGATGGAATAGAATAGCAAATATAAATCATCAGCATAGAAATGTACTTTATGAAACAGGCCTAGACAAAAAAGATGGTACCTTGAGAAATGATTGGGAATTAGGAAACACGAAGGTGTGTCCAAAGTACAATCCGGGTAAGTTTAAAACTTGTCATCTGTCGGTAATTGTGCCGTTTGGTGTTTTGGTTTGTACCACTCTGAACATGGACCATAGAACGCAAAGGAAAGAGTTGTCTCAGGAGGGTAGAAAGACAATTATAGACACACATGTTAAAGGTAAAGGCTATAAGAAGTCTCCTAGCAGCTTAATGTTCCTATAACTACCGTAGCAGATGTTATTCATAAGTTTAAGGTCCACAGGACTGTAGCCAACCTTTCGTAGATGTGGCCACAAGAGCAAAATCAAAGTCAAATTCAAGAGACGGAGAATACAAATGTTAATCACAGAGCCCAGGGCAACCTTTAGAGAAATGTAAGGTCAACTCCAAACTCCATAAAAGAGTCTATTGTGTGTTTTCTTGCATTACAGGAGGTGTACAAACAATTTTGTCCAACTGTTTATAATTAAAACCGCATAGGTGACATAAAATGTAA
The DNA here is from genome assembly GCF_059441095.1 of Idiotropiscis lumnitzeri. Lineage (NCBI taxonomy): Eukaryota > Metazoa > Chordata > Actinopteri > Syngnathiformes > Syngnathidae > Idiotropiscis > Idiotropiscis lumnitzeri. Next base: position 16,124,055 of record NC_142400.1, on the reverse strand, counting down.
AGTCAAAGTCAGTAACACTTCAAAATATTTGTTACGCACAATGGTGTGCTGACGGGACCTGCAAGGCCTTCATTGCTGGCCTAAATATTACCAGGAACACTGATCTCCATTTATAACTTGCATGAATTGGTATGAATTAATTTCCAACAATCTATTCTCGTAATTTCATAGCTAATGTCTTAGCTTCTGGGGACGTGCATGCCGCATAAAAAGTTATTGACAATAAAGAACAGAAAAGTTCATGCGATTTGTCCAAAGCAACTCCTGTTGTATAGCTCCCTCCTTTTAAGAATCGCAAATGAGAATTGTTCGGTCATGGAATTGAATGGAAGAACTGTAAACGGAATCAGAATTATCCAAATTCAAATTATATTTTTATTTTCGGTCAGAGGAGGAGGGGGAGCCTGTCCTTTCCTTTTTGGGGCGTGGCATCAGTCAAGCAACTACATTTGTAGTATCTCACATTTAAACTTTTCCGAGAAACGTGAGGCGACGCATCATTTCGCCTTCAGTGTTAACATTACATAATATATAAATAAAGTTGTATTGTATTGTATAATTTTGTCTACAATGCCGCTTTGTAACTTGGCCATTTTTACAAGCATACCAAAGAGCTCAACAATGTTGACTATCATTGTCAGCTCCTCTACAATCCATGTCATTCACACCATGGCCTTTAGTTTGCCTTTTTTTTTTTGTCCTCATCACTGTTTTACAGTGTGGCCTCCCACTATCCTTGTTTAGGGGATGCGCAAGGTGACAGACCTCATCTGGGAGCTTCCCGGAAACGGCGCTTGTGTTTTGGCATGCTGCTGTCAGTCAGGTTGGGCCACATGTTGACAGATGTTCGTGGGTTGACCACTCAGCTGTGCGACTATCGTAAAAGAGCCTGATCCAGGGGTTGAATGCTTGGCCACTGGACTGTGACCTCACTGGCCTCCTCTGTGTGTGTGAGTGTATCGACTTCATCCTGAAGCAGGATATGAGGCTCTAAGAATATACCCTATCACAAACTAGGAAGCCCAAGTGCAAAATGGGATACACACATTCTCCTGTCAGTGTGTGATGTGTGTGCACACAGCGGAAATAGTGTGTGCGTATTATTTTTGCGCTTGTGTGTTGTCAAACCCCAGCCTTGCATATTATGCTGTTTTTGTTCTTTTTCTCGCTGCGCATGACATGTTGATATTCTGGCTTCCTGTGGTTGGTTTGAAGCTGTCAGGGAGCCTCTGACTGGTCAGCCACACAGCGTATCACACACCAGGTGGTCGGCAGTATGTCGCCGCTAATTTCTTTTTTGGAAGATTTACCTTGGAATATCAGAAAGCGAGCAATTCATCAATATACAAAGCAAGGACTTAGAATATACAGTTCAGAGGTGTTCACATGGAAACATTCTTGTTTAAGCTTTGAAAGTGTGCGTGCGGTCAGCAGTTACCTGACTTCTACACAGTAGAACATCGCATCAAAGAAAAGACAATTGGAGGGCTGAAGCACGGGGCGGGGGGAACTGAAGCTCAAAAAAGAAGGAATGTACAGATGCTTTTAAATGCCCATGTGTGAAGCCACAAGCGTAGCTCTGGGAACCCAATGAGAATGCAGTGGTAATTGTCTAATGCTTGTGTAATGAGAGGCATATTACAACCCCAGGAGGTCCGACCAAACTCTAAAGAACCAGAAGCTGTGCTCAGAACTTTTTTCTAGCTCCAAGTCCTTGAGGGGGGTGTCGGACATTTACATTATACATGGCTCACTTCCTCTCTACAGTAGTATATTTGTCAGAGAGACTGCGGACGTCTGGCTGGAAAAATTACTGCAATGCATGCAGGTTTGTTTAATTGCATTTCATTACAGTTTCTAGCCAGATGCAATTTATAGTTAACACAACAGTAAAAACTTAAAGCAAAGCTGTAAACTATCATCATCTAGTTACTATTACTATTAGCATTAGTAATATATTTTTTTAAGTTTATGGGCAATGTAAACATATGTTAATCATTGTCAAAGACCTTAAAAAAATAATCTTCGACCAGATTTAGGTAAAAAAAAAAAAAAAAAATCCATCTGTACAGCAAAACATAAAAATAAACCGACATGTAACTGCTTGATTGGAGTAAACTCAAGAAAAGTTTTTTTTTAAATGGAATACTGACTCATAAAATACAGAACGAGAAAATCCAAATAAATGGATTAACAATATAAAGTTTTTACCTACATAAAGTGGCAATTGGATAATTGAAATTCTCTTGTAAAGTTCCTGAATTCATACTAGGGCTATACAATATGGCTGAAAAATATTTCACTATATACAAAGTAAGTATTTTATATGAGTCAATATCAATAAATATGTATTATTATTATTATTTTTATTTTAACTGAAAATAAGGACCCTGCTAAAAAGGCATAATTTAAGTAATTTTATTTGAATAAATTGGTCAATATAAAGATTAAATGAACACTTTTTTTAAACAATGTGCTTAGCAGGACAGGGTGGTTTGCTTAGAAAATGTGTGACAATATATACAAATATTTCATTTCAGTCAATATTAACAATTACAAAGTTTTAAAACCTTTTTTTTAAAAAAAAAAAAAAGGCTTATTTCGGAAGACGCTATGTCGTCGATGCAGTTACATTAACCTATTTTCGTTGTTCATCCAAGGTTACTATTGATTACTATTGATACTCATTATTTCATAGGACATATTTTTACTTGCCTGTGAAGTGCAATGCCGAGAAGTTTGGCGCTGGTGAACACCGCACCTAGCAAGTTTTGCTTGTACAACACGTCCTGTGTCCATCCACATTTGTTTGCTTGTTTTGAGATGGACAATATAATCTTACGGCAAAAGTTGCACTGAGGCGGTGATTTATTTGAACTACGCTAAGGTTAAGCCACACTTTCTTTCAACGTTCATATGCCTCAGACATGCTCTCGCGTATGTGCGTGCCATCGTGCATGCACACATTTCTTCTTCGCTGGTTAGATAGACAAGGTCCAGAGAAATGGTTCTTGTGCACTGATGACACACTTCAAATATCCTTATAGGTGCTTTTAATTGTGGCACAAATGTAAGGCCAAGATGTAGCCTCCGCAGACAACATGCAGAATGCACGGGGTTTGATTCAAGATTCATTTATTTAATTATTTTTTAGCGATCTATCTAAAAGATTTCAAGTGCTACTGGAAAGACGAGGGATTTCACCTTTTAGTGTGTCAACGATCCAAAGCATCCTGTATGTCCACTGCTCAAGATAGCTTCATAAAAAGATCGCCTTGTTTTCGGATCAAATCCACTCGACCAGAAAATTGCAGCAGGTGGCTGGAATGATCATTTTAGGCTCCTTCAATGTTGTGGCAGCCTCTTAGCAGCCTCTCTGACAAGTTTCCTTTTTTTTTTTTTTTTTTCCCATTAATATTGCTGGGATGTCCAATTCTTGGTATTGTGACTGTTGTGCCATAATTTCTTAACTCAATGATGGCTGTCATCCATTGTATATTAAGTACCTCAGAAATGCTTTTGCCCACTTCTCCTCACTGATACCTTTGAAAACCTCTGATACTGTGGAAATGCTCTGCGCATCATGACTTCTCAAAAATGGCATGAAAGGCATACCAGAACATCCTAACTTTCGGGGGGCTTAATCAAAGGCACTTTTAAAGGTGGCAGGTGTGTGTCCTGACTTCCATTTAAGTTGTATGTCACTTGTTAGCACATTATCGCAGTTGATTGTTTTTACTTCCTTCTTCAGTTGACTTGTACAGGCTATGGATCAAATTAATTGAGGAGGAAAATTTTTAAATAATTTATGTTGGTGTCATTTTTTTTAGATCACAAAATCCTTGTATTTGAACACGAGTATGTAGACTTGATATCCAATGTTTGACTCAACTACTTCGATGTGTGTGTGCACGTGCGTGTGTGTGTGTGTCCATTGTAGATTTGAATTAACCACAGAGGGAAATGTGAAGCCACCACATGGACAGCTCTACTGCGGTGGTCCTCTTTGTTCTCTCCATAGTATACCGGCGCACACACACACACACACACACACACACGCGCACATACACAGCAGCCCGCCAGTCAGCACCCGAACCCCCTCCATTTATTACTGCCCAGCTCCAGTTTCACACGTGTAATCAGGGGAAAAATTATCAACTCAAGCAAAATGCTTTGCTACATACAGTATATTCATGTTGTAATAAAATGTCAGATTGTTGGCTCAATTTTCATCCATCCGCAGTAATAGTGACTCTTAGGGATTTTTTTTTTTCAATTTACAGCTTTCATCTCATTATTGAACAACTGTCAAGGCATTGCCTGGCATTTAGTTTTCCTTTTTTTTTCTCGTCAAGTCTCTCCATATGTGTGGGTGGTAGTGAGATCATTCGTATTATAAAGCACCATAATACATTTTGGATGCCTGGTTTGGGGTTTGAGAGAGAGACCGGGTGACAGGGAACAAGGCTTGGCAATCATCTTACCACTTCTATTCAACTACAGACGTGCACCACATTTACAAATAAATAACCCATTTATTTAAAGTCTCAGAGGATCCCTGTCTTGTTAAAATGTGCATTAAAGTATTGCCCAAGAATAAAAACGATAGTTGTAATTGTAGCAGTAGTAGTAGTGCCTAGACCAGACCACCCCGTGCAAGCGAGTGAGCAAACGGGTTAGCTGTGCGGCGGTGAAACATACCTTTTCCAAATGACTAATTAGAATGACACATCCATGAAGTTGTAAGGAAGAACACCCATTATTGTGAAGACCTAAATGAATGCAAATGCGAGCATCATATCTTATCTTAATATTTAATACACATCTTGTATTGGAGCACAATTTATTATGGGACTTATCAGCATACTTGTCCTGTACTGCATTCTTCATATGGACACGCAGACACTCGCGTAACATCTGGGAACACTTTTTAATGCAAAACCTGTCCAAGTGTTATTTTAAAATCCATACATCTCTTTTTTTGCCTTCATCTTCTTCCTCAATTAATTTCTTTTATTCTCTCTCCAACTAAAACAAGCCCAGTTCACCTTCAGATGCCTGCTTTGTATTACTCAACATGGTGCAGTCATTATTATGTATCTTATGTGACCACCCCCGATCCCCACTTCTCTGCAGGATGCTCTTGAACATTTTCTGCATGTTCTTAACCTCCCGTTTTATTTGGACTCGTCTATGCTGTCACTTTCTGGTCAGATCACAGGATGCTGTAGAACATTTCCTGCCACCATGGCTGCAGGAAAGAGGCAAAAAGAATGGCCCTGTTTGATGTGCCATCTCCTCTAATGCTTTGCACCTGGAATGTGCTCTCCACACATTTTGTATTCAACAGAAGCACTTACATTACATCCTCCCTTCCTACCCAATCCCACAAACTTGTCATCGCTCTAACTACAGCCTTTTGCTGTGCAATATCCTCTCATGTTTAGTGCCATTTAAGATAAGGCTTTGGAGGTAAGAGTTGTTTAAATTGCATCATATCACGTTAACTTTAGCATGACATGCTCACACAGTGTAATGTTGTTTTTTTGAAATAAGAACTGAGGCACAGGAGTGTCAGTTTTATCTTGGCTAATATTATACTGAATTATTGTGTCCAGTAAAAGTTCCCAGTACACGGAACTATTTGGTTTGGGCAGATTTAAATGCCTTTGGGGGCCACTTTATTTTCACTTACATATGTTCTATATTTGTGTTATTTATTTTGTAATAGTCTATTCGAACTATCTGGAAGCTTAACTTTTTGGTGGCCTTCTTTTTTGGGGAATTTGACTGCTCCATCAATCAGTTACTTTCTTTTTTAAACAGAATTTGTACTGCTACTTAAAGTCTCTCTTACTTAGAACCCGTTCCTCTTTTTTTTCCATTCCAAAATTAACAGCATCTCTAATTGTAATAAAGAAGCACAGGACGTGACTCCGTCAGTGTGTTTTGTATCAAGGTCTACACGAGGGAAATGGATGTCTCACTCATAGAGATGGCAGTTAATACAGATACACAAAAAGGTCTGCACAAATGCCAAAAACGGCCTCAGTATTATCAACCGTGCAGTCTGTTATTGAGGAGGAAGAATTAGCTGATGCAGGAAACGTGTGTGCCACATCTAATTGTAATGGTTTTATAATGTTTTTGTTTAGTTTTTGCTTTTTTACGAAATGTTAATATGAAACAGCTGCCATTTATCATTGAATAATTTAGCTACAAGTAGGCTGTGTTCACACTAGAAGTCAAATCACATATATATATATTTTTTTCACACATTACATGAATGTGATTTTTTTTTCTCATACAGAGTAAGCAGCATTTTTTTTGTTCAAATATGTAAATTAGCAGTAGTTCAAATCAAGCAAAGAACAAGAAATTATATTTTTCAGCCAACTATCGCTAAAAATCATGTGATCAGCCCCAATTTCCGATCATATCATTTGGATCGGGACAGCCCTAGTTGCTAATAATCCAGCCACGTAGACTGTTAATTTGTGTCTATGACATGACAAAATTGTAAATAGAAGTGAAGACATACATCGAGGCGCAATCACCTAATTTCACCAAAACATTTCTACCTCCTCCCGCCTCAATCTTCTGTCAGTCTCCTCGTGTCCTCAATGGAATTTCCGGTGGAAGGCGCCCGCACAAGGGTAGGGAACGCTGGTTCCTCAAGAGCCATATCGTGCCAGTTTTAGATGTCTCCCTACTCCAACACACCTGATAAAAACAAACAGCTCATCGACAATCTCTGTAGGAGTCTGAAACGATCCTGATCATTTGAATGAAGTTGGACCATATTTACTTCTGTAAACGCTGCGCCACCTTACGTTGTAGTGTGTAAGTGGCATACGTGTGTGTCACGACGCAACAGGTTACGTTCACATTAGAAGTCACATATGTTTTTGTAATGTGAACAACGACATGAAAAGATCACATTTAAGAAAAAAAGAATCCAACTTGCCCTGCAGTGTGAGTGCAGCCTTAGTTTCCTCCTCTTTGCAGTATTCAAATTTGAAGACAAACAAACTGTTGTTTAACGTTGAGGCAGATGTGAGCACGAAGGACCTACTGTTTTAGCTATCAAATTGCATGTTTTTTTTCAGCTTGGCTGCCAAGCAGAGAGAATACATTATACTCATCAAATATGGCCATTATTCCCCTGATTTATGTTTGGTGGAAAAAAATCTGCCTCTATCCAAAGAAGGGTACGGCCTTGATATATAATCTGGCTGCTTTAAACAGTTGTCAGGATTCAATAATTGTTGTAAACAATGTGTAATTTACTTCAAAGTGCTTTGCCAACAGCCCTCTCTTTGACAGATAAAAATGAGCATCTTCAGAAATAGTCTCAGCAGGCCTTTCTGGAATTTTAACCAGAATGGCAATACATGACCTTCCTAATCAATATCAAATGGAAAAAAGTGGTCATGTTGTCTAAGCTATTAAGCGAACATAATTTTACAACTCAATGAAAACCCCTCCTAGCCAAAGCATGAGTCAATATCACACAGTGAACAATCATACTTTGCTTTTTCCCTGTGAGCTCATGTGATAATGAATTGCATTTAGAGAGTTTTGCCATGGCTTTGGAGCATGTTTACGTAGGCTTCCATGGCTGCCTGTCTGGACAATGTTTAGTTGTGGCCTACATTTTATGTATTTATTATTTTTTTATTTTTTTACTAACCATTCGGACCTTGTTCATGATTTTAGAAAAATGCGTTTTCATGTTAGTGGATGAACGAGTCGATATTCACCGTCAATGATGTCTCAATTAAGTTTGTCATTAAAAAAGAAATACCCTCAAGTAAATGTTTTGTTTTCCCTCATATAATCTACTGGTAGACATTGTGATATATATATATATATATATATATATTTATATATATATATATATATATATATATATAACACAAGTGTTTCAGAAGATCATAAAATGTAATTTCAAAGTCAACCTAAGTGAATATAAAATGCAATTTTCACATCATTAATTTTCACTTAATAAGGGTGGGGGAAATCCCAAGCATGGCCCTATGTGAAAATGTTAGCCTTCTCTGTTAAAACAATTCTACGAATAAAAGTGGCCCATAATTGTTTAAAAAACAAACAAACATCCTTAAGACCCATGAAAGCATGATACTAAAGATGAAAATCAACATTTTGTACTGTATATGCTTTGCCTAATTTAGCTCAAAATGACTGCGTATCAAAAACCCTTCAGACCTTCACCAGATCCCCTACCACAGGCAGATTGGAGTAATCTATTCCATCCATGTGTTGAAAGATTAATTGATAAACTGACTCAGAGTAAAATGGTGTTATTATATCATTATGGAAGCGCTTGGCAGGAAACAAACATAGTTTCAAACTGGCGTCAGAAAAGTCATGCGCACCTCCAATTCTTAAGCTCCCAGCTCAGCCCGACATGTTTTATAAAACATAACTATACACTAGCCGAGTTTACATGAGGCGGGTTTATATGGAGACTTTTTTTCTCAGTCTGATCTAAATCATTCCGAATGAAGATTTGACCTGTTTACATGTGACCTGATTTTTCCCATCTGACGTTTACATGCTCAACATATTTAATCAGATCAGCAGAGATCAACACGCGCAGATTGATGTAAACATGACGTTGTTTTTCAACATGTTCATTTGAGTATTTAGCACAGTCGTGATACTTTTAACACTTTTATTAAAGCAACATCTTGATTAGTAACAAGTTACAAATACTTTCAAATGACATGGTAAGACGCTGCCAGTTTAAATTGCGTACGCGACCACGTCATTACGTAAATACGTCAAAACAGAGAATGCGCAGACGGGACACTCAATGGCCATTTTGATTTAATTGTTTACATGATCTTTGTTGGGATTAGCAAAATGAACATACCACTGTTGACATTCTGAATGAAATTCCATTTGAATTTGTACTTTTCATTCTGATTGATGTGTTAGTATAAGGAACAGTTTCGTTCTGTTTGGTCCTTCGCATGCATTTTTATCGGAGTTCATGGCTCCATGTGAACCTGGCTATTGATTGAGCCTTGTTTATTTTTCCAAACTGTACGACTACTGTGAAGGTCACCTCTAAATGTGAATTCCATAAATTATACAAAGGCTGAGGTCAAATGAAGTATGTGGTCATTGCGCATCAATCTTGACCACTTGGATTTCTTGATGAGCCAGACATGTGAAACGGGCTATCTCGGAGAACGTGTCTGCCAGTATTTAGAACAATATCACACTGACATGTCAATTGTGAGGGCGATAAATGACTTTTGTTGGAATAAAACTGCAAATGCTGATGTTGTGTTGTATGCTCCACTGTAAACGGGCCTCATTGTCTGGTTGCTATCACGTATGACTTTCGTGAGGGTGATAAAGTTCGAATTTTGGACATGAGTTGAGATGAGTCATTCTGAGCAAGATTGTCGTGAGCATCTGCCAATGTATCAATTCTAAATCACAGAACAGGAAAGCTGCACTTTCTCTTTATCGTGTGTCAGCTCATTTAAGGGGAAAACACACTTGACTTGAAATACCAACTTTTAAGTCCCATTCTTCTGCCAAGTGTGACAAATTTGGAGTAGCTTGTTGTTGCCGTCTTCAAAATGGTGTTTTCTTTGTGGCTGGGTTTCATCCATGTTGAAGTCATCGCAAATTAATTAGGAGAAACTGTGACTGACGGGGTTTTACATTTTGCTGACCATATATTCCACCACATCATTTTGCCCCCTCCTTCTCAGGCTTGGTAAGCGTTGTAATTTCAGCGACTTAATTACCATAATCGCTGGATGCATTTCAACTTGATTAGTTGACTGGGGTCATAAATTCAGTGCTCACAAGTTGCAGAATGTCTGGCTTTTCGGAACAGACCGTTGTAGGGAGGGAGGGATTTAGGGAAATTAACCTACTAAATAATTGCGACTTTTATGAATCATAATGCTTATGAATTCCCCCTCAACATTCGCACTTGCCAAGTGGGAGTCAAAGCAAACTGATTGAGAAGCCACTGTGCAGTGTAATGCTTTCACAAAGTTGCAGAGTGCCAGTAAGGACTTGGCTGCACTTGGAGCTGAGATGGAACAGTACCAGAACCTCAAAACAATGGAGCCTCAAATCACAAAAAACAAAGTATAGAGAAGAACATCTCAGGTCAAACACAATCCATTCCATTTTTAGAAAAAAAAAAAAAATCCAAATAAGTGTAAAAATTAGTTCACCATGTAAATGGAACACTTACACTGTACTGTGATAACAAATGGCAAAAGTATTGGGACCCCAAATTTACATCTTGTGAGTGTGAATCAGCTACGTAAACGTTAACTTAATTGTTGTTTCTTCTTGCCACATTCTCAACAAACTTGGTTGCTTCTTTTAGAAAAAAAGGTTTATTTATCATCCACAAAAAGCACAACACCCACCACAAAGGATTAGATGCATGGTGGAATTAGGTAGGCAGAGGTCTTACGAGGCATTTTCTCCCCCCAACATATCAGTACAATTCAAATTTGTTTGACTTCGGGGTCATCCAACTTTGAAACTTCCAACGTACATGGAGCACTCTTGAAATGGAACACCTCTACTTTAACTTCGCTTTGCTGAATGACTTGAGAAAAGGACATGCTGAACTTTCTATTTTGGTGCAAAAACAGAGGACCTCATCTTCCCTAAATACACACACATTGGATCATAGTCTTGCCTCAGTGAAGAAGTGCAAGGAGACATGAATTGCAAGTGATTGTTGGGGAAATGGAGTGCAAAACAGGTCCGGGATTGTGGGTTCAGGTTGTGGCTTTCAGAGTGACAAGACCCAGAAGCTGGCAACGCTTGGTATTACACTGGTGTTTCCTGTACCGCTGGCCGGGGGCAGGAGTTTGAGAAAGGAGTCTGGAGTGTGTGCGTGTTGCCCCGTAGGATCACCCCAGTTGGAGTGTTTTAACACAGCTCACTGCTCCCACACTCCAACCATCAGGCCCTGAGCCTCAACCAGATCCCACTGTGGTTTATTTTACAACCTTGAACCACAGTTAGCCTTCAAAACCTCAGCATGGTAATCAACCCGTCCCAGGATTCCACTTTTAACAAGCCCTCTTACTTATTTACAATATGAATTGCTGTACAATATAATTTGCTGCAATATTCTCAAGGTATTCAACTTTATTTTTCAAGCAATTATTTCTCCGCTGTCATGCAAATATATAGTCCGTGTCTGGATTTGATTTTTAAAGTCATTCCACTTACATTTTCCGCAACATGCAACAGCGGAGTTTGCCTGCATGTGTGTGTGTTTGCTCTTTATCGGCATTCAAGGCATCGGTTCATGCGACACCGCGTCCAGTAGGGCCCTCCTATAATTCTATCACCACACGATCCCTAATCTGCAACATCTCAATCACCAATACTCCCAGAAGTCTTCCCAACGAGACAAATCAAGATTAATGTTCTGTCAAACACATGCACAGACCCAAAGAATATCAAAACATGGAAGGTAGGGCGTAACTATTTGACTATTTTTGCTTTCACATTTCTTTCTCCATATCTTGTGTTCAAGGGAATTTGGGCCATCCATATTTGTACCGAATGTTTTTGTGATAACACACCTGTGAATTTGCAGGTCCTACTTTCAGGCCATTGCCAGTGCTCAAACCGGTAGTGTTTGACTTTCCTGCCAAAATAATTTGGAACAAGCGGCCTTATTTGAACTCCAATTGGCTTCTCTGACTTAAATTGAGTATGTGCCGAAAAAGGGTGAATTGCTTCTTGTAATCATGACCGTGGATGCCACGATGCAGCGTTTACGGTGCTTTTGATCCTTTTCTTTCTATACGTAAATTAAAGCACTTGTCATAAAAAAAAAATCTCTGGTATTTACCAGCTATTAAATAAGGTTGGCTCGCGAACAAGGGCAAACTAAGGTACGATGTGCCCCCCACTCCTCAAATACTCTCCCTCCCATCCTGCCTTTCTCATTTGGAAAAGGGTGTCAATTATTAGTTGTTGTTTTCATTTTCCTCGCCATTTTCCACATGGTATTGGCGCACAGATGTGTGATAAAAGCATGTGAGAATAAATGGTGTGTTCCACCTGCTTTGCTCTACATGTTTTAGGTCATTCGTGTGCACTTGGGTAGTGGGAGAGCTGCGCTTTCCCAAGGCCTTCTCTGGCTCCTCTTGGCCATGCAATGTGGTCCTCACATGACCAATCAAATATGTCAAACCACCAGTGCCCCTCCTCCCGCCTCCCCTCCAAACACACATGTACAACAAGAGATCTGGCTTCAATTATTATTGCACCCCAAGGGAAGCTCCCAAAATTCCTCCCCTCCTTATTTGTCAGAAATGAAACTCTTGTTTCCTACTATTGGCCGAAATATGTCTTTTGATATGAAATCACACAGGTTTCCATTGGCTACATGAGCAAGAAAAATGTTTATCATTTATATTTACATCACTGGGGGGATGACCCTGCCGCTCAACAATGTCGAAACTTGGCTGCAGATTGTCATGTAATGTTGATTATGAGTAAGAGGCTCTGCTAAATGGGCTCGAGTGGAGAGATAATTTGCAAAGCGTATGAGGTAACTTAGGTTTGTTTAATGTTAAAGATAGAGTTTGTGGATGGGCAGAAGATGGGAGGTAGTGTTACGAGAAAACGAAAAAAAAACCCGAAAGAATCTAGACTGACATATCCCACCCAAATCATACTGGGGCTCTTGGCTTGATTCAAACTTAACTATGTTGATAAATGTGGTTCCAAATGTTGATTAAGGATCTCTTTCACTTGTTTGTGTGTCAACAGATCCAGCTAACTCTGGTTATGCACCTCTGATCTCCCATCACTGTTGTTTTTGTATTTGATGCACATGTCATAACATAACGCACTTGTGGAGACTTTTCTAGTGCGGCTTAGGGAGGAAAACGCAGAATGCAAATTAGCATTGACATTGCCGAACTAAATAAAACTACTCAGCTTGCCACTACATCTGTAGTCATTTTAAGCTCTTATTTATTCCATTTAAGCACTCATTTGAATTCACCAGCACAAATAAACATATCATAACAAACCCAAAGCTCTGATGTCATTAGCAGATGCTCGATTGTGATTGTTCCTTTTGGCTTTGTGAATCCATGCGCATCTTGTCTGTGGAGTGCATCATTTTTTCTTGGAACGCTCGTTCAACTACTAAGAAAGCCAGCCATACCCACTCCTCATGTACTGTATCTCTCTATCTCTTATATGATACTACAGCGGTCACAAAAATTCAAGCGTGGGCTAGTCGTGCTACGCTCGAGAAACTGTGGTGCTCTCTTACCACTCCCTATCCAAAGTTTTCTCCCAACATGCCGTTAACCAAAACTTGATGAAAAAGGTGAAGTCAGTGAGGTTGTTTGCCTTCGTAGCACTGCTGTTTTTTTCCTTTGCGTTTAAAAATACTGAAAAGTACTTAGTGGGTAACGGAAACGATTTTGGATTGTTCGAAAGGCCCGTCTAATTTCTTTAGTAATAAAAGATGTATGCGCTGTAGTAAGAATGGAATGTAGGTATTTGTAGTCAGATTTTTGGGTGTGGAACATCAGCACGCCTAACATATTAGGTGAGGGACAGGAATTGTTTTGTGCTCTTGTCACACGCTACTCTGTAACCAAGTAGTGTGCAGCTCGGCATCTGGCAAACTTTCGTCATGGCTCGCAATTCGCTTTTGAGATGCCGTTACTTTGTACGTTGTTAACTCATTGAAACAGCTTCACACTAATGTGGGAATACGTCAGAAGTGCAGCAGAAAAATTGGTTCATTTTGCCAAAAAGGATTCATTTTATTTAGCACCCCCCCACCCCAAAAAAGAAACATGTTTAATGTTGCAAGATATAAAATCTAGACGGATAAGGCATTGCACACGTTATTTTATTTGACAAGCTTTCATTAATAGAACATATTGCTGCCAGTAGGAGTTTTTTTGTTTTTTTTAATGTTTCTTTTAGATTTTTCCCATGTCATTAAATCTTCTCCTTATGTTTTGAATTTTGTTGCCTCACTGTATTGAATTGGAACCCCACCGGGACCTTAAATACGTACGTTCCGCCCCTACTTCGTGGAATTCATATAACATTATTCCGTGACATTCATGTACTTGTGTAGTATATTTCTGTTCCATAGTGCACCAGGGTAACAATCCTATTATTTATTTCTTTTCGCCCCTTTTAGACGCGCATCAAACCTTGGTATCCTGCGTGACCCCGGCTCCGAGGTTGAGGATCGCCAATATCAAGTCGACCTGCAGTCCATCAACATTGGCACAGCTCAATGGGAGCAACTCAAGCCAGAGAAGGAGGGAATTAAAGGAGGTGTCTCCACAGACGGTGAGAGGAACTCCCAGAACCCGGCCCTGGAATGGAACATGGCCAGCAGGTCAGAAGAATTATTATTACTTTATTGCGTACAGACAGCTCGACTCCATCATCATTTGTAAGGAAGTCGTTACACTTTACCCCACCTTTTTCATCAAACTAATGTCTGGTGGAATCATTCGTAATGGCGGCTGTCACGAACACATATGTAAGATGCACATAATATGCGTTCGCCAAAGAAACTGAGTGAGAGTTGAAGTTGAACATTTAACACGTCAAACAGAGCCAGATATTTTTATGACTTGGCAGCTCAACTAGTGGTGAAAACTTAAGTTATCATTGGACTTACTGTTCAGTAAATCTGTTTACTTGACGAAGGGACACCACTATTGGCCTTGGCCCGATGGAAATTATTGGAGGCTGTTGTTAATTTTTAACAGATAACACAGATGCACTTAAAGTTCTGTTTGGTAAGTCTAAATATGTGTTCGTCTAGCTCACAAGAGTTAGCATTTGTACTGACTGTAGATCAATGCATAAATCGTAGCCCGATCAATACTGATACCTGGAGTGGTTGTCACAAATGAAAGAAATGAACATTTTGGCAAACATCATCACCTCAGTTTGAAATTTTGCTTTGTTTTGCTTTATTCTAATAATACTTTTTAGATGATGTGTCTTATAATCTATTTCCAAAGTATTGATGTGGGAGCAGTACGTAGTCATTGAAGTAGCTCTCCCTTTAATGGAACCTCTCTGAACACGCAATTACGCAACGTTAGTTTTATTTTTGTTTTGTCATCAAAACATAGGCGCAGGCCATTTAAAGTCCAAGTCCATGCAAAGATTTTTAAGATCTTTACACAATTTCAAAATGTGAGGCACCACACATAGAACATTCCAAAAGGCCTGTGTGCTCTTGGGCCGATCTTACGGGGCCTCAAAGATCCCAATCGGGGCAGCTGAATTGCTTCCTCGCTCAGTGATGATGGCTGTGTTGCTGCACCATCTTTTCCTAACATGCCAAATAAAAGGCGCTTAAATTGCTTCTTCAGTCTCTCAAATATATAATGCATGCTGTTGGCAACAGGTGTCGGCAAGGTAACTGATGGAATTCTCCAAGCAAAATTTGGGAGAGCATTGCAAGAGTAGAATAAAGTTTCAAATGACAGCAATGGGAGTGTTAGTAGAAGAACCAAACAGAAATGACTGTGTTATAAAGACATTATGCTGATAAACCACAAAAGCTAAGTAATGTTTGATTTAACTCGTCTTGAGTGCATGGCAATTGGTTGTATGTGCCAATTCTTTGAAGTATTGCATAGTGTGCACTTAGTTGAAATCTCTTTGGGTTGAACACAACATCATTGAGGTTTTCTAGTCGAGTTTTAAGATGCTGCATGGCACAGCAGGTTTTTAGTGGTCGCGGTCTAGAGTGGTTTAGACCCCTTTTGGCTCGGAATACGTTTTGTGTTAGCCTCGGTTGCTCTGCGTCCCGCTCTGCCCCACTGCCGTATGGTGTTCCACAGAGTTCAATTTTAGGGCCCCTGTTGTTTTCAATGTGTTTGCCGCCCCCAGGTTCCACCCTAAGCAAGCATATCATTTCCTTTCACTGCTATCAGGATGAGTCGGATCTATGTCCTGCTGAGTAAAAAGGACACTTTCTCCTTCAAGCCACTTTTGTCTTGTCTGGCCAAAAACCAAATCTTGATTTACTAAACTTCTTGAACTTCCACAAAAGAAAACAGGAGTTAGGGTGGTCCCAATACATCTCACCCTGTTGACTTGGCCTTCCTGGTGGCTTATTTAAAGTGAACAGTCTCGAATTATGGTTTTAAATTGGGCAGTGATTTTAAATCAGACTGGCAAATTCGTACTATTTTTCAATCCATCTTTTTTTTTTTCGCAATCTTCAGCAACTGGGTAAAGTGAAGCCTCTCTTTTCAGAACAACACTTAGAAAGAGTATTCCATGCCTACATTACATCTTGGCTGGATTACTATAATGCACATTATTTCTGAGTCGGTCCTCTTTTAAGCGTCTCCAGTTGGTCCAAAATGCTGCTGATAACCACCTAACAAGAGCTCGTTGTAGCATATAACTCCAATGCTGGCTACTCTTCGCTGGATCCCTGTACATTTTAGATTTCATTTTAAGATTATTTTATTTTTCTGAAAAAATATTTTTTTCCAGTACTTCTCTGAGCTGAGGTATCGAAGACAAAGCTGCGGAATCGAGCTTTTCCCGTTGCTGGTCCCTCATTTTGGAATGACCTCCCGTTAAAAGTTAGGCAAGCCCCCTGTTATCTTTTGCTAACATGCCATACAAGAGGCGATCGTCTTAAAACATTTTTGACACTTTTAACTCGGCATGTGACTCAGCATTGTTTGTTTGTGTGTTGTTGTGTTTTCTGTTTTGTTTGTTATTGATCTATTGCTTTAACACTCTGTTTGGAGATGTCTGATTTTTACTTTACATAAAGCACCTTGTATGCAGCTGTGGATCTTTTTAAAGTGCTCTATAAAGACAGTTGAGTTGAGTTTAATTTTGGGACAGCACACCCAATAAACTGCTCTGAGACAGGCCATCACCAATTTCACAGTGCGCTGAAATAACCAAGATGCACGTAAAAACGGAATTTAATTTGACTTTTGGATAGAAAAGGTTTAGACAGCCCTGTTCAAATGCCAGGTTTTTGTGATCTGGACTCTCACACTTTGTGTCACACTTTTCCACCTATAAACCACTCAAAGCGCTTCACACTTTCTTCTCATTCTCCTACTGATGATGCTGCATCAGGAGCAACGGAGGGTTCAGTATCTTGCTATTATAACACTTGGACATGCTCGCAGGGGCAGGGTGTCGAACCCCACGACCTTTGAGGTGGGAGACGACCATTCCATCAATGAACCATGCCACCCTGATATATCATAAAAAGAGTGCAAGCTTAATAATTTCAAAACGTTTTTCACCATTGTTTTATAATCTGTACACCTCAATAGAAAAAAATGCAATCTTTTTGAGTGAGTACAAATACACAATTGAGATCCTGTGATTATGTGTGCAAGTGTGCAATCTGGGAACTGCTCTATGTGATATGATGTGAACCAGTGTTGTTGTCCTGAATCCATACCATTCTTCGGCTTTTCTGCAGCATGACAACATTCTCTTTTTCAAATGTAACTCCATGGGGAGTTGACATTCAAATTATACCTAAATTATTTGAAATGGCTCTCGTGAGAAATGAGGATACACTATAACTCATTTATAATGCTCCGACATGCTGTATAGTATAGTAAACACAGCCTTCATGCGTACTAAAAATATTATTTTAGCATTTGTAGCTGTCATACTAGAGTTAGTACAAGTGTCATTGTCAACCGCTATTAAAATAAGCTAGAAAAACAAACTTGTTGTCAACCTTAACTTTAAAAGTGCAGATCGCTGCACAGAAGGCAAAACACCATTAATGAAGACTGCACTCATTAATATCCTGAAATAAAAAAAAAATTAAAAGGCAACAAAAATGCCAAACTGAGGACACTAATTATGGAAGCATTATAGGTGGAAGTCTTTCCCATTCTTGTTTGCTGTGCAACTTCAGTTGCTCAGCACTCTGTGGTCTCAGTTGTCTTATTATGCGGTTCATGATGTGCCACACATTTTCAATGGGAGCCAGTAGGCCAGTTTACTTCTCACATTCTTACTTCGCAGCCATGCTATTGTAAAATGTGCATCATGTGGCTTTGCAGTGTTTTTTAGAAATAAGCAGCGCCGTCCCTGAAAGAGGATTGAATGGCAGCAGATGTTATTTCAACACCTGCATGTACCTTTCAGTATTAATGGTGTCTTCACAGATGTGCAAGTGACTTTTGCCATGGGAACTAATACACCACCATCACAGATGCTGGCTTTTGAACTTGGCACTGATAACATTTCCTTTTTGGCCTGTAGGAGACGATGACCATGAGTTCCAACAACAATTTCAAACGTGGACTCGTCAGACCACAGCAAACTTTTCCACTTTGGTCAGTCTGTCTCAGATGAGCTAGTTTTCAGAGAAGCTCTGTTATTGATATATGGATTTCACTTTGCATGCTGGCGTTTTAACTTGAATTTGTTAATGTAGTGACAAACTGTGCTAACTGACAATGCTTTTCTGAAAGGTTCCTATATGGCAATATCCTTAAAAAAAAAAAAAAAAGAAATGAAAATGATACCAGTTTTTAATGCAATGCCGCATGAGGGATTAAAGTTCACAGGTGTTCAGTGTTGGTTTTCGGTCGTGCTGCTTAAGTGCAGCGATTTTCTCCAGATTCTTTTGATCATTTTATGGACCATAGATGATGAAATCCCGAAACGCCTTGCAATTGTGTGTAGACTCTTTGCTCATGAAGTGGTGAACCTTGCCCCATCTCTACTTGAACAACCGAGCCTTTTGTGGATGCTCCTTTTCTAACCAATCCTGACATTCACCCGTTTCCAGTAAACCTATTCAGCCTGTTTTTTGAGCATTCTTCATCTTTCCTGGCCTTTTGTGGCACCTCTTCCACCTTATTTGTAACTCTTTGAAGGCATCAAATTCAAAATCAGAGAATATTTGCCAAAACAAAAACTCAATGTTAATCATCCATCCATCCATTTTCTGTACCGCTTCTCCTCACAAGGGTTGCGGGGTGCTGGAGCCTATCCCAGTCGTCTCCGGGCAGTAGACGGAGTACACCCTGAACTGGTTGCCAGGCAATCGCAGGGCACACAACGTCAAACAATCATCTGCGCTCACACTCATACCTTGGGACAATTAACCTACCACGCGTCTTTGGAATGTGGGAGTGCCCGGAGGAAACCCACACAGGCAAAGGGAGAGCATGCAAACTCCACACAGGATGGCCGGAACCGGAATCAAACCCTGTACGACTGAACTGTGAGGCGGACGTGCTAACCAGTCGTCCACCGTACCTCCTAATCTTAATCAGTTTCACTCAATTAAATATCTTGTCCTTGTTGCGTAAGCAATTCAATATCGGTTGAACAAAATTAGAAAATCACTTTGCTGAGCCTAATATTCACATGACTATGATCGATTTGACCTCTTAAGTTTTGTGTGACTTTAGAGGTGATTCTTTTTTTTCTTTTTTTTACGGCACGTCATATAAATGAATTACCTAAATGTAATTATGTATTTCTCCTATTATTTATGGATCAAGAATTAAGAACTAGCTTAATCTAAATAGAATTAGCTATTTGTCTATACCGAGGATTCACTCAAGGGAGTGCTAACAACCATCTGTATCTTTCACAACAAATCTAAACAGCTCCACCACCACATAGGTATGAAAAAAGAGTCAAGTTCACAGCTGGATTCACACAAAAGTTCAACGCGTCAATTATAACAAGATTTAGCGCACACCACTTCCCAAGTTTTCACCTTCCCATTGTTTTCTACATCAATACCCTCACACTCTCTCCTGTTTTGGAGGCCGGAGGCACCGTTTTGTTGGGTTCACTCAAGTTCCAGTAGTTTTGGATCAGCAGTGGCCTCGGTCAGCTTCCTGAAGTTTTGTGAGGAAATTCCAGCACCATGGATTCACTGACAGGATCTGTCCTCATCCCAGTGTGTAGTTGCTGGATAGGAAAGACCCTTTGTCAGGGCGCTGTGAACTCTCGCCATCTCTCAGCTTGTCAAGCCGTTCTCATTTTGCACATGCCACTGATATTGCTGCTGTTTAGTTTTGCGCAAAATAAAAGCCACACTTTCCATGTATGCTTGTTTCCACCCCATCCTCTCCAAGGTGTACGGAGACATACACACGGCTCAATGTCAGAGGCCCTCGTATATTACTGGTAAACTGAGACGTATGCGTTTTTGCCTTTCTGGTGAATGATAGCACCTGTCCCCTGCAACGAGACACTCATTGTTTCAATCCCTGTCTGAGGAGAGATTAGCGAACACCAATTGCCCTCGTAGATCATGTCACCTCTGAATTAAACCTCTTTCGGTTTCCATTCAAAGAAATGTGTCAGAACGTAATAGCTTGGGGGCAACGGTAATGCACATTTGTATTGCCAAAGTGAAAATGATAGTGGTTGCGGCTGAGTACTGTACTCCAGGCCACCTAGAAACAGAGCTTTTTATAATCCCGGCCAACTATAAATATTGTAAGGCATACAGCGCGATTGTTTTAATAGCAGCAGATGTGGCAATTAACACCACCTTATAAAACTGGCCTGTATATTTGTTTTACGGCTAACAAATGTTCCCACAAATATGACTTGATTGTGGGAATGCACATTAGTGAAATAAAGAAAGCTGATGTGAGAAGGTCTCTGTTTGATCGTGTGTATACAATTAAAGGTTGCTCCCAATTGGGACTTGTCAAATAATGTCTCACTACGTGTCGAGCCGTGTTCGTGCTTACGGCTAAAACGTGTTTGCTGAGGTATTTAAATATTGTACTCATGCAGCTATTAAGTCTAGCTTATAAGAAAAATAAATCACTGATTGCAGTACGTTGTATGAAGTGTGTGTGAATGTCATCTCCAGGCATAAGGTGTCTACTTTTTTAATAGTTTATTTTAGAATTGTAACTCAATTGGTCAAATAAAATTCATATTCTGCCTTAACAATTGTAATAATAATCATGTTTGATTGCAGTGTGGCAAAGACATAGAATCACACTGAATCCTACTGAGAAGCCTTTCGAACATTTTGTCCTGTCTTGTTTGAGGTTATTTTGCAGGTTTTGTTACGAAGCAAAATTATCAAATTGAAAGTACCACAAAAACCTCTGAGGAACTAATTGTATTAAAAAATGTGCTGAACAACATTCTGAGCAATCATTTTTGACTGATACATATGAGACAGCTATACACAAAACGCCGCCAAGCCTGAAAACCTATTCAATTTGTAAATAAACGTATCGATGCCAAGCCTCCGTACTAAAATGTAATTGGTGTGATGTTTAATTCCCAGAAACTACAAATTATATGACCACATTGAAAATGACACTCTTATTAAAACATCCATATTCAGTTAACAAACAGAGACGTGCACTTTCATTCATAATTTGCTTTTGTGAAAATAGCGCAATGTTCAAGAATTCTTGCATGCTTTACATCTTGGTTTTTTCTTTAAACGGGAAAAGTATACAGTTTCAAAATATGTGCCCAATATATCCCATTTCATTTATTAGTAATTAACTGACCTAAAAAATATATTTTTAACTACTGCAATGCATATATATATATATATATATATATATATATATATATATATATATATATATATATATATACTTTTGCTTATCTTATTTGTTTGTTTTATCACGTGTCACTCTGATCATTCATTCCATTTACAGTACGTACACGCATAATGCAAATAAAAGTCTGAGAAACGCAGACGCTATTGCATTTCGGAATTCTTTTTTCCCCCAAATTTTGCCCCCCTATGTTTTCATTCGTTTTTCTTCTATTGGCCTGACTGTCCCATGATCATCTCAGTACCCAGACCTCAACCCTATTGAAAACCTTTGGAATGAGCTAAGGTGAGGATCTAGGTCGCTGGGTGATTTCGAGAGATTTTGTAATGTGGAAAGGTTGAAGATCCCTCTCACTGTATTCTCCCATCTTGTGAAACATGATCGGAAAAAAATAGTTGGCAAAAGGGATTCCTGCTAACAGCAAGGGTGCTTATAATTGTGGCGCTTGTGATTTGACTTAAAATATTTATTTATTAATGTGTGATTCCCCCCCCCCCCACTGAATAAATGCTCTTGAAGTAAAGGTTGGATTTCCCTCTTTTTTTATTTTGGTGTTATTTAGGTAAAAAAAAATAACTCATTAGAAGGGAAAGCACTCATGACAATAATTATGGACGGCAATGTCTTTTAAAGTGGAACGATGCAATTTGGTTCCGTTGCAAGCACTCCCATCTTTTCAATCAAAACTGATTTTTTGATTCATATATGTATGTTTTTGAGTTTGTTTCACCCCCTAATATTAAACCATTGTTTGTCATGTGGTATCCATATAGTATCCGGAGGCACCAGGAGCGTCGGGCCATCCTGACACCCATTGTGACCGACTTCTCTGTCCGGGTGACCGCTGCCCCCGCCATCATCTTCAGCAAGAATCTCTCCCTTGATACTGGTCAAGCAGAGGTCAGTGGACTCAGCACAAAACATGTTGAAGCTGTCTTTTAGTTGACATCATGGAAAGATGGATTTGCAATTCCGTCAGTTTGATTACTAGTGGCACCTTTTTGGACCTTGACTTTGTGCGATGGGTACTGCAGATTCTGCTCTCTGTTGTTGATTTAGGGAAATGTCACATGTGCTCAACTTTTTTCTATACGTACAGTAAGTCCTTCATTAGAAATCCCACAGCCAGAAAATCATGTAATGGAGGCTTTTGACCCTCAGAGTTCAAGCTCTGCTTATACAGCTGATGTTTTCTGGCACCGCTCACTGCAACTTCCTGCCTCTTTGATGCCTACTTTCTCCACGCTAACATGCCTCTTGACAATGCATATCAGTTCATTCATAATGTGCACTGACATGCAAAATATGATATGTACAGCTCACAAGGATTTGGAAAACATAACTAACTCGGAGGGATAATGAAAATATATGTATTATTAATCATGTATTAGATAGAATCCATCAAACACAATTATAATTCTTGACCTTGTGAATGTATTTTGCTTCCGTAGTTGATTTGCCAATTGGACTGTCGTTCCCTTGTAGGACTTCGTGGTGTGTGGCCATTCTCTTGAAGTAAATGTGACCAGCAGTCTGGATTTTTACCTCAGCGTTGCTCAGGTGCACCTCCTTCAACAGCTTCTCAGCGACAACATGGGGGGCCTGGACAGTCCCTTGCAAGGCATTGAGGTACCGACCACTATGGTAGTTGCACTTCCCCAACATTCATTCATTGTCCTTAACAAAGAAACTGGAAATTTGCTTTGTTGAGTCTGTTAGCTTTGCTAATTTGTGAGCTAATCTGAAAATACCGCTGCAATTTATACGTCCACATACTTGTTATTCTATATAGGTTACGATACAGAGTTGAGTTAGTCGCTGACCTCTGCCGGCTTTAGAAAAAAAAAAAAATCCATCTTGAGTATTTTCTTGAAATATTCCCCCCAACTAGCGCCTATACTGAGGTGCATCCAACACTTTTAAATATTTACTCAGCACACAGTGGTTCCTCTAATGTGGCTTTAGTTTACTGCGCTGTGCTCAGCTGCAGCTTTCAGGGCCTTTTTTTCTATTGTTTACAGGACAGGGAGCTCCCAGGCGCCATTTGCCCAGTCTGACCGCTCAATAAAACTTGCTAATGGAACTCAATATAAAAATATTTACCAGCTGCGGTGAGGATGAGAGTCATAGGGAAGAGCAATGGACAGGGAGAAGAAGACATTGTGCAATGAAATGAAAAGAAGTCAACTGACAGGCATGGAGTGATTCTGCTTCTCCACCTGTAGTTCTTTCCTACTTTTTAATTCAAGTAACGTGAACTTTCTCTAAGAAACAAAAAATGGCATTGGTTTATCTGGAAAGAATTAACATATGTAATATCTTCCAATAGCGTGTTAAAAGGATACTTGAGCAGTCAGTTGTGAATTCCCTTCGTTATTTAGACAGTCGGGCTTATGGAGGTGCGAGCTTTACATCTGCTCTTGATTTGGTCTTGAAGGCCTCACCTTTGACTGCTAATGATTCATGGCTTGATTCTGCTGAGGGGCAGCTAATGGCTGGAAGAAGGTTCATCCAGGTTCAAGGCAAGATGGGAAAGAATAGCAACTGCTCTGGGGTGCCTACTAAAAAGTTGATAGGATAGTGGTTGTCCGTCCTCCAACACTTGGCCAGAATCAGAATCATCTTTGGGCCAAGTACGTTCAAAATAAACAAGCCAGCAGTTATCACTTTAGTACTGTTGCAGAATATTTCTCATAACTAAATATAACAAATATTTAGGATTGATTTAATTTCACATAGCATGATAGAAATTTATTAATTACTCATCCGCAAATTTGTGTCCAGCTGGCCACCCATCAAGTGGGAAATTACACAACCGAGTAATACCCTTTCATAGCCAGCAGAAATATTTATGATTCAATTTTGCCCGATTATGTTGTAACAGTGCAAGTAATTTACTCTTAAGTTTCTCTGTCCATGACTTGGCAGCCAAAGTGTCGTGATAACCAAAAGGTAAGCAGTCCTGCGGTGTTGCCATAGATCCGCATTAGCTAGCCCTATAACTAGCATTAGCTTCCAATAGTCAGCATTTAGGATAATGTTTGTCATAGTTATCGCCATAGTTGGCTCGAGGCAGGAGGGGTGTTTGTGTTAGCAGTGTGTACTTTGCATGCACCACATGCACACATCTGCCATATGAATTGATACAAGTAACTTGGTGGCGTTGCGATATAAGTGCTGCCTTCACAAGTGAAAATGGGCCTGGCCTATAGTCTGATTTGGCGGAGGGAGGCAGAGTGGCTCATTTGATGAGACGGGAACGCCTCTACAAAAAAGGCCAATAGCGAGACAAAAAAAGGGGTCTTAAGTATGCTGTAATGGTTGACTTTGGAGGTATTGTAATTAAAGCATGTCTCAGGCGTCTTTTTAAGACACATCAAAGTGTTTCACGGTAAATTGGGGGAAAGATATAATATTTCTCCTTTAAATGATAATTAAGGCAAAATGGTTCCACCTATGTTGGGCAAATGCCTCTACTGCTGTGAACTTGTTTGTCCCGGTAATTATTTCTAAAATAATAATCTCATAGCATGAATGGATATTATTTACAGTAGATGTGGTCTGGATTTGGATTTGTAGCCCTACTTGTTTAAACTATCTGGGTCTTCATTTGTGTCAGGGGTGTGAGTCCTTTGTTAACTGCCCCTTCCCGCTTCTTGGCAAAGGCTAGTAGCAGAGAATTTGGTCATATCTCAGCATTTGTTGTTCAATCAGCAGGAGCCCATTGTGCAAGCTACGAGGCCCTCTCGTGGTGTGTTTGATCACAGCACCCCCCCCCCCCCAAACTCAAAGGCTGAGTCTTCTCACTACCCATCTGCTGTGCCAAAAATCTGTCTCACCCCTGTTAATGCATTAGACTCACCACACCAAAACAATCCTATCAGTCGTATGAACGCTGGCATTGTTTTTTTATTGGAATTTGCAAGAGTTAAAGCTTTTGATGCATTCAGAATAGAATACAATAGAAAATAGTGCTGTGCTTACAGCTTACAAAGAAGTCCAAAAGAAAGATTCAATGCATTTCCATTTGCCAGTTTCCAAGATGTAAAAAAAAAAAAAAAAAAAAAAGTGTTTGGAATGGTTATATTTGTACATTACAAGTCAATTTCATGGGTGATATTTATAGTATTTGACAGTTTTGTTTGTACTTCATTTATACATCCTGTTCATAACATACTAACATTCTATTAAAAACAGTTCCTGTGTTTTAGGAACGCTTAAAAAGCATCTCTGCTCTGTCAGCAGTATGAATTAAACACTGCTTCTTCCTCAGTGTCCCCTACTTCTAAGTCTTTTTTTTTTCCTTTCTTTTCCTTCCCACTCATTTTGAGAACATGCTGTTTGACTTGAACAGATTCCCCACAATCCCGCGCACTGATTTCAAACAGTTCCCATCATCCCTCACAGCTGTGTTTTATTGTCCGGGTTAATGAATTTGTTTTGTAGAGGCTTTTGGGTTCCCTGGCAGTGGTGAGGCGAAGCAGGCATGTGGGCAATGTGTGGAAGCCTTTGTGGGACTCACTCGTTTCAATTCATTGAGCTGTGTTTGTGAGAAAGTCACGTATCGTCATTGGCCGTGATTGTTCCCATAATCTGTTGCATTTTATGATATTGTGCAATATGATTTTATCACAGTTTGCCCCTTGCCACTTAATTCCTAATGAGATTGACTGAAGTTAAATATACGCATCCAATTTACTCACACACTAAATCTGTTATTGTTTCTCTACCCAGAGTGCTAAAATGCCCTGACCTTTATGTACGTGCTGTTGCATTGGTCAATAATTATTTTTTTTTCCCACATATTAGTTTTCCCCTCTCTTCATTGTCCTTCCTGGAGGACCTGCCCCATAAAATGGTTTATGTTAATCCTGATGAAGTGAAGCTGGGTTCGGGTCAGGCAGCTTTCAGCAACAGGAGATGATTCAGTGGAGCAGCTTTGAATAGATGATAAAGCAACTTCTTGGACATTTGCGGCAGTGTCATAACACAGAAGTTTCTGTCCTCACTCGCTCACGCATTCATTTACATACACATGGTCCCCACACTTTCTGCATGCTAAGATGATCATGGTGTGCAGAGTACTACTAGAGGGACAGTGACTGTGCTGTAAGGTTGCCACTGTTGAATTATGTTTATAATCGATTATTATATCGATTAATTTCATTTCATTTCAATTAATGGAATAATCTGGTACAATTTTGTCAGGGTCTACTGATATGGATTTTTTTTTTTTTTTTAGGCCAATGTTGAATTTTGGCAGAAAAAAATGCAAGTCATTGATTAACACATTCACTACCAGCCGAGTTAAAAAAAAAAAAATGGATCTTGGCACTAAATGAGTTAATCGGCCAATTAAGTTTAGAAAATATATAATGCATAAGATATTTTTCCCACCAATGTATGGGCGGCAATTATATGTGGATTTTTGCTATCTACGGGGCGACCTGGTCCATTTTCATCATAAATAGTGGGGGTCAACTGTAAAAATGTTAAAAAATAACTTTCATTTCTGAAAGCTAGAATGCATTGTGGGGTTGGGGCATTGGGCAAACATCGCTCATTTTGACACTTTTGGCTGATGTTTGATGGTCCATAATCAGTCGGGCCCTACATTTTAATTTATATTAAAGTAACTTTTTCCGTTTTTATTTACCATTTTTTGTTATTTATTCCTATTTGCTTTGCTATTTAAAAAAATAAAAATAAACAAAAATTAATCAATTTCACAGGAGAGAGATTGATGTACTGACCAGTCTTTGTTTGGTAACTGATTCAGTTATTGATTTGGTTAATGCTTTCGAAAGTAAAAGCAGTTGTTTGCAAACGTCTTATTTTGATTAAACGCAAAAGATTATCCCTCTCCTTTCATGAGGGACTACAGAAAACAGAATCATTTCTGTTGAGAGGATGAAATTAGAGGATTTAGTTAGTCGGTTGCTGTAAAAAATTACTCTATTAGTAAAATAGTTGTCGATTAATTTTATTCTTGATTATTTGCCGACGAATCAATTAATTTGGACATTTGCAATTTTGTGTCTGTCATCTGTGTTCCTGAGAGCGAACTAAAGACATTTACAACGTGGGACAAATTTATACTCACTCTTAATTCAAAGATAATAATGATTAATTTTGACATAAAGACAGTTATTGATTTGACATTTTGCTTATTTTTATCGTGGTTATTTGCTGCTTTTCTGCATCATACTTAAAGGTGGGAACATTTATGGTGACCGTGTTTTTGTAAATTTGATATTAAAATACAGAGGTACTTTAGAGTTAATAATGATTGTCTCGAAATTCAGCTCATTTACATGCAGCAATATCTAATACAGTTCTTTCTAATAGACAGATAATTTGATTGTGGAGGTTTACTTACCGTCTATTAAGCGTGCAGCTCTAGATTTCATTTGGACTTTTGTCTATCACCTGTTCGTCAACTAACAGACGTCAAATCATTCTTGTTTGAAAACCGTGTGCCGCTCCTGTAATGTAATGTATGACTCTCTCGCATTTGCCGAACGTTGCCAAACGACTTCCTTTGTCAGACGCTAGGACAGATGAAGAGCAGTGCGTGTCCCTTTGAGTCTTCGCTCACACACGGATGCGGCCGAGGTCAGCCATATGCCTGTACCACAGTGGAAGAGGAAAATACCCTCTGGTGCAGGGGAAGTCCCGCACGGCTTCATCCTCCACCTCATCCTGGGATGATTACACGCATGGGAAGCAGGGCTTTGGACTTCCTTCAACACTCACACACGCGCACATATAGAAGTGCACACACCAAGGCTGTGCACAGTTTTGGGGGAAAAAGGTACTCTACATCAAAGGAACTGCTAAATTACAGCCAACATGTATGACCAAAACCTTCAGTCGCTCATAACTTGCTCATAATTGCCCCGTGTCACGTTTGTAGACAACTCTTGTCGACTCTTTTGAACATTTCTATCTGTATACACCCTTGCTCAAGTCTTTTCATCTTCTCTTGTTGAACTTCTTTCCTTCATGAAATGCCTGGTCAGGAAATATGGCTCACTGCCTGATAAGGTTGTGTGTTGCACTGCGTCCTTGCATGCGTGTGTGTTGAAAAGCACAAAGTATGCGCATGGAGTGCACTCACGCGCAGCTTCAATGTTACAGCACCTAATTATAAAGCAGAGTGCGTTGCCAGCCAACACGAACTGCGGTGAGACGTGGATTTCCAGTAGACACGAAACACATTGGTCGGTAGCTGCTTTGGTTTGTCAGTGGGTTAGGAGAGCAGTTTGAAGGGGCCAGCACTTCTCTGAAGCTTCTTTTTTGTGTGTCGGCCATGCAACCACACATAAATAGTGCGCGGACTTCAAAGTCGGCTCTTATGCAAGTACTGTTTGTCAAAGTACTTTATGTCCAGTAGATCAGCGACTAACTTATCCGGTGTCACTTCAAGTTAAATCCTGTGATATTGTTTTCTAGTCTTTGTCTCTTAATGTACTGCTAGGAAATGTTACACTGTCAAAGCTCGGAATCTCCGTTGGTCCTCTACTCTGTTTCACTTTATCTTTATATTGTCACAGCATCGGCTAAATATCAAAAGCACGTACAATTTTGACCTGAATCTGGAACGTTTTTCTGTGTACAGTACGTTTCAAGTGAGCTGTCTCCAGAAGTGCTCCTCCTTGTGATGAGTGTTTCATTATTGTCTCTGAGAGGTAGAATGTCTCACTCGAAACTTTCCAAGACAGTGATGTGTCACAGCAGCTTTTTATGGCCAACACAAATACGGAGTGCAGTCGGTAACAGACTGGAGGAAGCCTGAGCATGAACGGATGGAGAATGCAGCAGCAAAAAAAAAAAAAAAAAAAAAAACCTGACATGACGCAGTGAGAATAAGAGAATCTGAAGCTGATGTTTGCTTTGATTTCGACCTCTTTCCAAAGTATTTTCTATAAACGTTAGAGCTGACGTTCCTCTGAGGTCTCCTCTTAGCCAGTCAACCTGGCCATTAACACTCTGTGAGGCCAAGATCGCTTTTCCCCTCCAACCTTTTCCCATCCTGCTTAGCTCTGTTCGCATTTGCCCTCTCGCTGCTGAGTACGATAATAAATAACCGTCCCGGTGCAGCCATCTCCTTTTCCATTTTGGCAGTCTTGCATCTGTTTAGGAAACACTGTTGTCTCATCTCATCTTCAATAATGTAACTTAGCCAGTGTACATATCGCTGCCCCGCTTTTGTTTTGAAACTATAGCGCACCCCCCCCCCCCCCCCCCATCTCTCACTGACCCTCCTGTTTGAATCAACTGCTAATTGACAGCCAGTCATAACAACTCACCTTGCCTGTTCAGTCCCTGCACCCTAACTGTCCGACGTCTCAAAGCATAACTGCGCCACTCTTAAATTGACCCCTTGGAAACTCAATCTATTTGAGATCAGTAGCGGCTGAATTCGCTGTCCCTTCAACGGGTTCTGGCGAAATTGGCGTGAAAACTCCAGATTCAATCATGGAGATTGGAATTCTGTCGGAGCAGACAGCATCTTTTAGGGGAGGCAGCGGACCCCCACGGCCCACTGTGAGATCGGGTGTCGACTCAGGTGAAGGGAGTGAGGGATGCCCTCTCTCTCGCTATACCAGCAAAGGAAACTCAGTTGACCAGTAAAAGCAGGATACACCAGACCAACCAGTGCGGACGCATATCGTGATGAGCTTTGTTTTCTGGACAAAACAGAAGCAGTGAGACGGTGAAAAAAAGAACATTGCATATGTCAGTCCATCAGTCCATCTAGTTGATATGAAAGTCTACACACCTCCGTTCAAATGCCAAGATAAATGATCTCAAGATAAGTCATTTGCAAAACATTTTCCACCATCACTGCAACTTATCTCTTGTAAGACTCAATTGGTAAAAAATATGTTATTATTATATTATTAAGTATATCGTATTTTCCGGACTATAAAGCACACGCGCATATAAGCCGCAACAACTCTTTTTTGGGTAAAAAAAGATCATGTGCTTGCACAAGTGTGCACACCCTGTTATAACTAAGGCGAGTTGTCTTCGGTAAGAAGTAAGCATCGGGGAGACCCTCGTTCCCCTCCAGTGTTTGTGTTTGGTAGCTTGTCCCATTGTGACTTATCTGCAATGTGGTTTTTCTGAGCTGAGACATGCCGACACTCTGCCTGTGTGCAATAATGTTTATTTGTTGGTTTTAACTGATGTTGGCTTTGTCATCTGAGTATGTGTTTGTCTTGAGTGTCCAACCCTCTCTTAGAAACGTCCATATGCGGCCCAGTGGTTATGACTGCTACTTTCTCACTTTGAACTATGTCTGTCATCAGTTCAGACAGAATTCCAAGAAATTAGATTGTGTTTGTACTCTTTTGTTAATCTTTGTGGTGTATCTATCCCCCATAGAAAAAGCACGCACACACTGCTATTGTTGATGAGGGGACGTTGGGGGTCTTATATAATTGTCCTTTGCGAACTTAGGATGGAGCACATCTGAGCAGTTTTCTGTCTCAGTCCTGGGAACATATCCAGAAAACTTTGAACAAATTAGTTGCTCTTTGGTCACCTCATAAATTGCATTCCAGGACTTATGTATTTTAGTTTGAGATTGATCGCACTTTTCATGCTTTTTAACTCATTCGCTACCATTGACGGTTATAGACGTCAAAAAGTACATTCATTCTACCTGGGCTGGAAGTGAATGCTTAATATTTATTTGCTTGTATCAAACATCATCATAGCACACATCTGTGCTATCGTGAACCTCTCACAACGGCCCTATCTTGCCTCATGTTGCTGCTGCGGCACACGTTGCTATCTTGCAGCACTTAAAGGAATTTGCGAAGAACCCATCATGAACTAATGAAAAGCATCTCTCCTGTTTTTGAAGTCTCTCAAGCCTTTGCGTTGTGAACCGCAAACTCATGCTGAAGACAATGGATGTTGAAGTATTTTTTTGTTTGTTTGTTGAAAACTTGATGCCAAAGCTAATGATGTTAAGTTAAAAGCATTGCTGAATTTTTAATGACTTTAGTGGCTCTTTAGAGCCAATATTGTAACCTAAGAATGTCTCTCTTCTGTTTCGTGGCCACTCTTTGTTGTTGCCTCGAAATATAAACTGAAATGAGAGAATAATTGCATTGAGTCATTATGCCTTAAAACCATATCTTTTTTTATTTTTCCATTGCACAACAGTTGTTCAATGTCCAAAACTTATTTTCTCCTCCCATAGTCTCAATGAACCTACCTTATTCAGGGACATGCATGCATAAATACTGCTCCCTAAATTTTAGATTAGAGAATTAACCCCACACATTTCTCTGAACTAAATAGCAGTTGTGAGTCTGTCAGAACAGACGGAAGGTCCGTCAGTACGTCCCCAGTTTTTCCGGCGGATTGACGACCAACAGACACTTTGAAACACTGACGGCAGCGATCTTCAGCCGTCACCCGAACTGTCACTAACCTGAAAATAAAAAACGACCTTTGGCAAAGAATGTTTTGTGGCACACATTGGCTCGTTAGTCCCTTCATTACAGAAATTTCTGCATGACTGCCCTGCGTCGTATCAGGAGCCTGCTGGCTTTCATCATGAAAGCTTGTCTGTTGCGAGCTCGCCGCTTCTGCGGTGCTGACTGCCACTATCCCGGACGCGAAGCTCCTCCCCAAGGAGCACAGGGAGGCGCGGGTAGATGTTCATCAAGTCCAATGCCTCAGCTACAAGTTTGGGGAGCTCGAGGAGGAGGAGCAGTAATAGAGACCTTTAATGCGATTTTGTGTGTGTGTGTGTAAAGTCATCCAAATGGTTCATAAATGATTAAAATTGTGTTTTGTTACCTTTATACATTTTTTTTATTGACGATCCTAAAATAACGGTGACGAATGATGGTTAAAATGCACTGACGACTGGTCAGGCCTGAAATAATGACGGACCGATGATGACAGATTGACGGGCTGACAAATGACGTAGCGGAGAAATTTACTGATGCTCCCACCGCTGCAAAATGAGTGACCCTGATAACTACTAACTAGTAAGAGACAGTTGTTCTTGACTTCCTTCTGTTACTGAAGAAGCAGATGGCCTGGGAAGGAGGACAAAGTTCCCATCAGGCTCTGGTTTTGTGTTCCTCACGCATTTTTATTGCTTGCTCTCACCTTTATACATATGTGGCCTTTATCCACACTTAACCTGCCAGCAAATGTTTTTTATTCACTGTGATGAATTTTATTCTTTTTTTTTTTACAATGTGAGCGTTCCTCAGATGACAAAATCATATAAGGTCTTTAGTCGGGGAGCAGTATGGTGCATTTGTGGGTAGCACGTCTCCCACTGAACTTCGTGGTTCGAATCTGGCTTCTGGTTTCACTGTGAGGTGTTTACATGGCCTCCTTGCTAGAGCCGACTGCCTCGCTCACTCGTGACCCTAATGAGGGCCGCTGTATATCATCATCCATCTTAAAATGAATGAATGGACGGATGGATGATAGCTGCTTGTGGTTCCCTCCTTGAATGAGAAAAGAAGCAGAACAGGATGATTCTTTACTTTGAAGTGTCAGAGCGCCAGTGAGGAAAGGAAGATAAACATGTTGACTTGATTCTGAGCTGAGTTGCGATCTTTGACCGTCATCCAGTGTTCACGCTTCTATTTGTTCATGTGCCAACAAGAAAGAAACTGCTTTGTGTGAGCTGTTACTGTGCATTTGTCGTGTGTTTTCCTGCAAATGGACTTTTTTAAAGTTCTATTTTTATACTTATGGCTACCATTTGAGGTGATGTTGGAGGATGCATGCATTTTTGTCATCTAGGGAGGCGATGTAGGACAAACACAAATATGCATATTTGGTTTCATATCATAAATGCGTAAACATTTGTGATATTAGTTGAGCAAACTTCTCCCACGGGGGTTAGCTTGATAAATGAATCGCCTATTATGTTTCTATTTGGATGACTGCTCTATCTTCTTATGCGGAGTGAAAATATGTTAGTGATAAGGACTGTTGTGAAACATCTTGCTTCATGCTGGTTCAACCTTATCCTGGATGTAAAGACAACCTCAGGCATTTCGCATCTAATATAAGGATGCTGAAGAACAAATTTCCCACTAGAATTGTGTCGTTAGGTACAGAATTGTAACTTGGCATTTGCTATGGCCTTCATCAAGCTTGTTATTGTGGCTTTTCCAGGTTGGTTCCTGAATGCCTGGCTGTTAAATTTGATTTATTGATCCGAGTCAGGTTTTGGGTTTATATTGGTAGATCTGATGGGGGGGGGGGGGGGGGGGGTGCTGAAGCAATGAATCTTCTGTTGTGCTCTTAGGGTGGTGTCTGTCCGTGCTATTAAATCATTCTTGATTGCTCAAGATCAAGAGTGGGGGCATGGTTTATTTGGGAAGGTTGAAAGTGGCACTCAGTCAACCTGCTTTAGGCTGCTAAATGTCATGACTCAGGACATAGCTCAGTATTGGAAATCTGGGGTCTATTTGTGGCAGCATATTTGCAAGTAAACTAATGCTGCACAAAGGCGCAGGGGAGAAGGCGTTTTTGAAGTTGAAACGGTTATAAAAAGCAAGGCTTTGGCTGCCATGTGTCCCAGGACCAGTTTTTTGTGAAGTAGCTTACTTGTCGTTCTCCATTTGGAGCGCATTAACTCTCGCTTTTGCCAATTTTTCTTTTCATCAGCCATCCTTTAGAATATTCTATCTTTATGTTTGAGCCAAACCTTAAGGCATTTGAAATCATTGTTGCTTTTCTTTCCTATTAAATATGTTTTTTTACAGAATTAAATAGTGTCCAGCAGGCATCTCCGAATGTGCAATGAGCAGCAATGGTTTTATTTTATTGTATTGAGAAACCTTATTTCAGAATCAGTATTCCACATTTTTATACCATACCCAAAACACTCCCACAAATGAGGACATATTTGTCCCTGTCGGCATGCAAAAATGTAACTTTTCTTACAAATCCTTTAATATTGCAGTGTTTCAAAATTACAAGTGAAACCAGATTTCTGATAAGAATCCAATTTTACAACAATTCAACCACAGGTATCTAATCGTCATCAAAATGCTGATCAAGGTCCCTGTGTTCAATGAGAAATAAATCAAAAGCTTAATTCTAAGGTTGTAAACATATTTTTGCTGAGCACTGTATTATCACAAACATTTCTTTCCTCACTCTTGGCTTTCTCTTCCTCTTGAAAAGTCTCCTCGCTGACCCAGTGCTCTAGGAATGTCCAGATGCATAAATTGTGCTCTTATTAAAATGTTTCTTAGCCCTAAGTATGTCACGTGCTATGATCGGCCAACCGCACCCCCGCGTTTTAGGAGATCTCCCATCCTTCCTGTAGAGATGAGATGCATCATAAATGCAAATTATAACGCTATATATTGACCCACAAAAAAAGATGTGCCGTTAAACCCTGAAAGTAAAACCACCCACCGGCATTACAGAACGCAAGGCGCTTGTTAAAGTCGGCCTTCTTGGCGTCCTGAGTTTTGGAATATACCATGTTTAAAGAACGGTGGAGCGTCACGCGGAAGCACTCAGCAGCCATTTCCAAGCGCCAAGGTCGTGACCTTCTATTGCTACTTTGTTGTGGTTCAGTTTAAGTGCGTCGCAGGTTGCCTTTGTTAGTGAAACAACGTTGAATGTATTAAATGGTTGCTTTGATGCCTTTCTTTGCTTAGTGGCTGCCGTTAATGCATACAGAGAGAGGTGACTTCACGTTATAAATGCCTTCCACCCTCTGTTTTCCGCAAGAAAATGAAAGGTTGAATTGAAGTCTTTTTGGCATTTACTAAAGTATGATTGTTATTATTTTTTGATTAAGGTGGGACCTATTTGAGTGTTTTCGACCTTGTGCACAAAAGAACAGAGGCTTGCTATCGGCTTTATGGTTCTGGTAAACAATAGCGAGTAGCACAACGGGGGGTGAACTCGTAAGCGCTGATGGAGTCAAGATACAGAAGTTAATTCCCATGCAGACGTCCAGCAAGCAAGTAGCTCAGCTGTATTGTGCCGTCACAAAGATTTAGTAATATGACTTCCTATGATTTTATTGGGAATTCTGCAGCAGTCACCGGAGAACTCGAGATAGTTGTGCCAAACATTGATTCAACAATAAATACTGTGATGTAGCTCGACATTCTTTGACTACCTCTGTGTTGTTATGAATTTGATGTTACAATGACTTTTATCCCGGCTTCGCTTATGATATACATTCAGTGAAAGGCAATCTTTTCTTCATGAAGGGTTGTTTTAACACTGGAAAATAACAAATAACCTTGTTGACTGTAGTTATTTTTGTTTTGGTTTTTTTTGTTGTTTTTTTTTTTTAAAAAGAAAATGTGTGTCCAACTCAACTTGATATAGCTATATTTGCTGTTACTAAGGGTTGTTGTCATTTTCATTCTAAAGATCTTTGACATTTGATAATTCACATATAGGAGAAAATATGTGGCGTGCCCATTAAGCCTTCAAGACTGATTGTTTTTTTTCCCCACAACGTTTTTTGTTGCTTTTCTGCGAACTTGAATAAATCAGTTAACCAATTTGATCCACTCTCTTTCGCTAAAAGGAGTTGCACTTGGACACTGTGGATTTCTGGCTTCGAAATAGCCCCATGTGAAATAACATTCACCTACAGTATGTCACTTATGCTAAATTTACTATATTCATTTGAGACCATATTGAGTTTGCGCCAAGTGAAAACCTCCAGATTTTCTTATTTCGTGATCTCTCAACCTGAATCGCAACCTACTTTTGATTCATCTGGAAACACTCAAGCGCATATGTGCTATTCCGATGTAAAACGTATGTTGTCATATTGCACGAGCAAGCCAGCACTGTAAACGGGTGGCATTTGGATGATGTGACATTTGCTTCCGCTTATTAGCCTTATTCTAGCCAAGCTGTTCTGAGTTACACTGACAGAAATTGGGGTCACACAGATGCGCACTGATATGATTGGCACCTGGGAGACTCATGGTTTCACACTTTGGGGATTATCCTCCATTTTCCAGGACGTTATGCCTTGAGACTGTGAGAAGCATGACATCATGATTGGCCAATGGATGTTGCGGCTTGCGTGTGTGTGTGTCATCGCACATTCACGATCACTATCAACTCCCAGGTCCAGAGAAAGATTACGCTGGGATGTGGAAACTGTGTTTCAGTGCAGCTATTATATAATGTAATAGAAAGTAATGGTTGGAAAGGGGGATTTCAGCTGGGAGCAGGCATGTAGCCGCAGTGCATGTTTGCATTCGAAATTTATTGCCTTCTGTCAGTGAATAAATTGGCGTAACGCTAAAGTCTTGAGACTTCAGAGCCATACGTCGTTAATACCTGCTCCCTTGTCTGTGAGTAATCAGAAAGGTGTATAACCAAGTCCAGAAATACTGGATGCAATCGAGCTGTCTGCTCTACTTGTTTTTCAAAGTGACATTTATATTAAATTCTGGGTTTGTGAATGTGCTAATTGTGCACGCTTTGAATCAAACTGCAGTCCAAACAACTGCAGTTTCTCATTGTTTTTTTTTTTGCTCTACGCCACAATTGTGTTCCTCATTATCCCATATTCTACTTGTAAGCACGTCTAAATATAGATCAAGAATTTGCTTAGGGGGCACTCTGTTGCGGTGGTGGTTATAGAGAAGATTGGGTATTTGCCATAATTGTAAATGCATGTGTGTAGCCCAAGTTCATGAAGAGAGACGGGGGGAGTAAAAGGAGTATTTGGCAATTTCTTTTCTGGCTCGTGTTCTTTCCCAGCTGCTGCGCAACTTATTTGTCCCTTCCAACAAGGGGGACTCATTAAGCGGACATTTCAACTGAGCTGATCCACTTTTCAAACACCTCTTTTCCGCCATAGAAGTGTTACCTGCTTAACAGAACAATCTCGCAAATTAGCCCTGGCTCATTCTCCCCTCATTTTTAGGGAAAGACTTCTGCAGAAATAGAAATGTGCTACACACATCCTGTCCACAATCAGCCGTGGTAAAAAAAGAAGGTTCTGGCAGGGTCTATGCTGTGAAAGCCGGGCCTAAAAGAACAGAACAGGCAGGTGTGCCGCGGCGTTTTATATGGCTCTTGTTCTTAGCCTTTGATGACACTGTTTAGTTTAGGAAATATCTAATAAGTCAAGTATTCTGTCTAATGTGCTGCCAGTGGGTTTACTATTTGCTCAGAGGTCTTGAAATACTATCTCTGCCACGGCAATAATATACGTTTAAAATTCCCATGGAGTGGGTGGGAGGGAGTGGTGTAGAATGCAAGGGGGGCAGCTGGGCGTACATGCTGTAATAGTAACCATGTGCATGTTGATCAGATGAGGGTGTAATTGGATGCTCCACACCTTACATTCATTGGAAGTGCTCTTTTGCAAAATTATGGCATCTCTAAAAAATATTTCAGATTGCAGTCACTGACTTGTGTTTTGTCACTATTTCTACTGCTGTCTTATAAGGGGTCTATTGATTTGATACTTTATTTTGCATTGCTCTTTTAGTTTTTGTTCAATACCAAATTTAAGTACAACACACGTTGTCATTTTGGTGCTATGGGGGCCACATTTGGGGGATTAAAATGTGTTCATTATTGTTTGAATCCCAGCAATCTAGTCTTGAAACGTATCTTCTGGCTGTTTTTTCTCGCCACAATGGTTGGAACTCTCTACATCTGGAGCCAAGCATACAATTTGGGCTGCTTTATGCGTGATAACCACAGCCACTGCAAAAAACAATTGGATTTTACTAGAATGAAGCCTTTCTTTAAAGATATCTTCAATATTTGAAAATTGCTAAATTATGTTCGAGACCACAAAAAAAGGCCCCACAGCATGGCTTTAATGTTTTTGTGGCTATACGATGCTCCCTTTCCTTGGTCAATTGGTCCATGGTTTCAATCAAGTCAGCTATTTGGTTTATGTCTTGCTGTAAAGGATGAAGACACAATAACTCTTGGCAAAGAAGAAAATGCTCAGATGTTTATTTAATCGCCATTGTTGTCCCCTGCCTTTATGCCCGTAAACCCAATTTGGTCAAGGACTTTTTGTGTTTGAATGTTTAAAGTTTTCTACACTTGGTTCATATTGATCATTGTCATCTTTTGTCCTGAATAAATGTTTTGGTTTTTTTTTTGTCTGGAGAGGTTTAAGTTACCAAGAACATTTCACGCGAGACTATATTTACACATCAATAACCACACAATTGATTGTCTCTATTGCTATTTGATCACGATTAGCATTTTGGTGTTTCCATTTGTTGCATTTCCAATTCAATACAAGTGCGATACAAGCAGTATGAAGTATCACAAGAATTAAATGTGGCTTTTCTTTTCTTTGTGCTTCTATGCAGATGCGTAAACACGAGTTGAAGCAAAGCAGTCGGGGCTCCTTGACAGGCATCGACTCTTCTTCTCGTCACAGTGGGAATGGGCAGGACAGCGGCTTCGGCAGCGACAGCGCCCGCATTCGAATTGTCCAGATTGAGCAGCAGAGTGGGACCAGTCACCACTGCATAGCCAGGCCCTCCCAGAAGTCCACCATTACCAAAAACCTCAACTTTATTCCATTCGACATCTTTCTTACTGCTAGTAGGCTGTCGGTCATGGCCTATGAATGTTCGAGTCTCCCACAGGCCTCCACTTCATTAGACAGCGCGCAGGATAGGAAAGAGCCCATTGAAAAGGTAAACAAAACAAGTGTGATTTGGAAGCTCCCTCTGGAGTCAGTGGTCGTAACCGGTCTGAATGTGCGTGCATCAGCAACCATTTGTGCCTGTGTTAAAGGCAAGAAAACATCTGTTATGTAAGCAAATAACGTGAAACTTACAATTTACAAATCAAATCAACATCTTCAATAATTCAACAGTTCCTGCATTCATGAAAATGACAGTGAATAGTGTTTAATGCCCAGTTATTAATTTAGTCCAGTCCAAGTATTCTGTATTGTTTTCATAGCATTTGTAAATCAGGAAAGAGTTTGCGCTTGTCACGGAATTCTTGCTGTGTCCTGTCGCTATAATGAGGCTCACATTTTTTTGGTGCGTCCTTAGAATCGTGCTCCTTATTTTAATTGTTGTTTCAGTTGTTACAAAGTTGCTATGTAATGGTGCCACTGATACTTAAAGGGAGGCTTGATTGATGAAAACATTGGCACTTATATAGTAGATTTGCATGTAAAAATTATATCAGTTCTAAAATGCCCCTCCCCCCCAAAAAAGGCTCTGTAGTGATTTGAGATTTTCAATGAATTGTCTCACCCCCTTTTGTAGCCCAGCTTATTCATTTTTCCAGTTTCAGCGTCTACGTCACAACAGGAAGGCAAGCGATGTAATATTGCTCAATGTCAGTTCTGTAGTCTAAAACGGTGACCAATCGCCACCAAAATGCAAATGCAACATTACTATTCTTGTCCACTTCAACCTGAAAGTATAAAAACATTCTGCACAATAGTTTGGATTTATTGACATCAAATGCAACGTCTTGTGATCCCCTCTACAAAATCAAAAATACCCTGCCGGTCAAATCTGCTCATACACAAGCTGAAGCGGACAAGCGCATGATTGCGCACATGAACCATGACAGGTTATATTTCGGACATTTAGCTACGTTCAAGTCGGCAGGAAGATGGCGGAAGATAGCAGGCAGCATGCAGGCATGGATCTTTATCTTCTGAACTTTTCTCCGTATTGATTTTGATTGTAAAGACAAAAGTTTTTGATACGAGATGTACAAAAAAACTAACGTCGGTTTCCTGATTAAAAATTCATAAACTGGACTTGTTAGTGAAAAATTTGCCATTTTAGCTGGAGAGATACTTTAATTTTCTTATTGGAATATGGAATAATATTCCTCCTGGTGTTTTTGCTGTTCAAAAAAAAAGGCGGACAATGCAGCATGCCAGGTTTAGACCAAAATGACAACTGGGCATTGTGCACATATTACGAATGCAATTAGTGAAATTATATATGAGCCCAATAGTATCGTGTTTTCCTAATATTTTATTCAATTTAAAAAACACAACTAATTTTACTATCCGTTGACACCATCAGGTGGGAAAGAGTGCTCTCAACCAGCCCGAAATTCTGTCTGAGGCACCTCCATCGTCGACCTCCGCATCTCCCGACGCTACGACCCAGGTTACTCTGACAGAGCTGACCGCTGAAGACATCCTCAACAGCAATGTCGCCCAGCCCGTCACCCCTATGCCGAGAGGCGGTCTGCTCTCCCTAAACTCGCTGACACCCCCCAGCCGCTCCTCAGCACGCCAAGCTCTGGGGTTGACAATTGTAAGGCAGCCCGGACGAAGGGGGCCCGCTGACCAGGTGCTGGAACCGCTGCTCTATCTGCAGGTGATCCAACCTTCTGCTCTTCTCAGCTGCTACCACCGCAAGCAGAGAATGGAGTTCTCTGTGTTTGATGTAGCCTTAAGAGGCGTGGCCTCCGACTACAAGTGCCTAGGTATGAGAGAGGCGAACAATGGTTGCAATATTGTATGGTATGAAATAATGTGATTAGGTCCCTCGTTTTTTTTTAATGTTGCCATTCACGTCATCCTGTGCAGACCAAGGAAAGACTTTGCCCGAGTCGCTGGATTACAATGTGTGTTGGCTGCAGACAGCTGCGGGTGAGGTGGACAGTGAGACCGGCATTCCTCCACCTCTGTTGTGTCTTCAGATTAAAGACTTCCTCAATGGACCCGGTAGGATGAATTCACGTTTGGTTCTACATATTTTTAAACCATTTGTTTCACATGTAACATCTGAAAGCTTCTTGGGATTTCATTGTGTGTGTGTGTGTCTCCCGTGGATTTTTCTTTCACGGGGCTTGGCCGTCTATTTTTAGACTGATATTATATCCATATGAGTACCTTGAAGCTAAATATTTTGACCCATGGGTTTGTCTCAGATTTTATCCAAATTGTTCTGCCATGCACAACTGTGCGAGTGGGCTTTTGAGTGGATGAGTAAGTGGAACGTCCTCATCCCTTTGAGGATTTCATGAATCCATGAACAGTGTGTGTAGGCGCAGGAAATCCTTCACAGTTTAGCTCCCTGATCCCAGTAGTCCGGCCGGACTGTAGTTGTTATTGATGATGGTTCGAGGAAGAGTTTTGCCCCCTCAGCCACACACATCCCTTCCTGTTGTCCACGGAAAGCCCTCAGTGTGTCTGTCCACCAAGGATCATTCTGCACAACACAATGCTGCTCTGTACACCGCAGCAGATACACAACACAGCCACCCATCAGATTCTCCCAGAGGACACCAGAAGTCAAAAAGATGTGATCTTCTGTATATGGTATATATATTTTTTTGCCTTTTTATTTATAAATATCCACCCATCCACTTTGTTTTATATCCAGGTACGTTTCAGTATACAGCACTAAGCATAGTTCTGTACTGTATAATGGTAATTGAGTTCTACTTCTGAGTCTCCTCCTGGACAGGCTGTGCGGCAAATCATTTGGATTATTGTGTAATCTGTTGATCTCACAAATCCAACACTTTTACAACCTAATGTGATTTGGACAGACAAGGTGGAGGAGAGTAGAAGTTTAAATCCAGAAAAGCTTGAGCTTCCTAAGGGAGGCTAAGATGCGATGGAAATTGTTTTATTAAAACTATAAACTAGTTTGTTTTTTTTACGTCAAGAAATTCCAAATATGTGATTGACTTTCCACTTGTACCATCCAGCAGCAAATCACTCATGATTTGTTTGGGACTTTTTTTCTTCCCAAATGCCCTTTCTGATGCAACCCATTCATTTCTTGTCCAGGCTTGGGTCTAGTCGTGTCTGGTTATTGGGGCATGGCTAGGTATTGAACTTGGACCATCTGCATGCAAGGCAGCAACAACGTGCCACCATATGATCCCCGGTGCCAGATATATGAAAGAAATATTCACAAATGCTAATTTGCACTTCTGGGTACTAGGATGGAAAATCATGTTTAAAAACAAACCTAGTGAAGCGTTCACGAAATGTGAAATTCTCGTACTCAAAGTAACAAATGACATTTGCCACAAGCTATATATAATGTATATAACTGTCTGGTGTCTCAGCAGAGTTAGCACTCACTGCTATTAACTTAGCTGATGCAGTTACGCACAAGATTTGATTTCTAAATAAGCAACTTCGAGATTTGTTGTCGATTATTATGAAGTGGGTCAGGATTTTTTTCCCTCTAATGAGTGGCACATCCTCAGACACTATCTTTATTCCTTGTTTCATCTTTCCTAAACAGTTCCAGTCTTGTAGCAGGTCAGTCGACAAGTCCAAAGATATAACTGCTACCATTTGGGAACGAGCGATCAGCCTTTTCTCCAATGAGAGGCAGGAGGTGATAGATTAGCTTGAACAAATTGGAACCATTACTCTCCTATGTCCCTGGTTCCCGTCAAAGTACAGCTTCTAAGAAATGCTGTCAGTTACTGTATACAAGCTTGTGCACCTCCGAACCATCTAGAACCATTTTAATTTGATTCAGATGGCATCGGAGGCATGTGTCACTGGCCTTATATGTATGAGGCTATTTTTTTTTCTTTGGGATTCAACGGATACCCTTCAACCATTTATGGTCACACAAACACAGACTTACACAAACATCTCTTCACATACAGGCAGCGTGTAATTGGACACATCGCCACCTGTGTCTGACACAGCTGCTCTGCTGTCAAAAGTCAAGCAGAAACTGTCAGCCTGAGACTCAAAGGAGGGCAGAGATGAAAACATACTTTGTGGTTGTTGCACACACACGCAGCAGGTTCAAAGGGGCAACAATGTCACGCTTGACCTTGCCAAAAATGCAAGGTAACCCGCTTAATAAGCATATTTTAACCAAGCACCAGTGCTGTTGTGCAGAAATGTAGATGTGTATGCACCTTTGTCAGACCAATTTATCACAGTTTCTGTAGTGCTAATCCAAGCTGACATCAGAGAAGGCATGCGTTTGATTCCCCCCAGCCTGTTCATATTAAAGACTGTTCTTTAAAAAAAAGAGAAAAATAAATGAAATTGCTCAAGACTAAATTTTGATCTACAAAACTGATGCCCACTCCTCTGTGAGGTCTTCCACTCATAAAAACTCTGTAATTTCTGGACTACTGAGCACACCTGAATATAGCAGCACCCGCAAAATGAATTTTCAGGAATAAAATTGATTGATTTGAATTATGAAATCCTCAGTATGTTGACACTGAATTGTACAAAAATACACTCTGGAAATGCTTGACTAAAAAATAACCCAGTTTGGGTTAAAAACCGGGTGATCCACTACTTGTGTCAATTTGACCCACAATTTTATGGCTTGTTTTGGACAGAACTTTCTGTTTGTTGGTTTGTTTTCTTCTGAAACAACAGAAAGTTGAGTCAAAATGACTCAAGTAGTGGACCGGTACATTTTTAATTACCATTTTTAATTGGGTTAATTTTGATCCAGATGTTTTTCGATTCTACTTTCTGCAGGTCTTGTGTGCATTTAAGGCTCATACTTATCTCACATGAAGTTAACAAGTAATTCCTTAAGAAGTGTTCCCCTGTTCCTTTACCACTGGCTAGTTATAGGGGTACCGTTCTGTGTGCTTTTTTTCTGTGTGGGGTTAAAAAGAGACACTTGATGTTGACAGTCAGGCAGACAAATGAGCCAGGCTCGGCCCTGACTGTGATGAGAGCCAACATTACGTGATTACAGCCAGGGTGGGGTTGATTATGCTGGGGCCTGGTGGAAAAGTAAAATAGCTGGTTGGCTAACAGAGGAGCGAAGCAAAACGATGAGCTACGAACAGAGAGAGTGAAAAAAGTGTGTGTGGGGGAGGGGGGCGCGGAGGGGTTAGGGGGCGCACAGTAACTTACGCTAAATGAACAGCTGCATGAATGCTTTTTATTCCATGTCCGGAAAATGTCCTGGTGTAA
This sequence comes from Idiotropiscis lumnitzeri, assembly GCF_059441095.1. Lineage (NCBI taxonomy): Eukaryota > Metazoa > Chordata > Actinopteri > Syngnathiformes > Syngnathidae > Idiotropiscis > Idiotropiscis lumnitzeri. The sequence goes on along the minus strand of NC_142400.1, from coordinate 16,079,541 downwards.
GTCAGGTGGAAATGATAGGCTACATTGCACAGCAAATTGCACCTATCTGCCCTCCAGTTCCATGCTTCCTTTTTACCATCTGCCTCACTTCCACTGGATTAAACAAAAGAATCCTGGTTGGTTACAGTGACTGCGTCTGTATGTGTGCGCATACATTGGCTCTGCTGGCAGTGCTCCTGCTCATGTCATCTTGTTCTTGTACCTGGGAACAAGACATATGGAAGACCTAAACCCCCTTAAAAGCACTGGTGCCTTGAGGATACCATGAGAAGCAGCTGGACTTGTTTTGAGCTGCTTCCCTCTCCCATCATCATGACCAAGTGGAAAAATGGGATAATGGAAGTGGTGTAACACGGCATGGAGTTAATTCATGTGTCTCTGTAAATTCCAGTCAAGTGTTTGAAGACTGCAGCGCACAAAGGCACAGGCATAAGACCTCTTGAATTTATGTGTCTTTCATGAAGAAAAAAATTCCTTTCATGCTCGTCCACATTCATTTATGTTATGTATATGTTTGATTAGAAGAACAGGAGAGTGAGACTGAGACCATCTGTTCCTTAACACATTTTTGCAAGCAAAGCTGAACAATCAGAAAGAAGGACTTGAAGTTTGATTTATGAGACGTGATAAAATGCATTGTCCTGTGGGTTTGGTAGCAGCATATTTTGCTCAGTGCAACACGGATGAAGCCTGTGCCGTTTTTATGGAACCAAATGGAATTTGTTCAGTTATGGTGGGTTTTCAAATTACTCGCAGGGACCGCACCCAACTCACTATTTATTCAGGTTTTGTCCTGGGTTAACACTAACATTAAGAAGTCTTGTTTTAGCATTTGCACACACTAAAAAGCCCATCACTAAATTGCCTGTCATAAAATGAATAGACTAGAAAATTGCAATTTCCCATCCACTGATGCAAAACCACAGAAGTTGGAACACCCACAAAACCTCAAGACCAGTGAGTGTGTGTGAGAGCATGATGACAATACATTTGTCACTACCTACCTGAAAGCATTGCTCCTTTTAGCGCCATTCTTTCTTACTCACCATTTAATAAATGTTACACATTCAAGCACTGGAGGAATTGCCTGCTTTTGAAAATACTGCTCTGCTTCTGAGTCAGTGAACTTCCAGTTTTTTCATCCCATGATATTCCTCTAATTCAATCTCTCTTCTTCCTTTTACAGCTGAACTGAATTTACAGTTGTCTCGCCCCATGAAAATCAATCCAACACTGGTCAAACTTGAGCAGACCAAAGCCTACCTGAAGAAAGTCTTGCCAAACCACACGTGGAAAACCTCCTCCCCGCCTTCATCCCCTGCAAAGATGCCAACCAGAGCCCATCAGAATCAAGGCCTCAGTAAAGCAAGCAGCATTGATGCCTTGGCTTTGTCCTTCCACAAGGTCTCGCTCCACACGACACAGATTGTGATTGTTCTGGAGACGGAGGCCCATCCGATGAGGCCCAGCGTGACCGTGTCTGTGTCATCACTGATGGGAAGTCTCAACTTGAAGTCAGGCCCGAGCATCGAGGGTGAGTAAAACTAAATAATGCATTTTAATTTTGGTGGGCATGAAAATAGCGTTGTATGGAGAAAGGGTCACATTTTACCGCCAAGTTAGTAACCTCGTCTTGTGTGAATATATTAAATGCTGCAATGACACATTAGTTGCTGGAAAAGTTGGAAAACACAACACATTATTATTTGTTGCTGGATGCCAAGTGCTCCGTTTGGCTATATTTTGTATCAGGCAGTTTCTATGAGTTCCCCTGGTGTAGGTATATTGTAAATGATCGGTAGAAGACATCCTCGTTAGGTTAACTTGAAGTTTGCCATTGAGCGAGTGTGTGTGTGTGTCACTTGGTTGTCCTGTGAGTAACGTGGCTTATGAATGGTTGACACAAGATTTGAATCTGCAGAGGTGGGCGTGTCAGTACATTTTGCGGGTGCATCATTTGTCAGCGGTCGGACCGCCACTCAGTCATTATAATAAGCTGAACCAAACTGTAATTGTCAGTCGGTCTTCTTGTGTCTTCTTCCTTCTTCAAAAAAAAAAAATAAGCCCCAATATCTCATTTATGAAATTGACAATGATGAAAACTGTCATTTTTGCTATCCAGTTTCATAAACATAAACTGTAGTTTTTTGCATTTTATTAACGGAAATGTTTTTTCACTTAGTTTATTTTGTTATTTTGCATTTACTGTAATAACCTTGTAAGTATTTGCCCGATTCCTGGTTTCAGACTGTTTGTGTGTATTTATCACACTTAAATGTTACCGATCATCAAACTAAATCTCACAAAGACAACCAAAGTAAATGTAAAAGGCTGTTTCTAAATGATGATTTTATTCATTTGGAGGAAATGTGAAAAAGAAATGATGGTCTGAACCTAAGAACTTGTTGTGACACCCTTGACAGCAAAAACTGAAATCAAACGTTTGCAAAACTGTTCTTTTCGCATTACTGTGGAGGAATGTTGCCTCACTCCTCTTTGCAGAATTGTTTCAACTCAGTCATATTTGAGGATTTTCAAACATAAACTACCCATTAATGGTCATACCACAGCATTTCACTGGATTAAAGTCCCAACTGTGACTTGGCTACTCCAAAATCCACTTTCTTCTGTTTTGTTTTTGCCATTCAGAGGGAGACTGCTAGTATGTTTCACGTCGTTCCCTTGCTGTATAGCCTAAGAACACTACGGCTTGAGGGCCCAAAATGATGTCCAGACATTCTCGTGCAGGAGTTTCTGTTAGACAGCAAAAAAAAAAAAAAAAAGAAGTTCTATTAATCAGACAGCGAAAAAAAAAAAAGTTCTATTAATCTAGTCGTCCAGATCCCGAATAAGAAAGGCAGCCACAGACATCACACTGCCACCACCGCTGTTGGCATGATATTCTTTCTATCAATTGTTGTGTTATTGTTACGGCAGGTATAATAGGGCTGCTCAGCTTTTGAAAAGTTTAACTTTTGGCCAGTATATTTTTCTTCTATGGATCCTAAAGATCTTTCTTTGCAAACGTGAGATGATCCTTCCTTTTCTTCATCAGCAGTGTTTGTCTTGTGGCTGAGTCGTCATCACTGACCTGCAGATGTTTGGATGTCCTTTTGGGTGGTTTTATGGCCTTCTGAATGAGTTGTCATTCCATTCTTGGAGAAATGTTGTTTGGCCAGTCACTCTGCTTTTCACACTATTCTTTTGTTTGTCAATTGTTCTTGAAGGCTTAATGTTGTTGCATGATGCATTTTTCTGCCTACTTCGCTTCGTCGGACATCTACTTGTTAAGTAATTTTCTTGAGTCACCAAATCTGGCCGTAATTAGACCTGGGTGTGGCCAGTGAAATTGAACTCAGCTATCCAAAAATATGTTTAATCATAGCTAACTCATGATTTAATAGGTGTAGCCAGTTTTTTTTCACCAAGGGCTGCGTTTGGATTTTTATTTTGTATAATGAATAAAATAATTTAGAAATTGTTTTGTATTTACTCGGGTTGTCTTTGTGGGATATTAAAATAAGATTGATGACCCAAAATGATAAATGCCCGCACACACACACACACACACACAATGAAAGATATCTGTAAAATCATGAACATGCCTTTTTGGGCTCTGTGTTTATGTAACAAACTAGATGGACTTGATTAACTTCCTGTGCCCTCTGCTGGTTAATGTTGAGAAGTAAAAATTCATCATCCCTCCATTGCTTTAAGATGAATAAACGTGTGAATACAAATAGTAGCTTTATCAAATCCCAAATGATAAACACGTTTCTTATATTTCTGATCAAAAAAGCAGTGCATTGATTGGCAATAATGACTGACATTTGGAATTGTTAAGAGTTCCCTTGAAGTTGACCAAGGCCTCAGTTCCATCAGCATATCAGCCTCCAAGCTCATCATGCTTCGCGTCCAACATACCTCTGGCCATTCATTAAAAATATCAACCTTGGTTTCAACGGACCGTAAAACGTGAATCAAATTTTTGTTTTGTCTAGTTTTTTTTTTTGTTTTTTTCATCAGTTTTGATGTATTGTCACTGTCATGTTTTATCCCCTTGGAAAGGACTGTCTTCACTGCGTTCCATGGCGTGTCCTAACCGCGATTCATTGTGAATTTGAATGTGATTTGTCACTTTAGAGCACAACCACATCTGCACTTGTAAGAGCATTTGCATGCATTGCTAATTCTCCGTAGTATAAAAATAGCTTCAAATGTCTGCACAGTAAATGATAACAGAAGATCCAGAGAGTGAGGAGCTTTCCCATGCAGTAGACGTAGATGGAGGTTTCTCTTCTATGTGGCTTGTTTGTACATGCTACATTGCCGTGGAACCTCTCACTCCGCTCGTAGAGGGACAAAGACAAAATTGGAGCGAGGCTACATAAGAGCTTGCATCTGTTTCACAGATGTTGATAAAGGATTTCATTATGCTTCGATATACTGTATGTGTGTCAACGTGTCTAATTAAAACCTCCAAAAAGTTGCATTTTGTTTACTTAAGTCTACTTAACTGCCGGGTGACACAATACTACTTGCTGCTCTACTTTTCATCAGATTTTTTTTTCCTTCACGAACGTATTGACTTGGACAAAAACGTACACTGGGACATCTTAACACAAGTTGTTAGAGGACGCCAGTTAGCCTCAGATTTGGTCAAATCTTTTGGGTGGAAAAAATCTCATCAGTGTAATAAAGAGAAGTTTTGACCTGATATTTGTAAAAGCACAAAAGCCCTCTAGTTCAGGGGTGGGCAAACTTTTTGATTGGCGGGCCACAATGGGTTCTAAAATTTGACAGAGGGGCCGGACCAGGAGCAGATGAATGAAGTGTTTTGGTCACCTCGACTCATCGGAGAAAAAAATACATTTAATTTTAAATTAAAATTAAACAAAAACCATTACAACAAAATATATGTGTTTGACAAACCAGAGTATTTAGAAAATAAAATAAAACATTAACGGGGTTTATTCATTTAATTTTTTTTTTCAAATTTGGCAGGCCGGGTTTATGGGCTGCATGTGGCCCCCGGGCCGTAGTTTGCCCACGCCTGCTTTTGTTCTAACTTTAATGAAGCATGATCAAGGTGTAATCCTGATAGATATGAATCGTACTTAATAAATTCAATATTTTCAGGTATTTTAAGTGTCAATCACGTTAACAAATTCATTCAAATGATAAAACACTCCAGTTTTTTAAGTAGCATCTCATGCAGTATGTGATGCTGGAATCTGACTGTATGCCATGCAACTTCCAATGTGTTTTATTCTTTTTCCTCTTTTTACATACTTCTATTCTCAGTGGTTGTTGCGGATCTTTCTTTTGTGTATCGCAAAACAGAAAAAAAAAATGTCTATCCGACTCATCAAAACACGCTGTTAATCTTTTGATGCTTGGTAAAGCTGCACTCTTTACAAACATGGACATCTCATGGGTCGTCGGACTTGACATCTATAAGGGAAAGAAAGCACACACACGCAGTTCATCACTGAATGGATCTTGTTTTCTGTACAAATATGAACATTAAAAAAAAATAAAAATAATGTGCCCTCGTGGAATTGCAATTGACTGAATAATTGATTGAAATGTTCAGGTTGGGCCACTGGTGTTTACTGCAGTTTGGCTCCAAAACGGTTGTTGATATGGCCCATCAAAAATTATGCAGACATGCGTGTCTGTTCTTAACAGCGCCGCCGTAAATATTGCCCTGTCACCATATGCTGCGAAACATTTATTTGCTTCCCCATAATTCCTTTTTGAGCACTTGCTGAAAACCTGTGTGCTTTCGTTACGTCTAGCTCATTAATGTTGATAATAATTCATCACTTGGCCCCGTCTTTGAAAGAATGTTGAAACTGTCGATGTTGCTGGTGGAATAGCAGAAAGTGAGTGTCCGCTTGTGTGTGTGTGGGCTAGAGTATTTTCAGAGCAGATGTCCAAAGCCTTGCTCCTGTGCGACATGTTTGCCTCACCTCTCTTGATAACTTTAGGACGTACTCGTCTATAGCTCGGTCATATCCCAAATTGTCCGTTCTCCAAGAATGCCTTCTCATAGTGTTTCCAGATTTCTTGCCATCTTAAGGAGACATATGTCTTCAGTTACGACGACTGATTGTTGGTTACAATAGATCTATCTCCTGATTTTACTTTTTTTTTTTTGCTCAGCCGCACCACCTCCATCACTCACCGCTCCAGACTCTCCTGTCCGGTCCGTACCTCTGAAAAAAGATACCTTGGAAATTTACTCAGATGAAAGTTCAAATTTCAGCTTGTGCAGCCCCAATCAGTCAGATGGAACGACCCCCATGAGACTGGCTGTACATGTGAGATGTTAGACAGGAGAATGTAATAGGACTACCGCTTCAATATGTACCACTACTGCTGCTACTCGTGTTGCTCAAAGTGGATGATAGTTGATATTGATGAACCACAGCAGAACTGAGCAGGATGTGAGTGCGCTTGGGAGGAGACGAAAAAAAGAAAAAAGGAAAATTGTTTCAAAGCAAGTGTTGTAAAAGATTGATGAAACATTGAGACAAAAACAGCTTGAACTGAACGGGGTTACAGACCAAAGTAATTAGCCCACAAGATGTTGCGGAGGTGAGTCAAGAAACACTGGAAAAAGACGTCAGTGAACGAGAGGATGGCAAAAAAGGGAAAGAATGAGATATGATAAAGGCCGTGGAGTAGAAGCCAGGTCTTCCCTGAATATGTCATTGCGCTCACCCCACCCCGTCCTGTCTGCATGAGACTCGAGCTGCTCTAACATCTGGGGGTCTGTACCTGGTCAGAGCAGCCACGCTCTGCCAAGGAACAAGATGGAGAGAGAGGGGATTAGGTTGACAGTGAGGTGTGTTACCAGATCCTGTGTTAATGAAAAGCAAGTGGAAGCCCCGCATTCCTCCCTCCGTCCACGGCTCACCACTCCCCAAGGTAGAGGGGCATTCATAGTTCATTGGAAGAAAGGAGGGAGGTGGGCAAAAAGAGAGAGAACAGATGTCCAAAGGTCCGTGAAATAAGACCTTCCCTAATCTCTCAACCCTCCACCAGACTGCCCAAAGAGTGCCCCCGACTTCCTCGGAACACACGCGCATACGCCTACTTTTTCATGTGCATGTGTAGTCTGACATGCAACGCTTTCACCTCAGTCCAGTGCCTCTGTGGACCCCTCCCAACCCCCCGTGACACCCCAACCTTACCGCCGCACTTCTTTCGGGTGATTTACTCTCGCACACTTGTAACGGAAAACGTCTGCTCGTAGCAATGGCGTGAAAGCTAGACAATATTTATTTAGGTGTCTTCATTTACTTCAAGGACAATCTTACTGTTTTCGCTACGAATGATCGAATCCGATAATTTAATCACTACGCCAATATGATCTCGTTCCATCCTGTTAATTCTATTTCAATTATCTTTTTTGTATCCAATACTGATGATTTGTTCCCACTAAACAGACTCTGCTTGTCACTCACATAGTTGCAAAAGGCCAAAGACAATGGCATGATGATGAATCATCGTTAAAAGGAAACCAAATAATAGTTTTAAATGGGACATACAAATATGAGCTCTCCGGGGTGCCTACCCACCCATCACGTGTGAAATTTAACAATGATGTAACTACTTATCCATCGGCCTACATCTGACGATGTGTTTTTGAGTGAGCCATTCTTCTCTTCTCCTCAACTGTTCCAAAGCAGTGGTGCTCATGAACGTAACACAACTTGTAACTACCCCACACAATTTGTTTCAGCCAATAAGTCATATTCTTAACATAAACACTGCTAATATTGACATCTAAAAATAAGCACTCGTCCATTTTCAGGACCACCTTTTGTCATTAGGGGAGGTTTTAAAATGATTGCCAAAAAAGCGTACCAATAAGTTAACACCTGTACACTGCATGATTCCCTTTCTTGGATCATAATTACATCATGATGAATGGAATCAAAAACACACCCTCTGCCTTAACTTGGGTGACTAATGATGATGCATGCGGTGATGCTGAAGTCTTTGCTTTGAAAGTGAATCTTTTTAAGTAACATAACTTCCACTGACGCAATGTTTGACAATGGTCTGGTTTTGGAATTAAGGCACGCAAAAAGTGTCCGGTCAAAGGTCAGCAAGTAAAAAAAAATGCTTAACTTTAAAATTAGACTTTCAACCACAACTCCCAACATTAATCTAAACAGTGGTGGGATTTATAGGTTGAGATTGAGGAGTTTACTGTATGTGATTATTTATTTTCCAAATGTTGATGTGTTAACTGTTCATATTTCTAAATCAAATCGCAAGCATTAGAATCGGTATTCAGATATTCTCTGCGCAAACTCACATCCGTGATCATCAGGCCAAAAATGTGATGTAATCCCTACAGACACGAGGAGTATCTATAGTTTTAAAATTTTCCCTCTCATATTTGTAAGATTAATTCATGCGTCTTATCTGTGAAATGAATTAGTGTGGCATATATACAGTTTTATTTCTTTTACAGTATTCATTAAAATGCATCCTTACTAATTAGCAAATTAAGTTATTTAGTAATCCCGATGATCTCAATATTTGGAATTGGCCTGTTTGAAATAGGCAACTCATATTTTTTTTATCTTGTTAGTATATAATATAGTCATCGTAATTGCAACATAATATGAATTGCAACAAACGTTTTGTTTTTTTTGGTTAAGTGTCTAATATATATGCTGTTATATTTTAAAACTCAGCTAATTTTTTCTTTATTGATGTGACTTTGGAAAATTAGCAAAAAATAAAACGAGTGTATTATTATCTTTTTGCCCACCTTAATGAGATGTTACTGTCTTTGTCTTTGCCCACACGTAGACAACAATAAAAAAAACAACAAAAAAACATGCATTGATCAGGAAGAATAATGCAAATACAATTTATGATTTATCTTTTTTCCCTTCTTCACTGACATGCCTTTGCCTTGTAAAGAATATTTCCCTTTTTCTTGTGTGTGATGCGAGAGGCTCTTGATGATTTAAGAGTTAAAATTCTTCAGTTTTTTGTTCTGCTCGCCATTCCATAATTTTGATTACAAACGAAAACATGTTTCCTTAACACTCCCAAGCATCGCTTGTCTTTTCTTCTGGCACAAATGTTACAGACCTACATTTATCACGTAGGGAACGTCTAATGACTTAGATGACATACAACACTTGTACTCGGGCTGTGATGTCCGCCCCTATGGAACCAGTTTCCTATAGTGGTCTGGTGGTAAGTGGAAAGTGTATTCCTGTGGTGAGTGACAATATATTATTTCTATTACTCTAAGCATCGCAGCTAGTCTACTGAGGGTTCTGCTACTTAGGTAATGACTCCTTTAGGTTTCGTCTAATTGATACCAGTTCACCCTGAAGTATAAATCAACCAGGCAGTGGTCAGATAAGGGCTGCCAGGAAGAAACTGAGACAGTAAATCAGCCGCGATCCTATCTAATCTTACCCGAGTGTTTGCCAGAGATGTATTTCACTTCGCGAAAACTTCCACCCACACCACCCACTTAGTTGCTGGAGTGACATAAGTTATATGTTAGCCTGCAGAGAAAAGCCGGTGTGCGCTGGATTACTGGCAGGTCTGTAGAGTATAATGCAGGTGAAGGTTAGCATATGCACATCTTTGATTGAATGTTCTCAGCGTTTTGACGTGGTTCCAGTTCTTTACATCAGTCAGCCATGCGTGGAGCTTGCTTCCAGGAATATGCTCTTTAGCCCGCTGATCCCATCATGTACAGGGCCAATATATGCCTACCTCAGGCTGCTTGTATTTACTGATTCGCTGATGTCCAAAGATTGGTACTGAAAGGTTTCCAGACACTTACATATATGGTAAGGTATGTACCTACCTTATATGCCTAAAATATATTACTGAAAGTCCCAAAGCAATTTAAAAGACTATAGTTTGAGTGCATGTGCATATACCAATTTGATTTTGCAATTTTACCTTATAAGGAAGTGTTCCAACCATGAATGCGAGCACAGCATCAAATGCCCCAAAAACAACAGCTGTAGGAGTTCCCCCACGTGTGGTTGTGTGACCGTGTGTGTGTGTGCGTGTGCTTGTGCGGGGGTGGGGGTGTGTGTGCGTGTGCATACATGGCTGTGGCTGGCCAATAAAATCCCCCCTTTTGGTCATGTGTGAACCTTTTATTTTTAACTTCAATGTGTCCAGCAGGTGTGCGTGTCTCCACTCAGCACTGCCCAAGCGTACAGTGCAACCTCTTCACTGGGTTTTGTCACTCCCTCATTGTGTGTTAAGTTTTCAGCATGAGCCACTATGGGAGACAAACCGGCCCTCAGAATAAATTTGACAGTCTAAAAATATTGGTGCGACGCTGCAGTTAGTTGTCGTTTTAGGTGTTAAGTCATGATTTTTCTAAATATTTTTTTTTTAGCAAAAAAAAAAAAATTTCAACACACCCTAATTTTTTTATTTTTCATTTTTATTTTATTTTTAATTGTAGCCTCATCTGAAATTTGCTATAAAACAAATCACTTCTAAATCACACTAGTCAGGTGAAAGCTCTCCTTTTGGTTCAACTTTTCCTCCCAGTCACGCAACAAGTGGCAGATAACAATATCCGAAGTACACGAAACATTTTCGCAAAAATCACCTGCTGTTTTTTCCCTTTTTCATGTGTGCACAAAATCCATAATCGTAAAACGAGTCGCCATCCGTCTTTTCATTTTGTTCTTCGGAACACGTTCGGTTTTTTTTGGTTTTTTTTTAAACGTGGCTGTTATTTTTTTAAACCAATGCTATACGGATTAGGAGTGACTCCACTTTATTAGCGTCAACATCAAAAATGAAAATGAAGCGATCTGTTCCTTTATTAATTTGTTCCCACAATGCTTCAAATATATATATATATATATATATATATATATATATATATATTTTTTTTTTTTTTACCTCGTGAATACAATGTATTACGTTTAAATTTTTAAAGTGCTATTTGTTTGCGTATCATTGCTTGCTCGATGGTCGAGAAAAGTTTAAATTAGCAACAAACAACAGTTATGCTCCTTTTGGAGTTATCGTCTACTGCTGCACCATCGAGATCAATGTCCACCGACTGCATGCCAATGTGGTATGGCAGTTGCGCTGTTGCGGAGCAAATCTTTCCAAACGGTGGCACCCCTAGTAGCACTGATGAAAAACCGTGCCCTCATCCAAAGAGTACAGAAGTTAAGTTTGGACTTCTCTCCCGAATGGAAATCATTTTATTTTTTTTAGAGACACGTATCCTTGCAGAATTTCTTCAGCATTTCAAAGAATTGTGAACCAAAATGGCAGACGCAGTCAAGGTCAAAGGTCCGCATTCCCAAGATGGCTGAGGGTAGCATGAGTCAAAGGTCAACATTCTGCTGTGCACAATTTTCAGTCCATCTTTTTCACGATTATTTTTGTATGTCAAAGCAAGAACCTCCTCCTTACGGGCCTGGGGCATACAATGTCCACATTTACCAGAATCTTCCATTTTTTATTGACAGGTTTCCCAGCAACAGCAAAAAAATGTTCAATGTGATCAAGCATAAGGGTCTCTTCCTTTTTGGTTTCTGCATCACAACGCCTGGCTCGTGCTCCTGTTTTCACAAGTATTTTTAATGTACATGCCTTCTGCTCACACGTTTGTGTCATGCCGCATAATGTATTTGGCTGTCTGCTGACGCATCGCCTGAGTCCCACATTCTGGTAATATGGTCACAAAGAGAGCTTAGTCTTGATTGTGGAGGAGGTTACAAATAAGAGCCTGACTTGACTGGATGGAAAAATGGGATGAGGAATGAGTGTGATTCCCCCTCATTAAAATCATTCCAATTGAACGTAATTATTGTGAGCTGCTGCTGCTACTGCTGGTGCTTCTGGTTTGTACTGCAGGATCGGGAGGTCAACTTGGCTACACATGACGCATGGGGAGAGAGTTGATTGCCCGTGGTACTGTATCTGAGCATTTGTGTGTGATCTTATGGCACGTAGTGTGATTTTGGGACCACTAGTTCGTTCATACTAGTTGAACTGTGTATTTAGCGTGTGCTCATGTGGGTGTGTGTGTGTCTGTATTTGTGTCTCCCACTCAAATAGTAATAAAATCACTATAGCATTTAAACAACCCTGCTTGGGAGTTTCCTTGTGCTGTCCAATAAATCCTCACCATGAAAATAAACCTGTTCAATAAATAACAACTCTGTGAACGCCACAAAACTAGGAGACATTAGCAGGTAAACTGCCAACATGTATCAACAACATCTGACCTGGACAAATGACTCATCCCAGTGTAATATTTCAAAATGATTTATACAAGAAAAGCCCTGTTTCATTGGACCCCTGCAGCTGTGGCGTTAAGCCCGAATATTGAATAAGACATATCTCGGTCGGTTTACCAAGTCTGGAAAGATGTGTGTCATATACATGCATTTGTCTCCTGAGTTAATCAGCTCCTGTTCCACTCCCACTTTCCATTTCTCCTTGAAAGTTCACCTATCTGACATCATCAAGAGCCCACTGGAATTTTTGCGAACAGCTGTGGTTTAAATGTGAAATGTTCTGCGTCATTATTGATTGGATACAGGAATTGGCAAGTGAATCATGTGCCAAGTATGTAGTCCATTGGATATCCTTTTCCAAATGGAACACTGGCAACAACCTTACCTGTATGCAGCTGTATTTTTTTCGTTTCAGGCTGATGGATAGAATTCCCCCGCTCTTCTGTGTCCAAGTCAAATAAAACATGTAATGACATTGATACTGTATCAGTTACATGTACTGTAAGTGTAGCTAAGCTAAATCAGTCGTTGCCGTTGAAGAATGAAATAATCGTTGTTTTCTCGAGAGCTTTGTTGCAAAAGAAAGATATTCCTATGTTTTTGGAAAAAGAGGAAAAAAAACAAAAACAAAAAAAACAATGCATTTTCCTCAGTTCAAACATTGCAGATTGCCATGACCTGGATAAGTGAGAATCTTCGCAGACACAAAGAAAAACACAATTTGTAGAAAGCACATTGTTTTGTTTTGTTTTTAAAATATTTTGACAGTAAGCTTAAAAGGACTGGTGCAATTATTCTGTAAGGCGAACGATATATTTAAACATATCCCTATGTCAGCCACATCTGTGTAAAATAATGGGGACTCTAGTTGTCTGTGCACACTCTACTTTTCTGCTTCCCAGGACTCGGAGCCAAGCACAGTGGAGGGACCATTACTGCCGTCAAAAGGCAAAGGGCCACTTCACAGGGCATTATTAGTCATTCTGGTTTGAGGTTTCCAAATGGGCTGCTGCTGTTGCTGTGACTGACCAGCTCAGCCCTGCCATGTTAACAACTACTAGATGGGCTTGGAGTCTGATGATTTATGGGGACTTAAAGGCCAACTTCTGGACAGCCTTTGACCACAGTTAATGACCCATCTGCGATTAAATGGAAAGGACAGAGAGTGCTGTCGTATTGTGGTGGCTCCTGCTATGTTTGCTTCTTTCAGGATGAGTGGGTGTTTGGCTTCACTATGTGGATCTCACCACGTTTCTTTTCTTTTTTTTTTTTTTTTTCAGTCTCACTGTCTTTGTTTAATCATGTTGATTCGCAGCACACTTTAAAGAAAAACAGGGGCGATCTGATTTTTATTGTCATTTTTCCCACACAGATCAGTTCTAATTCAACGAATCTGTGGCGGACTCAAACTGTCATATGCACATCTTAACTTTATTAACTGCACAGGCAATGTTTTAAGTAACATTAGCTTGTTTTTACAGTCAATGTCTGTGCACCACAGTTAGTAATGTGCACTCACCCACGTCTTACGCATTTGAAACCAAGCTGACATGATGTTGGGGCAAGTACTCGGCTGTGTCAAATTCATTAGGTTGCTTCGATGATTAAGTTCACTTGCCAATGTACAGCGCATTTCTTGTTACTTATTGTTAGCAGTGTTGTGATGGGCAGCTAGGATTGAGACAACAGAGTAGCGCTTTTCTCTGCATTTCCCGGTGGTATTCTTTTCCGTCACACACAAATTGCTTTTAAGTTGTTGGCAGAAATTATTGAAACGTAAAATGTTCAACCAATAGTGCATTTGGATTTGTAGGTTTGATAGTCGTAGTGATTAAATCAACCCTCGTGAATTCCCTTTGCTTGCCTTTTCCTGTATTTGCTCTATTTCAAAAGCGAATGTAATATGTCTGTGGATACTGTGTGCTCTGATTGGTCTAATATTTTCCATTGTCCTTGTCCAATGTTTGTAAATGGTTGTGTAACCTCTCATCATTCCTTGTCACTTTTACTGTTCTCCCAGATGCAGTACAATCTGCTTCTGTGCAGCTGGAACTACAAGATGTGCTGATGAGGACAGGGCTGAAGGACAGAAGCCATCTTTTACTGGGGCCGTTTTCATGCAGCAGCTCACTGGAGGCCCGGTGGTGTCGGCACAGTGGTAGTCCTGGACCTGAGCCCGGTCCCCCTAAACTGCTGCTGGACCTGAAAGGAGGCCTGCTGCAGGTCTAAATACCCTTTATACATCTTAGTCGCAGTACATTTGTAAGAGGTCAAACACCTTGGCAACATTTGGGGCGAAGTATGTTTGTGAATGTTAGATTTTTAAACGGTATATAGGCTATTTTTGATTGTTAATCCGCCTCTTCCTCTTAAATTCAGTATTCACAAGTATATTTGTAGTACTGGAGGAGGCATTGAACCCTTCAAATCCACCGTGGCCCGTGCGTGTGTGTATTTGTGTGACTTTGGGTTTCATCTGTCACTTAAGTAGTGGAACATTATTTGGCTATTTCTAGGCAGTGTAATATCTTATTTGTGGCTTTTTGCTCAAAGTTACATAATATCCCAGCTGAAAAATCCCCTTTTCAGTGTGATGAACTGATTGCATTATTACTAATGTATTGTTGCACATCACTAGTTCGGAGTGACCCTGCACTCAATATTCTTCAGTGGTTGCCCTTAATACATAATTGCATGTTTCCCATTGAAAATATTGGTGTTTGTGGTGTTTTAATCAAATGCTGGACAAAAACCACTGGAATTCCTTCCGATTTCTTCATCTTATTTTCTCTCTCCATATGCCTGAAAGAAACTCCCCGAATTTTCCTGTTTTCAGAGTTTAGTCATGAACCCATATGCACACATTAGGTGGTAACAGGCGGGCAGGCACACAGCGCCATGTGTGAAAAGCTTTTGACTCAGAGATTCCTGGTCCTTTGTCCAAACACCAGCAGACCCACGTTGATGGCGTGTGGGAAGGGGGACACCATTTAATACTTGCTTGTGTCGGGTAGTTATTGATGATGTACTGTAAAGTGGTGACTCATGGGACCGTTTCCTCATCTTGTTTTGGAGGAAAATGTTGAAAAATGACCAACATCTGAATATACAGTTCCCTCCATAATTATTGGCATCCCTGCTTAAGATATTTTCTTTAGCTCTGAATAAATTATGTATTTTTATCTAAATAATGTAGCACCAAACACATTAGACAGTTAGTTTCCATAAAATCATGTGTACCGCAATTATTTGGACCCTTAATGTTGGCAACTCCTTTTGCCAACAAAACAGCCCATAATGGTCCCCGATAATATTTGCTCTCTCCGCTTGAGTTTTCAATGGGGTTGAGGTCTGGGGACTGAGATGGCAATGGGTGGAGTTTGATTCTGAATCTGTTGAAACATTTCTACAATTTTCTCTATGAGATTATGCTTCTGCAATTCAAATTGAATTCATTCCAAGACTGCGTCTTCACCATGGGTGCCAATATTTATGAAACTGTACATACTACCTATGAGTCATGTCAGTGTGCAGATAACTACTGTACGTGCTGACAACATGGACTGTGCAAAGTATTCACAGCGCTTGACCTTTCTTGCGTTTTGTGTTACTGCCTCATTTCAAAGTAGATTTCCTCTTTAAATATTCGCCACAATAGCCCAAAATGGGCAAAATGCCTTTTTTCCCCAGTTGATTAGAAATGGGAAAAAAAAATAAAATGAAAAATGTATAAGTCAGACACCACATATACAGAGTTATTCACAGCCTTTGCTTTATACTGTGTTGACGGATCTTTGGCAGTAATTACAGCCTTTCTGAATATGAAGCCACAAGCTTGGAACACCTCCTATAAGATTGGACAGTTTCCCCAATTTTTCAGCTCCATCAGGTTGGACGGATTGTGTCGTGTCAGTGAACAACGTTTTTGAAATCTCTAAAGGGCTATTCAATCAATTTCAAGTCTGGGCTCTTGTTGGGCCACTCAAGGACATTGGCAGTGTTTTCCTGAAGTCACTCTTTTGCTATCTTGGCTTTGTGCTCAAACTCATGTCCTACTGATAGATGAACTGCCATCCCAGTGTGAGGTCAAGACCGCTCTGGAGCAGGTTTTCATCCAGGAAAGCATCTCCATGATGTTGGCACCACCGTGGTTCAAATGTGTGAAAATGATTTATTAAGTGCATACTTTATAAATGCACTGTACGGCCATTTTTCGCCTTGAATTAATCTTACAGATTCATTAGTTAGGTAAATGTTTTTGTTTTCTCCAGCCACCTAAAATCCAGCTGCTGTATTTTTGCTTGGCAGGTTTTTTGGGGCCAAGAGCATCTTAACTGCTTGAAGCTGGTGGAGGAGCACCTGCAAGCATATCACTCTGTACAGAAAGGGGACTCGCTGGAAAACTGCCCTAAAGCCAAGACCTTCCAGCCCCAGCCACCTCCCTCCCCAGGTTCTCCTTGTTCTCGCTCAGAACACAGCTCGGATGACCTGCGAACAGGACACTTTCAGTACATCCAGGACTCAGGTGAATATCAATTGTACTTGTATCCCTACTGGGGACACCCGGACAACGCATTCGATTCTGCTGTGAGATTTTCTATGTGCGCAGAACATAGATCGTTCACAGTTTTATTTGGACCAATTTCAACATTTTTTTTCTCTCATCTCAAGTGTGATTCAATTGCAAGTTGACAAACTGCCTTTCTGAGTCATTATAGTGTATGTGGCACTCGACATACACATTGATGACATCAATCAAAGGCCTCTACGGAAAGCAATTCAATCAGACGTATCTGCCCGGTTGTACTTTAAGTAACATGGTGTATTCCCTTTCTTGATGCTTTGTGTGTGTGCTGCTCTCGACATTATACAAAGAGGATCAAACTACTCCTACTACATACTAGTGATCCACTTTGTCAAGTGTGGTTGACTCTGGTTTTTTTGGTTTTTACTGTTATACTCTTGCGTCTTTGAAGAATGTATATTGTTAGAACAAGGACGCGGGGAACAATCTGTTTGCAACATGTTGTCAACTGGCAGAGGAGAGCAGTCTCCGAAGTACAGAGAAGTGCAAGTACCCCCCCCAAGGGTTGACAAAGGGATGGAAGGGACTCAGAGAGAAGTGGAAGAAATAGGGAGGGAGAAAAAAAACACTAAAGGGTCTCGCTAATGCGACTGAAAGCAAAACCATGAAAGTGTCTGTTTTTGCTTTTGTTTCATCCTCTGTTTGCAGCAGAGTAATACGCTGGCCTCTTAACATGAAAGAAACATTTGCCCATTGACAGATTTTGCTACTCCCCGAAATGTGTTCTCCACAAAAAGTATCCGTTTTGTACCCCCAGGGGACAAACTTTTGTTTCCCAAATAAACATTTTTCCAAAGGACTTGGATCCGAAACAGCAGCCGCAATTTTATTCAAACACCACTCAAAAGTTTTGATCCATGTCATCCAGCTTTTTCAGGTGCTTGGTGTGGTGCAGTCAATGACTGTTTACAGACAAAAAAAGTTTACTCAACCCCTGTGTTTATGTATTGCTTCTTTTGCACATAAACATTCTGAAAACATGGAAACATCTATGTTTTGTTTTGGGTTCCATTGAAACACCCCTAAATGGACCACCCTAACATTTGACAATCTCTGATCAAAGTCCAAGATTTTTATTCAGAATGCACAAATGAGATCTGACAAGAACTGATAAAAACAAAATGATGTACTTTTTCTCACTGCAAATGAGTCACGACGAGAAACTTTTCTTTACCTATGGTGATTGGTCACACATAAATGTTTGGGATTGTCAAGTCCATAGAAAACATCATGTAAATACAAAGTAACCTTTTATCGAATGATTATTTGATTTGGAGAAGGACTCCAAATGTGTTTTGTTGCATGTGAAAAAGCTTTTACCCCCTAATAACTGGTTGTGCCATATGTGGCAGTAATAATTGAAGTCAAGTGTTTGTGATAACTGATGCGTCTTTTGCATCACTGTGGAGGAATTTTGACCCACTCTTTTGCACAGAACTCTTTTAACTCAAGTCATATTGGAGTGTTTTTGAGCTTTACTGCTTAGTTAAGGTTATACCACGGCATCTCTTAGAGGTAGGCTTGCTGGCAATTTTCAAGTAGATGGCCTGCACACCAAGCAATCTTGAGCTTGAGGTTACAAACTGTTGGCCAGACATTGGCATTTCTTGGTAGACAGCAGAATATTTTTCTACAAGTCACCAAGATCCTGAAGTAGTAGCTGCCCTATGATCCATATTTTTTGAGACCTTGTTGTCTTGTAATATTTAAGCGATATCTTGATTGGATAACGTATCTGTCTGAAATGTGTCTGACTTAGGAATATGAACCCAGCTCTCCAAATACTGTGGTCAATCACAGTTGAATAATTGTCTCTTGATTTTACTGGAGCGAGGTGGGACGTTGCGGGTGTGAGGGGTGTGAAAGTTGGGCTACCAGGGGATAAAAATCATCATTTTGAAAACTTGAATCGATGGTCAGCAACATTTAAGTGTGCTTAATAAAAAAGTCGAAATCAGGAAAGGGGGAAATACTGTGTGTGTGAATTGCAACTCGAACTCTGACCCACAATTTCCATCGAATCAATTTGCATTTTGCGCTTTTCTAAAAAGAAAAAAACAAAAACGAGAAAAAAAATCATCATTGTCCTACAAGTGAAGAATCCAATTTGATCTACATGTGACAAAGTGCACTTTATCCACACCATATGGTGTCCCATGCACTTTGCAAAGCCTCATATTCACGTAGTTAAAAATGTTTTGGAGATTACACCAGCGCGACAACCTACAGAAAAGTTTCAAAAAGATGAATTTAATGACCACAAAAGCTCGGCGTCCTTTGGCCAAAAGTATGTCAATTATTTATTTTTTTTGTCGTACGAGTCTCATCCTAGCTAACTCTCAATTTTATGGTATTAAACAATCAAAAAACTACTTCAAAGTCATTACTCCTTTGACTACATGCCCGTCCATTTGATGGCTCGACTTAATCTTAAGAACATTGTGGTGGGACAGCGCTGTAGTGTTTCCATAGCAACCAGTGGCTACATTAAGAAACACTGCTGATCACTATGATCAATAAAAACAAACAAAAAAAAAAATCTTGGGAGTCATCCTGAACGAGAGCAGGACGGGATGGGAATCATTTTTACCGGGACAGGACATTTGTTTTAATGCTATGGTCGGGATTTTTTTTTTTTTCGTGTGTATACCTCATCTTACTATTCTTTTACTTTTTATCAGCTTCCCAAAGATGGCCCAGCCCACATGAGGTTGTGTTCTACGGTGAAACCGAAGATAGTCCAGGACTAATGCTGTGGAGGTATCCTGAACCTCGTGTCCTTACCTACATCAGGATAACTCCCGTCCCTTTCAACACCACAGAGGACCCGGAAATCAGTGTGGCTGACCTAGGGGACACCTTACAGGTAAAAATAGGAACACATCTGGTTTTATAGAAAATGTCTTTATTTCCATGAACTTCCAACACTGTATGATTTTGAAGAAGTGTTTCCTTATTGAGGTGATAAATAATCTATCACCATTCTGGTTTTTCACATCAACAATGGTTATTAATCAAGTGTGCCACCTGAGATTTGCGGCTCCATGAAAAAAAATTACTTTGCGCTCCTTCTCATCGTCCCCTCTTATGGATCTCATGCATAGAGTACTTGTATCGATGCACTCCACCAAACCTTGAGGACAGTCATGGTTCATAACGGTACACTTTCAGAATTATGTGTTCACTGGGTTTTCCGTGGTTTCTTGTTATTGCAACTAGTCTTGAATATCCATCCATTAGCTGAACCACTTCTCCTCACGATGGTGGCCGGGGGGTGCTGGAGCCTATCCCAGCTGTCTTTGGGCAGTAGGCGGGGGACACCCTGGACTGGTTGCCAGCCAATCGCAGGTCACACATAGATGAACAACCATCCGCGCTCACACTCATACCTAGGGGCAATTTGGAGTGTTCAATCGACCTGCCATGCATGTTTTTGGAATGTGGGAGGAACTCTCGCAGGCACGGGGAGAACATGCAAACTCCACACAGGAAGGAGGGAGCCGGAATCGAACCCTGCACCTCTATACTGTGAGGCCATCGTGCTAACCAGTCGGCCTCTCTGCCGCACTCTAGAATATGTATTACCAAAATTGAGGTGTGACGACTGGGATCTGCGGAAGTTTCTGCATCTGGAGGAGGCAAAGAGTGTCAATGAGATATGCATCCACACAGGATATATACGGTAAGCTGTCTTGAAGTTGTGCTTCGAAGACAAAGGTGGTAGGGGCCTCCAGAGCAGAGCTAATCCAAAAAGTTCCTTCACTGCTTCTTGCTCAACATCATTGACAGTGAACTCCAAATAAATTCTCCCAGCTGGGCTGTTTGCCAATATGATTCTCATGATGTGAGTCTATAGAGACCCACACCTTCCATGTTATTGAATGACATGGAGCCCTGCTGTCCATCCTAACATGTAATGTACGGTGAGACAGCTGTGAAAGTCATTTTACATGCCCTGGTGTGAAAAGCCAGGTGTCTTCAAACCCAGATGAGGTTATGTTTTGGCAGCCTGTTGCAGCTACTGAGTCTACTGAGGTTCAGTCAGGGATGAGACATTCCATCTTTTTCTCTACCACTTAGTTTTATGCATTTCGATGCACCTCCTCCCTTTCCAGCATTATTTCAATGGCATGTCCCACTCTCACTGATATAGCAACACATGCTACTTTTGATAGAACAATTTTACTCCATAACATATTTTTCCTTACTACAACATGAATGTTATTCTATGACTGTAACAATATATTTAATGTACTAAGAACTCCACCGCTTCACAAGCTGATTCTTGGCCTCTAGTTTTGCAGTGAATGGTCAATTTCAAGCTTATATATACGAGCGCCGGTACACATGTTGTGTTGTACTTAACTATATCTATAATTTCATACTATGTACAGCTTTGGTTACATTCAAATGAATGGGAGCGAGCCCTGCCTTTCAATATAATCCCATTTTTACATCTTCATTCTTGCCCTTGTCCTCTCTCTCTAGCGACCTGCGTCTTCCTTGATTGACACCTCCTCTTTTAATGGATTACAACAAAAGTGATTTAAAACTTATAGTATGAGGAGCCTCAGAACGCAATAGAGGCTTGCACAGTTGACATCTCAAGAAGTCCTGATGCCAAATTGCCACTGCGCAAAGATGAGTGGCCAACTGTCATTTTTTGGCATAATTGATTCTAGTCTGATTCAGAAGCATTGCGCCGTGTGCAGCGGGCCTCCGAGATACTGTGCGAGCAGGCCCCACAGCTGTAAAATCAGAAATGAGCAAAGCTCCTTCACTCTATCTGATTGACCTCATATAGGATTACAAGAAGGCAGACAGCCATGAGGGCTGCAGTAAGAGTGGTTGATTGAGATAGATAGCAAGGATGATTGGGGAATGTCAGATTTGAGACTACTTGAGGTCGATGATAAATGATAACCAGAAATCAGAAGATATTTTGGTTACCTCATTTAGTGACCTGAGGGTGTCAAAATCTTAGAAACACTTCTCACTCTGACACTGTGCAGAACATAGTGTTCCTTTTAATACTTAATACCAAAGCCAATAGCAAAAACTGAACATGATCCTAGCAACTACAAATTGAATACAGCTCTTACAGGGTCAGATGGATGTGAGTGTTTTGGTAACCTCACCTCACCTTAGAAAAAAATACATTAAATTTTAAATGAAAGTGAACAAAAGCATGACAACAAAATATATGTCTGTGACACATCAGAGTATTTAGAAATTAAACATTAACAAGGTTTATTCGCATGTGACCCCCGGGCCGTAGTTTACCCACGCCTGGTCATGGGTGAGTTGGACCCCATCCAAGCTGATTTTGTGCGAGAGGTGGTGTACACATTCACCTTTTAGGACTATTGAGAACCAAATATACATGTTTTTGGAATGTGGCACCGAAACGCGAACTCCAACCCTCAGCCGCTTATTCACGATATTAAAATATTTTTAGGCCATTGTAGATTTTTTTGCAGGCCTGCAATTTATCTCTGGACCAATATAATTCATACGTCTTCTCGACAAATCATTTAGTTTAGATGGTCGAGGCTGTTACTTCAACACAAACAGAATCACCAGTTAGACAATGAAGACCTATTTTGGTAAACAGGCACATGTGCACCTGGTGTAAAAATGGGCATTGCTTCATTTTCGTACCAGCGCGAGACATGGACGCATGATCGGAAGGTGCAAGGCGGTCAATTACTCCGGTCGCACACCAGGCGACTATGCGAAAGGGGGGGTATTGCAGTTTACTTGCCAATATCATGCACAAATGCCTGCAAGTCTAATTTCTATTTCCAGATATCAAGCACGGCGTACTTGAGCGTGTGCTCTCTAACGCCCTGATTTTGAGGCAAATTGGAAGCATAGCGATTGGCCGGGAAAACACTACGTTCCCTCCCACAATAGTACACAAAGGCACAAACTCCCAGTTAAATCCAATTCTACCAGCACAAAGTCTAGCAAAATTCCCAATGAAAGAAAACTCCACCCATGCGTACAGATGAACTGTAATTTGCGCTAGTCTTTCACCTGGCGCGAAGATACTCTTGCAATAAATTTTGTGAAAATGAAATAAGGAACGGAATTTGAAAAAAAGGATATGAAATAAAATCCTCAACAAAATCATCAATCCAGTTGACTCATACGTACTCACGGTCCGGCACAGGTATTATGTGTCTATGGTCGCACAGTTCCAACATAGTATATATTTTGGGGGTTTTTTCCCCCCTCCTACCATTGGTGTCATTTTAACATTTTCTGAGTTAAATGGTGTCCAAGAGTGCGTCACCTATTTTTAGATTGTGCAAAGTGTTATATTAACTCTGCCTTTGCACATTCCAGTGCTATTTCCGTCCTCCATTCCTCCTTGCTTTTCACTGGGAAGCTGACATTCAAACAAAAGATGTTTGCGAATGAAGTCCTTTCCACTCACAGAAGAGACTGTGGTCAACAGCCACATGCTTGAATTGACTAAAATCAAGTAGGTGGGTCAAATTTGATCATCCTGAATACAAAATTGGACTTGTTGTCTCTAGTGAAATGAATGATGACATTACATTGTTTTGTCAAATAAGTCATGCACGTCTGGTTGATCACATTTTGAAGTTATTTACAAAGACTTCACCGTTATCAAGCATCAGGAGTTGTGGTGGTTGGATGGCTCATTGGGTGGCACCATTAATTTAGGATTCAGCGTACTGGGGATCTAATCCGAGGGGACTAAGGAATCAAACTAATACTGACTGAGGCGGTAAACAAATGTGTCTGAGAAAGGTTACTCGTCTACTCTTGTTGTAGTAATTTAACACGGTTTAGTGAGTTAAAATGTACTCTCTCCCAGTGTTAAATATGTAACTATTTTAAAAGTATTGAGTTAACTATTGAGCGTGTGGACCTGCATTAATTCAGAAAATGTGTTAAATTTCAACTCTGTGGGAGTTAATTCAACACTGGACTTTTTGCTGTTTATTGTCATCCAAATTGGATTACAGTGAACCACGTTCATCGCTGCCATTATGTCCTTCAGTAACCATAACTACTACAAAACTGCTGTTTTCAAATGTATTGGAAATAGTGTGCATAGTGTAGTATCTGTGTGTTAGGTGTGTGCCTTCAAGAGACAAGGCCTTGAGGCACTCACTTCCCAATCCGAGGGCGTTACTGTGATACAGCAGAGATCTCTGAAATAAGATGCTTTTCTCGAAAACATATGCAATGTACTAGGGCCACCGTAGATGGACAACCTGTGATATAATGGGGGAACACGTTACAATTTAGAACATTGTTACCATGAGTATTAGTATTGAAGACTTGAACATTACATTTCGTACAACTGCTTAAGAGTATTTGTATATGAAGGAAAAGAAAGGTTTACCTTCCATGCATGTTTCTTGCACTACTTTGGCTTTCATTTAAGTGTCACGTGATATTACTGTGATGTCATTTGTCTTTCTCAGCGACTTTACGCAAGTTAGTTTGGTGCTCCGTGTATTCTAGCGCCTTTTCAAGGACTGTACCGCATGTGTGAGATAAGGTGGAGGATCCATTATCTCTCTTGCTTGTCCTCGGGGCTCGTTTCTGATAGCTGGCTTCCTTAATCCAGCTGTGCTCTTTTCTTACTTTAAGCACGAATGACTTTGGCCTTTTCCCAGTCCATGATGTGTTTTTTCTCTTTTGCAGTGGTCATTCCATGTTTATCTGTTCTGCTTTTTCTTTCAATTCATTTCTTCCTGTTCTTTCCTTTTTCACATTCATTTTCCACATTGCAGTATTATTATTTTTTTCTTGTGTTGAATGCTCTCTCCGAATCGCCATTTTATGTCTTATTGCACTCACACAGTATTTTGTGTGTGATTTCACTATTTTTCTTAGTTTTATTTGGTGTGGGTTTGCTGGGTTTTTGTCTGAGTGTAATGTTTGAGTGTTTACATCGTGTTCTACACACACCCTTCCCCTGTCTTGCGTATTGTGCGGGGCCATTCCAATATTCTTTGTTCTGTTTGATATTTTTTCACCTAATGTTTATCTTCTCTATCCCCCTTCCTTGATACTGACAATTTGTGCACTTTGGATTTTTGACTAGTCCTCGTCTCTGTCCGGTGGATCAGTGATGATGTCAGGGTTTGTCGTCGAATCCTTATAACGACTAGTTTGTGTTTTGTTGGACTTTATGAAGTCTGTAACGAATGTACTGGTCAACATGGTTGGGTTTGCAGTAAATGTTGATTTGGATGTTTTGATGGTCCTCCTTGTGTGTGATATTTCGAATCTGTTACTTGTGCTTGACTTTTATGTTGCAAGTTTGATCCTTCAATGTGTTTGAGGTGGCGTGTTAGTGTTTCTCCTTTTTAATTAATTCCAGTACTCAACATCTGGTCTGATCTTACAATAAGTGGGTGCAGTGTTTCTGGCATTTTATTCCAGATCTTGCATCAATAACCTGATCATGATGGCTGAGAATGTGTCCCACTTCACACAGCCTTCCTTTTGTCTCTGTATGATATTTTTTTTAAGTGTTCTATTAATAAAATGTGGTTGAGTTATTCTCCAGTAATGTAAATATGTTTCTGTGGTGACAAAGTGTAGCAGTCATGTGATGTCCTGGACTTTGTGTAATTAGGCTGTGACCGGAAATCAGGTTTACTTCTTAGAAGACACTCTCAACCTTGTTGTACGGGAAGTAAATAAGACGTAATACTTGGTTGTAAATTGTTTGCTAACAATACATCAAGTAATATTGTATGAATCTATACGAGACATCCGTGATATTTATTCAAATGTCCCACAATCAATGTAGTCCAGACGAGATTTTGTTTTTCCAGCAATCGAAATAGTTTTGCAACTGCAACATTGACTCTTCATTAGGTTGTACTTTTTGTCAAGTCAAGTCAAGTCAATTTTATTTGTATAGCCCTTAATCACAGACAGTCTCAAAGGGCTTTACATAGCCACAATCGACATCCCCGATCTTAACCCCCAGGAGGGCAAGGAAAAACTCACAAAACCTCATTAGGGGAAAAGTGAGAAACCTTGAGAAGGGACCACAGATGGGGGAATCCCCCTTCCAGGATGACCAGGCTGCAATGGATGCCAACTGGGCAACATTTGGCACATACAATGATGCTATGCAATAATAGATGAGATAATATAAGAGTCAATTGAATGAAGTGCTGCAGGAAGATGACTTCAGTGGAGTGGGTCCTCATCCAGGGCCGTAATATCCATGGCAGCATATCCGAAGATGAGCCTTCGATCTTGTACCGGTCAGTTGGTGTAAATTCAGTACAGCCACTTCCAAGTGAATCGCCATCACCTAATTCGGGGAATTGGGAACAGAAAAGAAAGAACAGAAATAGCAAACAGGCCAACAAGTAGTTCAATGAAGTGCTGAAATATAAGGAAATCAGAAAAGGCGCTGCATGAAGACGACTTCGGCAGAGCAGGTCCCTTCCCGGTTCGTCAGTGCCGTAATCTTCAAAGCATGTCCCCATCACCTAATTCCCAAGCAGGGGAAGGAGGGGGCAGAAAAGAGAAGAAGCGGCAGTAAACAGGCCAACAAATAATTAAATTAGATGCTAAAGTATATAAATAAATTGATCAAATGTCGCGCTGCAGGAAGACGACATCACTGGAACAGGTGCATGCCCAGTTGGTCAATGCCTTAAACTTCCTAGTGGGTCACCGTCACCTAATCCCCCAAAGCCGTAGCGCTACAATTCTTTGGATATAGAGGAACAGAATGTTTGAGGTCCAAACATAATAGTTGTGCTGGAGCGCTCAGAACTAGTCATACCTCTTCAATATTAATAGCCAAAGCAACGTTCCACTTCAATATTCCCATAATTTGTCCCACAGAAGAACGCTCCCTTCACTTGTTTGTACAAGTCAAATAAGTCAATGACAGGCTTCAACACTCCAGAAGAAATATCTTTTGCTTATATGTTAGAGTGTAAATGTGACAGACATGGTTGGGCCAGCACCTTTCTGTTTTTCCTGGAAAACCGCCTTGCTTCAAAGTTTTCTTGGCATAAATAAAGTATCTACCTAACCTATGTTGACACTTGTTTCATCAGCGTTCAGTTTATACTCGTACACAATGTTTGGGCAGATGATCCTGGCGTGTGCAAGACATTCCTGATTTATGTAAATCAAAGATCTTCCTTCTTAGATCTGTACTGATCTAATTGTACTTGTCGTGATAATCAGAGGCCTTGGCCATGTTAAGTTAAAACATCTTGGAATGTTCTGCATAATTTTGAATGAGTGCACTTGTATTTTGGCAAAAAGTTGATTCAAATTTATGTGTGACTTGTTTTTGAGTAAAGATGTACGCAAACGTATGGCAAGATTTTTCACTCACTTTTATGCATCTGCCTTTTATAAGAAAAACTAATCAAAATGGATACACCATTCAAGGAGAATAAACTTTTAATGAAGGTAATTAATATATCAATTGCCAATAGTCCAAATACTTACGAGTTATTTGTGAAAACGAGTTGCATGGCAAGAAATACAGAATGCAACCTGTAGTTGATGAACATGTGTTTTCCACATCTTCTAATCCCCCCTGTCATCTGGCATGTTCCTGGCCTAAAACAAGTCTGTTAAACAAATGATGAGTGTTTCATTCATGTGTTGACAGGAGCAGGTTCTGAGCCCCCATCTATTACTGAAACCACCTCTGGGTAATGTGAAATGGTGAGATAATTTATCTCTACAGAATCCATGTTGGATATGTTAGAGCCCACTGTGTAATAAGCCATGAGAAAGTCATAGATGTATATCTGTCCATGCTTGAGGCAGGAAAGTTACGGATATTACAAAGGACTTTAGCTGCGAGCCAGCTAAACATGCTATAGGTATCGTGGGCTATAAATATTATTTAGGAGGCCATGGTTCAAATGGCCTTGATGCATGTTACTCTATTTGAAAACTACATGACCTTTTGAAAAATACGATTGTGAAGTAATCATAATTTATTGGCTTCATTGCTTATGGTGTTACACAGCCAAACTTGCCTTAGACCTGTGTCCAAATACTACTCACATCAGTCTTGCAGTTGTGTGCGAGCAGAAGGCTTAGGTTCAAGAGGGTTATTTGAACTGGACCCCTCAGTCATCAGCCAAAAGTCATTGTGATCTCACATGTAATAGATTCAAGCCTCTGGCCAACAAGCAGCTAGCCTTACTTTATGCAGAAGTGCAGATGTTTTAATTATTTCACTTCCTCCCAAGACCTGGAAAAAAAAAGAAAGAAGTCACTGGACGGAAATGCAGCCATAAAAAACACAAATGATTTGGTTTCTTTTCCAAAAAGAGTTCAACTCGCTACGCATCTAGACACTACAGAGTGAGGGGGGGAAACCAAAGCAGTCATTATTTCTCAGGCCTCTAGAATTACCACCGAGCCACACTGAGATGGAGGCTGATAGATTTTGAGAAATGTAAAGTGAGAGGCGTAGGAAAAGAAAAAGAAATAGGGAGCAAAGAGAGCTGTCTTGTAATTCCTGTCATTCTCCTACCTGTCATATAAAGTTTTTCCGAAAATACCTCTTTAAGAGTGATTGCAAGAGGACAAAAGGGGATCCATATATTCACTCTCTCTTCCTGTCACCGCCACAAATCGTATCTGCTCCTGATGTGCTCCCTGTCCTTACTTTGCTCGGGGTTGAGCGCTTGTACTTCTGAGCCATACCTTTTGCTTTTCCCCAGAGCAGATCATATTTATAAAATCAAGTTGCCTTGCGTTTAAATAGTTGCGGTTTCCCAACTATTTCCACTGTTGTCCAGTGGGAATTCGTAACTACTACTTTTCCTCAGCCATATTACTGCTTACAATAGTTTCACACACAGATGAAGGAAGGTAGCAGGATGAAGGGAGTTGGATTCCTGATCGGGCCGCTGCATAGTTGCACCTGTAGTTGGCCAATGTGATGATAGGACAGAAAAAGAGAAAGGAGGGTGACTCATTGAGGCATTTTTAGTGCACTGTGGACCAGCGCACCGACTCATATCCAGGTGTCCTTTTTGCCCCTCCCAATGTCTCTGTGTGTTGTTGGAAAGCCCGAGGATGAGAATTAATACAGGAGCAGGGATTGTGTCATTCCTCACGCCAGGAGAGCTAGAGGAGGAGATACAGTATGTTAAAGCAATTCAACTCAGATTTATTTATAGAGCACTTCCACAGCAACCACAGCTGTGAACTGTCATACATAAATCTGAACAGAAATATTGTTTATATTAATGAGAATAAAGCTAATTAATTAGATTACTGTAGTTCCATTCTTATGCCAATCAGCCAGTGGATGCATCCATGCACTCATGTAGAGAACTTCATGTTTTTGGAATGCAATCCCCGCCAAAGAAGCGCCTCTCCGCTGCCGGAGCGGCAATGTGTGCGGGTTGTCCTTGGGGGATCGCAGCTCGCCAGGAGGCACCCGTGTTGATGTGCTAAATTTGCTTGCTCTCACCCAGCTGTGTTGGTCGTCAACCCCACTTTGCGCTCCTACCCGAGCGTCTACGACGGCAGTTTGCGCTGGCCACTCGCAAAGGTGACTTGGTTCACGGGCTGGAATGGATTAAAAAAAATCCTACATACAATCGGTTTGGCTCAAAAATGGAAGACTGTGCTTTGCTCTACGCCACTTCAAATTGTGAGTTGGTCCGAGCTCTTACACTCCAATTAATATAAACCTAAGGGAAGTCTATGAGCTGTTTAGCTTAAGTATGAAGTTGAACCAATAAGCGCACACATGAGTTTCAGCCAAGATAACTATTGTTTTAACAGGACAGACAGCACTCAAGTAGACTTGTATTAGTCACAGCTAATGGACTAAAAACAAAGAAAATCCTGTTCGTGTGGTTAATTTGATTTGGAGTTTTTACACCTCATCCACCAAAAACTTCATAGTCCTACTTTCCAACTTTGGCATTGCATCTTATCTGTGATTTTTCCGCCGTGATTAACGTTAACATATATTAGCCCACATGAGACATCATAGCGGGAGTCAAAAAATTCATTGCATCTCCTGAGTAAACATTTTCTCAAGCTGATGTCAATTCAATTTTTCTGCTGGCTGATAAGACATAGCGAGCTGTGCAATTTTTTTTTTTTTTTTTACACAAATAGACACCAGTCACAGAACGACCTAATCAGTGTTGATCTTTTTAATAAAAGTCATGGAAAACAGGGCAGGGTACGTTAACAGTCAGAGCCTCGGAGCAAGCTCGGGGAGTCTTCAGTTGCACAGGCATACTTGAACTTTGATTCAGAGATCACACCTGGGTTCATTGTGGAAATTGAAATCATTTCTTCATGCTGTGTGTTTGCTTTAGATCGCCTGTCTTTAATTATCTTTCAGAGGGACTGTAATGTGTCAATCAGTCCAAGACAAGTAACTCCATGCAAAATAATAGTTTGAGGTTTGGCAGAAACTGAAGTGCTTGACAGTGATGGAAGTCAGATCAGCCAGCCGCCCGAGATGTAAAGACATTTATAAATAGTTTTGAATATTTACTGTACTTGCTCTCAACATATGTACGTTTATTTGGCATTTGAACAGCTTCCAAAATGGAACTTTAACTAAAGAAATAGGGTAACCTGGCAGTCTTACATCATCAAGTCCTTAAAGACTTCCAGCAAAGAGTGTGTAAAGTAGTTATAGTTACATGGTGTTCATCAGATAAGATACACACACACACACACACCCCCACACACGCACACCCACAATCACAGTGAAACCAACACTACTGGTATTTACTTGCACTTCATAAAAACACCTGTATATACATATACAATATGCAGTCATATTGTCTTTCATAGACACAATTGTTTATTGTCTCTTCCTGAATACAACCAGGTGACGTATAAAAAGCTGCATTTTCCACCGAAAGTCAAGTCCAAGCAGATTTGGACAATGGCAGACTTTTTCCATGTTTTCAACATTTTTGATCCCTTGAAAGTTGCACAAAGTAGCTACAGTTGCTAAATGGTAAGGGCCATACTTTTGTCAACCTTTTGCAAGAAAGGAAGGAAACTGTTAACTGAATTGCCATAGTTTTATATCAAATCGATTGTGTTGGTGTAAACTAAAGAGATTAGAAAAGATAAATTCAGCTATAGCTGAACGATTTTCAAAAAGAAACAAATTTAAAAAAATGTCCCCCCTCAATATTGCGACTATTACGTGATTACTTTTTCAAGTTTCCCTTGACATGTATTTTTTTAATTAACACAAGCAATACTTCAATCAGCATCACAATAAACAATATCAGATTTATTATGCATCAGGACTGCCAATTTTAGTCGAGGAGTCGCGATCAAAACGATAATTGATTTAATAGTCGGCTTGTCATTTATTGATGTACTGTGGAACCTAGAGTGACGAACGACCTGTCACGTTTCCAATTTTTTGGGGTAGAAAATCTGCTTCGGGTTATGAATGTTTTTTGTTAATGCGAAACATCTCAGCATGAATGTTTCTCGCACTATTGAACCATGATTGGCTGCGTGCGCAATCACATTTCTCACAGCCGCATCCTACACATTTGATTAAGGTGGCACAAACATTTGACTAACTGTATGTAATGCAAAATATTTATTGTACTGGAGCGTCTCTTCAATTAAATTAAAGTTAAAAAAAACAAAACAATAACAACACAAAACCCAGTGTCTGCTCCCCACAGGCGCAAGCATTTTGGAAGGAGTCCATTTTTTTCAATGGATGAGCTGTTATCCGGTTCCCCTTTTCACTTAATATTAATGCACAATAAACGTGTTTAATGTTCTTAGTGACGTATAATTTCAACCGCAATCTTTTAACTAATCACTCGCAAAATTTTTCACAAGAGATCGCAATCAATCGCAGGCTTTGCGTTTTGAGAATTGCATTCCAATGCATTACGACATCAATTTAAATTCGGTTAATCGTTCAGCCAGTGCAGCAGAGTTTTTGTTTGGAGGTACATGATGGAAATGCAACAGTTTCTGCCCCATTCCATAAATAGTAAAAAGTCATATCTGCTATTGTGTCGTCTAGAATAAACCAAAATCACTTCTGGGAATTCTCTTTGGAGACTTTGGACATTTCCGCTCCAGTGGCAAGTGCTAAGGTTGCGGGTGCACAACTCTGTCGGCTGCAATTATGAAAAGTTGATTCCAGGAAGCCCTATGTGGCATTTCTTACACAATGTAAACTACAATTACCTCATCTGATCAAGGTTCAGTCCCCCGCATACAAATGTAAGGGGGTTCACACTACACATGTGCACACTGGCCCTCTTGACAGTTCCAAATTGTCCTGGGAGCACCATGGCTTTAGTAAACAATTTGATTTACACAGACCAATGCACTCCACATACACCTTCATGCCTCGGTGTCTGGCATTTATCAGGTGGGCTGCTGAGAGCTCCCTGCCACTACTGATCCATCAGTAGCAGGGTTCTGCAGGTGGTCAGTGAAACATGAGAACTTGGTTTTGTTCACACAGGAGCACCCACCCACCACATGTATGCTAATGTAGGCGCACTGTAACTGAAATGAATTGAGCCTTGCCCCATCGAACTGTGAAAATGCTCACATAGCCTGATTGTTATTCGGTGTGAAAAAACAGCTCACGGACCGAAATGCAAATGGGTGCCCTGTAGCCCGCAGTTAAATTATGCTGCGGTCATGCAGCGTAGCTTTGGATGTGACTTGTCATCTTGTGCTTTATTGGTGTTATTTGGTGAAAATATTTTTGGCTTTTTTTGACTAGATGAGTAATGAACTTGTTTTTTAGATGAGTGAAAAGAATAACGCTTAACTTCAGCCATGTTTTATGTAGTTTAGAAACCAATCACGAAAATGACTTTACAGGGTCTTTACAAATAGATATTACATTTTTTGTTGTGTTTTCTGGGGGGGGAGTTGGAACAGATTAATAGCATGTACATCAATTTCAAAAGATAATTTTGAATCCCAATGATTTGAGTTACAAGTGTGGTGACGGAACAAATTAACCTGGTGAATAAATGTGATCATTGTGTCACTTTTCTTCCAGATACCATGCAGCCTAGAGTATTGGGATGAGCTCCAGCAGGCCTTTGTTCCATATCGGGACTTTAGTCTGTCGGAGAGCCGCGCCTGCCAGCTGCAGCTTCCCAGCCTCAGTTTCACTGATCAGCAGAAGGACCTGGTAGCCTCTGACGTGTGGAGGATCGTTCTCAATAATAACAGCGAGGGAGGAGATGAGCAGAGGTAAAAGAATATTCATCTTAGTGTTGTTGTACGCATATCCTTGTGGACACCCCACCGCATCAAATAGGAGCCAGGCTAGACCACTTACCACCACTCTGTTTCTGTCAAGCAGCATTGTCTGATCTGTACAAGTTTTGTGTTTCCATTGTGAAAATGTCCAACTTGTTCTGCTGCCCAATAACTGATCGTCAAATTTGCCTTACAACTGGAATGAACCATTTAAAAACATACTGTCGGGATATAACAGGAAAAAAATCATTCTTCGGCTAGGATCAAATTTTCCTGATCCAAACTGTACTGTGAAGAACTGACATGAACCGTACAGCTTGGTGGAAATTTAAGGTCCCCCTGAACTGTAATACTGCAGCGTTCCTAAGCTTTCTCTAAATGCACATTTTGGAAGCTTGGCGAAAGGTTTTGTTCCAGCATGAATGTGCCTCAGTACATAGCAAGGTGATGGGATGAGTGTGGTGTGGAAGAACCTGACAGCAACCCCATCAAACCTGAGGATGAGTTCCATCCCAAACACATTTGTGATGAATTAGAATAGAAGTTGTGAGCCAGGCCCGCTCATCCAACATTGATGACCTCTGACCTCACAAATGCTCATCTGGATGAATGCACAGAAATTCCCACGGACACATTCCAAAATGTGACACAGTCTTCACAGAAGAGTGTAAGATGATGATTTTGTCTAATTGTAAGTAGCTGTTGGTGTAATGGCGTGTCGGTGTCTATTAACGTACTTCTGGCTTGCCTGTACCTTTCTCAACCTTACTGTGTGTGAAGTGGTTTAAGATGATTTCACTGTTGGCATTTACATCCACAATGGGTACGAGTGAACGTCGAGGGTGAGCGCACATCCAGGCGACTAAGCGCAAAGAGTCAGCAATATGTCCCTTGTACCACATATGGGGAGCAGGAGCTGGGAGTGGGTTTGGAAGGTGTTCAGATCGGCCTAATGAGATTTCCCAGCACACCAAGTGCCTGTCAGGCCCCATCCGGATTCCTTCCTGCTTACCTTGAGTGTATCTAATCGAGGGAAAGCTCACGGGAAGCATGAGGAGTAAAAGCCCCCTTTGGTTTGGCTCACAAGTTGCCAGAAGGGTTGGGTCAACTTGTAACACCTCAAAAAGAATGTGTTTGGTCTTCCAGTCTTACTACCACTGCTTCTCTTCTCCAGTATGTCGGTGAACACCTTCTGACTTCTTATGGGCTTCATGCATTCTCTTTTCAATTTCTTCCCATCTTAATTCACTTATTTCCTTTCTCCCGTTTCCTCCTGAGATTTCGGGAACTTTAAGTGGAATACAATTTGCCAAGCCCACATTCTGTGTGGGTTAGAGAGCTAGATGAGTAGAAAGGGAAGGACCAAGAAAACATGTGAGAAGAAACCGAGAAAAAAAAAAAAACTTGCCAGAGCGAGTGTAAAACCAAATATACATCTGACTTTCATTATAATCATACTCCAAACGCTAGATGTCCTTTGTTTATTATTTGTCTTTTTCGATCACGAATGATTCCACACTCTTAACACACTCATTTTAGTTGTACTTGAGTTTGTATGAAACGAAAAGACTTAGAAAAAAACTTCAACATAAGAGGCTTAACTGTTTTAAGTTCCATCCTGATGCACCACAGTTATTTATGTTTCATGCATTTCCTGCTCGACCTTGGTTGCTGAAAATTACTTCGTAAATCATCACAATCATTATTATTAGTCGTTCACCATCCGTTCAACATCATCAACCATGACATGCAGTTAATAGCCATGGAGAGGATTGCAGATGAATTTTGAATTGAGCAAGTATGCAATCTGCTTCTCCTCATTGCCTTCAGTTCAGATAGTGAGTCTGGATCCCAACTACCGTGCGATCAGTTGGTATCGCCCATGGCCCTGGCAGCGTGCACCCGTGTGGACTCCTGCTTTGCACCTTGGTTTGTCCCCTCCTTGGGCGTGTCCTTGCAACTCGCACAGATGCAAGTTCACCTCTGCCACCATCTTGAACAACTGGGAACAGGTCAGGACGCAGAAAACACATTTCGACTAAACTCATTTCATATTCAAAGTTTGATTCCGCTTAGTAGTTAAACAAATTTTGACTATTCCCTCTCTTGGCAGTTCCATCTCAAAAACTTCGACCCTTCCTGCCAGATAGGAAGATACCTCAGAAACAAGAGTTCATGGTTATTGGTACATGGGAGCCACAGATCTTCTTGCGTCAGTGGACCAGCGGACCAAGGCGTTGTCAGGAATTTAACTTTTCCACTCAGCTAGACTGCAAGCTGCTGGAGTATCGCAATTTAACACACCTGCAGGTTCTGCAGCCCTGTGTAATTCAGGTAGTTCACACGACAATTACAGAATATGATGAGAACAAATTAAAATATTTAATCATAAATGTTGCATTGCATTGTATCCCAAGTATTTCGACCCTCATTTCAGTAAAAGAAAAAACGAATTTCATTGCTCTTCGATTAGGGTGTAATAAGTTTTGTGAAATTTGTTGGAGTTCATAGACTAACAGACATAATATACCTTTATGTGCTGCCTTTCAGGGCCAGGCTACAGCCACATGCTGTCCCCAAAGTAATGTGTGGGATACAAACATCTTTATGGAACCGATGTTTGCCACAATCAGCCAGTATGCCATCCACACGTTGGACACAGCCTTGAAAAGCTGGCAACAGGTAAGACAGACAAAGCTGTGAACATTAAACCACATCTGATACTTTAGTGGTGCAAAGGTTCTTCCAAACTACCTCATATTTAATAGAAAGTGAATAGTAACAGCATGAACTCTCAGGGAGGGATTTTTCTAAGATCACAAATAGACATAGAAATGCACGTTCTGTCACTAACAGTGTGCGCTGTTAGCTCCAAGTGTAAAAGTGATGGAGACGTCACATTTTAAAAGAGACTTTGTGGTTTTCCCCAAGGGAAATTTTGGAGCGTCACAAATGCATGATAAAGTTTTTCAGTGAAATAATTGGAAAAAGTACAGGAACATAAACAGATACAAAAAAATAAATCGTTAGCTTTGATCATTTTTGGGAAGCCAACAACTACGTCAAAGCCATAGTTTGTTTGATTAAGAGATGCAAATTTTAAAAAAATTGTGTATCTTAATTTTCGGATTTGAGTGAGAATGAATCGCAGCATATTGTCCCATGTGACACGTGTGGCGGCTACTTCGCTGTTAGCCTCTGACACCATCCTAACACAAGAGGAGTTTGCAAACTGAAGAGACGAACCCTCGCAGATTAGCTTAGCCCTACCTAGCTGATGCGACAAAACAGGGATAAAGCCATAGTTTTTTTCTCATGTGTGAGGAGTCACATTGCACATAATAAATGAATACACTCCTCGCAGAAGAGAACACACAAAAAGAACATTTGGCAGAAGCAATCCTGTGCGCCCCAGATCAGCTTCAACATCTCTTTGCGTGAGCAATCAATTACGTGCCCGTTTTTGCATGTGCAAAATTTTTGTGAATCTAGCCCTTTATATTTACAATATTGCGAGAGAATTAATCCTTGCTCTTCAAAGAGTGGTGCCACTGGATATTGCTTGCGTGTGTAGAAAATACCGTGGACTGCCAACTAGTATAAAGAAACACTAAGTGACAAAATAATTGACGCCCAATCATCCTTCAGATATTGCCTGTTAAGTCGCTTTCTCTTGATTCATGCAAACAAGCATGGAAAAGATGTCAAATGAAAACACTGGGTCCCTTTTTAGTTAATTATGTCAACATAACAAAGACATTTTTCCTAATGATCTTCATTTAATCAAAAGAAACAAAAATGAACATAACCAAGATGATGCTTGTTTTGTACAAATATTCTCAGAAATTATGTTTCGATATTACACATCGTATCCAGTGTTCTGAATTTGCTGTGGTCTATTGTGCACAAGATTGAATTTCCTTAAAATTGTTCCATAAAAATACTGAAATTAATTTTTGAAATGTGAACAAATGAATATAGCGATTTTTTTTCCCCATTATGATAGTGTATCTTGTCTATCCAGCCAGAATCTACCCAATCAATTAAAATTAATTCAAGACATGTTATAAAAGCTATGTATAATTTCCTGCTGTATGGCGGATGAGAATAGAATATTCACTTAGAAAGCCATTAATTGCTTAAAAAAAGTTTCATCAACACATCGCACGCCAAACAAAATAGAATAGTAATTTGTTGCGCTTACAAACTTTGACACTGACATTCAAACAGTTGACTTGAGACAAAGCGACTTGATCTCCTCATTTTTGCTTATGGTACTCACCTAAATCTGTTTATACTCTGCACTCGATATGCTTTGATTGGTGGAATATCAGCTAAACAAACCCATAGCAAATTGCTATATACCCGTATAACGTGCAGAATGCGGACGTCTTTTTTTTTATTATTAGATATAAATCACAAAACAACGACAGTTTTTCTGTTGTAGGACTTAAGCACATTGGTCCTCATCATCCCTCCTTTCTCAACACTCACCACTGCCTCTGGTAGCCTGCACTGCACACTGTTTGAAGTAATTCCCAGGAAAATATTGTAACATTTGAGTGATGACACCTGCCAAGACTTCATCTGGCCGAGGTCCTCCACCCACTTCTCTACCACACATACATGCTCACACACTTGGGACGCTCTGGCTTTGCATGGCTCTGCTCAGCTGTGCTGACTCATTATACTGGCCTCCGGAGACATGAAGTATCCTCATGGTTTTACTTGTGAGAAATAATAGCTGTTTGAGAGTTTTATATAGAAAAACATCTGTGGTCTTTACCTGTGGAAAATAAAATGTATCAAGTACTTATCGTTCAGCTGTGACTTCAGTGTTTATTTTTACTCCATCATCAAAGTTCTAATTAGCTATGATGGATCATGTTTGAGCGTTTGTTTCATTATTTTATTGGGGCAGACTTGTGCACGTTCCCAATTTCGATCTGTTAATTTAGCCATAAATAATACTTTTATGAATGAGCACGCTAATGAACACGCATAGTGCAGCTCTGATGTAGTGTTTTGGACACGTTGATGTCTTTACCCAACTTGGCATGACTACTTGGTCATTTCATATCCCACAGGGATGTTCTGAAATTCACTTG
Organism: Idiotropiscis lumnitzeri; assembly: GCF_059441095.1. Classification (NCBI taxonomy): domain Eukaryota; kingdom Metazoa; phylum Chordata; class Actinopteri; order Syngnathiformes; family Syngnathidae; genus Idiotropiscis; species Idiotropiscis lumnitzeri. Next base: position 16,041,310 of record NC_142400.1, on the reverse strand, counting down.
GGGTTGGTTCGTGGAGTTGTTGAGTTTATGTATTGTTTTGATTGGACTAAACAGCAGCAACCTTGGAACGTGGACAAGTACGTAACTACTTCAAACCACTTTGCTTAACACGAGGGGGAAACGCACCATAATTATGAGGTAAATGTGCTGCATGCGGGTATGGTCGTTTTGGAGACGGGGGTAGAGGGAGAGGTCAATCACAAAACACACATTTTGTTGAAAATGGTGGTGCGCTGGGAAAGGCCTGAGCTTTAAACATGTGCTTGATTTAATTGTAACATACACGCATGCACTCGCAAATGCACGCACACGGTTCATATGCCATCAAACGTGATCCAAATTGAAAACCTGCTTAGTTGGACATTATAACAGCCTATGTCCTGCCACAACACAAGGCTGTATCCTCACTTGTTGTAAACATTTTGGGATTCTCATGGTTCCTGGTTTCAAGGCTGTCAGGAAGGTCTGTTGTGATGTGGCCTTAAGGGTCACCATTGAACCATAGAGAAGATTCCTCAACTACCGCACAAGTTAATGCTATTAAGTCCATGTATGGACGTACCCCACCCCCAGAACCAGAACGGCAGTAACACTTCCAGATGCACAGTAATAAACATGCATAAAACTGCTGCTTTGTTATGTGGTTCTAATTTATATGGACACTATATTGCCGTACACACTGTTGTTGTCATGGCAACAATGGTTCCTGTTCTATCCATAATAATATCAAGAGTGTTTCTGCTGTCAAAAGTATACAAGCCAATTGGCTTTCTCGGTGTTGACAATCCTCACCTGTGTACTTTGTGCATTCTGTTGGCGCTATCCATCAATCACACACTCGTGTATTATTAAGTCAGTTGTGGTTAAGTTCAGAGAGAGCATAATTAATATATTTTTTCAGATCCATCTTTTTTGGTTCATATCCTTGAACTCAGTTGCCCCTCATGGCCCGGGCCTCAGCCCCCTTACATTTTAACCTCAAGCCTCATGCCTCCGTTTTCAGCTCTCCACCCTCATCTTAGCCCCTAAACCTCAGGGAAGTGGCTTTGGGAGAAAGCCACACAAAAGCTCGCCACTATGTATTTTCTCACCAAATCTTCGCAGGCCTTTGTATATGTAAAAGTTCTTCTCCTTTGTCTCTTACATACATGCATGCCCGGAGACATCTCACACACACACGCACGTACGTTGTGCGCACATAACGTGTCTTCCCTTGCAAATTGAAACAACGTGTCAAAAGATAGTTTTCCCGGAAGTAGCACATGTCTGGATGCAAGTCCTCGATGGAAGAATACTGAGATCAGAGGTGCTTCTCGGCTGTCTCAGTGCGGCTCACAGATGTTGGACATTTTTATTAGGATAAATCCCTTGATATGCATCTTCTTGCTTTCGAGGGGGTCCCATCATACATTACAAAACATCAAAACAAAAGCCAAAAAGAACAAACTGAGGAAAAACAAGACGAGTCAAAACAATACAAAATATAGCCAGCAGTACAACAAAACGAGACAACAAAAAGGGCATTAGAAATTGGGCAATTTCTATCTTTTGTACTCAAAGCGCTTAAAAGAGTTAACTAATTCACCCACTGATGACACAGTTGTATTTTCCAGGAAAATAATCATATTCAAGGATCAAATTGTAAGCTATTAGAACAGTCTTTGATTCTAAGTATTACTTAGAAGAGTCCACATCAATTCCAAGATTTTACCCAATTGTACTTGAAATGTGATTAATTGCAATCAATTCTGGAAGATTTTGCAATTAATTTGTTAAAAAATGTAATCGCTTGACAGCACTAGAAAAGTTATCCTTGCAATAATACATTTTATGTGCACCCGTTAGTTGAGACGCAATGTTCTGTTTCATATTTCATTTGGTGGGATGATAATTAAGATGAATCCTCCCGTTTACATCCATCTCGGTTCTGAGCCCTACTGTTGATTAAAATTCCCATCAAAGTGCCCTCTGTGACCCAAACCAGAAAACAGGTGAGCCGTCACGTTTCCATTGCGGGTGAGCAATGCGGAGAGTGCTTTGCAAAGGAATGGCGACTTTTTGACTCAAGTTTTTTGTATGCTCATTTGGTTGGCCACTCCTAATGTTGATGAATGGAGAGCTATATGTTCATTTTACAGCCTTCACGTACTAGTTTAATATTTTATGTGTTCTTATTTTGAGTGGGTATCATTTTCAATTTGTATTCCAGACATTTTATGGGCATGCATGTATGTGCCATTTGTATAGGCTCTCAATACCAAGTAATAGTGCCTGGGTTGAGGAGTGAAATAGATACGCTCATTCTTGATGTAGGCGCTGACAAGTTGTCATTTGATCTTGTGCTGTATTATAACCAGGATGAATTGTTTCCTTTTCAAATGTCATTTTTCTGATATTTGTACAGTTAAAATCACCAAATAGAAAATAGGTTAGCGTAATCACAGACGCAATTGTAGTGACATGCCCATCATGTTGGCTTGTGAATTGAAGCAGAAAGACGATACCATCAAAGCGCAGGATTAGCAAGATGGCACCAGAAAGTTTGGAAATGTGCAGTGTCAGGTTTGATATGGAGCACATTTACTGTTCCACTGTAAAACTCCAAGTGCATTTGAAACCAGTGCAGCTGTCCCAGCCCTCTTTTACTCAGTCACCCCGCTCTCTCTCTCTCTCTCTCTCTCTCTCTCTCTCTCTCCCTCTCTCTCACTCTCTCGCTCTCTCTCTCTCTCTCTCTCTCTCTCTCTCTCTCTCACTCTCTTTCGCTCTCTTGCTCTCTCTCTCATTCGCTCACTCGCTCTCGCTCTCTCGTTCTCTCTCTCACACTCTTGCTCACTCTCTCGCTGCACTCGCTCTCTCTCACTCCCTATGTGTCTCTGTCTCTCACTCTCTCTCTCTCTTTCTGTCACGCTCGCTCTCAAACTCCCTCTCTCTCTCCCGCTCCCTATATGTCTCTTTCTCTCTCTCTTAGTCTGTGTCTCGCACCTGTTCTCTCTCTCTCTCTCTCTCTCTCTCTCTCTCTCTCTCTCTCTCTCTCTGTGAATTTGTCACTCTCTTTCTCTCTCTCTTAGTCTCTTTCCCTTCCTCTCTCCCCTTCTCTCTCGCTCTGTCTCTGTCTCTCACTCTTTTGCTCTCTCTCTCTCTCTCTCTCTGAATTTGTCACTCTCTTTCTCTCTCTCTTAGTCTCTTTCCCTTCCTCTCTCCCCTTCTCTCTCGCTCTGTCTCTGTCTCTCACTCTTTTGCTCTCTCTCTTTCTCTCTCTCTACCACTCTCTCTCTCTCTATGTCTCTCTACCTCGCTAACTCTCTCTCAATCCCTCCCTCCCTCTCGCAGCCATCCATCATCAAGTGCCATTTCAATGGTTTAAACTTTCCCATCCGTTTTCAATAGGCTCAACAACCTCAGGACCTTAAACGTGCTTGGCAGTCAGACTGTAAGCTTTTACTGCCAGCCTCTTATAACCACCAACCCTTCCGCCATTTGAAAGTCTGTCATTTTTGGGAGTAGTGAGGCAGGGATGTGTGCGTACAAAAGAACCTCTTAGGGCCGAAATGCTTTGAATGGATCTCAAATAAAATTATATATTGTACATAGTATTTTGCCCATAAGCTGTGTATGATTCCATCAAATGACATGGGAATAAAAGACACAGATCTCTGCATGACAGGTTTTGAATTTCTCATTGATCCATTGATTCAGATCAGATAAAGAGTGCCAAAATGCAATGACTCCCCAACTTAAGTGTCCTCTTTGTTTAATTTTTTTTTTTAGATATACATGTACTAGATAGTCCCGAGCACCAAATTGAGCTGCTGTTTCCAATTCCCTGACTTTTTTTTGATATAATAACTGTATATGGTCATTATAGGATTGTTGAAACAACAAATGTGATGGTGGTAGGGCTGAACAATTTATCATTTTCTGATCAAAATTGTGTTTGTAGACAACATAATCACAGGATCACCAAAGCTTCTTTTTTTTGTTGTTGGTTTTTTATAAATGTATTTGATTTGTTTAATTATATTTTTGTTTTATTTTTTTTGCAGTGCCCCAAGAATTAGTTTTATCATCTAAAATCCCACTAATACACGCTCACCAATAAGAAGCGACATGCTATTCGTGACAGTTCATGCACACCAATCAGCTCCAAGCTGCCGCTCGCGAACTAGTGAGCGGGATTCTTGGCACTTATGGCACACCACATATGCTGCACTGATGCACAAGTTACAAGCTCGGTTTACTAGCTAGCATGGCTCAACATCATTTTGCGGTGCAGATCCTGTCCTCTAAGTAACTAATCTTCACCACCATGCCAGCAAATAATCTACTCTTGTCATAAGCATCATTATCTATTTGTATTTATGTGTATTTATGACTTCTGTTTGTACCCTTTACTGTACATAGTGTATATTTCTGTGAAGCTTGATTTGACAGGACAAAAATAAATTATGAATCAAACCGCAATATCTGTCAGTGATAATTCAATCTTTTCCTCAAATTATTCAACCCAAGATGGTGGTTAGGACTTGTGCACAGCTTTTTGGACATGCCATGGTGATTAAAATATCACGTCTGGCTATTAACTGTTTAAAGTACCAAAATAATTGTTTCATGTTACTTTGGGAAATAGGATGTGAGAAAGTGGAGTGTTTCTGAAGTGGAGAAGCCAAGATGTATTTTTGGCTCTCAGGTTCATTCCAGGCAGTATCCTGGGTAGCTGTCAGCCTGTGATTTGTTTTACTCCCCTGTTGAGGTTATGTTGCTCCCACAGATGAAATCACCACAATCTCCTACTGACTCACAGCTGACCTGGCAAGATCCAATTATTTTTTTTTTAGATCAAGAACCCATACACTGTTTGCTTGATTTGTCAATGCACTTGCAAACATGGAACAATTCCCGATTGCATGCCTAAGAGCATTCTCCCATCTGTCACCTTCCTAATTAATCAATCCAGTCTCCGCTCAAACCTCTAACCACAATTGTACTGCTCATTCACAGAATGGAAACCCAGAGGCTGAAGAACTAGTTTACAGCCACTATGTCATCTGCAATGATACCCATGAGACTCTGCGCTTTGGCCAGGTGGACACAGATGAGAATGTGCTGCTGGCAAGCCTCCACAGCCACCAGTACAGCTGGAGATCCCACAAATCTCCCCAGGTAACACAAACACACAAAAGCCGGGAAGTACCAGACAACTCAGAGCTCTGTGGATTCTTTAGTTTTTACAACTCATTTCATACACTTTGCATGGCCAAAGTACGCACGAAGAAACTTTAAAAATGTGCAATATTTACATCACATCATAACAGAGAATGGAAACTGGCACAGACAGCAAACTGTTCCTTATTATTACGAGTTTCCAGACAAGGCCTGGGTATTTGACTAAATTTCCTTCAACTACGGTGAAAATGAAATTGAGTTTGTTCTTATTTTAAATAGATGTATTTGTATTAATTGATATTTACTTTATTTTCACTCATGGATGTGGCATCATTCCATAGCAATACTCCTATTAATCAGAGTACAGATCTTTGCATGTGGCTCATGCATGTGGTGCATTCCAAAAATAAATATAGTGAATTATGATCTTCAGAAAACAAACTAATTGGTTGGCTTTTTGTTTGCGTCAACCATAACTAAGCGTTATTCTGGTTTCTCGTTTGTGTTTCCACTATAGAGTATGACATCATACCATTGTGACTTTACACCCATCCATTTTCTATATCGCTTGTTCTCATTCGTGTCGCGGGTGAGCTGGAATCTCTCCCAACTGACTTTGACCAATGGGTGGGGAACATCCAGATTTACTCTCCTCTCAATCACAGGGCACACAACTATTCATGCTCACTTTCACACCCAGGGACAATTCAGAATCATCTATTAACCTAACTTGCGTTTTTAGGGAATATGGAAAAACCACACTGGCAGAAGTAGAACAAGTAAACTCCACGCAGGAAGGCCCAAGACGAGATTCAAGCGCACAACCTGTCAACTGTGTCAGATATGCTAACTACTACACCCTTCTCTCAACTTTCCGTTTGATTCCATTTCAGAAGTGATTATGCTATGTTGACCGAGCACTTACTAGTTAGGTCTGTTTTTTTGGGGGGGGGGGGGTTTCAAACGCTTGCTGTAGGAACTTAGCAGCAGGTGTCAAAATTGGGGTTTGATGTAATTTGGTCCCAAATAGCTTTTGACAATCGAAACTCAAAAAGGTAAATACTGTTCCAAACAGAGCCTAACTGTACCGCGCGTTTCTTTCGTGTTTCTGCGTGTGCCCAGCCAGTGTTGGTAAAGAAGATTGATGATATTTAACCCTTTGCGGTTTTGAGGTTGAGTGGATCGTGGGCTTGGCTGTTCAGAGCATAACTGTGTGGGCTCGTCGAACACATGTACGCTACAACAAGTGTGAGAAAGTCAACTTTGAGGAAAGACATTGCTATAATTACTCACAGTAAGTCAGTAAGTCAAGTTGTATTAATCCTTCACTTTGGTTAAGATGTGCTCTTACATCATTTCAAACACCCTCTTGGGAACTTGCAATCTGGCATATTGGCACGGCAAACATCACATCTCATGTCTGAAGTGAGTCAAAATGACCTCTGTATCTTCAAGATGTCTCCGAAGAAACATTGTCCAATGATAAATAATGCGATTCCAAGATGCTTTTGTCATATGTTATTTTATCATGCCTTCGTGATACGGCATATTAAATACGTGTTCTCAAGATGAGCATGATTTGTGAAAGTAGATAAATGTAAAAGTAAATGCAAGTCTGCCAAAAACAATCAGCTAACTTATTAAGCCTGATGATAAATGTGTGCCCATACGTCCGCCTTAGGACACGCACTTAATTATTTTTCAGGGTTACACAAATAATCAAACTGATAAAAGAAAGGGTTGTGTTTCCGAAATGACTGCTTGGAGGTCTGTTTTTGTTGCTTTTGCGAATCATTTCTCAACATTCTTAATTGGTTGTGCTATTTTGCTTCCATCCCATGCTGCTTCGGAGAGTCTCTAACACAAGTGAACATGATGAGCCATTCATCCCCCCAGACATATCCTCTGTCATCACGGTGCAACAACTTACGTAGTGCAGTACAATGTTGCTTTTTTTGTTTTACTTTCCTTATGAATTCATTTGAATAGCTCATGACCTTTACACACCTCATTCCCTTCCAACTGCAGACTAATCTCCCGATTTTTCTTATATAACCACCAGAATGCCAGAAAATGCATTTTAGTTTGGGATTCAAGTGTGTAATGCTGTTCAATTTTGCCTTTTGATAAATATCAATATGGTAGAGAAAAATCTATTGCCAATACTAAACACTGTACTGGGTAAATCAGCTGAACGAGATTACATGATTTTTTTCATCCTATACTTATTACACATTACATCTAATCATAAAACTGGAGGGAGAAAATTCATTAATAAAACCCAAAACAAAAAACTATACAATAATGTATATAAAATAAACAATTGTATTCAAAACATTTCTATTTAAATGATCACGATTACTATTTTAAATAGTTTTCTGATGGTGATGACGTGGAGCAGGAATCAGCAACGTAGCCCCCCAAGTACCACATGACTAGCACCACAGGCCTGTTCTAAAAATAGCTCATTGGGGCATTTTGATTTTACAGGAAAGTTTTGTTGCTTGTTGCATATTGGTATTACTGTAATCTGTTTCCTAATTATTGTGAAACATTATTAACATGATCAGAGTCTTCACAGAAATTAATGTTGTCAATTATTACTATTAACTAGGGCCTTCTCAAACAAATCTTTATAGAATCGATTCTCTTATGGATTAGTCCATTGATTAGAAGCAGATTTAGCTTTTTTTTTTCTTTTTTTTTTTTTCCAAAAGCTCTTATTATTATGACTGATTAAACAAAATGTCAGCAAATTTGTCATTTCACAAGTCTGTACAATACTTAGTTCTTGGCCTCAAAAAGTTTGGGGACCTCTGACAGAGAAAATACAAAATTGACCATTGTACTATAGAATGACTCGAAGAAAAACAGGCAGCATTGAGGATGAACATTCTTAGAATTACAAGAATAACGGCAGTTTCATGTTCCCTCGCTATATTTTGGTTCATTTTTTTTTTTTTATTTCTTTTGAGCTTTTATAATAGGAATTACTGTAATGCTCTTGCATGTTCAAAAGAAACACCAGAGTTGCCAATGCCCTTTTCAGCTGCTTATTGACGCATAGGAAAACAGTGAAACAGTGACTCAGCATTCTTCCTCAGAAGCTGCGGTCAGAGACACGCACACACATATGTACCCGCTGACGTCACGTGGCACAGCGCCAGGCCCCGCCTCTGAAATGCATTTGCATGGACACCGATACTACATCATAAGTGGTTTCTATCCATTTTATTTTTATGCCTCCAGTTTGTTTCTGTGTACGTGTAAATGTGTTTAAAGCATGAGTGAGGTTATTTTTTGATGGTCTCTGTATATGTTCATCTTTTGCAGGTGGGTCGCGAATGTATGACCTGTGATGGATGCAGGTTTATGGTATATTACTTTGTATGTGCTATGATTTCAGTTAGCATAAAGACATGTTTTTTAATAATCTCGAAAATAATGGCAGTCATTTTGTACAGAAGATGGACAAATGCGGTATTTTCCTCTTAATGTGGGAATGGCAAACCTCAACATTTCTAATGTACATTGCTAATAAATATAGCGATTTGTTTATAATTGGAACAATTACATTTGTGGAACTTTTGTAGTCACACAATCCGATGGGATTTTGTCTTTAAGATTGAATACATAATCCGCTGCAGTCCAATCCGAATAATATTTTTAAAACGTCAGCCTTAGATACTCCGCTGCTAGGTTGAGACAGAGAATACCTCAGCATCCGCCTTGCATCCAGTGTCTCACTCACAATTTGTGATGTATGTAAATTAGGTTATGAACCCTGACAAGTAACAGTCGCACTCGTAAATCAAGGTAGCACCGTATTATTAATCTGCTCCAAAACGACTCGCCGCAATCTCCACTTTCTAGTAGTAAGTAGAACGTGGACAATTGGGGTCGCAGTGGGAATGCAGCATTATTTACAGTACGTCACCTGTTCTCGCCTAATAGATGTATTTGGAAAGGAGTACGGAGAGAAGGCATTTCCTTGAAATGAGTGGAGCTACTCCTTATGTGCTTGTGTTCAGGGAGGTGCGTATAGTGTTAACATGTAAAAGCAAAGTGAGTAATGGTTCTGAGTCGAAGCAGTCCAACCAGACAACACTTCCAATGATGATGATGTTGACATACTTCTGGATATCTGTCACTTCTCTCCCAAGGAACGCTCCAGCAGAGTGTTTTCTCAGTGAAACGTGAACCTTGACTCAGGTCACACTCCCTCTCAGTGCTCCTGTGTTTTTTTTTTCTTACCCCTGTTTCTTCTGCCAATCACAACCATAAATTGCATTAAAAAGGATAAATGAGGCAGTCACGTTGTTCAGGTCGGCTGTTACCTGACCCTTACGCACACCTACACAACGTGATCAAATGTGTCCTACAGTCTGGAGACTGTCAACGCTCCAAGTGGAGTTTTGCGAGTCAAACCCCCGCATGCCTTCACACCCCAGCAGTTACCAACCTAGGCAATGTATATTTATACTGTATCATAGACGACGAGACATCTAGTGATTAACAACATCCATTAAAAACTCATCATTGCGTCGTGCTGTACATACTTTTATATTTAGAAGCACTTAACATCTCTTGGTCTCACACTCCACCCTGTTGTTTTTCAGGACTCTGGCGTGTGGTGTGGATAGTTGAAATATCTGGCTATTCAGTACAGGAAGCAGCCTGGCTGATGAAAATCCTTGTGGTTCTTGTGGTTCAGCAGGGAGAGGGGCGTAGAAAGCCCCCAGGATTTGGGGCTTTCAAGTGCCTACAAGGAATTATCAGAATTCGAATATATAGTGATTTACTCCGGCGGCAGGCTTCTAGGCTTGACTCTTTGTAGTGATTGCTGTTCCCCAGAAGTCTAATAGTTGGAGCGTGAGCAATAGTGGTCATCGGTTCAATCCCCATACTGACATTATAAACCTCTGTGGGAAAAGTGAGTGTTGGAAGGTTCTTTGAGTAGCGGTCCTTTATCAGAAACCGTTCCAATGGAGCTTCGACTTGGGCTGAAGATCAAACTGGCTATGCAGGGCAGCTCGAGATTAGTTTACCCGTGGACATGATCAGAACATAAACAAGACAAAAGAATATTGCTCTATTTAAACCTTACCTACAAATAGATTTGTTTTTGGTGAAGGAAATTCTGAATGCTCAGTACAGAAAATATGGGAGGTGAAGGGGAAAAATGTGACGAAAACAAATTGGTCACGTTCACTTTTTTGGACACCACATTAATCTGATCGAAATCAGTCAGTCTGAAGTGTCAACTTCAGCTTTAATTTGAGAAGTTTTACCTACCGAATGTATCATCATTTAAGAATTTAATTGATTTTGTGGAGCTCAAGTACATTGTGTGTTTCCTCCCTGGACAAGCTTTGGCTGGTCGTCACTGCAGCCATCTTCATCTTGCTTGTTGTTGCAGATCTTTAAATCGGTGCCTGCTTTTTTTCTTGACACTCTGAGCTGGTGGTCGCGTTGGCCTAGTTATCACGGCAATGAACGCGGCACCCTGGATTTGCTTTGCAGTACAATAGAGTGTGGGAAGCAGAACTTCAAATTCATATTTACAACTCTTAGGCCGACAAGGTTAAACTGTTTCCCATCTGTGCTCGTTGAGTGCTTATGTTTTGGCGCTAATTCAATAAAATTGAATTGACCTATTAGGGGATGAAGCGTTTTTATCGAACATGTCCAGCAATATAAAGTAATGATTGATTCTACATTGTTCTATATGTTTTCACAACCCTCCATTTGTTTACCATCCAACCTTTTGAAATAAACAATCCAATCCATTCCATTCCCTGGTGCCTTAGCTCAACTTCTACAGCCAGAACTTCATGAAAAATGCAATGAGGACAGTTGGTCTCCTTCATCACCACCTACTTTGTTACTGTTTTATCTCAGTATTCTTAAATCCCTCTCATCACTCTAAATTCTAGCCGCCCAATATTTACTTAGGCGGGTTGTTTTTCTCGCGCTGATTTTCTGTGATATTGTATTATGACTCCATGGTGTGTATCAGATGAGCCATTTTTCTGTCATGGCTCCTCGTATCTGTGTATATATATATGTTTATGTGTTGAAGTAATTCAACTCCCTCTGTAGTTTGTCCCACAGGAAGTGCTCTTTTTCCTGACATGGGGAATTAATTCAATTACCATGTTGATGAGAGTTGAACTTTGAGTCTTTTTTTTTCCTTTGTAATTTTTTAAACATGTCAATCTGTTAGCATTTTAAAAATGAAAGGATGAAAATATTTGCTCTTCCCTGCCAAGTCCCTGGCCTTGAATCTACAACAAAGGACTGTAACTGTGTTTGGGCAGCAATACCATTTCTAGTCAAACTCCACATGACAAAAGTCCTGTTAATGACTCTGCCGCATTGTGACTCCAGATTTAAGCAATTGAGATCCATCTTCCAACAAGTTCCTCGAATCATATTGGGCCATGATGTCAGCCACACAATATAGTCTCCTACTGTGACTAAAGCCTTTTGTTATGACCCGACTCGTATCTTTTTTGGAAAATCGTGTCAGTGCTTTTTAAACACTTCCAGTTTAATTGAAATTATTTGCGGGGGTGTTTTATGGGGCCTAAACATTTGCTTGACTATTTTAGAAAGAAAGCTTTTCGTTCAAGGAAAATCTGTGACATGAACACACCATGAGGATAAATGTCTTAAAGTAATGAGTGAAGTGTTGACTTGAGTTGAGAAAGTTGTTGGCTCTGCAGGGTCTGTGTTCAGTTCAGGTGATGAAATGGGTCGGTGTGAAAATGTGTTAGATTGTATTTCTAAACGCAACCACTATTAGGAATATTTTTGTTGCTCTTGCTTTTCGTGATGAACGGTTCGACTGCGCGTCAAAGTATTTAGGAAGTTTATACCTGGAATTGTCGTAGATGAATAAACCGTCGTTCAAATGCTTTATTTGCCTGTAACTTCATATCCTTGTTAATTTGTTTGTTAGTTTTTGCCCTCTCTATTGTCTGTGTCACTTAACAGTGGGCCTTTGTAAAGTGTATTTCAGCTCTATGGGCACATGCTGTTAATTTTATTATTTTTAGCCGTAGTATTATTATTCATATCATTTGTGTGCTTGTGTGAATGGTTTAGTCAGCCGGTCGTGGCTTTGTGTTCCGTAAACGGAACCAGAGTTTTCTGGGGCTCGCAGATTTGCTTTACAGAACAGTGTTATCTTCTGAAGTGTGCCACTTGTTTGATGCTCTGTGAAGTTGTTAGCGCAGTGGAGGGTTGATTGTGTTTGCCAGTGTCGTTACAATAATTGATTTGAACAATATTGGTGAAACTCTCACTGAGCTTTGTTTTCATCCATTTGAGGGACTTTTTCTACTTATGTCCTCCCTCCCAATTTTTCAGCTTCTTCTCACTGTAAATTGCCCTTATTTGGTGCCAACACCTCCTGTGTCTGCATCTCTTGGAACTTTGGAAGCTGTTGAAATGACTTCAAGTTGAAATGAGATAATGAGAAAACTATGCAACTATATTAGTTAAGCACGAACCTCTTAAAGTCTTCCTGTCAACCATAGCGTCATACAGACGTGCAAATTTGTCCTTTGATGGTGTGGTGCTGTGCTTGTTTTGTCTGAAAGGGGGCGCCATGGAGAGAAGCATTGCAGACAGATGTTAGCGCCGCCATAATTCTCTTGTTACACTGGTGAGCCCTGACTGCCGCGGCAAGGACAATGCTGGCTCTCGCTTTTCATTTACTGTCGTTTCCCCTCCTCCTGCCATTCAACATTGTGTTTCTCTTCCAGAGCACAATCATCCAAGTTCTTTCATGTTCTTGCGAACCTGTTTCTAATTTGTTAGGTGGCTAGGCCAGCTAAGTGGTCTCAGTCATTTCACCAGGAAGTACATGCCACTGTTGGTCCAGAATAGCATTTATAGCTCAGAATATGAATAGGATCGTCTTTACAATTCAAAATGTTTTATTGTTGATAATATAGGCCTATGTACAGCAGTTTGAAAAAAAAAAATGCAGCCCCCCCTCCCTCCTTGGGTGTCTCCATCCCCAACTCATGGATTCTTTCATCTTATAAGTCTAGTCTTTATTCTTTTTTGAGTAAGATTGTTTTTACCACTTTTAACTGTACTTCATTCTTGAGGTTCCTGGCATATGCAAGAAATATGGCCGTTCAGGGACAAAATAAATCATTGATCAATTCACGATATATGTGTATTATTATTAACCTTAGTCATAGTGTAAGCAGAAATGACAATAGGGCACACACAGCACCAAGTGTGTAAAACAAACTCACTCAACTACTACTTTTACAGTACGTCACTAGACATGATGGGAAATGCAACTGTATCCGTATCTTCTGCTGTAATGTTGGACAAGTTCGCGCTCAGCATCCCTTTGGTGTAGCTAATTACAAGTTTAATTGTCAGCAGCAGGTTAACATTTTGTGGGCATGCAGAACTGCGGGACAAAAAATGCATGCAACTTCAGACTTTGTCTTTTACATCAAGCGCATTGCAAATGCTCCCAGCGAGTACTTGTTGTTGACGATCCCCATCCAAACCACTGCTGTACAAAGTAACAGGCTGCCAATTGAAGAAAAGACTCCAGCCAAACTCTGATTGGGAGATCCCTCATTATCTAGCATGATGATGAAACAGTCCTCACAGCCTGAAAGGAGTTCATCAAGTGCTAGAAGAAGGTTTCGGACTTGTCAAGTCAATCTCCAGACTTGAAACCCTTTCACGTGTGCTTTTTACTTGCGAAAGGGGAGTATATATATATTATTTGTCTTAATATATTTTTATGTCTGTTTGTTACAATAGTTTTGCTCACCTAGAATGTAGTCGTTCATGTTATGCATTATATAGAAATAATATTTATAATAATAACGCCGTCTTCTAAGTTGCGTATAATATTTACAAGTGAATATCTGGAATAACTACTGAACTGTTCAGTAGACAACAAATGTTTATTTTTTATGGAGTTGCAGTTATTTTTTTTTTAGATGATTTTTATGTGCTGATTCAGAACCTGCCCTATTTTTTCCTCTAACACATTTTCACCTTCTCATAATAATAATAATGATATATTAACCACGATATAATATGTAATATCTGAATATACTTGGTAATATTTATATGCTAAGGTCTAGGTTCAGGAACAGGTGGATTTATTTTCGGAAATATCAGAGCTGTAAATTGAAACACCTGGCAAAATCCGTATTGTGCAAGCTTTTATGAATCAAACAAAAAAAAACATGATGAAAATGTCTCAAAAACCTGATCTGTTGAGAAAAGGAGCAAATACATTTAAAATCTGCTTGTTAAATACATTAAGGGTCACGTGAAACCATCTCTGATTAAAATGTGCTTTTGACCACTTATCTTTTGATTTTGACTAAAGCAATTCGTCCCACCGGAATGATTATCATTATTGTATATAATATATATTATACATATAATGATTAATTATTAACAGAGATGGGTGAAGAATGTTTTTTCCAGATGTTTTTTTTTTCCTCTTCATGCTGACATCGACAATATCTCAGTAGTATGTGAGCACGTGCAAAGCAAAGAAGGAAGGGATTGCTTTGGTTATGACTAAGTCAAATCAATCCACCTTTTACAGGAGTCCTTGTCACTAATCATTTCTCCTGAGAATGGATAAAACGACGCAGACGTTAGATGTGACTTAGATCTATGAAAGCATCTGCTCGTTTGATTGACTCATCAGTTATTATTAGCATTTGAAGTCGGGTGCCTTTCAGAAGTCACCAGCATTTCTGAATATGTCAGTCTCATGTTATTTGGTGCATATAATTTCCGTAGCAACCACAAAGATCTGTGTCATGTGGTACCAATCATATGAGGCCGTAGATAGTCCCAGTTGGATATGTGTCGACTTTCATGTCATCATTGTGACCGTTTCATATTTGGTTTGGAAACAAAAAAAAAAACTCAAAAGGTCATCTTGTGTTAATCATTGAAGTCCATGTGTGATCACTAAGGCATTTATGCATATCAGATAAATACATCCAGTGGTATGATATGATTTAATCCAAGCCTTTTTATCAATGTGATTTTTCATTAAATAGAAATGAATCAGTCCTACTCATGATGAATCTGAGATCAAGATGATTATGGCGTTAGATTTATGCCACAATTACGTAAGTGTAATGTCAAATGGCGCGAACAAAAATGAGTTTCACGTGTACGAAATGTGAAATGCCGCGTACAAGCCACAATTACGGAAGCGTAATATCAAATACTGCGTACGAAAACATGTTTTGTATGTACCAAAATATGTTTCGCGTGTACAAGACCCACCACGCGTACGCACAAAATAGGCTTTACGCTTACGGCTTCTCTCTCCTCTACGCGTACAAAACGCAGATTTACGCTTACGATGCAGGCGTGATAACTGCGCCACAATTATTAACCAATCAGGAGTCGGAGACTCTGGCGGATTCGGTGGGGCAAAAAAAAAAAAAAAAACAGCTTAGAATGGCGCGGCGCTAGAGCGAAGAACTTCCATGTTCTCCATTAAAGTTGAAGTACAGTTAAAGGAGAAAGGACTTGGACTCTTTGGTGAACAATT
Source organism: Idiotropiscis lumnitzeri (assembly GCF_059441095.1). Taxonomy (NCBI): domain Eukaryota; kingdom Metazoa; phylum Chordata; class Actinopteri; order Syngnathiformes; family Syngnathidae; genus Idiotropiscis; species Idiotropiscis lumnitzeri. The sequence goes on along the minus strand of NC_142400.1, from coordinate 16,025,568 downwards.
TGATTTCACTTGCAAAACATTTTATCCATCGATGTAAATACCTCAAGGCAAAGCCCCACATCAACAGTTCAAAATCCTGAGATGTCATGACGAACAAAAATGACAGGTTTTTTTTCTTCCTACCCTAATCCTTGTTGTTCAACTATGCAGTTTTTGTATTCAGTTTGTGCCTTAATTGTTTGTATATGGATATTTGGAAATTTATAAAAAATAAAAAAAAACTACGATGGCGCCATCCACGTTATTGAATGAGGTGTTATCTATTTTCTAAACACTAACAATCAATGCTGAACACAGCTATGATTTTAGAACTTACCGTACCTTTCTCAGACTCTTATTTTCACACAGGCAAATTCTTAGATGAGCTTTGACCATGGTTGCACTGTCCAGATGGCTATATTTATTGCATTTCATCCCTTTGCTCACATTAAACACAATGTAAGATGCTTGTTCTGCCTCTCAATCACTTCTTCACACAGACGCACGTATCGCTTCCGTGTTTTTGCTCACTTTGAGTATGTTCTTACTCGCTCGAGCACGCTCTCAGTTGAACTCTCAGTTGAAGGGCCAGTACACGCGTCAGCATTAGAAGATTTCATCCTGCTCTGAGTGCAAATATTTGAATTCTATACACGCGGTACTTGACCTGGTTAGGGATAATTAAAGGGACGGATGAAAACCCACTTCCGTCTTTGCTTAATCCGTCCTTTTTAAAAAACTTCTCGTCCTCCATTCCAATAATGGGCGGATGGACCGTCACTGGGACAAAATGCCCATCTCTTCCAACTGTGGTTAGCTTTTGCATCACAGGCTGGTAATTGACCCTACCCTCCCACCAAAAGAAAATAATTCAACCATGGGTGAGTCTAATCATCATCATAATATTATTTTTTTTTGTAATGTAGTTGTCGTATAATAGTAATCTTTAAAAAGATTAGCTACTCCTTCCTAATCTCCAAATGATTTGGAATCGTTTGTGATACAAAGGCAGGAACCCTAACTCAGTGTCCAGATGGCAGACAGTCTGCAGTTGAGTGCACTCAAAGAGTCAACATTTTTTGGTGTGATTACATTCAACCATTTTGTTTCATAATCCCCCAGTAGATCATTCCAGTCATATGTTGGAAGCTAACAAACCGCCATCATTTAAACATAATCACAATATCTCCCCATGGATTTGTGCAAAAGAGGAATGGTTTGCGATTTCACCTTCACGTTTATTTCTCACTCAACACACAACTTTGAAAAGTCTTAATAAACTCTAATATTGAAGATTAGCTTTTGGCAAACAATTCCACTCCGTCGTGCACAAGTGCTGGAGTTCCTTGGACGAGGCGATCAATCATTCATTAGGACTTGGCCTTTGGGGCTAGTTGGAGAGATGTTTGTCTGCTTCCCAACTCCTGCCGAGGTGCCCTTGAGAAAGGCATCAAACCCATTCAGGTCAGCTCGGACTCCGTTTTTGCACCCCCTGACTCTGACATCTTCCATGAAAACACGCATGAGAGTCTCCTTTGAAACTTGACATTTTGGCAAGGGTATGAATAATTTAGGGCTTAATTGCATAATTAACTTTTCCCTCCAATTTTCATTTAGCTGTCAATCACAATGCTCTTGACCTGATTGTTACTCTTGTATTGGCATCATTTCTTCTACAATACTGCACAACAGTGCACTTTAAAATTCTGTTCCCAAAAAAGAAAGTCTTACATCAATAATGCTTTCTCTTGGTAGGGTTCTGCGTTTATTGAATGTGAGTGCAAGGTCTGGCTAGATTCCTGGGCTAAAAGCCGCCACATGTGGCAGACTGTCTTTTTTTTCTGTGTCACAAAAGTTGGATAAGTCAGAAAGAGGCGAAACAGCTTTGTATTTTTCATTCTTGTTGTCTTACGTGTTCAGTTGGTGTTAGTGATGTTTTCTTGTTTTTCATTGCTTGAGTCAGAGCTGTGCTGACTTAAGACGTCGTCGGCGTTTGAAGTTTGAGGAGAGACACTGTTATGACGTCCGTCTCAAAGGTCAAGTTGAGCCACAAGCGTGATAACGTGCACAGAGAGGAGGGAGGGACGGCGAGGTTAAAGGAGAGAAAAGTGTTGAAATAACAAAACAGTCCTCACAGATGGTGCTGAGGCACAACACAGACTTCCAGTAAGTGCACTACCAAACAATTTGGCTCATAATTAAGTTCAGCCCAGCCCTCCTCGGCGACTCGCTGAGACTGAAACTAATACTAAGAATGTAAAGCGGGCTTTTAAGTTGACTGCAACTTAAAAGGTTTCCATTTCATACCAGGCTGCTTACAAAGCGGCTCAAACTTGACGGTACTTTATTCTAATGCTCGCGCTGCTTTAGGGGATTATAAAGTAGTTCTCCACCCCGAGGCTTAACCATAACTTCCACCACCTGGTAGTTTACACCACTTCGCCACTTTGCCTGTGATCAAGCCCACAGGGAAGGAGATCCTAGAAATTATGTCACTTCCACTCACCCAAAAGGAAGTAGAGACATTCTCAAATAAAGTGAATTCAGGCTTTGATTAAGAATGTTATTGTAAAGAAATCTGCCTTCAAACACTGAGCAACGATTCCAGTGGAGGGAAACATAGAAGGTCTTGACCAGGGCTCCCCCATGCCCTCTGACCTAGGGAGAAATCTGCCCCCCCCCCAAAAAAAAAAAGATTGCTTAAAAGTTCAGAACATTAAAGTAACGTGTTAATCTTTAAAAGTAGTTCAAACCCACTCAAGAGTGGGAGTATATTGAAGCCAGCCGCTATGTGTTTCTCTCAGTCCCCTCCACTCTTTACCTTTCTGGCATTCTGCCTCTTGTTCTGTGACTGAAGCAAGCTGCAAGTTGTGTTGGCGGCAACACGAACACGGAGAGTTCACTCAGGTGGAATGTCGGCCTCGTTGCCTCCAGAGGGGAGAGGGCTTTAGATCTAGCGTGCGTATTTATGATCCGGCTCCTGTATTGTGATCTTTTCATCACAACACTGCATTGTTTGGCATATGAGCTCTCGTCATGTCACGCTCAGGATAAAAATATGGACAATCACTGAATGACCTTACCATATCACACGTGTGCTTTGTGAATCAATGAACTGGTCAGTGGTGAGAAACGACGGTAATTTAGTATGGTCTTTGTAGTACTAACTACATTATTACATAGTAAAACATCATTGTATGACTAAAATCATATACGGCCAGTTTCTGAATTTAAATTTTTTGTAGATATATAGAGCCAGCAGAAATCATCATTTTGTCACACCAACAAAGAATTTTATCCACAGCTTGTCGATCACAATCACGAGTAAAGTGGAGCCTACCTGACTTGGGGCATGAGGCGAGTTTTCACTCTGAACTGGCATCCGCCTGATTCATACTTCCATACTGTTTCCAAATTGCTATGTAGATTGGGTTTTCTTGGAAATTAGCATATTGTATCTCGAACAAGCGGGGTTATTCTGATAAAAACGAACGTTCTCACAAAGGCCTCGAGTTAATCTTTTTTAGTTTTTGGTGGAATTGTTTTGGAGTTTTCATGGATGTTTCGGAACATTTTTTTCCATGAGTTTTTTTGTTTTGTTTTTTTCCGCTCCAGTTTTCCCAAACGCATTCCAGCAATTATACATTGATTTTTTGCTATTCACGTGTTGGCATGTATTTTGTCCTTCTTTAAAATGGAATGTTTGTCATACATCTGGCTAGAAAGTGTGTGGTCCCCCAATTGCCCCACCCTAGTTGTACTGATAAAAAATAGTGGTCCCACCATCATTCAAGTTGCCCATCCTGGTCTACAGAGCTCCATAAATGACTACTGGTGGAAGGCCACCGCGCCCCAGCATGGTGGTGGCATAGTGATGTTTTGGACTGGAGTGGGTTGATGGACTACTTTACAGTGTGTCAAGGTGTCAAAATGACCTCTGGCAAAAAAATAAATAAATACACAAATAAAAGAGTATCCGGTCCTTCCACTATAAAATAATACCCAAACAAGACACAATCATACCCTTTAAAAAAAAATGGCATTGAATTTTTATCTGCAATGGGTATAAAGCTTGTGATCATCCCCTGACCTCCACCCTATTGAGAATGTGTGGACCATACTTAATATATGTTTATGAGGACGAAGGGAGTATAACTTTCCAAACGAATATCAGGGGCAATTATTGCACCCTTAAACGAGAAAATATCGATGGCATTACAATTCCATTGAATGAAAGCTGGTTAGTAACTTGACATCGCCAGATACTTGTATTGAAAATGATTTACAAAGAGAGTAGTCTCCTGTTTTGATGGACGATCATGTTTTTGGGTTTTGATTTCTGTAAGTTTTGGTGTAGAACATCACTGTCTCATACAAAGCGGTTTTCATCCGCTCACTGTTTGCAAACACAGAATTGAGTTGTCATCCTCATCAATATTGCTGTATCGTGACCCATGGTTCAAGGAATTATATGAAAAAAAAACCTTTGGAAAATGTTATCCAATGTAAATTTGTTCACCATCTGTTTATTGTCTTGCCGACGCAGTGTGTTTACAGTCGAGCATACACGCGGGTGTGCTCCATATTGAAGTGATGGATATGAAGCTGAAATGGTAGCGGGCCAAACGATCTGCCTCCTATTCCGTTGTGTGCGGAACAGACTCGTCCACATCCATCACACATGCAGCCACAATTTGCTTCCACATCAGCTGTTTTCCACCAGCCAGTTTCTCGTGTGTGCGGCCGTCTATTTTTGTACAGCAGCTTGCCTGTTCTGCCCCAGTAAACAGGAACTTTGTGTTTGTCCCCCTACCAAAATCTTTTAAACAAAGAATCCTGTTGTTTATGTGCCTTTTGCTTAGCAATAAATAAAGAGCAAGGCGACTACCCTCTGATGTTAAGTGTGCCTCTGTCTTTGTTTTTGTGTGTTTTCGTCTCTGTTCCATGCTGCAGCTGCTCCACATCTGCATCGAAGGCTGGGGTAACTGGCGCTGGTCTGAGGCTTTCAGTGTGGACAATGTGGGGACTCTGCTCAGGACCATCGAGTACAAAGGCCGCACAGCCTCACTCATCATCAAGGTGGTGCAGCTCAACGGTGTCCAGAAACAGGTACACTACATGTCAGGATATCTTTACAGTGACAAGAACATGACACATAATGGTTTATTGTTCTAAATTCCCCCCTTTGTTTATGACGTGTCTTTAAAAAATATTTGGTTTGATAACGGGTTGATTAAAAACATAAATCCTCATTGTTATTCTTGTTGGTAGTAAATCTGTTATATAGTTTTTGATTAAAGCAAAATGATTCTAGCCTTCTAAAACTTTACCAGACCATCTGAAACTTGAACGGTGCCGTTAATTTGGGGATAAAACAAAAAGCAGGGGAACGTTAATAAATGTTTTAGGTAACAACTACCTTTTATTATAACTATTTGTTATAGCAGACTGTACTATTTCTAATCTATGATTTACATTTACAGTACCACGCTTAATATCACGGACAGTTTATTTTTCAACATTGGTCTTAGTTGTCTGCGCTACTGAACTGACCTTTTTAATTTTGCTTTATACCAATAGAAGCAACATGAAATATCGTGTGCCCACTTCGTCCACATCACAGGCAATGACAGACCATGAACCATCTGTATTTGCATTTTTCACACCAGCAATCATGTTGCAATTTCCACAAATACAAAACAGAGTGACATCATGTCATCAAACTACAGTGATGACGCATACACTTGTTGACAGTGTCAATGACCCAACATGTTTCCCTTCTTGTCCTCCAGACAGAGGAGAGCAGGCTTAGTCTCTCACGATTTTTCTCATAATCCCACACACTGCATCCATCTTCTTTTTTTTCTATTGGCTCAAATGATTGGCTAAGGGTGGTGGTCCAATCCAACTCGCAAGACGCAACCTCAGCGTGAGACAGTTGATGGCTGCTGACATAATTAACTGCTCTCTCGCTTTTTTCACAATAAACCCTCACCACTCGTCAATTGCGTTAAAGAAGTTTCCCACAACAATTTAACCGACCCTTGTGAAGTCAAAATAAAATAAAATAAAATTTTAAAAAAATACAAGTAATAATCTTGTGGCCGCTTTGAAAAATAATTGACAACCCATGATTTATATTCAATATGTGATCATTTTTTTTTTGTTTTTATGTCACACTGAGGCAAGTGATATCTCTTTCACTAGCACAAAGAATACTTGCTTTACCAGACGATTCAAGTTTGAAATGACGCATGAATCTTTACAATATTTGCAGAAGGTGGTTATCGAAGAACGATTGTACTATTTGGCGCTGGTCCAAATGTGAAAATTTCAGCCTCTGTAGTGATCTATTGTACTATTTACATTGTTGGTGTCTATTCTTCCATCTGTAGGTGATCATTTGCGGACGGCAGGTCATGTGCAGCTATCTGACTGAGGATATTGAACTGCGGTTGGTGCAGCACTATGTTGGGCCTGATGCTCAGACAGTGGTCAAAGAACATTGTGACTGCCTGGAGGCAGGAACAAAGTTGCCTTCCTATATTCTGGAAGATGTTGAACTGACAGAGTTGTGTGTGAGGGCCAGAGGAGATGATGACTGGTCCCAGGATGTGCAGCTGGAGAGGAAGGACAAGGGCACCAGCAGCTCTGTTGTACAGGTAAACTGGTTTGACAATCTGGGCGTAATCTTTAGAAGGGATTCTCCAATGTCCTTAGTTGCGACTTTGAAACAAATGGCATAAAGGTAGAAATAAAGAATAAAATGCTGGGTCAAAATCTTGCGGCCATTTTAACCGTACGGCTTTTAATAATAAAACAATCTACCGGTACCTTCACCTTCTTGCGCTATTCTTGAAATAAAATGAGTGTCCATCTTAATTTAATCTATTTTGCTGCTGTTAATACAACAGTTGTGATTTTAATGGTGAAGCAGCAGTTGCCACCCTTACTCTTTTGTTTATAGTTGTTGTTTTTTTCTAATATTCAAACAAATCTAGCCGCGATTGAATTGGCTGACAGAAACCAAGTTAGAAGTAATTGGTGATCTGAACATTTTGCCTGTCTTTCCAATGGTTCGCCACTCAGGTGGTACCCTCAGATATTTTGGACTGCTTTAAAGACACCCCAGATGCCTTTTGGCCCCTTGAAGAACGTATCAACTTCCCATATGGCAAATTTGCGTTTGGATCGGACCATCAGATACACAAACCGTCTGCTACTGTACTGTCCTTTCTGACGATATATATACTGTATACACAGTCGGAGTGCATTTATAGTTGGCTGCTCCATTCATCATCATGGTAGAATGTGCAAGGCAGGCAAGCAGATAACCACAATCATATCTTCATCTTTGCACCCTTTTGTTACTGTTGCCTGGACCACCAACTGTGAGCACATTTTCTGGGTGGCCGCTATGGCACATCACTTGAGAACAAACTGTGATCATCCCCTGCAAATGTGTTCCTTTTTTTTTTTTTTTGCTACCCCAAGATGTTAAGAGGCAGAAAATACAGTTTATGCTCACTCATAACATCACTCACTTTAAACAGGAAACACTAGCTGATATGTGGGCACTAGCAGATGCTTCCAAGACACTTTCACACCGCTGGATTAGCACCAGATGATCTCTGCCTCACTGATGTTGCCACTCAGATTCTTAGTTGACTTGTTCTCAGCCGGGGCTGTCTTTGTCTTTTGTTTTGATATTTTATGAGCCTCTCGCTTATCCGCTGATTGCACTCCGCTCCAGCCTCTGCTGTTATCGCATCCGTACAAGTCAGACTTTCATTTGAATGCTTTGCTTTTCCTCTGGTTGTTTTTCTGCCTCGCCCACACACTGGTTACCTTGACTATGTTGCCGTTGACTCCCTTATTTTTGGTTCATCCTTTGGCAACCTGCTCGTGTTGCGTTTCCATCCTTCCAACCACATACTTTGCATCTGTCTACTGTCTCATTTTTGGCTATAAAGCACTGGAGAGGTTATGATGATCTTCCCCTAGTTTATTTTCATTTTTTTACTCTTAGTCTGTCTATCTTTTCCACAAAGGAAAGATTACCGTATTTTACGGCCATAAGACGCGCTGCACCAAAGGGTGCAACACCAGTTGAGGGCGCTATTACCGTATTTAATGCATATACTAGGTGCGCCGCACTACAAGGCGCTAGCTCAGCTGCTCACGCTAGCTCAGCTGCTCGCGCTAGCTGATGCCAGCTCACCAGGACTTAATCCCCTAAGAGATCGTTGCCATTGCCAGAGGTATCACCCCGTTTCAATGACAGATGTCACGAATCTATTAGGAATCACTGCCAATAACAATGACTCTAACCAAGAAAAGGTGTCTACTGTCTACTAGACAACGTCAGGGGAGGGAGTTCACTGGTCACCACACTCCTTAGAGTCACGGTTTCTAATCAAAACCAAAAAAAAACTCAGCATACAAGCAAACAATGAAACAAAGAAATAAGATTAACACAAAACATGTATCTCTCATGCCATCTATATACCCAAAATAAATAAAAATAACACAAAAAGATTATAGCAATGGCTTCTTGGGAGCCACTCAGCCTTAGCCAATTACAGCAATGGCGTCTTGGGAGCCACTCAGACTCAGCCAATCACATGTCTGTTTAGAGAGATGTGCTGTTGTGCTTTGGGCTTTTTGCAATCTGTTGTCTAAACCTGGGACGTTTCTTGCTTGCAATAACATAAATGATAAGACAGACTGCAACATTGTGGACAGCTGCCCTTTTGTCCAGCTTTCTCCTACACCATCACCCAAACACCATAGTCACATAATGTATAAGTCACGGTCAATTAGAAGCATAGATGACTCAGACTTTGCCCAGCAGGGTGTGCTAACATGCACTCCGAACAGCCCAATGAGTAAAAGGGTTGATGGTCGCGAGTGATGCTTAGTCCATATAATGGGCGTGTCTCTTTACAAGACGCTTTGTTTGTTTTGGGGAAGATTAGGGACTTTAAAGAGCGCCCTATGGCCCGGAAAATATGGTACCTACTTAACTACTACTTGAATACTTTGGCATCCCATTGTTTTGATGAAACCAATGAGGCACAGACATAAAAATGAATGAAAAAAAATCATTCTTGGCCTTTAAAATCTTGCTTATCCAAGAAAAAAAGTTCAATATATAACTGATATCTACTCAGTCAAGACTCGTATGGCGGCTGACCGACTAAAAAGGATTTTGCCTTCTTTCAGGTTCCATGTTCCGGTGGTTCTTTGCTCTTTGTCTGGTGTAATCTCATCACTATTGAGCCTGATTCCCATATGCAGCAAAGAGTGGTGAGTGTCCTTGATTCATACTTCAATTGTTTTTTGTGTTTCTAAATTGTGATGGAAACTTAAGTGGCAATCTCATATCTTGCTCCTATTGCCCTCAAGTGTGTGTAATGTCATTCAACCTTTTTTAAACTTATTTCAGAAGCGCAATCCAATTTCCTGTATGTTGAATCGGATCATCAAAATCAAAAACACATAACCAGTGACCCAATGCTGTAGTTTTCCTGCCTCTGTCTCTCTCTGTCAAATCTAATTATATGTCCAGTACTGGCTGTATTAAAACAAAAAAAAAGAAAAAAAAAACATATAAAGAGACTGAAAAGAGTTTATATATTGTCAACGAAATTTGCACATTTTCCTGAATACAACAAATGTGTTTTAATGATTGTAATCAATAATGTAGTCACAATACTTGAATGCGTCTTCATTAGACATATTTTGTATTGCTTGAAGTTCTCTTTTTTTCCGAATCTATTTCTGTTTTGATCGTATTCTTAGCGCAGTGTGAAAGCAATTAAACAAAGTTAGACTTTCATTTCATGACCATTGTGATTTTACCTTGAAAATCCCAGTGAACCTCTTGATTCTAAACAATCGCTTTAGTGGCTGATATCTGTTTTAGTCAGCCCAGTCCTGGTTAGATGACTTTTTCTTGAATAGAAATTTGTTTGACTTATGCACGATACCATCTACATATCAATTTCCACATTCAGGTTGTTTTTAGTCCTCTGTTTGTCATGAGGAGCCACTTGCCAGACCCAGTAATCATCCACATCGAGAAGCGAAGCCTTGGACTGAGAGAGAGCCAGCTGGTTCTCGGACAAGGCCACCAGGAGCCTCTGTTCAACACTGAAGCAGACCTCACGCATCATCTCACTTTTCAGGCCAGGTAAATAGTAATTCATCAAAATAATAATCAATACAGCATCAACATTTTGGTTGTAAAGATTTATGCAGTAGTAAAATATGAGACAGAGAAAATGACTCATTTGTCTTGTTCCTTCTCGTTGTGGCAGATTATTAATGTTTTCGGCTTGTTTTAACTGTTGTTGCAAAGGACAGTCTGACTCTTTTTCTGGCTTGTTATGCTTCCATCTCGTGTAGTGGGAGAGACACTTGAGATTTTGTTCCACCACATTTTCACTTTCTGTTAGCCAACATTAGCTCACAATCCAGGGAGATCCAAACACCATTTCAGGGGAGCAGGAAGTCAGCTTGGCAGTAGAAACCCAACCTCAATTCCAACATGTCAGGTCTCACCATAATTACCCCTAATTTACATCGAGGCTCTAACAGAGAGCAGGTTTTCGGTCACACCTTGGCTCTGGGTGATATTTCGTGAAAGATGGTGTGGGCAGTACCACTCGTCTTCATGTGGGCATCCAGTATCTCTGTGTGGCATAGATCAGCTCGTTATGTGTAAATTTGTGTCAGATTAGGTGTGACAGTCATCACTATAGACGGTCACCATTGTCTGCCACACCCACTCAGTCTCTTTATGAGTGGGAATGCGTGTGCGTATCTTTGTGTGTGTTTGTTCACTTGCTGAATACATCCTGTAAGACACGGTTTACAGTTGACCATTGAAGGGTCTTCTTCGATGAAACGTCATTTGCATCAACATTTCTGCTCAAATAATTGGCCATGCATCTGTAAGTCATCTGAAGGAAACAAAGTGCAATAACATCACTGGATAACATCATCATCATCATACCTCATGTGTCATGTCACGCATGTATGAATGTCAGTTGCTTTGACTTTCAGTAACATTGGTGTTTATGCGTCAGTGTGGGTGGCCCCTTGGGAAATTACTACCAGATGTATACAGTGTATGGTAGCTACTCCTACCGTATTTGTCATCTGTGCATGAATAAACTGTCGTGTTTTGAGATTGAACTGAGGGAAGTTCATTCTTTTGGTAGCAACTACTGATTGAATGTAATTGACTCGCCTGAGAAAGTTTTTTGGGGGGTTGGGGAGTTGATATCTGGTCACAAGATTGTTTTGATTAGTGCTGCCTTAAAAGAACCGCAGTAATATTGAGTGGAATATACGAGGTGTATTTAGCTCCTGTTGTTTCAGATAAGTCTCAAAAAGATTCAACAAAAAACATTTTAGTGTCTTGTCCTTTTGGTTTGCAACCACAATGATCCCTGTATTTTCCGTGTCCCCTGAATAAACCATGTCTCACCACAGACTTCCATTCTCCTTTCCCTAGTTCCTAATTCAGTGCGTCCCTTTCCAAACTCGCAAATGCACTCAACAGAATCCGCAAGTGGGAATGTACCTTTACCCGTACGCATGCACACACGCATGCACGCACGCACGCAAACCTCAAGGATGGATTCAATTTTCAATGTTCAATGGTCAACGGTTCAGCTTTCCTTCCTGTAATTACACATAGTTGCGGCTTATAATGGACAGCGCTGCGGGTGCAACACAAGAGAGACAGACAGGTCTTAAATATAACCACCATGTCCTGATCAGGTCATCTAGGCAACCACAATAGAAAACCGAGGCTTACAGTCAGAAGCCTCTTCAAGTTTAACCCCCAGGAAGTGTTTTGAATGAAAAGCTTCCTGTCAACACCTTACCCCTCTCATCTTTCTTGTCCCAGATCCATAAAACACTAACCCCTCAGTTCTTTTTTTTTTAAAGCAGAATGGATGCCATTCATTGACCGCCATTAATCTGTACTTTGTAGGCATTTATACGCACTATAAGATTATTGTAACTACTTGTCATTATTATGCTTTTTTTTTTTTTCAAAAAAAAGACAAATTTAATATGATCCTCCCGTATGGTAGAAGTCGATAAAAATACATTACAATTTTTCAGACATTTACCCGTACCAAGAGATTGATTTTTATTTTTTTTTGTTGTTTTTTTTAATAGGCATACTTAACATCATATTTTATTTCTAACATTACAAATTTATGTAATAAAAAAAATTATATAATGAGTTTTCTGGCATTATGGGCACTGAATTTCTTGTTTTCTGTGTCGTCCCATCAGTACTGCTAAATAAGAGCTTAGTTTCCTTTTAAGTCCTTATTACTTACCTCATTAATATTCTTCTCAGCACTGTTTTCATGACAAAAGGCAAGTACCTGTTCTGTGCTCGTATCCTGCACTTAGTCTGTATGGTCGTGCGGCAGTGGGCCACTGTAGCCTGCTGGCATTAGCCATACATTGTAAATTGACTTGCAAATTAAATAGTCATCCCACTCACTTTCCCTATATTCCTGAGAATTGGGTTGACGTGTGCAGCAGCAGCTCGTCAGCAGAAAAAAAATGTTTTGCTGTAAAGTTATTTTGGGGCAAAATGCTGCAGAGTGCGAATTTATAAGTATGGGAAAATTGTTGTATTGATGTGTTAGGAATCTTTTTGCATTCACATTCTTCACTGTGATGATAAAAAATACCAACAAATCGGAGGACCGTATTATACACCAGTACAGAGGGAAAAAAACAGCTGTTTAAGGGTGATTTTGGCGGGGGGCATATTCAAATTACAGTATGCATTACGTTCTGATTGTTATTTATTGAACCATCTCTTTTTTAATTTAGTCTACACTAACTAGTCACTTTATCGAAACATTCTTGTGTATCTTTATTTGAAGCAGTCATATAAGCTTACTTTGAGTGCAAGCTTCCTAGAAAATCATGTTCACCCAATTGCATGTTTTTGCTTTCTTTTTCAGCGAAGATAAGGATGCTTCCCACTGTGCTGTGCCCATCTCCACAAGCCTCATCAAACAGATCCTGGACAAGAATGGAGATGAGAACAAACTGGAACACATCCTGAGTGAGTTCTATGGTCAAAAAGCGCCCGCTGAGCCTCCATGGCCCTACATCGCCAAAGACACTGACAGGTATGCTCCCTCCTCAGTGCCCTCAAGTTAAACTACCACTGTTTGTACAGTGTATAGCAGCAGTTACAGCTTTGAATAATTCCAATGGTACCTTGCCTGTTGTCTCTATTATGACTCCAGAGCTCATACGCATATCATGGTGGACCCGACACCTTATGTGGAGTGCAGTGTTTGTACAAATGACTAGAAAATGTTTATCATAAGCTCTTTTTCCCCAAAAAAGACTCATTTTTTCTTTCCGCTCATTTTGGGTCAATCGTTAACCTCATTTACGCAACAGCTCTCCATGCGTATGAGGTCGAGTCACCATTCTATTCCATCCCTCAGAAATGTGCGGAAGTCTCATTCTTTTTCTACCCCTTGTCCTATTCTGAATGAACTGAAACCTTGTTAAAACTGACTTTGGTCAATAGGTGGGGTAAACCCTTACAATTTACGCTTGTAAATGTAATATAATACACTAACTTACACTATATATAACGATTGTTAAGATGTTAGAGAAGAGGGCAAATACGTATCCATGACATTGTAATAGTTTGACTGTTTTCTCTTTCTTCATGGGGCCCTGCAATCTACCCATGAGCCAAACATTTGGCTGACCTCCAATGCAAGGCCAATGTATCAATTAAACTTGCGGTTAAAAAAAAAAAAAAGAATAAGAAAGCTGTACTGTATGTAATAAAGGTTAACCACAATGGAAGTAGGTAGCTCGAGCGGAGTACTGGCGGTTCGAGAGCGGAGTCGAGACCAGGTCACATTTAATGGGTTTGAGCTTGAGCTCAGAGGGCGTTGTGCTCGTCTCAAGGCTCTTTACAATTCACAAGACTGTGAAATGGTTGTGCAAATATGTGTTTGACAATGTGCGTTCCCATGTTTGTCATCTATATTTGTTAGCTTCTCAAAACTTGTTTGGAAACTGTGCGCTTGTTTAGCACTTGTGTGAATTGCATCACTGTGTTCGTCATGTCTCACTCTCTCTCTCTCTCAATACATAGATAGATGGATAGATAGAGTGATAGATTGATTGATAGTGGCATCATTTTACATCCAACTCACTTGAATGACTGCTTGAGGCAGTCTACTGCTTTACTGAAGGAGTGTAAAGCATAGCAAGTGGACAGGAGAGACTGTCCCCTTCAGTTGGGGTAATTATGTTAAATTGTTTAGTTAAACTAAACTGACAGTGACATTTGTTTATCGGTGCTGCATTACAGGTAGCTGTGTGTTTGTCTATATGTATGTCCTTATTGTTTATGTCTGAGGGGAGATTTTTTACAGTCACAGAGTCATGATGCTGTGGCTTACATTTGTACCAAGTTCAACACTGTATTGGTATGCCTGTGTCATCTGGCTAAGATCGCTGCAGAGAACAAGTCATTAACAATGTCAGTATTACAGGTTCCATTAAATCCACTCATGCACTAACCATGCATAGCCATTTATTACGATGTATAACAATATTAATGCAGATTTGTTCCTTTGTTCCCGGATCACTGTCTGCTTCTATTTATTGAATCATTAGCTGCAGTAGTAAAATGAAATTGATGTGGCTGGAGTGACTTCAAATGCGGTACTTGCACTACTGCCTCTAATAGGTCAGTGCCGGAGCCCCTTGCCCAGTGGGACAGTCCCATGCAGGTAAAGTTATCGTGCTGGAAATTGGGCCTGAGTACCCTGCTGGTGGAGTTGCTGCCCTGGGCCCTCTTAGCTAATCACTCCCAGTGGGATCTGTGGCTTTTTGAGGGAGAGACCATTGTGCTTCAGATACCAGCTGGCAAGGTCATAGTACCGCCTAACTTCAAGGTACAGAGGCATCCACGGCATGCACTTTTAAGTTGAAATGGCTTTACCCGCTCTCTTCATTACGCACTGTCCATTCTGCATGATATAGGAAGCTTTCCAAATCGGCGTCTACTGGGCTCAAACAAACACTGTTCACAAGTCTACAGCCATGAAACTCGTCCATGATCTAACCTCACCTCGATGGAAGGAGGGTACTGATTCAGAAGTGGTAACCTTGGATGAGGAAGGATATGTAGAGGCAAACATCACTCTGGGAGCCGTCCCTGGCAGACAGAAGGTGAGGGACACGTTGAATTGAAAAACTCAACATGTTTTCATGACTGTTCGTTTGTAATGGTGGCGACGAATAACATGCATTAGTAAACCTAAAAAGATAAATGGAAAATACATTTACCAGGTACACCCATGTACAATTTATTGAGAAATTCTACTGCTTATAGGACTGGAGTGTTATGGGATAAATCATTAGTTTTCAGTCAAATAAATTAGACATTTTAAGGAGACTTCAGCCTTGGTGGACCAGTTATCATTTGATTATGCGGGTGGATTTAATATCAAAGCTGCTAAGTGCTATCTGAATATAAAACATGTGCTTTTAATGCAATAGTAACTCATGCAAACAGGTAAATGTTTGGCTGTATGAAGAATTTCATAGCTAATATTTCTGTATGTGCCTGTCATTTCACTCACAGCTGTGTCAGTTCTGTGTGTCATCTACGGTCAAACATGGCATCCAGATTCTCCAGATAGAGGACAGAACAATCCTGGTCAACAGCACTCCTTACACAATACACTACAGGCCTCTGCTGACTGACCACCGGCTGGGAAGTGATAACCAGGTAAAAAGCTTGAACGTTGAGTCTAAGTGTTTTTCTGTACCTCAATATAGTAAATTGCATTGTGTAAGTAAAAGGACCACACACGGAGAACAGCATCATAGAAACATGTTTTTGGCAAGTCAATCTGCATAACAATGCTTTAACGTAAGAGCAACGTTCCCACAAGGCCAAAATGTGTTTGCTTGCTTGTATGGCGCTGCTTTAGGGCTGTCCTGTCCTCCTCCAGCTTCACACGTACAGTAAATACACTTTGCTCATGACTCAAACAAAGCCAGTCACGACCACACAAAGGGATTAGAAGGACACGGCAAGCCATTTTCCATCAGATCATTTTGCTCCGCCTCTCTCCTTCCACTGTTCTCACCATGAGTCAATGGCACTTTGTAAGGAAGGGTATTAGACGAACATCCAGAATTGGATGCAGGTTTGCCGTCTCGCTTTCATCTGCTGCTTGTCCCCAAAGCGAGCAACAATGTAATGATGTCATTTTTACAAGCGTTCAGATCTGCCTAAAGAAAAATGCCAAAGTGTGCCAGTTGCCACTAAAGAACATACTGAAATCCTAAAAACAAATGCCTTGAATAACTACCAAAGTGAGTGCAAATGTTGAAAGTGTTACAGAACAGTATTGTCTGTTCCTCATCTCTTCAGATCCTATCTCTGTGGCTTTCATACGAGCTCAACACTTTTCAGCTACCAAAGTAACACAAAGCACAGTTGGAAAAAGTCAATAAAATTAATAATAACAATGAGGTTTGAGCATGGACAGTGATTTGTTTTTTCTTTTCATCCAGTCCTCAGTTCTCTTTCCGTGTTTCTCAACTTTTCTATGTAACTGCTGCTGCATTGATTTTGATTGTAAAGACAAACATAGATCAAGTTTTTGTTACGAGATGTACTTTGCACAGGCCTGTGACATACCAGAGACTACGGCATTCAGCCTGGCTCCATGCGAAGCGTCTTCTCTGACCAAACCCTGCTCTCTGCCATGCTGGGATCATCTTCAAGCCAGCAATCAGGGAAAAGTGGAGTTCCCCTTGCCAGTGAAATGCATGCTCTTCAGCTCATTATCAAGGCTCGATGCCAGACATGGATCAATAGCATGGAGCCTCCCCGCACTCATCCGACCCGACTTCCTTCGGCAGAGTGTGTCGGTTCCCGGTGAAGCAAGCTGTGAGGGTGGCCCGATCAGCAGGTGGGTTCGCTTTATCGCAGACTCTGTGGCAGCAGCGGTCAATTTAGAGCAAGGGTACTGGACCGAGCTGGCGGAGGAGCTGAAAAGTTGTTAGCTTGCTAAGCAACAGTCATGAAACAAAGGAGGAAAGTCCCTCTGCATTCCCACTTTCAGTTCCTGAACTTATCTTGCTTCAGCTCAGTTCATGCAATGTTTTCTAATGAATTTGACCATTTTTAAGACTTGTTAGTCTTCCATCTGTCGGGGCGCTGGCAATGAATGCCACTCATATCAGTTTTTTTGTGGCTATAAAAGACCATCAAAATATTTATCCTCGATTTGTTTCTTTAAACTTGCCTTTCCAGGGCCATAGTCTTGACGTACCAGGAGCACCTTGGAGTGACATACATTACTCTAAATGAGGATCCTTGCCCTCCCATGCTGGTTCAAAATAAATGTCCTATCCAACTTTTGCTTAAAGAGAACATCAAAGGTGAGAAGGAAAGACGATGAAGATGCATGACCTTCCTCCTCCCCACGTCCTCTTTGTATTACAAAATATTTGAACTTGATCTTTTACAGAAACCCCAAGGACCGGGGTGTACTGTTGTCTTCTTCCTGCAAATAGCTGCGTGCACCATGAGCTCTACCATCACTTTTCGAGTTTCCCCGACTGCAGGCAGAGAGAAGCCCTGCCCACACTGCTGTTGAAAACCACCGCAGATGTTGGCAGCACAGACTGGACCGACCCTATTGACATCAACTGTCCTGGTACTCAGGTAAAAATGTTTATTTGGTCATCACTCACGCAAAACAACCAAATTGGTTTTCTTTTCTAATAGATTTATGAAGTTGTGTCGCTCTAAGTCAAGTGTGAGCAAACTACGGCCCGGGGGCCACATGAGGCCAGTTAAATGTTTTAATCCGGCCCGCCAAACTTAAAATAAATTAAATTAATAAACCTTGTTAATGTTTTATTTTCTAAATACTCTGGTGTGACAAAGACAGATATTTTGTTGGAATGCTTTTGTTCATTTTAATTTAAAATTAAATGTTGTGTTTGTTTTTTACCAAAACACTCCATCCATCTGCTCCTGGAACCCATTGTGGCTCACCAATCAAAAAGTTTGCCCACCCCTGCTCTAAGTCTTCGTTCCTTTTTTTTTTTTTTTAATTTTTTTATTTTGACAAACAACGACTGCTACAAGGTACTGACTTAATAACGATGATTTACTATGAGTGCATGATCGTGATGCTTCTGATTACACTAATTCAATTCTGATTGATACCGTTTGAGAGATATTAGTTAAACAATTAGTTTTTGGTTTTTTTTCATTTCTAGTTTGCAGAAGTGTAGAAAAACACAGCATCGAATTGAGATCCTAATAATTTACTCTTGATCATCTAATCCAAAATATAAGACACGAGAGACTCTGTATGATACAGTACAATTCCACACCGCTGGAAATTACGTGTGTCGAGCCAAAACTGAGTATTATTATCTTCATCATCATCTGTGCAACACAATTCAGTTCAATTCAGTTAAAGTAAGTCTGAGCAATGTGATCAGCTGGTCGGGGATTAGCGTAACCAGCAAAGTGCGTAATGTTTAGTGTTGTGTCTAGCCAGCCATAGGATGGGGTTGAGGCTGAGGCCGCGCATCTCTGGTTACTGCGAGGTCCTCATCTGACCGCTGTGGTACGAGTGAGAGGTCAAAGTTCAGGCTTGTTATGACTGCTGGGTGAAGTGTTCAGTGGGCTCTTCGTTTTGTCACATGAGGAGTTGATCATGTTGATCTGGGAGTGATGGAGGTTAAAATGTGACGCATGCATGTTCGAGCACACATCTGCGAAAAGAATGTTGGGGCGAGACGATCAATTGGATCGCTCTTTACATAGGTGGAAATGTGTTTATTTTCGTAGTTGTTATGCTGAACATGAATGGTTTTGCTATTAACTATTTGTTGTCTTTTGTAATTGTTGCCCAGGTGGTGTTCCTGCCTGGTTTCGGTTGTCTCTACATTGATGTGGGATATGAGAGAGGAACCTTGGTTGTTTCTCTGTCACCAGAGGGTGGTGTAGATTCTGTAATCACCCGACAAAACAGGTATGTGTGCAGAGACACTTCCTTGGTTCAACTGGTGTATTTATATGAGCCAAAAAGCCCCAGATGACCTCGATTTGCTGAAATCATTAATAGACGCAACATGCAAAGTGCCATCTTTTCCACCACGGGAGCGGAATAAAAGCCTGCTGTGTTACAATGACGAAGTGTTTCAGGACATGGCTCTAACAGCTTTATTCCATTACATCAACACTAAACATCATTAAAGTTGTAATAGCTGGAGATCTATGTGATTAAGTATCAGGTTAATGTAAGCAAATGACCTCAGACGGTGTTTGTTATTATGCTCTCTTGGTAGGAATGTCACTTGTATTGTGCTCTATAAACATGTGAAATGCTCTAATTAATCTGTGTTTGAGAGGGAGAATGTGAAATCATTTTCACACTTGTTTTTTTTTTTCAGGTCAACCAAATTGTCCTTAACTGTCCTTCTGAGTGAGGCCAGCGTCGTGTTGAGTGATGACATCACCAATCCCACAGTTTCTGTGGAGCTGCTAAGACTCACAGTGACCAACCTCTTCCTCAGACTGGCCCCAACATCCACCTCCCTGCCCCCCGAGGTGACCCTCGAGCCTGGAGCAGCTACGGAATCCATTGTTACTCTGATGCCCGATGCCTCACTGATTGAGGTTTACTGCTTGTGCCTACAAGTGGACAACCAGCTGTACAACCGTGCAAGCTTCCACTTCCCCGTGCTGCTGTGCCAGGAGCAGAGAGTAGTGACTGAGTCCGGGAATCAGTGGAGTCATCATGATATTCCCACTGAGACTCCTCAACTCCTGGAGGAGTTTAAACGTTCTTGTTTCCTCCAGCTGAAGCTGATCCTGGCTGCCGACAGATGCACTCTGGACGAGGTTGGATTCAATTCTCAAAGAAATCATGTGCTAATGTAGGGTCCAGTGAATCCCTGAATAATCACAGCTCAGCATTTGCAAATTCACCCATTCTGACATTTTTATGGTGGGGGCACAAGCGCAAACCTTTGTTTGCTGGGGAAAAAAATTGCTATTCATTGTTTATGTCCTACGGCGGAAGCCATGTTGAATATAAAACGTTTGCTTTGATTCCATCTGGTGGCATCTTCGTGCCAATCAACTGTGTTGAACTGAAGAGAGGAGCTTTATTTAGTCAGATCGCAGCCTTGTCTACTAGAAAAAAAGTGCTTTGCCGCCATCTTGTGGCATCTATACAAGTATTACTAACCATTTTGGGTCGGCGTCAGTGAGTGGCAGATTTTTGCAATATAGTTCTTCAAGATCGAGTTTAGTGTACATACATACCAACAATCGGCCCAAATCTGAGCATTTTTCCACCCTTGCGATCAGAGTAATCAAAGACGCGATCGTCATATGTCTCGATTTGTTTTATCTTTGTGTGGGGTTTTAAAAATCAGTGTGAGTATCTTGCTTTATTCACTCTGAATTCTGCAATTTACATTCTCAAGACTAATTTACTTGTTGTGTCCTGCGCAGGTCAACTTCCAAGTGCAGCCGGCTAGAGTGTACCTTGAAGATACATTTGTTTACTATGTTAAAACGCTGTTCCACACCTTCATCCCTGACTCCGCGATTGCCTCAGTGAAGCTTCAGAAGAATAAAGTAGAGTCTGCATCGGCTCCCACCCTCCCTGAGCAGGTGCATACATCAGAACAGAAGAGTTGGAATGAGCTGAGACAATCCGGGCCAATATACAATACTGTTGTTCTGTTTAAATGTCTGCTAGGTACTTCAGTCAACACAGGCGCTGGTCCAGCCTGTGCGTCTGCAGAAGCTGACCATTCAGCCAATCAACCTGCTGGTCAGCATCCACGCATCCCTCAAGCTCTACATTGCTTCCGACCACACTCCTCTAGCCTTCTCCCTGTTTGAGCGAGGGCCGCTCTGCACTACAGCCAGACAGCTGGTCCACGCTCTGGCTATGCATTATGCTGCTGGGACCCTCTTCAGAGCCGGTACGTAGTTCTAAAACTGTTGCGTTTACAGCTGCCAAGACAAAGGCGCTCCCGTGATATAAGCCTGCTGTGTTTGGCTCTTTTCATTATTGCTACTTACAGGTACATGTACATTATTTGCAGCGCTAAAAAGTTAGTTTGTCTCAAATTTATTATTATTATTATTATTAATTATGTTTTAATGTGCCTTTAGTAGATAATGTACTAAATACATTTTGCAGAGCAAGTGGCACAGAAAGTGCAGCGGACATGTTGCTCCTTTGTGAGCTCCGCACACATGGACGGTGCTGGAATGAATATGTCCTCCTACTTTGCACCCATGATGAACAGAGTGCTGCTTTGGTCCATTGTGTCAGAGGTTTCATTCCTGAGCACAAAGTCCGCTCGCGTTATTGGCGTAACGACCAAGAAGCCGCCACCTGCGCTGGCCACGGTATAAAGGAGTTCTTATCACCTTTAGTAACCTGCGTCTCCAATATTAATGTCCCCTCTCAAACTGTAAATGACTCCTCTTTGCTGAAATGTTCACTGCACACGCGCGTATTCCTGCCTCTCCTTGTTCACACCGGGGACTTGCATGGGTAGAGTTTTTGCAAAAATTGTGGAATAATAATATGCTAGGCATTATGGCACTGTTTTTCTGTGTGACCTTAATGAAGCCTTCCTTTAAAATGTGTTTGGCTTCGACGGAGGTCTGTGGCATGTTGTCAAACTTCTGTCTGGTTTAGTCTAGTTAGTGCAGAGGTGTCAAACTCAATCTAATCCCATGCCTCGTGGGAGTCCTGTTTGCCGTCAGAAGGCCAATTATCTTTGAAGCCAAATAAAAGTAGCATGCTCATTGTGCAACATAATAGAGAAAACCGCCGTTGAAAAGCAAGATCAATGTCCATGTATCAGTGAACACAACAACAACGTCCAAAATGTTATTGATTAAATAAAATTAGATTAGCGAAATCTAAAATTGAGATTTGTTGAAACTTAATTTGTTTATAATCATTATTTCAAATTACATGCATTAGCTTTGAATTCCTCCATATTTGTGCTTCTTCCTTCACAAATTCACCTTTTGGGAAATGTATTTTGTAGGCGAACTATGGCAATTTATCCTGTTATTCTCTGAAAAACACACCTTTTGACTGTTTTTGCCCTTGGGTCAGAGCAATTATTACTTTGTCGCCATCTTGTGGCATCTTGCTGCCGAGGAACTATGGTGAAGTGAGTTGAGCAGTTTAATTGTGACATAATGAGTGCTTTGCTGCTATCTTGTCACATTTCTAGGACATTCTAAAACTGTTGGGTGGGTGTCAGGTACTCAAAGGTTACCTTGTATTACCAAAGGTTGAGGGATTTTCTTACCTGTGGTGTTCCTTTGTGGAGTTTGCGTTGGAGTCTCTCCAGATACTCCATTTTCCTGCCACATTTCAAGATCTTAGATTTTGGTTTAGTCTAAAACTAAATTGTATAAATGTGTGTGTGTGAAGGTTTTTTTGTCCATAATGTGCCCTGCGACTGACTGCTGACCAGTCCTGGGTCTACGCTACATTTGGCCCTGAGTCAGATGCTTGATATTAGGCTCCATATTACCCGTCACCCTAATGAGAACAATCAGTGTAAAAAAAAATGGCTGGATAGAATTGCATTACAAGCTCAGTTCTGATAATAAACACCTCAAATGATCTTTCAGGCTTACGTCGAGACGAATGTGGCGTGCAGGCCTTGAGTTTACCTTGTCTTCTCTAGAGGATAAGAAAGGAAGCAAAATCTGAATCCCCTTATGCCTGGCAAAGGCCTCCTAATGTTTGACAGATTACTTGTGATAGATTATGGTTAATCTGAGCAGTCACCATGGAGAAGTCTGGCTATCAGGCCTCACCGTATAAAGCCTCTGGCCCGTGCTCTTGTCCTGTCTAGTCAAAGCCTCCACATGTGGTCTGATTTAACCCATCATTTCCACATCAGAAATTATTGTTCTGGCTGGGTTCTTCCTTTTCCGCTGTGTTTCATCACAGCCCTCATTTCTGCTTGTATTTCAACACCTCGCCATGTTCTCTACTTCCTGAGTCATCATTAGGTTGGGCAACCGTTGCATTCTGGGACTGATTAGCTTCAGGATGTACAATACTACATTTAAACACACGCGCAGTGGAGGCATATGGATATCATGCACATGTTTATCCATCTGTCCAGTCTGTCTGTGTGTGTGTGTGCGTGCGTGACTGTGTTATGTATTGCAAGTATTGTCTACATGTTGCTGTTGTTTTCCACCTTTGTTTCGACTTATAGCCTCTACAATTCATGCAAAAAATATGGAAGCTTTTTTCGTGGGGAATTAAAAAATGAAGAACTGAAATGATCGTGTTGCACAAGTGTACACACCCTCTTATGAGTGTGTTAGCGTGGATGTGTCCGTCTTCAGAATAATCAAATTCATGTTAAATGGGAGTCAGCACACACCTGCCAGCATATAAAGTGCCACTTATTAACCCTAAATAAATTTTAGATGTTCTCAAAGCCTTTTCCTGATATTATTGTAGTCAAAAGCCGATGTCGCGATTCTCTGCCGAGAGCTTCCACAACATTAGAGTACACAGCGAAGACAGCCATCATCAAGTAGAGAGGCTATGGATAAAGTGGCATTATCGAGAACTGGAAGTGCTTCCAAAATGGCCGAAAGTTTATTTTCCTCATAAAACTGATCAGGAGGCAGACGGCAGCTCATCCACACCAGACGATGTCATCCATATCGCTATGAACCTTGTTGGAGGAGGAAGGAGCCAACTCCAAATTCTTCCCATCGTAGAATTGTTCAAAACGGTTCCGCATATCAAGAGACGGCAAAGCAACGTCTGGTGTGGATGAACTTGACTGACCTGCACAGAGTCCTGACCTCAACCTGATAGAACACCTTTGCGATGACTTAGAGCCAGGCCTTTGCATCCAACATCTGTGTGTGACCTCACCAATATACTTTTGGGAGATGGTCAAAAATTCCCTTGAACACTCTCCTAAACCTTGTGGACAGCCTTCTCAGAAGAGTTGAAGCTGTCATCGCTGCGAAGGGCGGACAAATGTTATATTCAACCTTCTAGATTAGGAATGGGATTTCTGTTCAAATCAGATGTGAGGCATTTTGTTTTTTTATTGAGTTGCACAGAGAACATATTTGAAAGGATTTATCTTTGTCTCTTTAGTTCCATAAAAAGCTGTTGTTTGAAGAGGGGCGTACAGGCCATTTACATACTTTTCTGTGTAAATTGTAGCTGTTGTCGGGGATTCGTGCTTCTCTAAAAACACTGTGCGAGACAATCTGCCATCTGTGTGCGTGATATCAATCAAATACACCAATTGAAGACAAATACACACCAGCGTCAGAACAAACGCCACGTACCGTAAATGCGGGACCCCCCCCCCTTTCTCCCGTAAATAGAAACTACATCAAAAGCTTTAACTAAATAACATGTACAAGACAGTAACATTTATTTCTTTTTTTTGGTCATCTTTCCCCCTTTTTCTGGAATGTAGAGAGCCTTATACACACTAAATAAGCAAGAAAAGTATCTGAACATTTTAATGAAGTATATATTAAAGTATTACATTGTAAGACTGTTGAAAGTGTCATTGTGAATATGAAAATCCATGGCTCATGAAATTAAAACTGAGCAACTTGGGAACTGCAGTGCAAATCCAGCCTAGGGGTTATAGACCGACTGATTAATTAATTCATTGATTGAGACTAATTTCTCACTCCATCTACAGACGTCTTTTCCAAGATATAATATACAAGTATAAAAGTGGTCTTGAGAGTGTTTAATCCGTCCATCTTGGATCAACGTAACAAAATTTGAATCCATTTCCCAGCATAGATTTGGCTTCACAATACGCCCATGTGTGTGTTTGTTGCTGTGTGTTAGGCTGGGTTGTGGGGTCGTTGGAGATCCTTGGCAGTCCCGCCAGCCTGGTGCGCAGCATCGGGAATGGCGTGTCTGATTTCTTCCGCTTGCCGTACGAGGGTCTGACTCGCGGACCTGGTGCTTTCGTCAGCGGCGTCTCCAGAGGAACCACTTCATTCGTCAAGCACATCTCGAAAGGTAACACAAATGTTCAGGAAGGTTTGAATTTCATTGAAAATGTTCTCCTCATTAAAATGCGATCATCTGTGCCCATGCAGGCACTCTGACATCCATCACCAACTTGGCAACGAGCCTGGCCAGAAACATGGACCGTCTGTCTCTGGATGAGGAGCACTACACCAGGCAGGAGGAGTGGAGACGGCAGCTACCCGAGAGTTTGGGGGACGGACTCAGGCAGGGGCTGTCACGACTTGGCATTAGCTTGCTAGGTATGCGAGGATCTGACACAGTAAATCCCCACATAGACATGGCTCTGCATTTGTGAATGGGTCTATATGTAGATTTTTTTTTTTCACCGATCCTTCATCCGGAAAGTTTGTATTTTTAAATTTTGTGGCAAAAATACTGTCTACAGTCCACTGTTTGTGCTGTACGTACCGTACTTCTGGGGAACAATTGAGGTTGTAGTGGTTCAGATCTCCTTAACGCAACAATAGCCTTAACTTGTGACTTTAAACTTGCATTTGCCATCTGCATCAGAAAGCTTGCTAAACACAAAAACAATAATAATTTGAATAATCGTGATTTCAATTATTACTAAAACAATCAGGATTATATTTTTTTTAATAATCGAGCAGCCCGAGTGTAATGTTTTGAGATGTTTGAACGGTTCAATTCTTTGGAATCATAGTTTTGTCGTTTATTTATATGTATGTTTTTAATGCCGCAATATTTAACAAAGCACATGACATGTATTAAAGACAGTGGCTTGTCATTTGTCCAAAGTCATCTTGATGCACTTTAAAACAAAATCCTGTTTGTTTTGTTCCAGGAGCAATAGCGGGCATCGTGGACCAGCCCATGCAGAATATCCAAAGGAACTGGGAGCTGCAGAGCACGGCTGGTAGCAAAGCCAAAGGCGTCATCTCTGGCATGGGGAAGGGAATTGTGGGGGTTTTCACCAAGCCCATTGGAGGAGCAGCTGAACTGGTGTCCCAGACTGGATATGGTGCGTTCAAAAGTTGATCATGCCCAAATGAGGCTATTTTTTTTTCATGTGTTTCATTGTCATAAAAAAACTTACATTGTCATGGATGGTCTCACTTTAGAGCAAAGTGTGCCAGAATGCTCTTCAAGATACATAAAAGGATTACCTGTAATGCCAACATTTTGTTTTAAAATAAATGATAGTGACTAGACTCAACAAAGTTATGTGAAGTAAGGAGACAAATTCAAGACGAGGCTGATTTACTTATTTTTTGTAATTGGGTAAAACTCAACACTTTTTAACACCTTTCACACTTGAGTTGCACTTAACGTTCCTTCATACTTCATTATTGAGACTTTTTGTTGTTTGTCCGCTTGCTTTCACGGTGTTTAATATTTGTAAACATTAATAATCTAAGTTAAAAATTGGATGTGGTTTAACAATTTTTTAGGATGTTGACAGTTTGAACCCATTACTTCCTGGGAGAAAAAAATTGTTCCAAATCCCCCCCCCAAGAAATTATGACTACCAGCATCTGAGAATAGATTATGCAATAGTTTGCCATGGTTGGGACCCAAATGCAAGGAAGCAGTAGAGTCAAGGCAGGAGTGCTCTCAAAAAAAATAAAATTCCAAAGGCAAACAAGGCACATGGAGGAATCAAAAGAACAAATGAACAGTCCCAAAAATCAAGGTTCCAAGTGACAAACAAACACTAGCATAAGACTCCACTCGACGTGACGTGACAACTGACATGGATGACAGCGAACAAAATGGACAAAACAGGGACAGAGCCACAGGATGGCCAGGGATGGCCAAGACCACCCCGTGTCACTCTGTGACCACGCCCATTGCGAGAGGAACATTTTGAGATGGGATTTTTCTGCCATTTTAACATGGCTGCAGTATTCTTAGACCCATTGATACTCTGCCTCATGTTTTTGTTATTAATATATTATTAATAATATTATTATTATTATATTATTATTATTAACTGTATATTTAGAGAATACATGTTCAATTGATCTAGATGTAAACTCTAAAACAATCTGTTTTAAGTCAAGAACATTCAATTTTTATAGTGCACATCAATCAAAATCATTGCTTTTGCTCCATAGGAAGCACACATTAATTATACTATACACAGTCGTGGTTTCATGAAATAAAATGTACATTATGAACCAGGCATCACCAAATGGCGGACCGCGGTCCGGATCCGGACCGCGCGATGGTTCGGACCGGACCCATGTCCAATCTATGATGATTTTTTTTCAGGGCGCATTCGCAAACGTTGGCGCTGCAATTCTAGTTAATACGGAAAAGGCGTCACTGATTTGAGCCAATCAAATCTTTTGTTTACGATCCACTGCCAATTGCGCAGCAGACTGGAAGAGAGTGCTGCTGACAGTATGCCTTGCTAAAAAGTTAGCGAGGTCGATGCGTCTTGTTTTAAATGAATGGACGGAGAAATTTAGTTTCATTCTGGCTGCAGCCGATTCAAAACCAGTGTGCATCATATGCTCCGAAACCGCCGCAACATTGCGAAGCGCCACAACGAAACAAAGCACCGCCCTTTTTTGCGAAGTTATCCGCAGAAGTTTGAGGTGAGCGCACGCAAAAACATCGAACTTCGAGTGCAGTATAACAGATTTTTACATTTTCGTTGACAGCCCAGCGGCATGCCAACGAATGTTCACTAAAAGTATCATGGATTTTGGGGAAACATAAAAAAACATTCAGTGATGGGGAAGTTGTGAAGGAGTGCTTAAATGTGGTTGCACAAACATTATTTAAAGGAAAACACAAAGCCCAGATGTGTGAAATAATCTACCAAATCCCAATGGCCCTGACTTCGTTCCAACGCAGATTGAAGTCACTGGCAGGGCAGTCACAAACTAATTTTTCTCATTAAGAGAAGTTAAAAAAAATATTCAAGAGAAAAGTTGGTGTCAAAGCTCATTTTGAATTAGTTTTTCATGAGGACAGCCATTTTTATTGATTGTGTACTGAACATGTTGATCTGGTTTACTTGAATAATTAGGCTGATAACTCTTTGATTTAAGAAAAAAAAAGGTAAAAGATGTTAACTCAATGCTTAGCACTTGATATAGTTCTGCAGGAGATATTTTACAGTTTTTTTTTCTGGAAGTGGCAAACTTAAGTT
Source organism: Idiotropiscis lumnitzeri (assembly GCF_059441095.1). Classification (NCBI taxonomy): domain Eukaryota; kingdom Metazoa; phylum Chordata; class Actinopteri; order Syngnathiformes; family Syngnathidae; genus Idiotropiscis; species Idiotropiscis lumnitzeri. The sequence continues at coordinate 15,997,296 of NC_142400.1, read as the reverse complement.
CCTGGAGCCACATTTTCTTGAATGTGAAATAAACGCCTTATATTTGTTTGAGTGGCAAAGGTGTTTAATGGGAACATTGCTAAATATTTAGTATATAAGTGTGCTCTGTTGAAAATGACTAAATATTGAAACTATATAAAAACGTGAACGTAGGCTAGACATTAAGGGAAGTTGGACTTTGGTTCGGACCTTTTAATTGGAAGAAATTTTAGTCGTGGACCTGTGTGACTTTTAATTGAATACCTCTGTTATAAACCAATCTTGCACACACAAGGAGGAACAAACATGAGTAAAAAGCAGCATTAACAGTTGTGAAGACTTAAGAGACTTGTGTCATTGTGCTTTTTAGATATGATTTGAAGGAATGAGTTAGTAGTATGCAAAATGTTGTTGGTCGTCTGTGACAATTGATCTCTCTGATTGGCTGTTAGCTAGCGAATCAGTGCATGAGATTGAAGTTGACTAGGCGACACAAAAGCAAAGCCACTCCAAAGAAAATGGCATCGTCTGGTAAATTTAGTTCAGCAAAATGTTACTTTTTACATCAGATTTGTTTCGGCTTAATTCTGAATGTGATAGGCGTAGCTCTGTCTAAGTGTGATTTTTTTTTTTTTTTCATGAAACCCTGACTGTGAATGGTATGATAAAGAATGTCTAGGCACGCACGGCCATCATCGTGGTCACCCCACTGAAACATTTCCGCCTACACCCCTGGTACAAAACACAAATAAACAGACGAAACGACGTGAAACATCTGAACCATAAGAAAACAATGCACATCAGACATACCCATATTCAATCAAAGCAAAAAAAAATGCAGCAATGCAGAGATTCTCACATGGCTGAAAAACTCAAATATTTTAGCACAACAGAGAATGACTAAACTATTTCAATTTAGCATATTGAGTCACTTGATGTTTTTTAAATCATCTTATATAGACTCAATATTGTTGTATTCTGTCAAGAGCTCAATATGAAAATACAAGTGTAATAGTAGCATTAAATTTAAATTGTGTTGAATTACATTTTGCGAAAAAAAGTCTTCAATTTGCAAATGCCAACTTGCTTAATAATGATGGCATATGTATGCTGAATGTGTAACAAGTGTATTCATGCAGCTTTTTCGGACAACGAACGTGACCATTTTGTCGGTTTGAGCCGATGGAGTTAACCTACTGAAGGACAGAGTTGACTAAAGTCAGCAGGTGGCGTGTTCTGTCAAATAACAGGTTATTGCCTCTGCACACTTATGTGGTGAAGCGTTCCTAATTGAAGCGAGAACCCCCTGAGTCAGCCTGGCACTCTTTCGCTGAACCCTCGTAGCTCAACACAAACATTATTATATCGTGTTGGCATTAGCTGGACATCATCCACATTGATTTGTGTCATCATTCTGCCGCTTTGTTGTGTTCTATAAAAGTGCTTTGTATAAACACCCACTCAGCTCGGCAGAGTACCACTGGAGTGACATCATTAATGGCTCGCTCTGTGTTCTTTATGGCTCCATTTCACTTGATGACTTCACAGGCTCTCTGCTGCCACTCTGCTGACAGCGAGAGCGGGATGAAGGGAAACCGACCACACGCACATGAACTCATTGGGACATGCACATGCCAAACATGTCTTGTTTCCGAGCCCACGTATTGACCAGACTGTGACAGAGGATGTAATATTGCCCTGGAAACAAAGGAAACCTCAACCTTTCTCCGATAGAAAATAATGGAAAGAGAAGTAATCCGTTCCAGAGTCAAAGTGTCGGCGTCATAAAATCTTTATTAACTGTACAGGCAGGTTTTAATAACATCTCAACATCCTAAACTGTCAAACAAATGTAAAATAAAGCAGCCGGTGGCAATAACAAAAATATACATACGTTTCATACTCTTAAGAGTGATGACCATGCTGCTTTTGATTTGGGGATTTACATTACATTTGCATTTACATTTTTGGTCGGCCGTATTGTAATGGGCATTCGGGAGCGAGACGTGTACGGTGTCCTTACGTTGTAGTTTCTATTTGGTAGCCTTCTCTTGGTGCAGCAAGGGAAAAAAGATCAGTGTCTTCAAAAAGATGAGACTAAATATATTTGGGCGGTACGGTGGACGACTGATTAGCACGATGACCTCACAGTATGGAGGTTGTGGGTTTGATTCCGGGTCCGGCCTTCCTGTGTGGAGCTTGCATGTTCTCCCCGTGTCTGAGTGGGTTTCCTCCAGGTACTCCGGTTTCCTCCCACATTCCAAAAACATGCATGGCAGGTCGATTGGACACTCTAAATTGTCCCTAGGTGTGAATGTGAGCGCGGATGGTTGTTCGTCTTTGTGTGCCCTGCGATTGGCAAGCAACCAGTTTAGGGTGTCCCCCGCCTACTGCCCGAAGACCGCTTGGATTTGCAGCAGCCCCGCAACCCTTGTGAGGAGAAGTGGCTTTGAGAAATGGATGGATGGATTGATCATACTTGTTACTTTGGGGTGTATCAAACCTTTAGACTTGATCAGTACCCAAGAAGTAACTTTAAAAGAATGTTGGTGTCTCCTTGCTTTGTTGCTCACTTACCTGTTATGCAGAATTTTCTGCGGCTTGGTGTGTCATGCATGGCAGCAGTTCCAGCTCTCAAATGTGGCTTTACCTCCATGGCATCTGTTCTTTTCCGTGTCTCATTGATCTCAACGATATGTGACATGCTTTGTTTGCATCTCCTAACAGGGATCCTCCACGGAGCAGGACTGTGGCAGCTTCCTAAACAACTTTACCTGCCAGCAGAGGAGAAATCCGCTGAAGCCCCCAACAGCCACCTTAAATATGTTTGGTATGAATCCCCCAAAATAAAAAAAAAAAAGCTTCCCTTGTTCCTGCAAACAACCTCCTTTACTGTCTTGAAGCTGTGCGTTTAAAGTGGGACATGTGGGCCTTTGCTTTTGTTGGCTCCTTTCCAGAATCTAGCGTTCCTTTTCTCCCACTTACCTCTCATCATTTTCGCTGTCTTGAAGGGTTCATTAACACCACCCCACTCCCCGAAAAGTCTGTTTGACCTTGATTCCACACATGGTAGCCAGCCTGCCCTCCCTTGTTCTCATCAAGCCATGTTAAAAGGTTTTTGTAAGCACTCTGCCAAAGCCTCCAGCTCAAAGTTGTGAGCTGTGAGTGGATCCAGAGAGATGCCTTCACGTGGAGGAGGGACTCGTTCCTCTTTGCGCCAGATGCTTTGGCGCTTGATCAGTGAGGTTGCATGTTGTACCGAGCAGGCGCGGTTACCTTCAGCTTCTGCATTATTGAAATCCGATCAGAGATGCAGCGCTGCATCACATTTTGGCCTTCATTGCAGAATTTCCTCTCAGTGGAATGCTTATAATATTAACGTTTATTAGAGGCCCACGTCTCCAGAGGGGAAGAGTGGATTGCATTTTATAATGAGCTTTCCCCCATGTCGTTTGGTTTCCATAGTTATGAAACACGTATTTTTAATAGCAGCCAGTCATGGAAAACGGCAAATCTTAAATTCAATATTCCTTCGGAACATTCCACCTTAGATGTCGACACTAGAGGGGTTAGCGCTATGTAACGTTAGTCGAGGCGGATGGGAAGGATAAAAATACATGAATGCTGAGAGAATTCTCCCTCATGGCGTTATTGTTTTTACATTTACTCCGAAACTGGTTTCCATCAGGTGTCCATCAATTATTTTTACTACTGCAGGTAGCCCAGACACTTGAAGGGTCAGATGATTTGAGCCCAGTTACACTGAACAGAAACAAACCGTCCTTCTGCTGCTTCTCACATCTGCTGCGCAATTGGAGCACCTGCCTTCCAAAGTAAACAGCAGGTCCGAGAAACACCGCTGAACACTCGCCTTCCTTCACACGTACTTTCCGGCTGCGCACGTGTGAAATAGGAGCCACACGTTCTGTAGACATGTAAATTGCAGGATGTATCCAGACACGTTGTCACTTGTTTGGGTATGTTCAGTGTATCGGGGCACTTTGTGTGGTCTGTTGTTTATGTAATTCTATCATTGGAAACATGTTTTCAACTGGCTTTGTTATAGCTTGATCAAGTGTTAAATGGCAGCGACTCTAACTAGCTTTTTCTCCTCTTTGGCCGCAGGAAAATGCTCCAGTCTTTAGGTCGCCCAGAACTGCACATGGCCTTAGAGGTGACGATCGTGAGCGGCTCTGGCCAGGAGTATGCTGGCTGTCTGCTGCTTACCTCGGAGGTCCTCTTTGTGGTCAGCCTCAGTGAGGACACGCAGCAGCAGGCCTTCCCCATCACGGAGGTGAAGGATTGCATGACTGAAGGAAGAGATTCAGTGTGTGACGCTGCGCGCACTAACTGTGTCCTCCGCAGGTCGAGTGTCAGCAGGAGGCGGGACAGCAGGGGCAGCTCACGCTCACATTGCAGCAGCAGACAGTAGTCAGTGACACAGAGGTGAGACCACAGAAGCATCTTTGAAGAAATTAACTTCCAATGATGGGAGCGGATTGGGAGGCGGAATTGTTGCAGCTGCTGCAGTAATGTGGACTCTGCATCCGTCAGTTGTGGTAAAGAAGGATAGGTGTACCCGTCGGGTCAACATTCCCAGAAAGATGAACACTAGCAGCCCAAATTGGTTTGCTCTGCAGGGTGTGTCATCTCTCAGTTCAGTGTATCAAGACGATATGGGTGAGGTGGCTCAAGCATCTGGTTAGGATGCCGCCTCTTTAGAGAGGTGTTGTGGGCACCGCACAGGGGGAGACGAGCATTGGAGTGACTAGCTGTGTTTGAAATCATGAACTTATTTCCTACTTCTAGGAAAGGTTAGAAATCGAGGTTTTCTCCCTTAATGATTAAAAAAAAAAACTTCATTTAAAAACTGCATTTTGTGTTTGTGTAGTGTGCTTAACTAATATTTAAATTTGTTTGATGATTGGATACATTTAAGTTTGAAAAAGCAAAAAAAAAAAGAAAGCAGACAAACACTGTTTTTCACTACAATATTTTTACACTTTTTGATCAGCGCTTCTGGGGGGCAACTTCCTTACTTTAAGTATGACAAAAATGTCATTTTCAATATGGACAAAATATGCGGATGTCTGTTTTTTTTTTTTAATTTAATCAATGTGCTCAGTACATCTATAATAGTTCCAGTTCCAGCCTTCAACAACAAAGGGTTTGAGCAGTAAAATAACTAAATACAGAGATATATTTTTTAATCATGACGATTATCGTCTCAGTGCAAAGGATTCATGCATAAAAATTCTAATTCAAGGATGACACAAAACTGCTAGCAAACCAACATTAAGCGCAAGAACTCATTTTGTAGGTTCTCACAAAAATCAACTTGGGTACTCAAATTGTTATATTATTCGGGTACTGTTTTTCCTGCACGTCATTGCAAATTGCCAAAATTAGGCCTTCTCACCTTGTCGTTTAAGGCAGTATAAGATGCAGTGCAGCAAACTAAGATATGCCTACCATCTAGTGGTGAATGGTGGTTTTACAATTAGAAACAAAGCTATTCACAGGCACACAGATCGATCTCGTGATTGGTATTCGTTGGTCCAAGATGGACCTGGAGGACCTGCTTTTGAAACACCAAATAGCCACAAAAATTAAACAACCTTCCAATTTGGCGCTGTGTCTATATTGGTCACTCTAAAGTGAATAGGGAGTGATTCCAAACTCATCCAATGTCTTTTGACTGCCCTGTGCTTCAATTGAAGACTTTAGTTTAATTTTGCTCTTCAGTAGTGGAAGCACCATTCAATTATATTCTTTTGGAGTATGTTGAGGTGCTAGAAGTCCGAAGTTCAGGATTGCAGTCATGATGTCATGTGTTGTCCTCCCTCAGAGTGAAGGTGTGCGAGAGCGTCTGTCAGAACAGCAGTATCAGCGCCTGGTGGAGTACGTGAAGCGAACCTCCCACTATTTCCCCCCCTCTGCTTCATCACTGCAACTGCAGCCTTCAGTGATCCTCGCTGAGCCACCGCTCTCTGTCACCAAGTCATACCGCTACCTGGTTGATCCCGCTTTCGCCAAGGTATTTGTTAGCAAGTTCATCATGGTCAAGGACAAAGCCTTACGAATCGGTTTCCACTAATAACTGTCTTGCTGCACTTTTTTACCTCCCCATTAACGCTGGATATACCCGAAAGGAACTTTATATAAAAGAGTACCACCCAAGTGGGAAATTAGAGAGAGAAATAATTGCCTTCATGAATAATGATTTTCTGCTAATATAAACTGAAACCCATAAAGCAGATACAAGAATTTAGATTTTTTTATTCATGTGTGCAAAAAAAAGTTGAACTTGATGTAAAGTACATGATACACATACGGTATAGTCCATAAAAGAGAAAAAGTAATTCTTGTCAGCTATAATGTTGAATGAAGCCACAAACACCAGCTGCCAACCAAATGATGTTATATTATGACGTAACATGTTTCATTGTAACACTGTACATTGATGCCAAACAATTGTGTTTTTGCCTTTTATAGTATTGTACTTCTAGGCTCTGTGTAAGGTTTAAGTACTGTCTTTCAAATTATATTTAGAGAATTTTTATAATAAAAAAATAAATACTGAAGTTGTGTGTATGTAAGTCTTCATAAGAATAATTGTATATATAAGGACTTTTAGGTGCCACTTGTGGTGGTGAAAATACGGTAATTTTTAAGGTGTGATTAACTCGGATTAAAATTTTTACTCATTTGACAGCTCTTGTACATATAGAGAGAGATATATAAAATAGATAGCTATCTCTTTAGATATACCTATATATAGTTATTATAGATCTATATATAAATACATCGATCTAGAGAGAGAGAGAGATAAACATATGTAACATATGTGGTAATTTCTTCTGGCGCTCATGCATTTTTTGGGATAATTAATATATAATGTCAACATTCAGTCATTGTAATGTATTAGGGACACATGTAGAACCGGTGGGCGTATATAACACACCTTTGAATCCATTCGGTAACCCAACGGCAGCCCATGTTTTTAAACATTTGTGCTTACATCCGGTCACATTATTGACATTGTTTTGTGTGATGGGGAGGAGCGCCGCAAGTTCTGCTGTTGGCCGTGCTTATTTCCTGTTGACCTCACACTGCCGTCAGAGGACACTGCAAAGACAGACATGTGAAATAGTAGTGTGTAGCCCTACCTTTTGTCATTTTCATAATAATGTTGATGATTGCAAAGCATTACATTCAGTTTATAGTATAGCACATTTCACAAGAACTGCAGCAGTAACAAGGTGCTTAACAGAGTAGGACATAAAATAGCAATAATTCAATTACAAAGACAGTGAAACCAGTAAGTTATAATACACAAACAGTATATGCCAGAAAATGGAACACGCCGAGGCTCCGATTAGTCCTCGGTACCTCCAGTAGCGTCTGTTCAGCACCGCTGAGGCAACGGGCAGGTGCGTAGTCCTCAGAGTGGTACGCTGGAGCAAGACCATTTACAGATATGAATACAAATAACTGCATCTTAAAATGAACTTGAAAATGGAGCCGGTGAAGAGAGGCCAAGATTTGTGGTTATGTGGTCACTCTTCCGAGGTCCAATTAGAAGGCGAGCAGCAGCATTTTGCTCCAACTGGAGACACTTGAAGGAGAACTGGCTGACTCCAAATTAAAGTGCATTACAATAATCTAGCCTAGATGCAACAAAGGCATGGATTACAGTTCCTAAATGTTGCTTAGCCAGGTGCCTAAAATGGGAGAAGCTGGATCTAACAACAGCACTGATTTGTGGGTCCAATTTTAAATCGCTGTTCAATTTAAAACCCAAATTCGAAACTGTTGGCTTCAGATAAGACGCCAGGGGCCCCAAGTCAACAGCCTGAAATGTAGAGGGACCACATGGACTGAACACTTCTATTTTCTTTTCGTTGAATTTTAAGAAATTCAGTGACATCCAGGTTTAATGTCCTCTAAACAGGACAGAAGTGTTTTTAACGAGAAAGCGTCTTTTTTGCTCAACGGTACATATATCTTGACTGTCATTGGCATAGCAGTGGAAGGAAATTCCAGGTTTTTGAAGGATGGAGACTAGGTACAGAAAGTGAAAACAGCAAGGGCCCCAAAATGTATCCCTGTGGAACGCCATATGACAGAAGGGCAGAGCGAGACTCAGCGCAACCTAGGTTATCAGGTAAAAACACAGACGTTATAACTCGAATTGTACACTATTACATCCCATTGGCAAATTGAGGGCTCATTTGACAGCCACTCAGACTTTAATTGCCAGACTGGGTTAGAAATTTGGACACTTGATGGGATGTCAAGATTCTGATTCCCTCTTTGTGTCTGTCCAGTAGCAGAGATGAAGTCAAAGTTTGCAATGGAGTGTAATGTACCCGAGTATGTGGAGAATGATGCCTCTTTCTGACTTTGACTCTTTAGCAGCACCTCCTCTCTCTTCAGAGCTGCCATGTATTTGGAGTAGCACCATGATAACTGAGGAAACACGAGAACGCCAATCAGATTGTTTTCATAAAAATGACAGTTTCTGTGATTTTAACTGAATTTAGTTAAGAAGATTTCATTAATTTTCCCTCTGAGTAGATGATCTTACTGGCTTTGGGGAAAACATTAGGCCGCTCAGTGTCTTGGACGCTCTATTTTCACATCTTTTTTCTACTCCCTCATCGTTTTTCATGTCTTCATCCTCATAACTGTAAGATGGTCTTGCACTTTCCTATACAAAGAGTAGGAAGAACTTTGATTTCAAAGTAACAAGTTGCACAAGCATTATGACATCATCAGGAGGAGTACCTGAGCTTTCCTCTCATCCTCTTCCTCCTCCTTCCTCCTTTGTCTCCGCACTCTGGCTTTGTGTTTCACTCGTTCATCCTGCAACAGTTCCAGTAACTGACCTTCATGTACACTGCTCCTAAGCTCCTGAAACTTTGGCCAAAACTTGAGCAACTCACTGAACACCGACATCTACAAACACAGAGGACACAAGTTTGCGCTCCCTTCCTAAATTCCATCTTGCTCATATCACATTTACGAGAAATGTTTGTGATTATAAAGCCTGTATTGATGCCACTCAAAAACATCCCATTCAGTTTCACACTTCCGAAAGGGAAGAGTGAGACAGGATGCCCATCTCTTTGGTACTCAGGCAAGAGGACACCGCCCAAACCCAGGGAACCTACTGGGAGTTCGGAAATGAAAACTACTCCCGACGAAAACACAAAGCATCGTCTCACATTTGCCAGGATATGCCTAGATCAGGCATGTCCAGGCCCGTTCCTGGCTCTTTTCCATCTCTCCCTGCTGCAACACACCTGATTTAAATGATCAGCTCATCAGCAAGCTCTGGAGAAGCATGTTAACGATCCTGCTCATTTGGATCAGATGTGTTGTAGCAAGGAGATATGGAAAACAGGAAGGACAGCGGCCCTCGAGGACTGAGTTTGGACAATGAACACCCTTAGTCCCCAGAGAAATATTTTGTAGACCGAGGAGACAGAAGTTTAACTTTATAGAAGACATGTGGCCTACTACATTTAGGTGTCAAAATAACAGTATTTTATTCAAAGAAACAGCATGCCAACAGTCAAACATGATGGCAGTGTGATGGTCTTGGGCTGCTTCACTACTTCAGGGCCTGGACTACTGAGCGTGATCCATGGAACAATTAATTCTGCTTTTTACTAGAAAATCATGCAAGCGCAAGACCAGCCATCAATCCGTCTCATCAAGCTTTGTGACAGTAGACTTGACACTATCCAATTGATACTATAATAATTCAATGGAGATACTGGTGGTATCTAGCCCATGCCCCAAGTCAACAAGTCAACAATCTGTGATGTAATGGATTGACACGCTAACCTGTGCTTCTCGGAAGATGTAAGGACCCAGTTCGTGACGTTTCTCCTTAATGTGCTGCGCCTGTTCAAGAGGAATGTCTATCTGCACGGCTGGAGGTGTGGATGAGTGAATGAAACACTTGATGATTGTGGAGATCTTCTGCTGAATTGTGGCCTCATCACTGTGAGAATGACACAGGTCCTATAGGGAGCATCAAAACGAGGGCCTGATTGTGTAAACTTTTTTTTAATACAGAGCAGAGAATTCATTGATGCCCCGTTAATCGTTAACTTGTGTCATAATCACAAAGTGCTCTTTCTGGAATCATTTGGTGGCGTCTGCTCAAAAATTATCCCATGCAATATGAAATTTCCATCCATTTTCCATCTTTGGTGAATCATGATTGAAATGAGTCGTCTGTGCTTTTTGATTTACCGTATTGCAATCAGATATATAGCAACAATGAAACTCTTGAATTGAATGTAATGTCATCTAAGATCAAGTAAAATCAAAAAGTACTACTTGGCTTCATCACTGAACATTTACATTTTAAACTTGCAATTTTGTGTATATAATGTATATAAATATAAGCTCTTCAGATACTTCTAATAATAAAAATTACAAGAGTCCTGAAAGGGAATGTAATCTGAATAGCTTTTCAGTTTGGTCAAACGTCATAGTAATAAGAACAAAAAAGGTTCATTCTAATTCTAATCTTTTAAAGGTTTTCGCCCCTCTGACACATTGTGTGCTTTTTCTTCCATCACTGAACTCCATTTTAAGTAGTAGTATGGTTAGCATGCTAGCAATGCTATAGCCACAAAAAGGATAGGGCCGTTATTCATTCGCCCCTTCATCAGAATACAGTCAACCACAAAATACAGGCAATTATAAAACAATTAATATTTAGTGTAGCCTCCCCTCACACTAAAGTCTAGTCAGCCCGTCATGGAGCACATAAACTTGCAGGGAGCTGCCTCTCAGAAGGGATATAATGGAACCTAAGATGCTAGCACCGCGGCCTGTCCTAATCTTCACTGTTTTACTATGCCAAAATGTCTTGTGTTAGTCATTAAAACCACAAAGCTACTGGTTGTCTGAGACTTTTTGCCTACTGTCGACTAAAGACAAGTGACACGTGGGTTGCTGCCCTTTTACAGTGCTGCATTAGTTTACCTTGTACCGCTGCACCTCCAGCCAAAAGAGCACATCGTTCTCCAGGAAGTCACCCTTCGGAGAAACAAAGTGCTGGAAGTGCAAACAGGAGGCAGGGTTGAGGAGAAGCCGTCGAAAAAAAAGGATCTCCTTGGAGGAGCTCATCCACAAGTCCTGAGTCTGCGGGGAAGCATGAGCAGCGTTTTCAGGACCTTTTGGAAGTGTCCCCAGAAGTCAATAAATGACATCATCACCTTTTCTTGTGGTGGAACATAAACAACAACAACAGTCACAATGTTATGTGAGCTATGAGCTCACCCAAAATTGAAATAATGATACTGCTCCTTGGAGAAGCTGCTCTTTTGTAGTGATGACATCATGATCGTAAAGATCAAAGTCACAATCATGTATGAAAATGCGGTCCTGTAATCATGCTGCTTCAACAGTTCATGTTTTATATCTGTGACATGCCGCGGAGCAGTCGGGATGACAACAGCGCTGCATGAAAACACTATTAAAGCAAGGTTAGTTATGCTGATGCTTTAATCTTATTTATCCTGGATCCCATTTGGGAAAATTTACCGCTGGGCCAAAATGGAGTTTGACAAAGCGAGCGCTGGAAGCCAAGTGGTGAAGTAAATCACATGTTTGCAGGCCAGGACATGCCTTATGTCTCCCAATCTAACACTGAGGATGTCGCCTCACCTTCCAGCCTTCTTTTCTTGTCTTTTGTCGTTGAGAAATGTCCTGTGACACACACAGAGATGGAAAAGCATGTGAAAATTATCAACATGGACGCAGATTAACCGTCTTCTTGGGACTCGGGTTGTAGAAATGCTATCCACGCTCGTTGAATGTTTTCTTCCTATGTTCTTGCAGAAAAAAACAATTTCAACCTGGCCTCCTCTTCATTACCTTTCTTCTTCTTTCTTCACCAGCATGTAATGCTTAACTACCACTACTTCCCCTTCTACCAAATGAGAGCATCCATGTGGCTTAACTATGCAAACGTGATAGCATAATGAGTCAAAGTAGCAGAATCTGTGGTCCGTGTGTTACCTGATGAGGCAACCTGAGAGCGAGAGACAGAGGGTAGTGACGCCATTTTGTGGTTTCTCACATGTAGCAGAGCTGCTAATGTGAACCTGACGTCTTCTATCAAGGCCATTAGGCAACAGGAAGCAAAGGCTGCATGGTTTATGTAGAGTCAAGTCAAAGCTGGCAAGAGTCAGACTGGAAATTATTCAGCAAATGCCTGAAATCTTGAGTTGGAAATTAGCAACATGTATAGCCTCCAAACAGGATGGCACTGGCAAACATTTGTCTTCAATATTAACATGAAGTTAATACGGAACTAGTGATCTGAGCACCTTGGGGATATCTGGCTTTCCATTTACTCGTTTGAAAAAAAATAAAAGTCTTTCAGGCTCTCATCGCTCATGTTAACACCATCCTGCAAAATTGAATACAAGTTTGTAAATGAAAGACATCCATGCTGTCCAATGTTGGATGATGAGCGAAGAAAGAAAAGCATCTTATGGTGGGTATCATTTAGCGCATTTATTTTCTATACATTTCAAAGCTAATTAAAAATGTACCTACTATTTAAATTTATGTTTTGGAAACTATACAATTAATTATACTTATGAAGTGTATAAGAATGCTGCTCGAGAGTAAATCAAACAATGACTTATTTATTGATAGCATTATTCAAATGGTAGAGGACTTCATCACTGAGATGACCTACTTTTGGCGAGTTATCAAGTTGGTGACACTTGCTGAAGGACTTCTGGTACAGGAGCGCTCAAATAATAAATGACCACATTTGTATCACGACTCGAAATTTGGGGATATTCTCCAGACATTTGCCAAAAAGTCATTCATCCAGGAATTTAATTTGCTAATTAAAAAAAGGGGGTTGGAAGGGTCTTCATACGTGCCAGCATGAACATGGCTTTGCATGAACAATTCAAGCGGAAATAACACTTTGGAACAATATCAAGATGCACGTCAACGAATTAAGCATTTCGAGTAGAAAGGTCAGAGGGTCTAAGAGTTTTTGCTGTCAGCATGTTAGAAGCTATTCTATGTGACTGAAAAATAACTTAGCTTATTGCATATTTATCTCCTCCACTGCTACGTTTAGTGTTAACTCAGTTTGGAGTTTTAACATGTTTCCCATGTTGTCACTCTTCATTTACATGCCGACCTGAAATTCATGTGCAACTTAATGAAAGTGATGAGTCCATTATTCATTGACTAAGTAGACAGTAGAAGGTTGCGAACACTGGAATTTTTAATTATTTTATTTTAGTGCTACCGCATTTTATTGCTCGGGTGTGGTGGTGGTTAATGTCTGTCAGTAACTTTGCCAATAGGCTTGAAACAACTTCTGTTTTACTTGACTAACTTATACCAGTAGCATTTTTAAATTTTCATTTATTTGCAACTGTAGACTTTTGTCGATTACAATCTCGTTTTGTTTTTTTTCTACTAGACTCTTGCCAACATGACCACACATGCTAAGCCACACTGGAGTCTGTTTCAAATTAGTGCATAGTTTGAATTTGAGATGTCAGCTTCAATGTGTCTGCTACCACACCTCTGATCTGGTTTTGGTGACATCACGTGTAGGCCTGCCTAAGACCACCAGTTTAGAGTCTAAATGAAAAAAATCTGAGTTGCGATTATGGAATTTGCCCTTTCAGATACATGAAGAATTCAAATACAGTATTAGTAGTTTTACAATTGGTCTACAGTATTGATGTCTACTGTACCTTTGGTTTGCGTTTCTGTCGTTCTGTAAACTCTGCTGAGACCAGAAACGGAGGCAGCCATTTTTTCTCAAGGTGACATCTGATGATGTCCTGGATCTCCGCAGTCACTGACTTCGAGAGACACTCGAGTTTAAGAAGTTCCAGTCCACCGGCCAGGTGCAATATCTACATACAAACGGAGACATTTTTATACACACACGCACGACTGTAGAAAGCCACAATCAGACAGAGGAAAGTCACGTCGTAGGTGGATGAGTGTATATGTCATTAAATCCACATGAGCAACATGAGGCATCGGGTCATGTCAGATTAAACCTGCCCACTGTGGGAATTTTGGGAAACCAGACTGAAAATGTCTGACTCATGCTGACTTCTTATTCTCTTCATCTTCTGTGTCTGCTTTTCGTCCTCATTCATCAGTATCTTCCTATTTATAATGGAAATTGAAAATACTGTATTTCTATGCTTAATAATAGTATATATTTAGTGTAAGAAAAACAGGGCCAAAATATATGTATGAAAATGAAATTTTACACAGTCATTATCAAAAAGTACCAGGATGATTTGCATTATACATTTTTTTTTTTTTTGGGGGGGGGGATGTTTTTGGTTTGTTTTTATTTGAATAAAAAGTATATTTTCTCATATCTGCATTTGTGCTCACACCCTAGCATCACTAATGCCAACCAAGAACGGAAATGGTCTGGGAGTAAGTAGACGAAGTAAGGCCATTTCAGTGAATGGATGACTGAATTTGCAGAAGGCCAAAGAAAATATGTCACACCGCTGAAGAAAAAAAAAACTGTTGAAATGCAAGTGTAGTCATAAATATGTTACAACTGTATTGACACCTTTGCGGTAATCCAGGACAAACCGGTCCGAGGTGAGGAACCTGACAAAGTACAGCTCATGTTACACCACATGGCAACCAGGGCTCCCCTCTGGAGTCAGACTTGAAATTTGGACTCAAAGATCCAACGGTCTTGATGGCCAATCTCAAGATACAGAAGCTGGATTATGGGGTGGAAGGCTGTGGACCAGTTTTACACTCCGAGCAGGGTCCTGGCAGGTGCATTGAATTTGGCCCAACCAGTTTAACGTACATGAGCATCATAGACTTCGAGAAGTCCGACTGCGCCCCTGTGGGGCTACGCCATGAATAAGGGGTACTGGATCCCCTGATACGGGCCTTCAGTCCCTGTTCAACCTGTGTCAGAATTTGGCCTGCATTGCCAGCAAATCAGAAAGACTGATTTGTTTCCAGTGAGGGTTGGACTTCATCAAGGCTGGCTTTTGTCACAGGTTCTGCTCTTAATATTCACAGACAGAATTTTTAGGCACATCCAGGACCTTGAGGGGGTCTCGTCTAGTCTCCTCAGTATAGCATCTCTGCTTTTTGTCAATGACGTGGTTCTGTTGGCTTTTTTAAGCAGTGATCCTGAATGGAATTAGAATCAACACCTCAGAATCTGAGAGCATTGATGAAGGGTCGCGGATGAGATTCTGCCAAGTAGAGGAGTTCAAGTATCTCGGGGCTGCGTCCACATCCACAGATTGATAGGTTGATTGGTGCAGGGTCTGCTGTAATGCAAACTCTGCATTGGTCTGTCATGGGAAAGGAGTTTAGCCAAGAGGCAAAGCTCTCGATTTCTCATTCTATGTCCCTACCCTCACTTATGGTCGTGAGCTGTGTGTCATGAACAAGATGACTGATACAAGCGGCTGAAATGCAGTCTGCGCTCTCACTTAAAGTGTGAGAAGATCTGGAGGGGCCCACAATATAGGTGTGACTCCTCCACATTGAGAGGAGTCAGATGAGATGGCTTGGGTATTCTGTCAGAATAAATCCTGAATAACTCACTTTAGAGGAGACTGACTCTCAGTTGGCCTGGAAACATGTCAGTTTCCCCTCGAAAGTGGCCGAGGAGAGGGCATTCTGCAAATCTCTGCTAATGCTGGTGTCACCGTGCCCCGACCTCAAATAAGCAAGATCAAAATTGATGATTCAGTATTATTCAAAGAATGTCCATTGAGGAGTTGAGTAGTATCTGTGGAATATAGATGGGCATGGAAAACAGTGTCGGTGCATTTTTGCACATATAAGAGAGAAATATTAATTTAACAATACGCTTACGATTACAATTTCTCATCTTTAAGGTCTTGGGGCTTTGCAAACAGACGGTGTCCTCGGGCAATCTTTTAAAGCATATTGCTTGAGGAAGCAGTTTCTCTACTGCATTGCATCGAATAGTGAATAATGTTTTAGCCAGGGACTTCAATAATAAACCCAAGTCCCTTGATCTACAAAATCAAAGTGGCCAATCCCCTTGCACAATATGCCCCCCCCCTGCAGTTTGTTTCATTCTTAAAAAAAAAAAAAAACTAACTTTAGACAAGAGATTTTCTCCTAGAAGGCCTGCTCTTGTATTGTGGATCCAAACCACAAACCTCTAACCCACCTCATTTTAATCCTAACCATGTCCGTTATTCTCCGATTCTCCAGTACACCCTGTCAGAACTGTCAGCAACGTGTCCACATCAGAGCATAAGAAAAGAGGTAAAACACTATATGAGACCAACAGAGGTCTCCCTTTATTAGATCTGATTTGAAGCCTCGGCAGGAGCTCACACGCTAAATCTAGATCATGTCACAGGCAGCATGTTCAAAACCCTTTGTCTTCTTCGCACTTTCCCACGATTTTGACAATACTGTAATTCAAATTTGATACTCTATTTCACAACACTAGACTTCAATATGCTTCATTTTTCAGCGTACATTATTCTGCTGCGCTTCAGTGGCAGGGCTGAGGGAGCCAAAGAAGTAGTTTCTGTTGAGATATTTTTTTACAATGTGAGAGGTTCGCTCCTGTCTCAATGCCTTGTTCCTCTGTGGAATCCTCCTGTACTGCTCCAAGTCCAGCCAGCATTCCAGGTGGATACTGACAAGAAACATTTTAGACATGTTTTGATTTCAAACAAAAATTCACACACATGCGCATTACCAAGAGAAACAAGTTAATTTACAGCACATTTGTGTGCCAAGTTAAGAACAAATGGTCTTGTTGACGTGACAAAACAGATAAGATTTAAAAGCACACACATACGTGACGTCATTGTAATGTGAAGATGTATTGCATACAGTAACTCACCTGGCATCTTTATTTCGGAGGAAAGACATGAAGTGCCAGATCGCATGATGGTGGTGAATTAAGGAGCCTAAGCTGTAACCTTGGTGCTGTGGAGGCACATTGGACCAAGCGCCACGGGCCCGCTG
This sequence comes from Idiotropiscis lumnitzeri, assembly GCF_059441095.1. NCBI lineage: Eukaryota > Metazoa > Chordata > Actinopteri > Syngnathiformes > Syngnathidae > Idiotropiscis > Idiotropiscis lumnitzeri. The sequence continues at coordinate 15,980,277 of NC_142400.1, read as the reverse complement.
GCCCTGAGAGAAGAGCCGAGATGAAGTACAAGATGGAGAGGTCATATGCTGCTGCACCTATTCAGGAGACACAAAGACAATATTGTTGTAAAGGCTCAGTTGGCGTTGAAATGTCCTCCACCTCAAATTTTCTTTCGTTAGATTTAACAGACATTTACAACTATTTACAAATGAATGAAATAGTAACATTTTATAATTGATTGCATGTCTTTCCACATGGCAGAAATAATTTGTTTAAACTGGTTTGTATTAAACATCTATACAGTATTAAAGTGGAGGGTACCCAGGTATTAAAAGGACACATATACTGTATAATTGCTATGCATATAAAAATTACATCAGCACTAAAATGCCCCTCGGAAAGACTTAATGATTAAAGGGCTTTTGGGGATGAGATTTACGACAAATTGGCACGCCTCCTTCCTGGAGTGTGACTTTACATGACAAGCATTACAATATTGCTTGGTTTGTCAGTTCTGTTGTCTAAAACGGTGACTGGTCGGCACCAAAATTCAAAAGGTATATTATGACCTCGTCCATTTCAACCTGTGAAAATGTAAAAGCATTCTGCACAATATTTTTCATCAAATGTGAGATCATCAGGAATAACGACATGTGAGCAAAAACCATAATCACCTCCACATAAAAAAAAGTTTAAAAAAACATTTAAAAAGCACCCGCTTCACCTACACAGGCTGTAGCCAACAAGAGCATGAATGCGCACACGAAACCCGGTGGCATTGGAAATAGTTTTCGGACTTTTAGCTATGCTGAAGTTTTAAGCAGGCATGGATGTCCCCCTCAACCCACATTTTGGGCGCAGTTGGTCCACTTATTTTGACACTATCACCGACATATTTAAAATGATTTTGAATGGACAAATTGAGATGAGTCCCTGATGTGAATCCTACCAAGATATGGAGAGAGGGGAGGGGGGCGTGCCCATAATACTCATTATCAGGAGGCGTTTTTAAACTCATAGTTTTCTATTGATCTCTCTAAAGCAACTAGATAAATTTGATTGAAAATGCAACCAAATATCCTTTTCCTGATTAAAAATAAGTACATAGATTGAGTTTTGTATTGAAAAATGGACCATCATGATGATCCCTTTTACTACAGCACTTTGCCAATGAACGTCATTCACTGTTTTAAAATCAAATTTAAAAACAGTGGATTTAAAGTCCACTACACTGCAATTAAGTTAAGCTATATGAAGAAAAACTTTTACTTGTGTCATATCGGACAAAGAAGTAATAGAAAAATAATTTTTCTATATTCCACTGTGCTGTGGGCAAAGCTCAGTCGCATGATTGCTCCTTCTTCATACCAGCAGGAAAACACAAACAGGCACTTCAACAGGTACACCACTACTACACCACCCGGGAACAAACATGAGTTTCACATTAAAATCCATTTCCACATTTATAATTTGGGGTCTTTTGGACTCGCGTTTCTTACTGACCTGGTTCATGTTTTGTTCAGATTCTGCATACAAGCTCTGGAGCTCTCTGTATTGCCAAGTGTTGACATGGCGTGCATCCTCATATAAACAAACCTGAATACGACCAGAAAAATTTTATGAACACAAAGTCCGACACTTTATACATATTCATTAAAAAGGAAATTGTCTAGGTTATTGAGGAGCTGAGGTATCTACAATTTGAAACGATGTATAACACTTGAATATTTGCACATCGTAACGAAAAACAATATTATGAATCCTGCTAACCTGCGGGAAGGATTTTTTGTCCCGGTCAACAAGTGCTGTCCAAGCCTCCATGAGGATGTTCAAGATGTGGTCCTCGACGTTATCAAAGAGCTCCTCAAAGGCAGGCGTTAGATGGTTATACACCTCCTTCTTGGCCTCCTCCTGGATGCCAATGCTCCTACTGGCAGCACTATGGAGGTATGTGGAGTAGAGGACCTGAAAATTCAAAAAAAGGGAAAATATTGAAATTAAGACACCCCAACAAAGTTTAAAACTCAGTAATAATAATGACAATGTTTTATGAATATGTACTGTAAATGTAGTCTCATTACCAATCATTTAAAAAAAATACCCCCATTTCTATTTTTTTTTAATGATGTTTATACAAAAAAACCTTTCTGTATACACACTGAGGTGAGTGGGGTCTTGAATAAATTAAATATTAGCGAAAAGTTGATTAAGTGCATTATTTGTTGTTATATGTTTCAAATATTCTGTCCGGACACGTTGAGGCAAAAATGTCTCATTCATTGCCATTAAAGCCAACGTTTCTAAATCATTCTACCATTAAAGTATGAAATATTGCATTGTATTTAGAAAGAAAAGAAAAAATGTGCCATTTCACTCATTTCCCCAGAGTGAACCACTTTCCAATTGCAGGCCGAGTCACTTTTGCCAGCTTTATTATGGAGCTTACGTGACTACTGAGGGGCCAATGCGGTGTTTGTCTCTGTGTGAAATAAATTTCAAGTAGAAAAGATTCATCAATGTGAGCATTGTTCCACAAACTGCAAAAAATTTAGCAAATTTCAACAACAAAAGAGAACACGAGATAACATCACAAACATGAATAGAAATGTTCTGGTCGAGCTGGTTGCAGGAGTAGTAGTTTGTAACACCACCACCATAGACAGGGCGTGCTTTCTCCCCCACCGAATGTCCTCATTGGTCTCACAGCACAAACGCATTGAAGGCTGAGACGATGATTCAATTGAAGAATAGTACAAGTAGCCATTGATGGGCCCACTTCTTACAGCTCTATAAGTGCTTACCACTTACAAACAACCACAAACAACAACCACTTGTGCCACATATTCCGGTAAGCAGAAAGCTTGTCGTCCTTGTGTTCAGACGACAGAGTGAGTCAGTCTTCAAATTGGAGGCTGGCACTCAGTTGTGGTTTCTGCTATGTGTTTTATGCGAGGAAGAACCAGGATTGCAATGTACCCCAAAATAAAATCCCCCAAATTATATGTCAAATGGTTTTCTATCGAGTAATGGCATAACATGACATCAATCATTAGCAGTTGCATGGGCGAATTGCACCCCGTTGTGAAGTCGCCCCCTGTAAAAGAGATGCAGGGTGATGCAAACAGCCCTCACGGAGTGAATGTAAACTTCGGGCTGAATCATGACCCGAATGACAAAGTGCTGAGCGATCCAGTGAACTTCATTTTTTCTATGAACTAATCCTAGTGATTCATTACAAACGATGCGCGCTTTCCAATAACAAAGTGTGGAAAACTAACAGGGTGGTCACCAATGTTCTCACAAAGCTGCGCGCATGCGCGATTGCGCATGGCTCTCACCCTCTCAGCGCACAGCAAATGTATCCAGCACATTCAATCAAGGGCTGTGTCGGCATTTTGCATTCTCATATTCACCTCAAAGAAATTGAAAAGCTGATTTTAGGACGAGTGGTTGACGATGCAGAAAGAAAAGTGCATCAAAAAAAAAAAAATCGGAAATGGTTTAAGTGTCACACTGTGTGGGAGCATTTCAGACTGAGCTACACACCTTGTGGTCATCGTCACACAGACCTTGCTCGAAGATGGCCACTTCATTTTACCTGGTCTCGGGTTCCATGTGTGGCTTATTTATCGTTATATTAATGGACCTTACATTACCTCTGCAGAGGGCTTAGTCTCTGATATTTACAGTATATGACTGCCGTCGAGTAGTGGCCTTTTTATTATCATGGCGACAAGTGTCAAACAGGTTGAACACAAACGTAATGTGTTTGACAACACGTCAATGGACTTTTGCACGCATCATTTCCGAATTTGGGGTACAAAGGCATGTTACGTTCCAGTTGCTGGTCTAACACATGGGGTTCAGAACCCGAGCCTCGAAAATGGACTTTGAAAAATACAGCACGCCGGTATGTGACCCTGGTGAGAATATGCGGTGCAGAAAATGGATGGATGGACTTTGAAAAATTAGGAGCACCAGAATTTCAGTTGTGGGGCCAACGTTTCTGGTAAGTGTGGTTGTTGAGGGCACCTCATTTTCGGATAGGCAGTGGAGGCCGTACCCTACGGAGTTGGACTTGAGGGGGAAAAATTAAGTCAAGCAAACCTTTCTTCATTTAAATTTAACATAAAACGACCTATTCAGCTTACAAAAAAACCTCTCTGAACCTACTATTTGTGAATATTGGTCAAAGAAAATCGACTGACGGGACAGAAATTGCTCATTTCTAATTAAACCATGGGAAGTAGATTACGCCGATATGATCACTTGAATCGAAATCGGTCAATATTTTGCATTTCATGCAAAATTGGTAATCAACTGAAATGACTTAATTGGCACACAATCAATGACGTCATTACTCGGCACAGTCAAATAAGCCATTAGTGCAAACAACCTCAATCACGTCCAGATCATTCTATGCCAGCGTTGAGGATGTGAACCCAAAAAGCTAATGTACTCATTTCGGCCTCTCATGTCTTAGGATCAGAAAGACGTGTGCTGGAAGGCGGAAGTTTCACCTTCACGCCCTCGGCCATCCTACCACAAATTAATAGCCATCGTGTCATTTATCTCTTTGACTGGTAAAAAGTCAAAACATTTTCCACATCCAAAAAATAACTAGCTACAGTTATGTGACCTTGCAGCTACACAGATTCAGCCAATCACGTCTTATTTGTTTGTATAAACATGGAAATGGCTCCGTTGTTGACCATGGACACATTAAAGTTTGCATAACTAGGATATGAAATATACTGCGGTCATGCCACACGTGAGTTGAGCTATTCTTGTCACGCATTTGCAGTCAATACAGATTTCTGCTGATAAGGCCGAATGTGTAACGCTCAGAATAAGCTTACTATGTCACATACACGCCAAGTAATAAGTGGACACTGGACAAAATAAAATGTGGAACACCATAATAATTGTGGTCTGTGTGCACTGGGACATGTAAGACACAAGCCAGCCAAACTTCCAATGCAAGCCAATAAGGAGCAGGCGTTGGCTACTTGGCGTAACTGCTAAGTAATGCGTGGACTTGTTTACAGCTGTTGAACTACAAAAGCAATGGTTTGAGCAAATGAAAGCCCTAGCCACCTGAATGACTGTCAATGTTCATGCACTTGTTTTTCATTCAAGTCTGTTAAGATCTTTTAAACACAAACATGATAAAGGTACTGTTTTTTTTGAAGATTTTTGAGGTGGGGTTAGGTTTTTTTATTTTTCCAATACAGTATCGCTTTGGGGGGCAGTTGACTGTTGAGCAAATACACAAGTTATTTAAATAGATGTATTGCACCCTCTTCTGATGAAATCAAGTAGCGATTTCATCAAGTTCAAAAACCTTGATCGTGTACAGTCCAATGAAAAGGATAATCATCCAAGCAGGGATGTCCACAAACATTTTGAGGCCAGTTGAGCCCTGTTATTTTATGAAATTATTACAAACTCACAATGATATCCTCTATTTTGATATTTAGGTGGTTTGATTTGTTTTGGTAACATACCTTCATCATGCAACTTATCTCAGGCTTTTAACAGGTATGATACTGGTTTGGCCTCCGTGTGCATGGTCTAATGTTGATCAACGTGTTCCATGAAGTGCTCAGAGAGTTCATGTGACTGCTCAGACACATGAAAAATTAAAGAACAGTGGTGGTCACTAAACAGAATACGACCCTCACTCGCAGCACGGACAAAAGTGGCTAGTAATTCCTAACAAGCAAACAACTACTACTACTAATGGTAACATCAAACCAGTCATTCCTGATACTATTTACAAAACGCCGCTGGGCATGCTGGGACATCCAGTGCTCACTCATGCCAACGCTACAGTATAGGACAAGGGAGGTTGCAGCTCTGAATTGTAGATAACCTCTCATGTAAAAATTATATTTCATTATGGAAGGATAAAATGCACACTTTTTAACAATCAATAAGGATCTACTAAAAAAAAAAAAACACTAGGAAACAAAGCCAACATTATTGCAATGTAGTTTCATTAAGGTAATCACATTTTGTTATTTCTTTTAATAAATTAATCCATCAACCTCACTTTTTTTTGTAGTTTTCAAACACTTTTATACTCTCTGCACTGCAAATGTCTTCAGTGTTCTGTTTGTTAATGCTTTCAGACATTATGCCTTTGGTTGTGTGAAGTAAACAGTGCTGCCCTGTGCTGTATCAATAAAGTTGCATTGCCCTGCCTTACTCCCAGAACTGGTCGCCAGCCAATCACAGGGAACATCCATGTATAGGCAATCATTCACATTCACACATAAATGGACAAATTATAATCTTAAATTAAACTAACATTTTATTTTTGTCCGTAAAGTGTGAGGAAACAGGAGTACCCTGGGAAAACCCACATAAAATGCCCACACGGATTTTAACCCACGGCTTCTGTGGTATGAATGCGGTAACTAGTTGTCCACCATGCCACCAAAAAACAATAATGCAAATCAGAAAACCGGCATTGTAACAGTTCGAATACACAAAATTTAATTTAATTTAAAATGAAAAAGGCAGGGAAAAAATGTTGCTCCTTGATGATTTTATAGTATTTTTGCCACAAAGATGTCCACAAGGTAGGGGTACATTTCAGGAGCGTGTTTATGTACCTGAGCTACACTCTGCACTCTGTAGGGATCCAGTCCGTCCTGGTAGAAGAGCTCATGATAATGCTGGAGGTCATTCCAAAAATAAACTGCATTCTTCCATAACTTGGAGGAGGGAAAATTAAAAGAGAAAATAAATATTCTTCAAAAACACTTTTGGAAGCACTTGGGATATTGCTGTCATTAAAACAAAGGTTATAAGTAACATGTAGAGCAATTCACTCTTTTGTGGTGTAAACCCACATTATGTATTATACCTGATTTCCAGACTGTTCACAGAAATGAGTGACGTACGAGCCAGCATCAGGGTCGACAAATAGTGCTTGCAAAACCTTTTCCAGTCTTGTGCAGCCTCGTGGCCGACTTCTGCTTGGGCGAGACTGCTCACAAAAGTCAAGTTAACGTGAAGAACGTCAAATTGAGCAACCACAGCTAGTCGTATCGTTTCCTAATTCTCTTACCTGGGGATGGTAGTGATCCGGAAGCCAATGTTCAAGATAAAAGTAACGAGGGGTCATTGAGGCCAAATGAGGGCGAGTACACCACTCGCTCCACAGCTGCATGTCAGAATAATCAAGGTCGACTTTGACATGCTGTGATGTCCAGTATCGAGGAACCCTGTGGGAACGGTAAAGGGATAAACAGAGTTAAAATATAGTCAGAACTCTGAGATAGATGAATACAACAAAATATATATACTAAAAAATAAACTAATGAAAAATTCGCATCACAAACGTTTTACCAGTATGACAGGATTGACTCCATGAGGTTGGGCTGTATGGAGAACAGTCTCTCTTTTGTCCAGCAGGGGGAGGTAGTGAGCCCCAACCTGCAGAGCAGCTGCAAGTGGAGACAGTTCTGACTGCTGCTTAGCAGGTAGCGGCTCCTTATTAAAGCCAAAAGGCTGAGACAAATAACATATTGCATTTAAAACACACGGGTGCGTTTTCCCAACTTTCTTATAGAATGTAAACAAAGATGGATAACACAAAGCAGTAGTGGCATGATCACCTGTTCTCCCGCTCTTTGTTTATAGTTTTCAGTCTCTCTATGTCCATCCAGAAATTTAACAACCTGCCTCCTGTTGTGCCACACAAAAACTCCTTGAAGTCATCCATGCCTGGTTGGTTGCCTCGGTGACAGGTACCATGACAGCAAGCACCCAAAACTGTTTCCAAATCTGAGCTCCAACACCGCTCTGACATTTTGCTCGATTTTCGGCATTCTTCACAGAGTTCTTTGGTGTTCTCATTAAGTGGACATTGACAATCTATACACTTGCGATTGATATCTTTTTGGGTACATCCTGTGAGGTCATTTGTGTTTTCCTGCCTCTGTGCAGTCAACATAAAGACAGCATCGTCAACTACCTGTTGAACCACACGGGCAGCCAGGTCTTGCAAATACAGCCCCAAGACCTCTTCATGTAGCTGCTTCTTCTGAGATGCAGGTGATGCCTCTTGAATGTTTATGTCAGCATCGTTCAGGTTTGACGTAAAGGAAGTGGACGATATGGTGGAAGTGGTAGATGGTTTGGAACAATTGGAAGAACATCTGGAGGATTCGCTGACATTTCTGTGGAGTTGCTCGCTACGGCCAGACGATGTACCCAGTGGCTGATGTATTCTCACACAACCTTTACAGTGATGAAATGTCATTAGTATCAAGAACATTCAACGCACAAATAGGCTCAGTGTGGACCATCTAATGAGGCATACACAACAGCTGTATTAGAAATTTTATAATAATACTGATGTTGTCTTATTGTTGTGACTGGTGAGCATGGATTGACTGGCAAATGTAAAAATTATAAGCATAAACCTTGTTCAGATGATTTGTTCTTGTGAGCACAAAATCCTGCTTTGGCATTTTCTTTGTCACGAAGCATGGCCGTGGCTAGACGAGAGTTGCATGCTTTCCTGTGTACGTTTATATTTCGTGCCCACTGAAACAACAACGTGGATAGTCTACAAAACATCAGATGAAAAAGGATACACTCAAAAACATATGACACATAAATGACCGGTTACAAATGGTGACGAATGAGCCATATGCGCTGTATCATGTGTTCCACAAGTTGGATAAAATGCATTTGAAATAAATCTTGAAAACATGCACCTCGAGCCATAAAAACACAATGGTAGAAATTGTTGAGATTGTTTTTTTAATAACTGAAGTAATATGTGAGCATGTGTTCCACTGTATGAATAAATCTATAGTAATGTTCTCATATCATGCTTAGTACCTGTATTCATGGTAGCAGCTACTTTGAAGGAAAAATGTCAATCTTTCTTTTAGAATCCACTGAATCCCCTGTTCTCTGTCCAGACACTACAATGTAAGGAAGAATTTAAAAAAACAAAAGAAAAAGACATTTGTCTATCAAGAAAGTAACTTCATTATCCTCTCGCTTGCTATGCAAATGGGACACATGCTTTACTTACAGAGACAATGTAACGGTTGTCCACACAAGCGGTTTTGGCCAGTGCTTTGACATCTTTATAAAGGAGCTGTGATTTGCTGCGTTCGAGTGCTGATTTGATTTTGTTGAAGGTGAACGCTGCAGCGTTGCTCGGCACCTCAAACTGATCTGTCTCCTCATTGTATAGCAAAGCCTGTGGGAAACACTGGCAAAAGATACAAGGTATTGCTCAACTAAACAGTGTGAACATTTGCTCTCTCTCTAAAATGTTTGACTTGAACATCTAAAATAAATTAATTTGAAATTACCGAAAAGCTTAAAAATTTATTTAACATGTGGACAAACAGATGGTCAGAGGTCAAGAAGTTCTCCTGTATGCAGGTAAAAGGACACATTATGAGACTGCTAATATTTTGTAAATTGTTTAAGAATTTATCAAATAAATCATAAACGTGTACTCACAAAATTGTGAACAGTAAGGTGGGGAAACTCTACAGGAACAAATGGAAGAAAGTTTTAAATGTGAAAATTTCCAAAAGTCGAGTTTTGAAGGACAAGTCTTACCTGTTGAAATTTCACCATGCATGTCTTGCGCTTCAAAAGAAAGAAAAAATACAAATCCTTATGCAATAGGTTACTTCTGGAGAATCGGGTCACAAAGTTTTAGGTAACTACACACTGTAGGTTGCTATGGAAGTGGACTCAGTTACACAATGGGTGGGGGTGGTTGGTGATAAATGTTTAACAATAGATCAGAGGAAGGCGACAGAATGCATTTGAACTCATTATTTGGGGAAGGATTGTTTTTTTTAACCATATGTGCTTGAGAGTACACCCCCATCACTTCCCCCAAAACTCAGTTTTTGTCTTTAGTTTTCTCAGTAAGCAAGAGGGGAAATGGCTTTGGCGTTAAATGACCACTAGATGTCACCAAACACTCACATATACATGAAGAGATCAGGTGTTACTCTAATAAAAGACGACATTTTTCCTTTAAAAATGCGATTTATTAAAAATGGTAAGAAAACACGATGAAGAAACCTCAAAGCATACTTCACCAATATATGTGGAAAAGTACATCAACCACAGATGATTTAAGACTCTCCAAGAATCGTGATTAAAAATACAAAATTCGCTTGAAAAATAAGGAACACAGAATAAAGTTGCCACTGACACAGTGACCGATATATAATAATATAATCCTAACAACAGGAGTTTAATATCTTCACTAATACGTGACAAAAATACATTTATAAAAGAACCTCGGTGCAGTAGTGAGGGATACACGTCATTGCATTGTCTGTTCATAGTCTCCTAATATTTCGCTTGCTCTTGCCACTTCCTGGAAGTAATACGTCTTCTTTTTTGCGACGGCCCACAGACCGACTGCCACATTCTTTGGAGCCATGAAACGCATATAAGCATGTTGTGCAAAACTCGAACGCACAGTCAGCTCTGGTGCACACCCCCTCGCCTTTCACGAGTTGACACTTTGCAGGATGCTGACAGCGAGGGCAATGTCTGAGGCATTCGTCGTTGAAAAGAGTTTTAGCAACCTGGAATGCATAAGACATTATAATCAACAAGTTTTACATATAAATAAATTTCACTGGCAGGCACCTGATATACTTATGTGCACTTGCACTTCCAAGCGCGTGTGTTTAATATACAGTGAAACCCCGCTACTTCGCAGTTCACCTTTCGCGGGTTCAGTGCTTCGCGGGTCTAAAAGAAATATTCAAAAATTAAAAACTTTTTTGCCCGGGCACGATCGGGGTTCTCCATTTGCTCCGCTCCGCGGGGGCATTGTAGTTTCGCCGAGCGGCACGACGGGGCGCTGGAGCGGTTAGACGGCCGGCGTGCGCCGAAGAAGAGCGTGGGCGAAGAGGAGAGTGGACGAAGAAGATCACGTTCCCCCGGGCACGATCGGGGGCGACGTTTCGCGCGGTTCGGACCGTACCAGAGCTCCGGCCGGCGTGCGTGGCAGTTAAGCCGAAGAGGAGCACCTTCCGCCCGGGCACGAGCGGGGCGACATTGCGCTCCGTTCGGGACCGTACGAGAGCTCCGGAGGAGGCCGGCCGGCCGGCGTGCGTGCGTGACAGTTACGCCGAATAGGAGCACCTTCCCCGGGCACGGGCGGTGTCAAGCGGCTCCTAAGTTTAACCGAATGGAAGCTCCAGGGGAGGAGGGCGGGCGTGTGTCACAGTTAAGCCGAATAGGAGCACCTTCCGCCCGGGGCACGAGCGGGGCGAAATGAAACCGAGTTCAACCGAACGGAGACACGCTTCGGGGGAGCAGGTCCGGCGTACGTGACAATTAAGCCGAAGAGGAGTACCTCTTCCGCCCGGGCACGAGGCTGTCAGTTATGAATGAATAAATGAATAAATAAATAAATGAAGAATGCCACCTTTCATTTCACAGGGCACACCGGACGGCGTACCAGCAGGTAAAAGTCGAAGTAATTAAATAAATACAAAAAGAAGTAATTGAGTAAATACAAAAATAATGGCTGGGGAATAAAAAAATAAGTTTTAATAATATATTTTTTTTTGTTATAACATGAATTTCACTCTCTCTCTCTCTACCCGTATTCAATATGGTGTACTGTATACAGGGGGGTATACTGTATACCTGCATAGGTTTTTTTTAAGCATTTTTGAAGGGGCGCCGCTACTTCGCGGATTTTCAGTTTTCGCGGGTGGTCTCGGTCCCCATTAACCGCGATAACCGGGGTTTCACTCTATATCAAAATTAAAAAAGGCAAACAACAACAATAATAATTAAGAAACATACCTCTATGAACTTTTCCCGTTTGCTGCTGCTTCCCAAAGATAAAGTGCTGTGTTCTAAAGGGGTTAAAGTGCGGGTTCCAGACTGCGGGGTGTAGTAACTAGAGGTTCTGGACTGGGCCTGTACAGTTTTGAGGGGTGACCTTTTAAGCAGGGCCAATCTTGTTTCAGCAGCAGCCACAAGGGCAGCGCCACCAAGCTGAAAATGAACAAATATTAAAGATAAAAAATAAAGAATATAAAATAACATTGGTCAGGATTAAATATTGAAATGGTTTTGAACTCTTGTGCGAAGGCTCTTAATTGTAATATAAATACACTAAATTGATTCATAGAATGGTACTCAGTACAGCAGTAGATGTGGATGTATTTTGTCATAAATTATGCGCCGAGATATAAAGTAAAATGTTCAAAGATTCTCTTAAATAAATAAATGAAAACGACTACCACGAGAGCCGCTTCTACTTCACTCCAGTAAATTTCTCTCTTCAATTGAGCTTGCTTGTCCTGCTGGATTATTTCATTCCAGTCCTTAGACACCTGACCACACCTGCAAAAAAAAAACAAAAAAAACAAAGGCATGAAATCAGTACATTGTACTAATCTTCATACTGAAATATGGATAATGCATGTAAGGTTCAACAGGAAAAATAAAGAAAAATGAGTTTGGCTCAATGCTACATGAGCAAGCATGGGCCAATTCTAAAGAAAATGTTTCTTCCGGTGACATCACACAAATTGTTGACCTGACATAATGCATCTATGGTAGAGGTCTCAAACTTGCAGTCCAGGGGGCCATTTGCAGGCCACAGGATTATTTTGCAGGCCTCTTCTTCGACATCAAAGTTTGTTAGTGCGGCCCCCACTTTTTTTGCCAAGACATTGTCCAGGGCGTTTTTTTTTTTTTTTTTAATGACCTACTGGCCGCAGCTCAGGCTCACGATAGCTTTTTCTTCAAACATAATTGCGAAGCGACACCAAGTGGAAGGAAAAGATTTTGCTGTCACCCAGTTCCACTTATGTCTTTTTAAAACCTGCTGTGAAGATAAAAGGTTGGTGTCAATTTAAAGAAAAACAGACAACAAAATTGTTTTCCTTTTTTTTTTTAGCACAGAGGCTCTCCACTATGTCTTCAATCAATTGCAGAGAAAGTTGCAGTGCTGAAGAAAGTAGACATCATTATTCAAGTACTGTAGAGATGCGTAGGAGTATGCAAAGTACCAGGGAAATGACAGAGGGGAGCAGGTCACCAATCTTGTTCATGTTCATTAATGTTTCGAACTAAATTTGTGCTTTTTATGAATACTTGAAACCCTTTTTAGAGGAATACATGATGTGGCCCAGTCACATTCAGATTATCTCCAGCGGACAAAACATAAATTGAATTTGAGACCCCTGGTCTCTGAACAGTGGACCAGCAATACACTGTGTGCAGGAACTGAAACTTTAGGTTTTAAAGAGAATCATCCTGAAATATTCCTCCAATACAATGTAATTAGCAATAAAAAAAAAACAGGATGAATGAAGTATTTATCTATAACTGGGAACATCAAGTTCTGACCTGTGGACACACTCAGCAGACAGGTGGCTGAATATGACCGCCAGGATGTGCCCGAGGTTCCTCCTCCTCAGCTCTGTTAATATGTCCACCTTCCCCAGGCCCATCTTGCGGCCAATCAGCCCCGCCAATGGCATATCTGTCCTGAACATAACGGGTGTCTCAGCAAGAGCTATTGTGGCCCTCAGCTCCTCTTTTAGACTTGGACTTTGGCCAGCAAACATCTGGGCTTTCTGCTCACACAAAGTATGTATCAGCTGCAAAGCAGGTGTCAATGAGAGGTTGGGTGTGGTTGTCTTGAAGGGGGTTGCATTGGAATTGCCAGATGTGCTACGAGAAGGTGTGATGCTGTCAAGCTTGGCTGTGGTCTCGCTTAGAGGAGTTGTGTAACCTTGTTTAGTCAATGCCAGCCCATCAGTTGTGTTGATACATTTCAGAGAAAGAGCCCTGCGAGGTGTATCCCGGACGAAAACCTCATTATCTTTGCAAGTGCTGGCGTGGCACTGAATACGTTGATGCTTTCTGTCGGACGGGTCTTCGTCAGACAACGAGCCTCCTTCCTTTAGAGTAGAAAGTCTGTGCTGTCGTTGCAAACGGGAACGGCGTTTTGCATCTGTAGGATTGGGGGTTTCCGAGTTTCCTTTTGAGGCAGAAAGCAGCAACTCTTGGAACGAGCCATCGTGGTCGACAAAAGAGTCTTGGGATTTATCGAGGGTGAGGGAGCTGAAGCCACTGTCCTCACACGGAGACCTGCAGCAAGGTTCAGACATGGTCTCAAATTACTTAACAAAAAAAAATGGCTAACAACTCAAGTACAGATAATGTGCATCATACCTGATACATTGAGGTGTACGTGTGGATGACGGAGTGCACAAGACATTGGATGATTCATACAGGTCACTTGTCAGGTTGATGACTGGGGATGAAGAATTTTCCTTGGATGAGCCCGGCAGGAATTTGCTTAAACACGGTGCTTCTACATTAAGTTGATCAGAAGCACCAAAGTGCTGACTGAAATCATCCAAGAGTGAAATTCGTCTCCCCAAACTGTTGCTGTCACCCAAGCTTAGGGTCCCATCCTCAAGAGTGGAGGTCCTTACCTGAGAGAAGAGCAGTCGACGTTTCCTACCAGATAACGGGAAGTCTCGCTCCGATTTTAAAGCACTTAAAGTCAAAGCCTGCGGCGTGGTGTCAAGAGAGTCATAAGACACACTGAGCCAATGGCGCCCAATCGACGACTCCGTCGTTCCGGTACATGGGGACATTGTCTTGTCACTTTTGGCATCTTTAGTGGCATTGCACTGAGCAGGTCTGTGTCGCATAGAGACACAGCTCCTGCATACTTTGGGGGTTTCACACCAGCTCAGAGTGGATGATCGCTGAATCACCCTGGTGTCTTTGTGCAAAGATCTGATACCGTTTCTTTCCTGAGGGTTGACAGCAAGTCCGACATGTTCTTTGGGTGTGTCACTGAGGTCTACTGAAGGCAAAGATCTGCTGTAGTCAAGTCCACCGATGCTCTGTGGACTGTGGAATAAACCAGAGTAGCCGCTGTCAAAACACTCTTGGTCTTTGCAGCTGCCATGGTTGATGTCGGACTCAGGGGTGCACTGCATTTTTGGCCTCCCGTTTGCCCAAACAGTGGCTCCCCGACAGAGGCCTGCAGGTGACAAAATAAGAATTCAAACAACTCAAAGTCAAGTGAGACAGGCAGGTTAGTTCAAGATTTTATGGGAGGAATGGTATTCAATTTAAGATGAGAAGAAATCTTAACACTATTAAAGTTTGTCTTCAAATTGTAACACAAAGAAGCAAAAAAAATAAATAATTGGCTGAAAAATAATGGGTATTTTCAAGTTTACCTACCTGACGTTTTTTTTGTTGTTGTTTTTTTTTTTTAGGTAGTAGCCCTCACTTCTACATAACTTTACCAGTATACATGCGGAAAAAGTTGCATATGTTGTAATACTTTATTTGGGCAATTTACATGACAGTTCATGATGTGTGGCATAAGATTCCTTCACCTCACTAAAATTGGGGTACAGTAAATCAACATATGCTGAATTTTTAGTGTTCAGACCACTTTTCATGCACAGGGATATTCAACTTCCCACTTTGGAATGCAGCACGGTGGTGTTACCACGACTGTGTTTACGTGTGTATTTGTTTGACAAAGGAAAATACTAGCAGACCCCTGTGAATGAAGTTTAATGTTCTTAGAACTCAAATGGGGTTTGCATCATTTTGAGTTGACCACCTACTTTAGTTACAGTAAATGGTGATTGGAGTGATGGGTTTTTTTTTACCATCTAAGGTTGAACATTTTGGATCCGATAAGAATTTGTACTGAGAAGACACAATAACCCTCTCCTGTATAAACAGAAATAGCAACCAACACGACAGGCAAAATTAATTTGAACTTTTTCCAAACTTATGAATACACATGATCAACCGTTTGTTTCAGTTCATTTTCCAAATTGCTGTTCTCCAACAAGCCGAACATCCACTTCTGTGTTGCACTGTGATTTAGTCCACTCTCTTTGTTGTAACGGGCTGTTGTTTCGCGTCGACATAGTCTCAAGATGTCGAAATGTGACTGGATAGCATAACAAGGAGGACTGTTTAAACGTAAATTCTAATTGAACCGGAATATGATCGATTCATGGATCAAACACCTGCTTGAATTTTGCCGTTCGGTTTCTTGCAGCAAAGTGTGCAAGAAGCACTTAAGATATTGAACGTTTGGACATGAGAGAGAATGCCAAACTAAGTTCACTTGGAACACCTGAGCTGATTCAACTATAAAACACTCTCAGGTGCTTCATTGGCGAGCTGTTGACGCCAAAACGGCAGACGAGACTGATCGCGGATTTCAGCAGCTTGTGGCATTAGAATTATGCAACTGATTTCAATCAACACGATAACTTTACAATTTCATTGTGCTCCTTCTGTTTCCATCCATTTTTTGCACGTATCATTTTGTTAAATGCAGTTACACACACTATAATCCTGGGGAGAAGTACAGTATAGATTTAAATTAGGCCAAACTGATTGAGTGAAATGAATACATAGTACAAAATTTAGGAGGGGAAAAAAACACTTACCCTAAAATACGACAGAGGTACAGCGGCCGGGCTTTCTCGGACCTCTGACACCGTGTGCCCTTGTTACAGACTAGTACATTTTGGCAAACATCGCGACTCTAGTTGCGGCTTGCCACGTTTTGAAATTTGGAGCCAAATGAGGCTCGTGTCACGTGTTTCCGCCTCCCAGTCAGCTGGTCCTTCGCGTGCTGTTGCCATTGAAACGGTCTTCAAATGTTAAACCACAGTGGTAAGTTTTGAAGATAAACTTGGAAGATAGGGGTCGAGATACATAAATTACTTAAATATGAAGTGAAAATGAGTCCAATGGAAGATGAAAACATTCTTTGTAATCTGTCAATGCAATGCATCATTTCATGCCATATATATATATATATATATATATATATATATATATATATATATATATATATATATATATATATATATATATATATATATATATATATATATATATATATATATATATGAATACAGCCAATTTTCTAGGATTTTGGAATTTGTATTTTATTTTTTGTTTTTGTATGTAACACATTTTTTTTTTTTTTTACTTATTTTTTTTTAACGTTTTGATTACATAAAATGGATGAATGACATTGAATGTGTTCAAGCATTTTGCGTCGTAAATGAAAAATGTGAGAGGGACTTTATGACCACTCTTTCATCACTCAATCCGGGCGCCAATTGATGACGTATGGAGCGTTCTCCCGTCTCCATGGGCAACGCTTCAAACACTATTCTTTATAACGCCATTTCGGGACATAGAGTTCTGTCTTTGCGTTTACTTTGAAAAGGTGTGTTTATCTACTAAAATTATTTTGATTATTTCATCAAAGTTGGGCGGATTAAAGTGGTTAACAGCCATGAGTTCAGCTTCCTTTCTTCAAAACCATTTCACTTCTTCTGAATGCGGGTCTCTGAAGATACCAGTCGAGCACCTGGAATATGATTACATTGACAAATGCAAAGATGCCAAATACTTGGAGAAAATCCTCATATTACTCAGGTAACTACAAAAATGTACGTTTAAAACAATTACACGTATCAAAATTGTGCTTTATAAATAAGATTATTGTTTTCATTAAACTGTTGGCGAGTAATCAATTGAACAGTGTTTATTATGTAGTGGCTCATCTAAGCAAACTAAATATAAAGATGATATTTTTAAGTATTCATTAAACTGTCAGGAAGGTTTTCAATATTTAACATTTTCTTTTATGGATGTCATTGTACTTTATAGTGTACTATTTTTCCTCATGTAAGGTATCCAAAGTATTACAAAGAGCTTTCTTTTCCGACTGAGCTGGACCGTATACTGTGCCAGCTGCCTGCATCACTACAAAGTTGTGTGCCAGCTGCCTGCATCACTACAAAGTTGAATTGTATTTTATAAACCCACAATAACGCACAGTTTAAAATTACTTATGACTCCCTTTAGTGTTGATATTAAATGAAAAAACTATGACAGCATTAACTTTATCAGTACACTACACGAGAGTTCAGTGCATGCAGCTAATGTTTTCAATTATGCAATCTGAAAAAGCATCACCACAAACCACAGTGATTCCCAAGAGACCATACAATAACAATACGTGCAGTCATTGGCTCTAAAGCACATAAAGCCTTCAATAGAGAAATGTGTTTATATCTAGGTCTGGCAAGGAGGGCATTTATCCTCATCTAATCGAGTTCTGTGAGAATCACCTGGAGAAACTGAACCCTCAAAGCCGAACTCTTAGGAAGGACAATCCCGTGACCACATCCTCCAATCTTTCAGCGGATGAATGGAGACATATTGCGGATGAGTTGAAGGTGCTCTATTTTTCTTAATCAGTTGTTGATCTGTTTGTTTCATGAACACAATACTAAAATAGTTTATTTTGCAGATTTGGCAAGATGAAACCAGAGTGACAGAGACTTCCCTTAAAAGACAGTTCATGTTTGGAGATGTCGTGGATCAAAACATGCCGCCTGTACGAGGGTCCAATTGCTCTGTTCCACTCAGCGGTGTAATCATGCCTCTCCTTATCTCAACAGAATCATTTTAATTATTTGACTGGATAACAAAATTATATTTTTCTCCGCACAGAACTCAACTCATAAACAAAAGTGTGTACAGCCACGAGATTATCGTGAATGGGACAAGTGAGTGTTTTTTTCTTATAATTAAAAAAAAAAACATGGGTTAAAATAAGAAACATTTATTGATGTAAATATTTATTTTTCCTTAACTTAAACATTGTCTTACAGGTTTGATGTGGAGAAAGAATGTCAGAGAATTGATGGAGATGTTCTTAGAAATGACCAGCCTGCCAGTAGAGATGAACATCCCACAACTAAAGTTGATCCGATATGTAATTCAATTCAATTTTATTTGTACATCGCCAATTTTTTTGCAACTCCTCTAACATCAACATTGTGCCTCACCAAAACATCCAGTGATGACAGAAGAGGTGAGACACCATCTGGCTGAGCGTGAAAAAGACAAAGGAAATGAAGCTTTCAGAGCAAATGATTATGAGGAGGCGGTTGTGTACTACTCCAGGTCAGACTTTTAAAATTTTCCTTCCCCAACATGCTGAGCTTCTGCCTGCCTAAAGACATCCCGTGATGCTCTTGTATCATTTATTCACAGGAGCATATCCATAATGCCCTCGGTGGCGGCATACAATAACAGAGCCCAAGCAGGGATCAAACTCAAGCAATGGCAAAAGGCCATGAACGACTGCCACAGTGTATTGGAGCTCGAACCCTGCAACGCGAAAGGTACATTATTAAATATTTTCAATATTGTGGTAATTCACTGTACCGTGAAAAGAGTGAAACGCATGTATAGATTCAAGTCACAGTGAAATATTTATTGTAATTGTGATGATAATAGTTCATAGCGATAAACTAATTCAACGCCTCAAGCAATTTTACTGTTTCTTACGAAACCAATCAAAACGTACTGGTATGTTTTTTTGTTTTTTTCTTTCAAAATGTTGGTCTTTCAAAAAAGTAGTTTAATTCACATGGAAATCAATAGTTGGTTGGAGCACCTCTGCATGAATCTATATGGTGTGGCATGGCGATCAGCTTTAAGAGCAGCCTTCAGCTTGTTCGTAATATGTGACATTTCTCATCTTCCTCGCGCCAGCACCCGATAGATTTGCTTTTTGCTTTTAGTTGCACATCTGGTCCGTGTGCTGGCCAGTCAAGTACAGTAATCTCAGAATTAACAGCTTTTGATAGTTTTGGCAGTGGGGATAGGTACCAAGTCACGTTGATGCATGAAATGATCAGCGTTGAAATGACGTGCTAAACAGCTGCATTGACTTTGGAAAGAAAACAAAAAAAAGTGGACCAACGGCTGCAGAAGAATTCGCTTTCCAACCAACACTAACTGGGAACTTTACACTTGACTTGAAGCAACTTGGGTGGTGTGCGTCTCTCCTCTTTCCCTCGAAAATATTGGTCCTTGATTCCCAATTGCAAAGCAAATTTTAGTTTGATCCGAAAACAGATTTAGGAATACTGAATACAATTATCAGTTCTTTTTCTCTTTGGCGCAGATAAGATGCTTCTGACGTTGTCTTTTTCAGACATGACTTGACACCATTGAATGTGCCAAAATTCCTTGATTCCTTAAAAGAAATTCATTGGGTCTGTCGAACCTGAACCACAACACCCTCCCAATCGTGGGTCGGCAGTGGTGGCCCATCTGCTCTTCCTGGCGTCTATCTGAACTCGATCCCATATAAGCGACAAGAAGCTCTTTCCTGCAAGTGACTGACTGCCTTTCTCTCTGTTCATGTTACCACAATGGCTTTTAGCTTTCTCCAAACAGATTGGATGGTGAATTTCTGACAAGCAACTTAGGCTGTAAACATCCATGTTTGCCGTTCTTTCCTCTCTGAAGTCACAGTCCCCGGTACTTGCATTTTTTCCATTTGAGGGCCTGTTCATAGGACCGTAAGCTGAATGAGAATGATTTTCTTTGTCTCTCCAGACCACAGTACCACATCCGGCCTTAGGGTTGCCTGGGCAACCTGGGGGAACTCAAGTCCTCCCAGGTGCACCTTCATATCCCGTTAGGCTCTTTTGTTGCAGGTTGCCTTTTTACCCGTGGTTTTTGGTTTTTATTTTTGCCTTATGAAACTGATCATTGGTTTTGTTTTCCTGTGTGATTGGTGTTTGTTTATTAGTTGATTTGTGTTGATTTTATGTGTAACATTGATTTTTTTTCACAATATTTAATTTAATACAATACAACTTCATTTATATAGCGCATTTCAAAACAGCTGGAGCTGTGTAACAAAGCGCTTTCCATATAGTGTAATGTAAATTAAATGTCATGAGCTGAAAAATTGGGAGTTTTATCAGCTATAAGCCATAATTATTACAATGGGCTAAGTTTCACTTTTTAATTGAATATAATTATTTTTTTTCACAACATTCTACATTACTGAGTTGCACCTCTTTGTAGCAGTTTGCTTTTGAGGACTTCTGTGGACCTCCATTGGGTCTCAGTGGAAAACATTCTTCTAGAACCTAAACAAACTAGTAGTAAATGGTAATGTATCTGCTCTCCAGCTTTACTACGTCGTGCTGCAGTGCACAATGAAATGGGAAACTTCCAAAAGGCTGTTGAAGACCTGACAGTGGTGCTGAGAGAAGAGCCACAGAATGCTGCAGCCACAGTAAGTCACGGAACAGGGTTCTCAGTTTACAGTCTTGATATACGACTTCCAAACAGAGGACAATTAGTCGGCACGCAACACAAGGAGGCATGTTGTGTTACAGCCACACTGTTTTTCATTTGATAGTTTTTGTTATTTATGTGCCCTCGCTGTATTTTTTGCCGGGTGCACAATGAACTTATTTGTGTAGCACATAAAGGCACACTGAGTTACAGTCGGCACAGTTTTTCATTAGATTGTTTCATATTTCTGCTATTGAAGCGTTCTTAATTACAAATATTCACTGTAATTTTTGAGGGCATTAACTGCATGTGACTATAATGTGCAACAGCGTGAGCAGAACCCCAGCCCGAGACAAATGAGAACTAAATGCCATTTCTAAGGTTACAAATAGCAGGCGCTAAATTGTTCAATTGTGATTTAAGAAGATTACAATCTTTTACTAAGATGTCAAATAGCGGGGCTCTTTGTGTTCACGCTCTCAAACATTGTTTCCCAACCATTCTTGAACCAAAGCATTTGACATAATTTTGAAAAATAAGCTATTCAGTGTCAGGCTCATTCGAATAGTCCATAAATAGAAAAAAAACTGTGAATAACTGACACTTTGCTAAAATTGAACATAATTGTATATGTTAAAAGTTTAAATCTGAAATATACCACAAACTATAGTTCCAATAGCATTTTAATAGCATTTCAAATGCTATTGTGTGCTACACTGTTCTACCTCCGGAAATACCGGACAGTCAACAGCTTAAGTCAAAACAGGTTCACAATGTTGAGTAATGGCTTATGCAGCTGATGTAAAGTAATGTTTTAGAAAGGGGAAGTCAAAATAAACAACTGAAATAACGTTGCCCAAGTATGCCCACATTCTTATGACTGGGTATCTTTAGAATTAACCAAACACATTCAACCTCGGGTTAAATATGAGTCAGCACACGTCTGCCGCTATTTAAAGTGCATCTGATCGAACACTGAAAAGCAACACAGATTTTTCGAATTATTCATAAGTCCTGCCTTTTCTAATGCCCCAGTTCCAGTTGCAGTCTGCTCTAAAGCATGATGCTGCCACCAACATGCTTTACAGTTGGTGTGAAGTTGTGTGGTAATGAGCATTGCGTTTGCAACATCACTTTTGAATTTCTGGCCAGCAAGTTCAATTTTTCATGATATCACTGGACTCTAATAATATCCCCCAAACAGAGTTGGACGTGTTACATCAATTTTTCATGTACAAAACTTGACTAAATCAGGCCCCCCAGTGGCTGCTCTGGGATGGATGAGTGGGCCCACAAATAATAATAATAATAATAATAATAATAATAATAGTAATAATAATGACTACATAAAATAAAAAATCGTAAAAGTACGCCTAAATGGATCTAAGAATGTCGTCACACGCAGTCCATGAAGGCACACTCAGTAACTTCCATCCATAATAGTTTCATCTATCTGTCCAAGACGCTTTAGTTAACTGTTGTTTTAGTTTATGGAGTAGAAAGTTCGTTTTTTCCCTACGGCGGAACGATTAAGACAAAAATTCGGGTTCCGGCGTCGCCGTAGGAACGGGACACACCGTCGTAAATCGAGCACGTCTGCTGTTATTAAATGTAGTTGCACTCTTTGTCCGCCAAGTGTCGCTGCCTTTTGTGTGACGTCACGCCTAAATACGAATTAATCACGAGAAAATAGTCGAAGCTGAAGCACTAGCGACCCGTAGATGGTACTTGTGGTCATAGGTTGTGGTCACCTGTTCTGACGTAATATCCTGTCTTTATAAATCATCACAAATTCTGATGTATGAAATTATTTGTGATGTAGCAACTTCTGTCTGAAACTACAAAGAAGATGACAGAAGTGCGACAGGGAAAAGCGAGAAAAGGCAGAAAAATCATCATCCAAGAGGAGGAGGAGGATTTCGAAGAGACAAAATTGGAGCAGACTGGTGAGAATTGTTAGATATTAAAAAGAAAAAAACTGTATCAATGATTGATTTACACTCGCACAGTATAAACATTTTATTGGATCTCACCAACAATTGCATATCATTGAAGGACCAGAACACGCAGGGTAATTGCATGAGATCATCAGATCGTCATCCTTTATTTCGCAACATGACAATCTGAAAATTATTTCCCGTTAGATTTATGAAAGTGGTCAATTAAAAGCTTCGATAGGAGCGGATTTATTTGAAACGCTGGCCAACACAAATTATGTAGAAGACATCCACCATCCACACCATTAGATTAATTTACAAACGTTGTACCAAAAGGCCGTTACAAAAAGCTTAGTTTTAACTCGCACCGTTAGATAAGGTATGCTTCATTTAACGATTTGCTTTTGGGATTTTTAGTCTGCACTGATGCATACAGAGCTGCAAGGTATCATTTTGAGAGTTGTTCATTTTTTAGCTACTGAGAGTGGAGCAAGTCAAAAATATTGCAAACAGCTAAACAGATGCAATTAAAGTTCTACACCACTTCACACTAAAATCATAATACAATACATTTGAAATGTATATTTTTACTCACGTAGCTTTCACACAACGCTCGAGGACACTGCCATAATATTTTAGTAATGTGATTGAATGAATTAATTAATATACCCATAGCTACATCATATCCTGCAGAGCTGTCTTTCTGTACTTTCCAATGCCACGTTGCCATTATTTACATTAATTTTGCTATACTATAGCAATTTTGTCGTTACAGTTGGTGCTACATTTTGTGAAATACACGTTATTAGTGCTGTCAAATTAATTGCGATTAATCACATTTTTCAACTACTATTTTTTGCTAAGCGTCTAACATATTTACTTGAATGATATCTTGGAATTGATGCAAAATCACCAAATATGAAGTACATATTTAATTCAAAGACTGTTCTAATAGCAGTCTTTGATTCTTGAATACAATCTAAATGGAGACATCTGTACAGGCATTTTTCTCTGAAACATTTCTCAAAACTGCCCACAAGCGCCACACTCCAGCAGTGTTGGTTTGCAAGTGGTAACTTGAACACAGTGTTTTGTTCTGAGACGTGCTAATGATGTACAGCTAATATGGCACAAAATATTTGCAAAGTATGCAAGTTATTTTTTAAGTAAACCAAACTGAGTTAACTGAGTTAAAATATTTAACTGAGTTAAAAAAAAATATTAATCACCTGACTTAACGCTTGAATTTTGACAGCCCTAGTTGTTATATATTATTTTTGCTGTTATATAGTTTAGTGCGTCTTAAGTATTATTGTGTATATGCTTAGGTGCTAAAAAACATTAAATTGACGTGAGACTGACTATTTTATAATATTCTACAGGCAGAATATTAGGATCCAGCTTGTGAACTGGATCTTATTAGATTGTGCAGCTGTAAAGTTATGCTATAGTTGCCATTGTGGATGTCTGCATTAAGGTTGTGCCTGCTCAAGAAGTCATTCTGACCACAAATCTCCTCCCGCAGGACCGCGTGACACTACTGTACGCACGCATGTGTTTTTTGCCCTACCCCCCAACCCAACCAGTGCTGGTGTAATTCCTCCTGTCGCTTCCTGCAACTCCTCTTATGTGGCTCTGTGTCACGTGAATCCCAACCCTCCCCCAACTGTGATGTAACCACTGACGGCTTCCTGTGGGTGTGTTTTCATCCTGCCTCCCTCCATACACTCCTTCTCCCTCCCTCTCGCTCTGTTTCTCCCCTCCAGATTGTCCGGTTGAACCCAGCCAGACTGTGGGAGGGGACGGCCGTTCAGCTGCTCCTGCGGAGAGGGGAGACATGGGTAACGCGCAAAAGAGGCCCCATGGCAAAGGGGACGGGGCCCCGCACAACGAGTCGTCACACTCTCATCACGGACAATGGAGAGGCAAAGGTGGCAGCTCAGACAAGTACAAAGTCCCGCAAGAAACCAAGGACAAGGCAACTAATGGAGAAGTCAAGAGGGGCTCAACGGCGTCGAATGATCACGCCAACAGCGACTGCAAGGATACTCCACCGGCTACAAATGTTGGCGAAAGTGTCAATCTTGATGTGCCATGTGGAGCCCTCCCCTTGCCTCTATCCCGCTTAAAGAATGAAGGAAACCTGCTGTTTAAGAATGGACAGTTTGGCGATGCACTGGAAAAATACTCCCAAGCCATTCAAGGTTACAGTGATGCAGGTATGGCTGAGCTTAGCATGTTATTACTAAAGTCTTAGTATGTACACTCACATCGCATATTAACAAAGCTTGTCGTGTGACCATGACATTTAAGTAACCAGTAATTAGCTTGTTAATGTGTTGTGAGAAGAAGCTGGTCCGTATCCGCTCACGTTCTTTCACCTGCGCCCACATCTGAATAAACATAGCTTCAAATCATCAACGCTCTAATTCAAAGGACATGACCTTGCCAGCGTAATGTCTGAATTTCAATCTGTTTCTGTTGAAATGCAATTGAAGCGATTCGAATATGCCTCAGCAAGCACTAACCTCACAATCCACCCAAGTGGATGTGAGTCGGGACTCCCACCCAAGTAGAGTGATGCGACACTTTGGGCTTGCTCTAAATGGACGGCGTTTCTGTTTTAGTCTCAGCCTGGCACTAAGCCTCTGTGCTCAGGTCTGTCCAGGTCACATGACTGCCGGTCAGTCACTATAAAATCGGATGGGACTGCTGATATAAATCTCACATTGGAAGGAAGAGAATAAATGAGGACGATTAAAAGATGAATCAAGGGAAATTGATGCTTCCTCTTTGTTTCACTACTTTGCGCTGGACTGCCTTAATGCCGCGGTGCTTCTCTTTATACGTTATGTGACTGTTTCCATATGATGGAAGTCTGCAAATGACTCTTTAGTCATTTTTCTTCTACTCGTGTCGCTGCAACATTCCATACATGACTGTCACCTGCCTCATCACATCTCATAATCAAATGTTGTTCAAGCTGTGATAAGCTTAAAAGTTGAGTATTAATGTAGTGTCCACTAAATGTACACACTGAACACAACATTGGTAACGCTTTCATCTGATAAAATCCAAAAGTGTTGGAAATAACTCTACAATAATGCTATGTATTGGATGCGTTCTGCCAAAAGTAGTTGGAATCGCCTCCAGCACACCTGCGCAACAGTGAGGATAAACAATACATGGATGAACTTTCCAAAAACTATTAACTGGGCACTCAATGAAATGCATGTAATTAGACATTTCTTTGACTCTGTTAAAGCTATTTCAATACAGAAATGCAAACTGGCGCAGGATGTGTTTTCTGTGTAAGCAATTACAGGAACTTGAAAACCGGTTGGATGAGTGGTTTGCCCGGCCTTGCCATGCTTGTTTTGAGTTTTAAACTTGGACCAAATGCATTTTTGATGTTGGAATGTGTGGCTGTAGAATGCATCACATCAGACTGGATACTGAATATACATGCACATATGTGTGTATGGATATAAACATTGGGTATAAAAAGTCCACCTATCCCTGTTTAGATGCCATGTTTTTACTAATATAAATAATTTCAAAATTGCCACGAATGTGACAAAATGACATCCTTTTTTGGGGGGAACAAAAAGCAAACATCGGAGATAATGCAGAAGTCTGCACACCCTCCTCCAATGTGGCTGTGTTCAGAATTAATTAATCACGGTCCGAGTCATGTTGAATGTGAACCAGCACACACATAGGTAGCATTTTGAAGTGCTTCCGAAGAACCCCAATTAGAGTTCAGCTTTTCTAGTAGACTTATCATGACATTTCTTTTTGCTTTGTGGTGACTGACTGGTATTTAAAAATGTTCCCAATTATCTCCATGTTAACCAACACCCCAGTTCCAGTTGAAGAAAAAGAACCACAAAGCCTATTGCTGCTCCCAACATCTTTAATTGTAGGTATGGTGTGGTGTTCTTTTCGTAGTAGTTTGGTGGGGTTGAACTGACTCATCAAAGAAACCTCCTATAACGGAGAAAAGACAAAATTGCTGTAGGGTCTGCATAATAATAAACACTGAATGTCAGACATTAACACGCCCACAAGAAACATTTAGCTGATGTTTCGTTCTACCGTCAGTCTTCACTCACACAAATGCTCCTCTTCCTCCGACCACTATTTCCTCTCCGCTCTTTCTTCCACTGTGCAGAAAATAATATAGTTGCTAACATTAGAATCCCTGTTTGTCATTTTTGCTTGTCTCACTTTATGGGAATTTAGTTGTAGAGAGTCAGAAATGCCATATGGCAAAAACTTTGCTAGGTTGACAACTCTTCAGATACATGTTGTAGCTATTGCTCGCCACCTCGCTTGTACGAGCGTCCTCCCTTGTGCACACAAGCACTCCATATTTTACGTTTTACTTGGACTTGAGGGTCACTGTGAGGGCTGGTCAGAGACTTGATTTTGGTTTAATCACAAGCGCTTTAAATGCTAGCAGGTGTGTGCTGACTCCCATTGAATCAGTTTGTATGTGTTGGTTTATTCTGAACACCATATTCACAGTTATGAGGATTAGGATTGATGAAGATTTATAGAGAAGGATGGTTGGCTGGTTGAACAGACCATGTCTTTTTTTTTTTCGGGGCCCGATACCGATATTAGCAGTCAAGGAGGCTTAGTGATATTTTGAACCAATATTCATTGTCAGTAATGGAAAATATTGGCATCATTTTTTTTTTAATTATAACTCCAACTCTTAACTTTGTTAAAATGTCTTAAAGGGGAAGTCAAACCCCCAAAATTATTTGCAATAATATGTTCAATGCATTTTTGCTCGGCAGCGTGTCATAAGATATTGAATGAAAACACAAGTAAATAGCTCTCTATAATTTTGTATAGTAAATAATTTTCCCAAACTTTTAAATAACCGAAATGTTATAATTTGCCGCCAGATAAGAAAAAAAATAAAGCTGGACATTTCTTTAGATTACCGGGCTGGCTGATATTCATCCTGTCCTTAATGAATAATATATTCATTAGAGAAGAAACACCAACTTCCGACATAATTTCCTTGTTATTTTTAAGTGGATATTAACACATTGTTGAAAATGTACCTTCTATGTTAAATGCACAGCATTCATAGATTGCTTTTGTTTTTCTTGCAGGTATTGATAGTCCAGATGATCTGTGTATTCTGTATTCTAACAGAGCAGCTTGCTACCTGAAAGATGGCAACAGTCAAGACTGCATACAAGACTGCACACTGTGAGTTACATCTTCACCTTCTAATGCTCTGCGTGTGTGTGTGTGTGTGTGTGTGGACACATAAATGAAAATAAATGTTAATGGTGTAGTCTAATAAATCTGTCACCTCTAAAAATGAATAATACAATGTTGTAATTGGCCACTTTCATATACTTTAACTAATCTCTTTATCAGATTTAAGATTAAGCAGAAACTTGGTCTTTTGTTTTGCTGCTTTCATAAAGCTAAGTTAGGTAACCCGTATTAGTGGGGAAATAAAGCCTTCACTATACCAAGAGGTGTTTGTAATATTTTGGTTACCTTAAGAGGTGTCAAATATTGTTCAGTCAGTACCCCTCTGACAGCTTCATGCATTAACTAGTGAGTATACGCAGTATTTGTCAAAGCAGACATGACTAGATGGACATCGTCTCTCACACCGGCATCTGCTACCAGTCTTGATCCTTTGATTCCTATTTATACTCATCAGCGCCCTGGAGCTCCAGCCCTTCTCGCTCAAGCCCCTCCTGCGCCGGGCCATGGCTTATGAGTCCCTGGAGCGCTACCGCAAGGCCTATGTGGATTACAAGACTGTTCTGCAGATAGACGTCAGCGTGCAGGCAGCACATGACAGTGTCAACAGGTATTTATCTGACTCTGAAGCATTCTCATCCGCATTTTAGTGAGTCTTTATCATAGTGACGCATCTTCCTTGATGTTAGTACTTTAATATTCTTTTATGTTTTGCCTGTGTTTGAGGGATTCTACATGTTTACATTTGTCCACATGTCCCGTTAATCAATGCATTCAGGATCACACGCATGCTGATTGAGCAGGATGGTCCGGACTGGCGAGAGAAACTCCCAGAGATACCTTTGGTTCCTCTTTTGGCCCAGCAGCACCGCAGAGAGGAGCCGCCCACTGCTGAAGTGCTCCACGCTCGGGCTGAGAAGGCTGCTAAGGATGCAGGTTTGTGATTTGGAAAAAAAATCAAAGCGACTTACTCCTGCTGTTTTTAGCCTATCCGCAGACACACTGGGGGATTACGCTCTTAAGTGTGAAAGGAGGCTATAAATGTTCTCTGTGCAATTATGTGGCCACAATCAGAAAGGCACATCCCTGAGCTGGGATTTACTCATTCATGTACTGACTGGTCTCTGCTTGAATGAGCTGGAACAGAACTTTGCTTCACATTGCCAGAGCGATATATATACTGCAAAGTTACTAGCCACAAGATTTATTTAATCCAAAACCTTTGAATTCAAACACAAAACTATACGTAATATACAATAGGGGCATGGGGTTGTCCTGTATTTTGCAAATGAGCTACTGCTACACACCTTTGACCGACAAACCAGCCGTCCCAGTGACAGTTTTTTCACTGATTTCTCTTAAATTGCACTGCATTTGTTTTTAGCTGCCAATATTTGTTTTGTCGTCTAGAAAGGAAAGCAGAAGTTCGTTTTGCAAATTTGAAGCAAGATGGTAACGACTTGGTGAAAAAGGGCAATTACGAAGATGCCCTGGGAAAATATTCGGATTGCCTTAAGATCAAGCCAGAGGAATGTGCTATCTACACCAACAGGTTAGAAACCCATGTGTTCAATTAGTGTGTCATATATACATATATATCGTTTTTTTTCTTAGATATGTATTTTTTCTTACATTTGACATGAACCGAAGCGCATACCGATGAGCAGATCTGTCAATCCGTCTTTCCTGGCGACTGACGGGAAACTTAAAAAAAAAACTGATCGACTATGCAATGACGGTGAACCATTGCAAGTGAGAGCATCCTAGCGTAATTCAAGATGTGAGAGTTGTAGTGCATGTACATTAAGAAGCAGAATTATGCACTGCACTTATTGTACTTCAAAGTTTGTAGAATGTTATATAGTACCTGTGTTTATTTGTAGATGGTTGTTTTTAAGTTAATATTTTGTTGAGTTTTTCCTACACAATAATTACCGTGATGACTTTTTTTTTAATGTTGCACACAAGAAACTCATGTTTCAAAAAAACAACTAATACCAACCCCCCCCCCCCCCAAAAAAGAAAATTCAAGGAAATTCATTTCAATTCAATTCATTCAAGGAAAAACTAAAGCTAATAAAAACTAACAAACCCACTCTGAAAACTAGTAAAAATAATACTCAAAACAAAAGTAAAACAAACTATAATGAAAATTCCCAAACTATTATAAACCTGTTGCACAGGTTTATATCCTCTTGTTGACATAAAATATCATTGAATTGAATTCCGGCCCTTTCCTGTTGTGTCGCATTCAAGATTTTCTTATCAGAATGGGACATAATCAGATGAGATGGTGATGAGAGACAGAAAGGTCCTAAGTCAGGTGTGCGTGTGTGTGTGTCTGTATGTGCGTGTGAATTTGGACTGGCAGAGCCCTGTGCTACTTGAAGCTTGAGAGATTTGCTGAGGCCAAGCAAGACTGTGACGCAGCACTCAAACTGGAGCCAAGCAATAAGAAGGCTTTCTACAGACGAGCGATGGCCAATAAAGGGCTTAAGGTGAGTACAGCTGGCCAATATGACGAAAGTCATGCACGTTCATCCAATATATGTTTTGCTCCCAATTTGCTTCAGGGAAGGATTTCCTTTTGGAAGTCTTTTGCAGCACTAAAAGTATTATTATATATTTTTTGGACCCACTATGTGAGTGACCATCCATATGGTTTATTGTTCCTTGTGACAGGACTACCTGGCATGCAGCACAGACCTGCAGGAGGTGCTTCAGCAGGATCCCAACGTGCAGGAGGCCGAGAAGGAATTGGAGGAAGTAACAATTCTACTCAAGCAAAGTCTCGTCACTGAATCCCCGGCTAAATCCCGGAAGGTCATCCCCATTACAGAGGTACAGACTGATGTTACTAATAACCCTGTTTACAAACTTTTTAAGTTGCGCTGTTAACCCTTTCTCCCCTCATTTAAAGTTAAAGCACAAGCAATAGTTGTTCACGTATTTTTATATTGTACTGTATTTATTTTAAACAGATATTTACTTGAATAATATCTTGGAATTGATGCAAAATCACCAAATATGAAGTACATTTAATTCAAAGACTGTTCTAATAGCTTACTTTGATTCTTGAATCCGATCTAAATGGAGACATCTTTACAGGCATTTTTCTTCGAAACATTTCTCAAAACTGCCCATAAGCGCCAAAGTCCAGCAGTGTTGCAAGGCCCAGTGGGAACTTGAACACTGTGTTTTGTTCTGAGACTTGCTAAAGATGTACAGCTAATATGGCGCAATTTATTTATGCAAATTATTTATGAAGTAAATCAAACTGAGTTAATTGAGTTAAAATATTTAACTGAGTTAAAAAATGTTGGATTGATCACCTGAGTTAATGCTTTAAATTTGACAGCACTTATATATAAAAATAATAATTACAGGGCTGGGATGGATTAATTGCATTTTCATTCATTTTAATGGGAAAAGTTACCTCAATTTATGACATTTTGGAGTTACAGACGGGGTCACAAAACAAATTAGGTTTGTAAATTGAGGTACCCCTGTAAATACAGTGATCATACACGTCATTGGTTTTGTTTGACTTGACTTTATTGAGCAATCTTGTTCATCATCAATCAGTCATCTGGCTCATGGATTGGACGGGCCATTTAACTCATTCCATCATTTTTACATGAATGACTCAGACTGCCTAAAACCAAGCATACTGCCATCCCTCCCAGTTCCAATGCATGTCTGGCGTTACAGAGACATCAATGACAGTAAATTAATAAGGAATATCTTGTAGTGCCGCTCTGAACCTCTAAGCAGTTATTGAATAAAGCCTCCCTTAAAATAAACAGACTTTATGTCAGCGCTTCATTCTCCCCCATAGGTGGACGATGATCAGGAAACGTCAACTGTGTCAAACTCTCACAGTTGTTTCAGGGAAGAGATGAGCAGTAAATTCCAACCAAGCAACGCATACGAGTTTGGCCAAGCTTTAAACAATGCCTGCAGCAGTGGCAACATGGCGGCGTGCGCCGACATGTTGGCTTCAACATCTCCAGAGCTGCTTCCGCAGTTTTTGAGCACTCAGCTCAATGGGCAGACCATCAGCTTCATCGTCAAAGTGCTGGACTCGCACCTTCTAGAGAAGGACCCCAACCTCGTTTACAAACACCTCAGTCATCTTCATACTGCTGACAGGTTCTCGGTGAGTTGTACATCCCTCACATTTTTCTGAATATTCTATGAAAAATATTATAAACTATATTCCTTGGCTGCAGCTTTCACTTCATATTTGGACATCACATGCAAACACCCGTTAGCTGCTTTGAAAACTGATGACATTAAATAATGCAATTCAGGTGTGAATGGGGAGCACGTGTGTTAAAATTGGCGTGGCACAACATTCTATTATACAGATCCCAAATAAAGCACGTTTTTGCCTGACTAATAATAAGTAGTAATGGAGTTGTCTTGCAAAGTCGTGCTACTAGTGACCCTTTGTACTAGTATGCCCTTTGTCTTCACTAGTAAGCACAATTTCATGAACTAGTAAACCAACTAGGGCACACTAGTGAGGACTATCTTAATAGTAATGTTTGTTCTTTACTAGGCTGACAGTAGCTTCAACTTCTGTGAGACATTTCTTCACATTATTAGGACGGCAATGCAGCTAACTTATGAGTGAGGCAAATTTGCACTTGGACATCTACATGATACTAGAGCTACTAGTCAAGGGCTTTAATGTAAACTTGTATTATTAATAGCATTATATATATATTATCAATAGTAGTACTAGTAGCATGCTGTTTTCAACTAGTAAAGTTTTGTGTCACGCAAGTAGTTTTATTCATACTATATCAACATCTTAATAGTAAATCCATGCACTAGTACTCTTTGTCGTAACTAGTAAGACACTTCAGTGCTCTGTTGGAATGACTAATGCACATTAGTACAACGGTCTTAGTTGCAATGTTTTTCCACTATTGCCTTCCACTAAAGGATGACATTTCTATACACTAGCAGGAAAACTATTACATTAGTTTAGGCAAAACTTGTTGGTGTTTTGGTTTTATTAGTAGGGTACAGGAAGCTACTTCTGCGTCACACGTGTCTAGTAGTATGGCCTAATGGGGTAGCTGAACTAGTAAAGTTTGACTATGTCACTATTAGTGGCCATAAGTTATACTATCCATGCGTCCATCCATCCATTATCCAATGCGCTCCACCTCACGAGGGTTGCGGGCGTGCTAGAGCCTATCCCAGCTGTCTTCGGGCAGTAGGCAGGGTACATGCTGAACTGGTTGCCAGCCAATCACAGGCCACACAAAGACGAACAACTACTCACGCTCATACTCAATTCTGAATGTGTGTGCATATTCTCAGGTCGTACTGATGTTGCTGGAGAAGGAGGAGCGGCGCCACGTGACCCAATTGTTTGAGCACCTGTCATCTGCTGAGAGCACAGAGTTCACCAAGAATGATGTTCAGAACCTGGCCAACAAATACATCTGAGACATCTGCATCCTCCCTGCCCAGCATGAGCTACTGCTGCATCCCCACAACTCTTGGATCTATGCAAATCCCCCCCAAAAGAAGCGGGCTGCTGCGGAATGTGTCCCAGAGTAAACACATTCACTTGAACACTTCTCTGTGCTGTAAATGATATGAGATTATACAGTATATTTAAAGTGACTGTATAAGCAATAATATATTTTCTTTGATGACATTTTTGTTCTGGAGAATTACTTTTTTACCACTCTAACCAATTCTCTACAAAGGGCACAATAAGACGAGTGTCCTGGAAAATTGGGCCCACGGTTGACACACATTTTCACAGTAGCAGCACTCCTTTCATATCTGAATGTTGATGAATGAGCTTCTGTCTAAGCTGCTGATGAGTGCATGATGACTTTCATTTCAGGGAATTTTAAGATATTTAAGACTTTCCTTTCCTCTGGGAAAAATCGCAAAGTTCTTTAACTGTATAGAAAGTACTGTATTATAGAAGGCATAGGTCGACATGATAGAACTGTTTCCACTAATGGCAACAGCACTTATGGAACTGGTAAAAAATAAAACTTGACACTTTAAATCTCCATTATATTGGCGGTCTAACACCCCGAAACCTAGTAACCTTTGATAGTGTCGTGGTTCTTGCTCTCCACGCTTCACAATTGGCCTGTGATGGACTGGCCACCACTTCAAGAACTAGTCTGCCATGTAGTTCCATGTGGACTGCGATGGTGCAAGTTCCTGCTGCAACCCTGAACAGCAATAACTTAAAAAAAGAACAGATGTCTTCTTTTAACTGAAATGGACCAAAAAAAAAGTATTTACCATTGGTAGTTTAAGCATCCTGACATCATTTGTGTGATTGAAGTCACAGATTAAAAATACAAAATATTACTGACAGTTTTTCCAAAACTACCCAGCTCTCATCACTGCAAGTTTTTTTTTTTTTTGGGGGGGGTGTAGAATTATGGCCAAAAAGAAAAACAAACCAAGAAATTAACAGAATGCTGCAAATAAAAATGAGAGCTGAAATGCTGTAGTCATGTGAAATGTAGAAAAATTAGATGTTGAATAAATTCTAGAGCAAAACTAAAAATAAAATAAAAAAATCCAATGTTCTCATGATTAATCTGTTCAAACTGGCCACTCTCGTTGAACAGTTAAGTGTCTGCAAACTTAAGGTATTTATTTGAAAAACCATCAGAATAAAATGAGGACCAACAGTAACAGGAATCTGGTTGGGGAACCTGAGAATTAACAATTGCGAAAATAGCAAAAACTGCAGCACCTGCTGAAACATTGAGAGAGAAAAAAACAAGACAATACCACACATCAGTTTAAACCAAAGAAAACAATTCAAGACTCTTAAGCATTCAAATATTCAAACCTGTCCATTTTTTTTTATGTGATTTTGAAATTCTCACATGTCCGGAATGAGTGTCACATTTTGATGCTGAAAGGGTTTGAATCTGTTGACACAGATGTTTTGAGAAAAAAAAAATAAAACAAAACCATTTTTGGAAGAACACAATTACTCTGTTAACATGAGAACCAACCCTCTTTTTTTATTTTGGATTTTGATGTGCATTTACACGTATGGAATAAAGCAAACAACTAAAATAGGTGTTAAGTCGTAGTGTGTTGAAGTCAGGACCAGTTAAGGTGAGAGAGAAATTGTTGAGTTGAGAGTTGCGACATGTTCCGTAGCTTTATTCAACGGAATGAGAACGTTTTTACAGTGACATTTCTGGGTCAAAATACAATTCAGACTGCTTGTAGCCACCTAAATAACGCAACCACTGAGCTGAAACGGCATTGTACTACACACACAAAAAGAAATCATTTACTGCAAGTCTGTAGCAGCACCGATATGC
Organism: Idiotropiscis lumnitzeri; assembly: GCF_059441095.1. Taxonomy (NCBI): domain Eukaryota; kingdom Metazoa; phylum Chordata; class Actinopteri; order Syngnathiformes; family Syngnathidae; genus Idiotropiscis; species Idiotropiscis lumnitzeri. The sequence continues at coordinate 15,944,620 of NC_142400.1, read as the reverse complement.
AATGCAACAGCAGGGGAAATTAAGAGGGAAGACAACTCTACAGTACGCACGCAGTATGTCTCGGAACCTTACAGATCAACAATATTTCACAAAAACAACAGTGCACGTGCCTTTTGCCACGCCGCCCTCCATTATTAGTAAAGTGGATGAAATCTGGATAGTCAATTGCTGCGCACTAGTGTGTCTTCTGTCAAGTTCAAGATTAATAAGAGCCTGAGTGTGCTGTCTTTGGTAGGCAATTGCAAAGTCTTGATTTAACATGTTTACTGTGTCTCAGAATTGGTTATTAGAGTAACGCTCCCCCCACCTGCTTTATAGAATGCATTTTTTGGGGAGGTCTTAAGACAGAGAGAGGAGAGTGTGAGACATACATAGAACACAAACTCTTTTTAAAGGCACCATGAGTGAACAAGAAAAAAAATCTATATCAAAACACAGACAAACTTCTTAATGAGGGAATAAACATTCTAGCACATTTCATGGAAATCCAGCAATAAAAGGAAACGTGACTCCTTTGTTCTCAAACACGGCCTCTTAAGAAGCCCCCGAAACTCAATGGAGTAGCATCTCCTCACAGGAACGAGAACACAAACTGATCCAGACGAGCACAGAGGTTTCATCTCAAACCTCCCCCGACCAAAAGAAATGGTCGACCTCCGTCCACCGTTGATGACAAATCAAAGGTGCTTTTTTATTTTCATCAGCGATGCTTTCTGTTCCTCTGAAGGTTGTTACTTGACTGAATGAAAAGATGGGACAATCTATACAGCACTTGTGGTATTCCTATTTTATATGTTAGTCTGTATACACGGATTCTTGTGCTGGTTTGGATTGGCATGTTGTAGAGGGTGGTGATTGTTGTTGCTTTCTTTGATGAGTTGTGCAGTGTTTCTCAGAGAGTTCCGCTCAGTGGGACACACCAAGCAGACGTTCTCCTCTGCAATAAAGCGGAGGGAGGAAAGCGCTGTAGCGTGAGCCGGGGAGGAGGTAGGCGAGCGGGGAACTCGGGATGGGGTCCGTGAAGCGGGGCAGGTCTCCAGCCTGTCGTTCTCCACCTCAGGTAAGGGGCTGACAGCGGCGTGGTGGTCACAGCTGTGGCTACATGTCGTTTTCATGCTCTCCAGATCCAAGCAGCTCAACTCAGAAAAGTGGCTGGAGTGGGAATCTGAAACGGAGGGCAGACTGCCGCTCAGAGAAGGAGAGTCAAAGTCCAAAGAGTTGGTGCTCGGCTGCTCCAAAAGCTGAGCATCCATTTCATCCCCCGCATCGTTAATCTTTGTGCCTCTGTCCCCCTTGTGCAGTTTGCCTTTGCTCTTTTTTCCTCTCGAGTTGACGGAGGATGGGCACTTGGCGGCTGTTCCTCGACCCTCAGGCGTCAAGCAGTCGTTAGATGAGCAGGTCCAGCCACACCGGCCCATGCTGCCGCTGCAGCTGGGGTTCCTTAGCTCGGCAGGTTTGGATTCAATATCCACCTGGACTTCCATACTGGTCCCATCTCTAAATGGAAGGACGGGGATGAGCAATGACAGACAAGAGGACCTGTGTCGATCATTAAACAAATTTGGCACCCCCCCTGACTCAAACAGCTATCCATCCATCATCTGTACCGCTTCTCCTCACTAGGGTCGCAGGGGGCGCTGGAGCCTATCCCAGCTATTTTCGGGCAGTAGGCGGGGGACACCCTGAACTGGTTGCCAGTCAATCAAGACGAACAACCATCCGCAATCACACTCATACGAAGGGGCAATTTAGAGTGTCCAATCGGCCTGCCATGCATGTTTTTTGGAATGTGGGAGGAAACCGCAGTACTTGGAGGAAACCCACGCAGACACGGGGAGAACATGCAAACTCCACACCGGACTCGAACCCATGGCCGCTGCGATCTCTCACTGTGAGGCCAAACAGCTATTTCTATATTTATTAGGGGCGTTACGATAATCCAAATTTTCAATTTGATTTTAGATTTTAGTCATGATTCAATTCTTGATTTTCTTTTTATTTATTTATTTTTACAACACAGAAGCCTATGTCATTTTTAGAATAGTCTATGATGATAGGTTTTATTCTCCAAATTTTGGACAGTAAATCTCATTTCAAAAGATGGGCTGCAAAATGAAGTCGTTGTCTGCACCTCTGCACATTATTGGACATAAAAATCTGGGAATGTAACTTCACTTGTGCCTCACGAACAGTTGCAAAAAAGCGTGGGGATTCTGAACCTACATTCCCCGATTTATAAAATACAACTGTCCCGAACAGCAATTTCCCACTGGTTGTAATTTCGGATCACCTCTATTGTGTGTTATGGATAGCGCATTGTAGAGGTGTGTTTGTTGGTTGCATTCGCTTTGCCCAATAGCCCAACTCGGTAGACCCGCTTTTGTTTGCGTTCTCTCCGCTTCTTACGGTGCCTGCCTCACAGCACAACAATCGACGGAGATCCCACTGGTCGCGCTCGATGTTGCAAGTAGGGCAAAAACTTGCGAGAACTAGTCAGTTGGTTTTGTAATCCGAAGTCCACATGATATCATCCAGCGGCAAAAGTACAAGTAGGGTTGATTTTGAAGATACACGTAATATTGATCGATAAAAAAAGTGAAACCCCTAATATATAGATAGATATAAAATACTTCTTACCTGTCAAGGGGAATGTGAGCATTAAGAATGGATCCTGCCATCGCTTTAGTGCTTGCATCGTCACTCATTGTACCAAGGCTGACAGTCGCAGATTCACCGCTGAAACTGCAACGGTCCTTTTGCACATCAGCTTGCACTTCCAACCTGTTCGAGCGTCGTTTTGACAAACCACTAAGATCAACATGGAAAGCCTACAGCATGGGCCGCCGCCTCTGTACCTGCTAAGGTAGTGGACCATGGCACTGCCGGAGAGGCTGGCTCCAGCGAGGGCTGTGATGGATGCGGACTCGCCCAGGTTGTCCCTCATGGCCCCAAGTCTGTCCATTTGGCTGCCGCTGGCACTCAAACTGCCTGTCAGACCCCCAACACTGCCTTCGCTGATACTGGGATTGTGTCTCGTGTCTGCCACAGATGTGGAATCTGCAAACAATACAATCCTTGCAGCTATTTTGAAAATGTAGGAATCAGGTGTGAATCAAAACGCCACAGAACAACCAAATTCTGAATCAACATCTGGAAATCCGCTGTAGGTTAGTGTGATGCTTTGCTGTCCATGATGGTTTTGACTTACAATACTTTGAGCCTATGAACGGCACGCAGCGTAAGAATACATTGTCACACAGCTCGAGGAGGCATGTTCAGTTACCTCTGAACTTCGTGGTTTTCATTTGATTGTTTTCACTCAAGTATGCACTTCAATTCAAAGGTTACTGCTGTTTCAACGGAGGTAGACTTTTAGGTTACAGTATGTTTCGAAGTGTGTAACCATGTGAAGAAAAGGACGTCTGACAAACTCACTACGGAATGCAATGTCTCTCTGCGATGCTTTTCAAATAATCCAGGATACGAGTAGTCTCAGGTGCACTTTGGCTTTGCAGGTTAGTTGAGATTGTCAATGGTGGGCAGGAGAAGGGCTCACCAGTGGCTGCTGTCCCAGTGGCGGCATTCATGTCATTCTCATCATCAAATTCTATCCGAACGCCTTTTCCATTGCCAGTAGAGACGCCACAGCCCCCACTTCGGCACAATGAGATGGGCACCACACCGTAAACATATGCAAGCATAATGGGTACTCCAATGCCTGAAAAATAATGAGGAAATACACACAGACCAGTCTTAAGATTGCATTAAATATAGGATGCATGTTGATTTTCTGAATCATTTCTCGCCATCTGAAGCCATGACTAAGCAATAGAGGAGAGATCTTAATTGGCCTTGAAAACTAAGTTTTGATTAAACTTTTTTTTTTATCATTACTGAATTTAGCAAAGTCAAACAAGGAACAGCTACTGGCATAACTATGTAATTTAAGATGTAAGAAGCGTACACTGACCAACAGTGACTGCTGCAACCACGGGCGACACAATGACAGACAGCGTCACGCCACCTGCAATCACGAGATTCCTCTTGGGTTTGGCGATATCTTTACCTTCGTAGCGATTGTGAATCTGGCGGAAATTAACAGTAACTTTGTCAACCAAGACAGAATGCAATGTGACAGAATGATGTGTGCATAAATAAATCTTGGTGTTGAAATTCACAAAGCAAGGACTGAAAAATGAGAGTAGAGGATGTTTATGTACACTTAATGGAATAATGTGTTCACTTTATTGGTAGGAATAGACATGAGGGTAAGATGGTAGTTTTCAGTAGTTGTGTTTTGGCAGATGGATACATATTACGTTTAGAAATTAACGAATAAGCAATTTTATTAATAGTGATTTCAATACCGATCAAAATAATCGTGATGATTATTTTTCCCCCATAAAAGCATGTCCCTACGTAGTCATTCTTGAACATAGTCCATTCTCACAAGCCATAAAAGCTCAGTAATGGGTACTTGGCAAAGAGAGGTGGGGACTTACGACAAGCCTCGGCTGGCTACTACAATTGGACTAACGGATAAACAGAACACGCCCATGAACATTACATAACACAGAAGCCTTGCTAACAATTTGAAGCCAAAAGTTTGACTGACCCTAGATGAGTACAATTTTAAATATTTAAATCAATTTACAGTACCCCACCCTAATATATTGAAAATCTGCTCCGAGAGGGTCATTCAAAATAATTGCCCACATTAATCATTTAAACCAGGAATATATCACACAAAATATAAAGCCAGAACACTTGGGAAGACGCTTATCGTCCTTACGATCACATTTGTTCCCAGCATGTTGCGATGAATAAACAACAACAATAATGTAAATTGTATGAAAAAAATCCAAATACCACCAAATTCCACATATAACAGGACAGGTTCCCATCCCAGAAATCCATAGATAGGTAGTTTTGCGAATGTGGAACCATGAATACGCAGGCCTCCAGTGTACTCAATTTTCAAGATGATTTGACTTGATAGTGGTCAAATCAGGTGTATTTCAGTCACTTAGTTGGACTAACATTACTGAAATTGGAGCTATAGCAGCAATAAATGCATATACTGGACAGTGTCAAGCGAATACAAGCAAATTGAAATTCCAAATGAGGTCATGTGAATGTTTGCACTCACCTTTCTTCCCACGTACACCGGTATGCCAATAACCATGGCGGGGATAGCTATGCCAGCGATCAAGGCAATGCCAACAGGAGCACCAACCAGTGTTCCCAATTGCCAAAGAATCTTCTTTTTTCTGCTCCATGGTTTCTTCCCCCAAAAGGTACAACCTGACGGACTGGGAAAATGGTAGATGGGAAGAGAGGGGAGGGAAAAAAGTTACCCTTTCCCTGTCATTCATAAACAGATGGAACTATTTGCTATTGTTTGTTCGCTCTCATAACACATTAGATTACCATACATAGATTTTTATTTATTTTTAAATCAAACCAAGGAATTATGCTTTCCTCTTTTTGGAACAACTTAGTGCTTGGTTTCTACAAAGCTCTCATCCACACCTGGCATGTTGTTGACAACCATGCTCCTCTCATAATGAACTAAACAAGTATTTGCGGGTGACATGAAAATGCTATCGTGTTGCATTAACCTTCTTTAATTCATTGGTCATAAAAGGTTAGTATAGTGTGCTATGCGTGGAGTGTCTAAATTCACTTGTCGTGCAAAAAAATTCCCAAACTCAGTCTCTTGGTGCACACGTCCACTGCAAAGCCTCCATTTATAGAACTCAGCTCACGTGTTACCAGCATAACGCAGCAGTTCTTCAGCACCTCATTCATGGTGGATGAAATGATATATGATATGTAGAATTGCACAGCGCTACCATGTTCATTGTTAATTATTTAATAAAGTGTCCGTGATCCTGAGCATGCTGTTACTCACCTCAAGTAATGTAGGTCTGAGATTTCTTTCATGCAAAGCCAGCAGAATTCACAACCGCAGACAGCGCAGGTCATGTGGTTACAGCTGCCGTCATTCATTTTAATGATATAAGCGGCACAGCGTGGGCATGGCTTGATGTCATCGGCTGTGGGCAGGAAAGGACAAAAAGAGAAATTTAAAAACGATCACAGCATTTTTGTCCAAAAATGGACAGATGAACATTGCTGCAATTAAAGGTTTTTTTTTTTTTTTGTGTTTGTGTGTGTTGAGTCAATTAACCTATGGCACCACTCGCTTGGCTGGAGCTGAGGGAAGATGAGCGAACGGTCCTCAGGTGAAGGCTTTGGGCTCTCTGTTGTCGTGCTGCATCGCAGGTTTGGTTCGGGTGCCACAGCTGCTTACACAGATAACAGAACTCTGTACCACAACTCTCCCTCCCACAGGTGATTTTGGGGCAGCTAGCACAACCAAAGGCAATAACTGCATACCTAGCATAAAAAAACAAAGAATCAGATCACATATAGGGACATGGCTGAATATATAGAAATCGGCAAAAGGCAAGGTAGCCACTATGGCTCCAGTCATAGTTTTATTAAATGTGTATTGTATGAAATAATTTTTTTCCGTCCATTTCGTTTTAAACGAGAGACGAACCAAATAGAGAGAGGCTGTGAGAAAACTAAGACTCACACATTGTCGCAGTGTGCTTGTGCAGCAAAGGCAAAAAATATTGTATGATGTATTTTATTTTATACTGCCTGACGCATGTTGTTCCCAGTTGGAGAGCCTACAATGCACACCTGCAATCTGTTTTTGGTGCACTCTGATCTTGATTTTCATACTGGACCAGTACAGCTATTTGTGGTTCCTGGTCCAAACACAGGTCAACAGTACAAAGTTGAGGAAATGGAATGAAGAAAACAAAGTATAAAGTGCCGTTAGGTTATTCAGAATATGCCAAAGACGGAGTGCAGGTCTGCATTGTAGGCGCTCCAACTGGTAACGGGTGCCAGTTAGTGTTGGTGTCTAACAATTCATCAACAACTTATTGATTATGCAAATTAATTAATAATTTTTTTATCAAGTAATCGTTTAGAAACATTGTTTAACTTAAAATGGTGCAAATCTTTGCAATTTCAGCCACAACTTATTCTCAGATTTCTATTTCCATTTGCAAATATTTGCTTTTACTTTGATAAAGAAATATCATAATCTTCTACTTTCTTACAAATGTAGATTTCAGGTTTTCTTGTTATCCAGAGATTTACCTATTGTATCACACAGTGACTGAAATTTAGAAGATCTTAGAAAAATCTTTCCGATGGTTATGCTGGTCTCATTTAAATCAATTCAGCTTTAATTTTTTATACAAATATCGACATGTGGACAAATTTGGAAAAGCACAAAAAATAAGCCAAATTAATGTTTAAAGGTATTTCTTTTTTGAGTTTTGGTTTGCAGCCTTGATTTGTTCATTTCAGTGCACCGTTATTTTTGTAATTGATGAATTGAAAATAAAATGAACAAATTAAACAATTACTAAAATCAATTTTTGTTACATCTCTACGTCAGTTAAAAAATACAAAACAAAAAGCTTACCCACAATCGGGCGCCGGACACCAACGGCAGTCAGGGTCAGCCACCAACCACCTTCTGAGCATAAACTCTTCGTACTTCTCCATCAGACTCCGGTCACCAAGAATCATGCAGATGTCATGTGGATTGAAACGCTCCGAGCACTCGGGGCAGCTAATGTTGACACGCGACTCTGAGATTTCAATGCGCAAATACTGCCGTAGGCAGTCAATGCAAGATCGGTGGTGACAAGTCATGATGTCAGGGAAATGATCCTTAGAGTGGTTCAGAAGGCACAGAGGGCACTCCAAATGCTCTATTCCCACTCCAGTCCCCACCTGGGAAGAAGACGGGGTGGAGGCAGATACACAAGGTCCCGAGGCAGCAACAAAAGCAGCGGAGGGAGCCCCTGTCCCAGCCACAATGAAGGCGGCGGAGGTCTTCTCATAACACATCTCAGAGTGGATGTTCTCAACGCTAGCGATACCGTCCACTCCTGTCAGCCCACCTGGCCCAGTGTTTTGCAGGTCACGAGATTTTCGGCGTACTGATTTGGCCTCCCGCCCTCGCCATCTGAAAAGAGAAGCGAGTGACAGGCGCCTTTTCTTGGGAGCTTTCTTCACAGAGGACAGCGAAATGGAGGAGGCTGTGGATTGCAGATCCCTGTCAGAGCCCATAACTCCGTCACTACCACTGCCAAACTGATGGTGCTTGGGCAGGCTCATCTCTCCAGGACGACCAGAGGGGTGGGCCAGTGGGGAGCCAGGGCAGGGAAGGCTGTTCCTCACATGTACAGGGAGATTAGGGAGAAGAGCGAGGCTAGGAGAAGGGCTAGGGTGATGGATGGGGGAGTTGGAAGGTGGTGCATGGTGGGGGTAGGGGGCTCTCGATTGGCCCTTCTGTACTCAAGACATGGTGGCTTCTCCTAATCAACCTCGAGGTCACATCTAATAGTTGGATGATTGCAGAGAGGTGGTCACCTGGTGAGAAACAGATGCAACAGAACCTAGCAAGAGAAAGAAATGGTATGAGAGGAGTTAGGAACAAAACTACATTTATTCATCACAGCAAACAGCCACGTTCACGACGGCAAGGACTGAGTCCTGTTGTAAATAGTGAAAAAGTAAGACGTAATCGAGGCTCCTCCTAAAAATGTTTGTATCTGCCGCCTTTTTTATGATTGTCTGACAACCGGTCCAGGGTGTACACCGCCTTTTGCAAGAAGTTAACTAGGCTAGGTTCAAGCACACCCATGACCCTAAAGAGAATGAGTGGAACAGGAAATGTAAGCACACATATAATCAGACCACAGATTTCTATCACAAAATACTTAAGAGTAATCCTCCAGCCTACAATAATAATTTAAAACATAAATACACCACGAGCAAAAACCCCAAAAGTATCATTTCAAAGTCATCTTATATTAGTTTACAATATGAGCTGAGGGTGTCAGGATTGTAAATGTATTACACCACATGGAAAGCGCTTTGTTACAGCTTCAGCTGTTGTGAAATTTTCAATATTAACAAAGTTGCTTTGTATTGTATTACTCTTTAAAATAGATAGCTGACAAATGATCGCAGGAACATGTTTACCACTGGGTTACATCCCTTTTCCTTCTAACACAATCCGCATTTGGGAACTGAGAACACAAACTATTGAAGAATGGAGGAGGCTTTCACAACGTTGGGAATTTGTAAACACACAGCGTCATTCTGCACATTAATCTTTTTTTCCCGATAACATTTAAAATGTTGAGAAAAGCAAGATATCGATATCACGACGTTTAACTGTAAATTAAGATTAATCTTCCAGCCCTACGCCACACACTTTCAATTATATATATATATATATATATATATATATATATGTATAATATTTCAGTTGGATTTTCATTTGGAAAAGGTTTTCAAACAGTTTATCTTTTTTTATGTCATAAAACCTGGCATATGAACAGGGCTGTATAGACTTTTCATATAAAGTATGGAGATTAGGTAGGGGACAGTGAGATACACAGTGACGGCAGCTTTGAAGACTGACAAATGTGAACAGTGAAAGACACAGCAGCTGAACCAGTGTCGTTAGTTAGACGATAGGACGGGTTGCATTCCTGGCCTGCCTGTCCGCTGTGTAATGTTGCCTCCATGCACATTCTGTGGCTTCTTTGGGACTAGGAACAGTAGGATCACTAAAGGGGCTCACAAACAATAAAAGGTTTGGATTGGTGCAAAGGTGACTAAATACTATTTTGTCTCACAATATAAAAAAGCCCAACAAAGTACTGCATTAGGAACTTAATGCGAGGCTCAGCGCAGGGGGTCGGAGGGAAAAGCCACATCTGAAATAGAGTGTAGTAGATCCCATTGGGATTCAGTGTTAAAAATAAATAAATTAAGTCGATTATTTTCAATAAAAATAAGCAAACAGGAGTGGCTACAGTTCCCACTCAAACACAATTGATGTAGTCTGACTGCTCGCACATCAGGCTAAAACATGTCCATGTGAGTATGAGTTTAAGTGACTCTGCAAAAATTTTGTCCACACAGAATCAGCATTTTGGGAGCCCGAACAAAATATATTTTTTAAATTATTTATTAAATTAATTTTGACTGGTCTGTTTCTTTAAAAAAAAAAAAAATAATTTCAATAATAAATAAATAAATAAATATATCTTCTGAAACATTGACATCCATTTTTTTATATAATTATAGGTCTAGTAATTGCTAATTAGATTTAGAGCTGCCACAAACAATTATTTTGGTAGTCGACTAATCACCAACAGTAGTCGCCATTAGTCGACTAATCGTATCACATACATAATTTGCGGCATGTCGCACCAGCAAGCAGCTGCTCTTTTATAATCATAATTACTGTATTTTCCGGACTATAAGCCATTACTTTTTTCCTAGATTTTGAACCATGCGGCTAATACAAAGGTGCAACATTTTTCTTTCACTGGTAGGGGCACTCTACAGTTCAGAAAATACGCTAAATAAGTTCTTGTGTCTGTTCTGTTTTAATTAGCAAAGTTGTTGCTGTGTTTAAAGGCACGGTTTTAACAATCTGTTTATGTACCTTTATGTGCGTCACAGAACAAAATCGTTGTGTACATGCAGTAAACAACTAATTTCTTTCTTTCAACGTAAAAAACTGCGGCTTGTATATCGTTCGCCCCCCCCCCCCCCCCCCCCCCCCCCCAAAAAAAAATTGAGTTGCTGCAGCTTATATACAGGTGTGACTTTTTGCAGTTCGCAGCTTGATTCTTGATGTATGGACAAATTAATAATCCAACTTTGATTAAACTTTGAGCTTGTACCAGCATGTCTGAAATGTTTATAAACGGCGGTGCAGCTTAAATTGAAGGCAATATTGTGGCCGTAAACCTTTTGGCTGTAATTGTTCAGTGCATTTTTAAATGAAACCAAAACTATACACTATGCAGAGTTGCACTAATACCATGAAACTATCTGAGAATACAAAAAGAAATACTTGTAAAAAAAATTCACTCTTCTTTGGCATTTTTTTTAAAGGTAGAAGGTCGTGAAATCAGATAACAGCAGTAAATTGGGGAAATGCACTGTGCTTAAGAAAAGTAAAATAAAAACATGCAATGGTTAAACTAGGTATCAAAATGCTGTATATCTAACCGCATGATTGCCTCACACATCACCGGTCAAACGGGCTGATAAGCTTTTATCAAAAGACGCCCAATTGATTTCCAACGCACATTTAGCACATGGGGTCAGGGGGTTAATTCAGAACCTTACACAGCACAATGTACTAAGATGTTGAAAGTTTAGTTTGATTAGTGAATTTGTGATCAGATGATTTTGGACATTATTTCTTAAAAAATATTTTAATTCATGAAAAGCCAATGAACAAAATGGGACCATAGTAGTTTGCAGAAGTCATTAGTCGGATTTAAAAAAATTTTTTAAAACATTCAGATGGCAGTACACAGAAAGTTTACAAAGATAGCACATTTCTTCAGACGTTAAGATTGACAATTTTGTCAACTCTAATCTCACTAGCAAACAATTTGGCTGCTCAAAAGTATTTTCATTTTCTTGATGTTACAGCGGCGGCAAAGTTATGAAAAAAGGTGGTGCCAAACCTGCTTTTTTGCATTAGCCATTTATGGCGTTGTCTTGAATGTACATTTAGAAGGAAGAGATTTGACATGAATGCAAGAAAAAGGTAAGGGCATTGAAATCCCTAATCACCTAAGATTCATTGGGGGCGTCAACTATCATTTATATCACGACAGCCCCATGTTGTGTTGACCTGGCCAACACCACCTAACCTTGCAGCTGTGTTTACAGTAGGCCAAAAGATGGGAGCGCATTGACAGGACCTGACAAACACACGCATGTGCACACCCACGCACGCACACACACACACACACACAAACACACACGCACGCACGCACGCACACTATTGGACAGATCATCAGGTGTCAAACTCCAATCCTCAAGGGCCACTATCCTGCACGTTTTTAAACGTTTCCCTCCAAGGAGCCTACAAAAACTGATTGTGCAGTGATTTGTACAAAATGCAGGATAAATGTTTTCAAAATACTTTCAATTTGCAAATAAATAAATATATATTGTCCACAAAAGAAAGATAATGCACAAACACGATGAGGTTCTACATTTGTATTGGAGCAAAGTTTTTAGAGTAAAATACATGGATCACAAGTACAACCCTTGTGGCTTGCTCAGAGGAAACTGGACAGCGTAAGCATGTAGCTGTACAATACAGTGTTGTACTGTACTTGTTTCCACTTTCGGGAAAGTACAAAACCATTGTGTGCTGCGCAAGGGAAAATATGCAGATCTTGCTTACTTTGACCGATTAAGACAAGCATCTCAGAAAACTGAAGGCCAGCTGGAAAAATAGAATTAAGAACAGTAGACTACCCAGGACAGATTCATTTATTTTATTTTAAATGTAAAGGAACTTGAGCAGGAATATTCAGACGGTAGAGAAGGTTGTGGTCATTCTACTGCTGTTGCTTAAAATTTATTTTAATCATAATTTGTAAATAAATATTATTGCAATTTGTCTGGTTTGTGAGTGTGCAGCCATCCTTGTCGTTATCAATAGGCCATGTATGTAACATGATACACTCCACGAAGAGCAAATACCAAATAATATTATTTATAAAACTACCTGGAATCTAAAGTCCCTCCGATTTCATGACTTTTCACTCTCTCATCTGGCAGCAGTTTAATGGGCGTAGTTGATGAAGAGCAAAAGGCATGGCTGCTGTAAAACAACTTTAACACGTTGCTAGAATTTCGAATTCAGAACACTGCACACCACCCAACAATAATAATTAATAGCGAGGAGCTGTCAAAATTCATGACGCAAAATAAGCAAATAGTTTTGGTGCACAAGTGCTCACGGGTTTGGGGTTCTCCGAAAAGGCTTGTTGGTGTGATAAATAGCCGCACAATTCAGTTAGTCAATTCGAATGTGTTTCATTTTTTTAATAGTTGAGGACAGAGTACACGTGCACCGGAAAATAAGGCGTATAACTGTGACAGTTCTATAAAATTGTACTTTTGTCAATGTTGCACTTATTCTAGCCCGAGTTTGAGCCAGACAAGGTTGCCAATTGCACTGGCGTGCATCATGCTAGCAATGTTAGCTTGGAAAAGAGAAAACATACCGTCTGCTGCCTTTCGCTTTTCCTCCGGGCGGAAACGCTTTTCGTAAAAAAACTAAATAAAACTAAATAAATAATACAAAAAGGCTGTAATCCTGGTGCAGTACAGTAAAGTACTTGTCACTGCCGCTTACAGTATCTGTTCCAGTCTTCCAGTCCAGGATCACATCACTGGTGGGGAGAGCAGCGAACAGGAGAGGCTCAAGCTCTTGTCCCTCAAACTCGCAAATTCAAATCACATCGCGAGAGTTTGATAGTGTGGCGTGGACATAAACGCTCCACTCAGCAGCCTCTTAATGTGGAACTGTACATAAACACAACCCAAAAGAGAAAATATGTGCTCTTTATAAAATGTATTAATATTACATATTAACAAAATTCACACGGAGAGATTAATTTGCAATGGTAGACTGGCATTGCAAATTGCAAAACAAGCTTTGCTGCTCTACGGGGGCATTAAATAAGCGTTTTAGAATGTATGCATCGAAACTCAACACTGAATACAGTCAACTTCATAAGTTATGACACATACATGCTGTACAAGCATATTCACGACATCTGGTTTTTGATTTTGTCCCAGCACAATTGTGAATACAGCAAAGGTTTGTGGCGCATAATGAAGCAGGGTGGGGGGCACTCCGTGGGCAGGAAAGTCTACTACAATGGATCCCCGCCACAGTCAGAGCTGAACTGATCTAAGGGATTAGGAAATTTGATTTGTCGGTTGCATCGCACAGGCTGCTATTAGCTAGAAATAGAGATGAAGAAAAGCGCTAAAGTTTAAGATTACTCATTGAACGCAGTTGAAAACAGACATCTGGGTAACCCGTTTCTGTTCACCCACAAGCGAGTGGAAAATTTGCCAGGACAAACCAATCGTTTCCATGAAGATTTTCCATGATTGGAAAATGGGTCAATCATTTTCCAGGACACGTGGGAAGCCTGCCAGTTTACCTAATGAAATTTTGCAGATTAAGAGCAACATGCAGCACAAACAGTATCTGAATTAAAAAAACAACCTTGTCAGTAGACTTTTGTGAGAATGTTTTTTTTGCAGTTTAGTGCCATCATTTAATGGTAATTTAAGCACAACACGCTCCATCACGAGTCAAAAATTATTCAAAAAACAAAAGTTCCAGGGAATTGGTGTCCGAGTCAGGGGAATATTAACGTAGCCTGGTGATTAATCATTGCCACTTGATCAATACTGTCCTCAAAGGGATTTCTTGACTGCGCAATTAAATTATACATTACTAAAACATTTATTCTCATCTGTATGAAAATACATCTAGCAGCCATAATATGCCACACCACATGCAGCATATCATCCACTATTTTGATTAGACACGGCCAGAGATGTATCCACTTTATAAAACTAACCTGTACCGCTAATGCTATGCGAGATGTTTCAGTTACAAGGTAAAACTTTTAAAGGAACAGCACTGTATTATTCTACATCGCTGCAAACTTCATCATAAAAAAACTAAACACCAAAAAGAAAACATGAAACCAAAACTGGACATGGTTTTCAAATCGCAAATTATCATGTCACTGTGACAGTTTATTTTTTTAAACTCAGCGCATCCTGAAGCATGATTTCACCATCGCCAGTGATCAAACAGTACAGAATGTTTGCATATACTGTGATACTTTACATTCCATTCTCATAGATGTTTAAACTTAGCCTAAACACATGGTGTGAAAATATGAGCATTTCAATTTGAACAAAAAAAAAAACTCAAGACACAATTTGAATGAGAATTTATTAGCCAGTAGTTAACTATAAACTTTCAAAAATGCTCTGGTACCTCCATCCCATACCATGGCTGATATTCTGAGCATTGACACAGTAAAATGACATAAAACAGAGGAATGCATTCAAATTTAATTCAATTTTACCTATTTTGCTTTTTTTTTCAATTTTTTTTTGTATATGATCAAGGTCTAGTCAAACCATTCCTAGACCTGGCAGAGTAAATGGTTTTCTTTTTTTTTTTTAAGAAAAAATTTATCATTTTGCAATGTTTTCAGTGTTTTAGGTTTTTCAATGTTTAATTTTTTTTCTCTTTTTCCATCGGTGAAGCAGGTTTCAAAATGCGCAATCTGTAAAGAAGAATAAGAAATTTTCACAAGCTCATTTTAATACAGCTCTTGGGCATTGTGGTCACACCAGAACCAACTCATTACACACCTTAGACACTGGGAACACCTGCAGGAGTGGTGGACTTCTGAGCAGCCTCTTTTGCCTGGTGGGCCTGGAGCACGGCAACAGCCTCATCCACCTAAAATCAAAACAATGCCTAATGAACCGCTGCGCAAGAATGAACTAAATGGAAAATGTCTGTAATTAAGTTTGTACTCAGTGTTGAATTTAAGCCAATATTTTACCTTTGAGCGCAGGGATTCAGGCGATTCAAGCATGTGAAGAAGCTCAGAATTGTCAATCTCCAGGAGCATGCCAGTGATCTTGCCTGCCAGACTGGGGTGCATATTCTGAATAAGGGGGAACAGTCGCTCACCTGAGGGAACAGAAAGTGCATTCTTTATTAAAATGCAATTGTACTGGGTATATTTATTTGTTTCTGGATGAGTAAGTAAAATACTGACCCAGCATCTGCTTCTGTTCCTGAGGAGGCGCAGCAGCCAGCATGGAGGCAGTCAGAGGCTCCTGTCCTTGGACGTGGACAGCAGGCTAAAAAATAAAAATAAACATGTCACCAACCATGACCCTTTTCAATGTCTATTTAGTACATTAATTCATCTTTTCAAGTCACACAGCAAAACAAATAAAACATTTTAAATAAAGTCTCGCGCTGAAAAAAAATATACTATGAACCTGCTGCATGGTGACTTGTGGCTGGGAGGCCATGTGCTGCTGAGGATTGCGGACTCCGGCGGCATATTTGTAGTGTGGCATTGCACGCACTGGCGCAGCAGTGGCCGAAGCACTGGCAGGGCGCTGGCTGAGGGCCTGGGTGGCTGTGGAGAGCAAAGCAACAACCTCTTAATGTTACAATCATAAAGTCAAAAACTAAAGCAAAGACACTAGTTATACTCACGCATGCGTTGAGAGGCCATCATGCGCGGGACCTGTGTGTTGGTGGTGGCAGTGGGACGGATGGTGCCGAAAGTCTGGGGCCTAGGAGCTGAAGGCCGCATCGCATTGGGCATGTTCTGGAAGTCTGGAGAAAGAATAAGCCATTTTTAGATCTCATCACCGCCACTAAAAATATATAAATCAACAATGCAAATGTTTACTTACGCTGTGGACGCACTGCCTGGGTGGCCCATCGAGGGCTGGGACGCAGCTGCGCCAGCTGGTTGGCAGAGTAATATGCAGCACGGTTTTGGGCCTACGAACAAACGCCGCTACATGATCATCTCATTTACAGACAGGTCAGTTCAAACTATTAAGAGAAAATCCGCCACACAACAACAATCAGTAGCCCAAAACGCGTGACTCACCTGAGGTATAGTTGCCATAAAGTAGCCGGAAGGTGGAGCTGGTTGGTAAGGGTTGAGAACTGGGTTGGGCACAGCACGGACAGTGGCCATCCTCTGCATGTACTGATTGGTTAGATGGGCCTGACGCTCTTCTTTGCGTTGAGCCAGGGCCACATACAATGGTTTAGTGGCAACTATACGCCCATTCATCTCTGTCACAGCTTTGGTAGCCTCTTCAGGAGAAGAAAAGCACACAAAGCCAAAGCCTTTGCTGCGGCCACCCTCCATCATAACCTGGGGAGGATTAAATACAAGTTAAATGCTGCTAAACCATTAACTTCAATTCAAAAAGAGTTGTTCGATTTGAAGAAATGGGAGGGAAGTGAGGGGTGTGGTGACCAATTCTTACTTTAGCACTTGTGATTGTTCCAAATGGAGAGAATTCCTTGCGTAGCCGCTCATCATCAAGGCCATCATCCAAGTTTTTCACATACAGGTTGACACCCTGGAAAACAAGGTAATCGCAAGATGGTTTTGAGTCTGAAATTTGAATTTTACTTCATATGGCGTAGTATTTCCAACATTTCAGACATACAACAGTTCCAAGTTCGAAGGAAGCAAAGAAACCCCAAGAGCAGTATTTTCCTTTGAAACAAACCTGGTATCTGGTCATGCGATCCTGTTTCATCTGCTCAAATTTGCGCTTGAGCTCATTCTGGCGCTCACCCTTTTTCTGAGCACGGCCCACATAAACTTGTCTGCCATTCAGTTCTTTCCCATTCATATCATCCACAGCCTACAAAGAGATAATGTACAATTAATAAAATTGCTCACTATGACATTAAACATTGGAAAATGTCACCCATGTCAAGAGCAATTTATCCCAACCTACCTTTTGCGCATCTTCGTGTCTCTCAAAGCTGACAAAGCCAAATCCTTTTGATTTGCCACTTTCATCTGTCATAACACGGATACTGAGTGCTGGCCCTAAAGAAAACAAATTTTAAAAATTAATTAAAAAAATAAAAAGAAAAGAAAACCACTGACCAAATGAGGTATGAAACACATTTGCTAAAATATGCCTGCAAAAATTCTTATTCATCCATGTCCTTTCATTTTCAGGCAATTGAATCAATTACAACTGAACCCTTCTTTTTGTGTTGTAACTGACATTTTGACTCTTATCCAAGCAGGCTTTATCAGTTCAGGCACCTAGTAGATAGGACAAAACTAAACTGGGGTGTTGGTGTACACACAACAATTTAGCCACTAAGATAGAGGCACGCCCCAAACCAAGTATGGTAGGCATCTCTCTATCGGACGCAAAAAAAAGTTAAGCTGCATTTAAGAGAATCCTCAGCCAACCTACAAGCAAGTCATTTTGGGTGGAATCTTATTTGACAAGATTGAATGTTGTATTCAGTACTTACCATATTTTCCAAACAATTCCTTGAGTTTTTCATCATCCATATCCTCTCCAAAATTCTTAATATAAACATTGGTGAATTCTCTTGCGCGGGCTCCAAGCTCTGCTTCCCTCTCTTTACGCGACTTGAAGCGTCCAACAAATCTATTGGCCAGAAACAGAGAAAATTAGCCAATCATATGATCTCTGGATTACAGTTCGACAGAAATTTATAGTTAAAATGACATTTTCTTATTTTCCTCCCAGTAGATCTGAGGTGTTCTAGATTTTACCACAGAGGGTTGCCGTAAAATATGTCAATGCTACAGGGACCATTGATATTGTTTTAATCTGTTTAACAAACGAGTCAACTAATTTGATGTAGGTCAACATATGATTGGCAATTTCATATATTTGTGCAAGCCCTTTTCACACTGCATTTAGCAGAATGCGGCACAGTCATCAAACTCATTCACTGCGTCTGTGGTGTCGGGTGGGGACCACAAAATTAAGCATCGCTGTCCAGCATGACAAGAGGATTTCTGCCGTGAGGGCAAGGGTGCCTCAAATTGGAGAAAATGTTTGATTCACACATAAAAATCAGGGCTTTCTTTTGAAAGAATTAAAGACATCTTGTCGAGGTGCAGTGAAACAAGTGGCAAAATCTTTATTTTTACTTTCTGACAGCCTGCTGCATTCAGCACTTCCAAATATGGGGATGGTGTAGTCATTTTGTGTTGTCACGCAACTTTTTCACATTGAACTAGTACAACCTGAAAAGGACTTCAATAGTGACAAAAAGAGCCGCCAAGATTATTTAACTAATCAGGACAACAATCCAAATTGTCGACAATTAAGTTAAGCAATCAGAGTCATTTATTTTTATATTCATTCATTCAGCGCATTGCTTTTCTCTTGAAAAAGCCTAGTGTAGTACTTTAACTCGGTGGCTGTTTGCCTGTCTAGGGCGTACATGGGCCATAATTTTAATCGAGCTCAACCGCGACATACAGAGAAGCGTTGTGGGTAAGGAATGTCATGGCTTCCTGGTGTTCACAACAGAGTACAAAAGTTATGGCACATTTCATCCACTAATACTTGAGATGCAAACCTCCCATTCATGGCAGTACGAAGGGATTTCTCGAGATCTCTAAAGGAAGCTGGTTATGGCTGATGCCTTTTCTCACCAATACCGACACATTCAGTAACACTGGGAAGCTAGCTGTAGTTACCAAACAGAGGGCAAGGTGAGTTGTTTGGTGTAACTTTAAGATTCACACTAACCAATGTCCGTTATGGTACGCAACATATTGTTGCGCCTACTATGGATTAAGGAGGCATCAGCCAGTTAACTCACATTTATTAACAATCAAAACAGTCTGTTGTTGTTGTTTATGAACTGGGAAATACCATTACTCAAAGTAACAAAATATTTGCCACAAGCCCTCATTGCCGTCAAAAAAAAAACGCATAATTGAGTTCATTGCAATATACTACTTTATGCTGCAAAAAAAGTACATTCCTCCTAATATTATTCACATGAGAATTTTTGTATGCACCCAGGTAACTAATTTTGAAAATCAATTTAAAACAATTAAATCATGCATACGCGTGACAAAAGGCTAAATGTTTTGGATAAAGGTTAAATAAAATACCAATACAAGAGTGTATTTTAGTTTTCTTTAGCACGGTCCATTTTCCTAATTTACTACTGTCCTCTGGATTCATGACTTCTGACATTTGAAATAAGACTTCGTGTTTTGTGCAACTCTGCATTACTAAAAATTTTAAGGCCATAGTATTGCCGTCATTTTAAACGGCACCATCATTTATAAGCATCTCAAATGCTGGTACAAGCTGCAACATTTAATCAAAGTTAAATTTGGCATCATCTTATTAATTTCTATGTAGCTTTAAAGAATTCACGCTGTAAACTAATTATGGTTTTCTAAGAGTAGCTGCTTATTGGTGCGCCACGATATATATATATATATATATATATACGATTAGTCGACTAATCATCAATATTGTTGGTGATTAGTCAACTACCAAAATAATTGTTTGTAGATCTAGTGACAAAACAATTACTGGAATTTTGTTCATTACTTTCATCTGTTGCCAGTTCATTTCATACACAAAGGTTTATAGATAGTTAAGTTCATAAATAAAAACAACAGCTGGTAACTAAATTTGCATCAGTTAAGATAAAGATAACCAAGATATGTACTTATAAAAGTTTTTTTAAACTGCATTTTTTGCTTTATAGCAAACAATTTTAAGTCATGACACATACAAACAAGATACATTTCATTACATCTTGTTAATCAAACACACTCACATACTGTAATTTCATTGACTGTCATTCATATTAAAAGATTAGTAAAACACTTCAATCCATATGTAAATCATAATCCCACTTACACTTTTCTGTCATTGAGTAACATGCCATTCATTTTCTCAATGGCCCGCTCAGCAGCCTCGTGGGTCTCAAAGTGCACAAAGCCGTAACCCTTTGAGCCATTTTCATCACAAACCACCTTGGAGAGGGAACATTGAGCACTTCAGTAACAATCACAAACACCATGCATTGCAAATACATTTGACATAAAATGAAACACGACTGTGGACTATGTCATGCAAAGTAATGGTGAGTATGCAAAACATTCAACCACAGAACAAACATGTGCACAAGACAAACGCGGTTATGCCTACCTTACAGGACAAGATATTTCCAAAGGCTGAAAAGGTATCATAGAGGGCCTTATTATCTATTGACTTGTCGAGGTTCTTGATGAAAATGTTGCCCACTCCGCTCTTTCTCAGCGAGGGATCTCGTTGAGACCACATGATACGAAGTGGTCTGCCTTTGATCACGTCAAAATTCATGGTGTCCAGGGCTCTCTCGGCTGAAAAGATTTGACGCGTACAGTCAATTCAACGAATGTGGAATATTCGTAATGATCAAGCGTCCCTTTAACCAGTAGCGAACATGATTCAAACACATTCGTGTTTAGCAAGCATACAGTTCAAAATGGAGTCAAGCAGAACTCACTCGACAAACATCAAAACTCACCGTCAGCGGGCTGCTGGAAGTTGACATAGGCGTAACCGAGGGATCGACGGGTGATCATGTCCCGGCACACTCTGATAGACAAGATAGGCCCGGCCGGGCTGAATTTCTCGTAGAGCATGGCCTCGGTTACGTCTGGATGCAGGTCCCCCACATAGAGGGAGGCCATGGGATAGCTAGGAGCGCTGGGGTTCATGACGACGGCGCGTGCTCAGACACGACACGTAATGGCAAATGACGCTCTATTAAAGGTCGAAATTGGCCCGTCTTCAATGTGAAGCGGTTTTCTTCTTTGTCCCGTGTTAAACGACTGGGCGCCCAGGCGAGTTCTTCCGTACGTTACCCCCCAAAGGTGGCAACGTGGGCTAGTTAGCCTGGTTAGCAAGCTATCGGAGCGTGGCCTAAACGATGCGGCTCGTGGGACTAATCTGCTCGCGTGTCGTTCACAGGCAGAACGAAATGGTCCGTAAACTCGCGGAGCTATTTTGTTTCAATCAACAAGAACGACTAATAGCGTTTCTATAAACGTGGTAGACAGCGACTGAATCACCACGCACGCTTTCAATAATGGCGGTTATATACACGTTAGCTCGCCAGCGTCCGTCTAAGGTTCTTCTTGCTCTTCGCGTTGCTTTAGTTGGCAAATGAAATCCTGCTTCACCGATTTTTTTTCTTATAAAAATATGTCTGCGTGTGCGCTCTAGCTTTTGGTTTGTTTCATAATAATAAAATGTGTGCCGTGGCTAGCTACGGAGCACACCCAACGCAGACGGATTACAGGAATGAAAGGAAGGTCGGTAGAGGTTGTTTCCCGATACTAGTCCAAACCTCGGGGCGGGCGACACTAATTATGACGTCACACATCTCGCGAGATCTTAGATTGTCTTTCATCATTTTCAGCTGCTCACGCATTCCACTTCAAACTCAGCCCCACCCAATTGCTTTTTTCTACCGATAATATGCGCTGAGAATTGTGCTGCCCTAACAAACCATCGGCAAAGGACTTTGTAAGGCTCATTGACTGTTTCAATTTAGTGCAGTGAACGTCTCGCCTCATTCACACACAAGATCAGACTAGACTTATTATCCTTGCGTTTGGTCTACCGGTTTCGAATTTGAAAGTGTTGGACAATGTGATTTATGATCGTATGACGGTGCACTTTGATGTAGTGTATTCATCTGCTGCTGTAAAATCTACTTTCAATGAGTGTAGCCATCGGATTTCTAACCCCCTCACTGCTAGGAAGTTCTGATGCCTTTGATCAGTTTAGTGATGTCTTTTCAAACACAGTGGAACCCAGCTGTTGGTTCCACTCATCTTGCCGTATTATATTGGATTCTGTGGCTCCATTGAAAAATACGCGGCCAAAAGTAAGACAGAGGGCTAGATATCAGGCCTTGATCAAGGTGTACTGTCAAACTTTAGATCCATTTCCAGCGTGCCTTTTATTTCTAAAATTCTGGAAAAAGTGGTGTGTACACAGGTAAAATTGTTCTTGGAAGAACATCATGTCAAGGGGGTTTTCCAGTCAGGTTTCAAGATGACGCATGGCACCGGAGATGGCCATTCCGTCCGGAGAGACACCAATTTTGGGGATGGTGGACGAGAATTTTATTAATTCTTTTAAAGGATGGCCTAAGCAAGGACGTAAGTGGGTTTTCATCCCTCCCTGTAATTGTCCCTAACTGAATCAACATTAAAATATTTGTACTCAAAGCAGAATGAAATAATGTGATGCTCTTCTGGCCCTTCAACTGAGAATTCAGCCAAAAGAGAGGGAGAGAGAGAGAAAAAGACTCAAAAACACATAGCAATAGACTGCTCACACTGCTCTTAGAAGAAGCGATTGAGAGCCAAAATAGAGTTACGTTTTATTTGACCAAAAGGATGAAGTGCAATAAATACAGCCATCTCTACAGTGCGACCCCAGGCCAAGCTCCTGTGCGAATTTGCCTTGTGTGACAGCAAGAGTCTGAGAAAAGTTCCGGTACGCTGTATAAAGATATCTGTGTTCGGCATCATCGTTGATCATTGTCCGGTTGGTGGATATGAATAGGAAATTTGCCAGCTAATGAGCTTTATGTATTATGAAACCTCTGCCGTTAGCCTCTTGTCATGCACGGATGTTTAGTTTTTTTTTTTTTTTAATGGGTGGAGAGAGGGCGGGGGCGGACTGGTGAAATGCAAGGAAGTAAGTGCTTTAAAAGGACAAGGACCGATGGGTACGCAAAACGATTATTTTTCTAATAAGGACGATGATGGAAGGGTGCCCAAGTCGCGGACGGACTGGCAAAATTGCGTAAAATGCCCATCTATGCACAGTGCAGAGTCAGCCTTGTTAAGAGTTTTTAATGATATACTCCTGGCAAATGACTCTGGAGACTGTGTGTGTCTTGATTTGTAGGTTCGAACTGCAGCATTGGATACGTTAGAGCACAGTATTCTTCTGGGTTGATTACAGCACCAGGGGGGCATAAGTGTTAGCGCTCTAGAGTGGTTTAGATCCTATTTGGCAAGAATTTTTGTGTTACCCTATGTTGCTGTGAGTCAATTTCAATTATTTTTCATTTGGCGTTCTACAGGGTTCTATTTTGGGGCCCTTGCTATTTTCATTGTTTTTGCTACCCCTAGGTCCCATCCAATAGAAAAATTTCCCTCCACTGTTATGTGGATGACAGTGGGATCTATGTTTAGCTGAGCAAAAAATATACTTTCACACTGAGACTACTTTTGTCCTGTCTAGAGAAACTCAAAGCCTTGATCTCAGTGAACGTCTTGAATTTCTTAAAACAGAAGTTATGATGTCCTTACCCAGTGGCCCTTGTACCCTTTTCTTATCTGGTCAACTTGCTATATATTTTTGTCCTATGGCAATGTTTTTTGTTTGTTACTTGTTGCAGTCAGCTGGGAGTGACTGAGATGTGCGTGCTGCAGTTTCTTTGAATGTTTTCATCTGCAGACATTTACACTTACATGATGATATACACTTATTAGCTGTTTATGTTTGACTACATGAGAAGGTGGAAAGGCAGAGTTCCATTCTCTCAAGGACACAAAAAAATGCTTGTCAGATATTCACACTTTAGGGGATATTGATTATAGAGAGAGTGCAAGAGGGTATTTGTATTTAAAATATTCATCAAAGATAATTAGGGCTCAAAACATTTAAGACTGATGAATGAAGAATAAGGTCACTTTTCAAATCCAAGGGTAAGGGATTGTTCTCAGTCCGCAGGACTGTATTTGTCCACGTTCTTGCTTGTAACTGTTTTTTCCCCCAAAACGCACAGGACCCAGCACTCAACTGTGAACGCCGAGTTGGGTTGACCAGTTGCTGCGCTACGTCAGCTCGTCCGCCATATTTCATGTGGCAATGCTTCTCGCGCCGCCAATAGGACTGAACATGATAAAGTGGCAGCCTAGTGCATTTGCCTCTCCTCTGCGCATGCGTGAGAATCGAAGTGGAGAAAGAGCGAAGCTCCCATACAAGCTGTTTTGACAGTCCATAAGTGCGCGCCTAACTGTACGCCTGAAAGGTACATTACTTTCTATTTACCTTAAAGGAAAATGCCCTCACGTAGGGTCAATCTGCATATATTGTTGTAGAACATGAGATAAAACATTAACAGCAACACAAACAACCCAATCTTTTTCTCCATTCCTACATGCACTTTGTTGTTTGAAGGGTCACAGAAGAGTGATTTGAAGTCTTCTTTCATCAGTTAATCAGACATGATCACAGCATACATGACATCACTCGTCTGCTAAAACCTGCAATGGCTTTCCAAAGTACTCGGCCCCTTTCAACTTCTTGACCTTTTGCCGCATTTCAGGCTTCAAACAAATATATATAATTGATTTTATTTTGTTAGGAATCTACACTAAGTAGGACATAATGAACTGGAACAAAATTCATTGTATTGCATCTTACCAGTGTCATCAATTAAGGAAAGATTCAAGTGCATATAAAGTTGAGCAGCCAAAGGCCAGGAGTGGCCCAGAAATATATTGCCTGTTCAGAATATCAAATATTTTCCCCGTCATTCCCGGTGGCCACCCCGCAATCGGTGGACACACCTGCCTTGCGAGCAGAGATAAAGGCATTTTTAATTACTTTGAAAAGTCATTTTGTATCCAGAGCTATTTTTTTTAATTCAAATCTTGGTTGTGTTAAAATGTATCAAATTTTCAAGACATTTTCACTTTACAGGGACTTTAAGACAAATTTGATTTGTTTTTACAAAAACAAGCACAATATTTTTCCCCATTTGAAAAAGATGCTCTCACACAAGTTCTAAATTCTTTTTGTTATCTTGGCACATGTTTGTACAGGTGTGTTTGCTTTAAACCTATGCTGCAGATTTTGTTGAATCTGCATGTTGGGTACCGCACATTCTTTGACCAATGAAGCAGAGTGGTCAACATTTTACACGACAATACTGATGTTAGTGATAAAACACTCAGTCTACAAATAACATTGAACTAAATGAAAAGTAGAGTTGAAACGCCTCTGTTGATTTGCATTCAATAAATTATTCCTGTGGAGAGAATACTGTGCACAGTCAACCTTTGAAACGGGACAAGTTAAAATTTTAATTATATTTATTCTTTATTTTAATTACACATCACCCCTCCAAATAAAAAAGGATTGCTTTAGCGATACCAAATCAAGCGAACAAAGGCAGCTAACCTGTCAAAAATTCTCACATCCCCACAAATTGTCTTACTGATAGACAAAAGGGAGAAAAAAGTAATGTTTTTCTATGCCAAAAAGAAACCAGTAAAAAGGCAGTGTCCACACTTCTATACTGAAATATAAAAAGGTAGATCACAACACCCAAAATAGAACATAAATTCAAATAGTGTAAAGTTCACACATTTGATAGTGATGGAATGTAACCTGTGAGTTTTGTAGTCTGCTTTCATTCCCGTTTCAGATTCAACAGCCAATGTCTCCTCACTTGTGAGGAGATTATTGTTATAGTCACCTTTACCACAAGATAAGCAAACCAAAACCAGTAACATGAATGAGGAAAAACGTAGAGTATAAACTGCTTTCTTACTTTTAAGGGTTGAAAACCCGCTATCCGACCCACCACCCTAATAGTATAAAACCGACATCCCTTAGGCAAAAAAAGTAGTCAGATTAGCAGCCAACAACGTAAGCACCTATTAAATTCCAACTGTACCCAATCCCAGCATCATTTCGACAAAATAAAATATGTAAACCCATAGGATTGATATGAGTTGTAATAGAGTTGAGGGAAAAAAAGTCATTTCGAAGAGAGCAGGTCAACAACAATGTTATGGTGGTCTCAGTGTTTATGGTCCTGCTGCAGACGAGTCAGGGTGATGGCAGGTTTACAGAAGGGACAAATGGGTTTTGCTTGATCTCTGGGTTTCTATACGTCCTCACCCTGGCTGTCAGAATTCCACAACTGAGAAAAGAAGTGCAGAGAATGGATGAGTGGAGAAGGTAGAGACACAACATTCATGTTTATCTATTTAAAGGTCCCCCTTTCCATGGGTTCACCTCCGATGTGAGGGACCAAGTGAGTGCAATGTAAACTGGCTAGCAGCAAAAGGCAATCCATCCTCAGCTGTAAATGTACACATATTTTTTCACATTTCAGACACACTAACTCAGCTTTGACCCTGAGGGTAGGTGAGACTACCCCTAAAATGGTAACATTTTGCCCCTGAAATTTGAGACCACATGAGTAAACTTTCATCCACTTATGCTTGTGCCAGTAAATTTGCCTTTTTTTTTTAAAGTTTAAATATTTTTGTTGTTAGTTAGCCAATTTGCCACCGTCAACACTGACGACGTGGTTGCAAATAGAGAGGAGCCAGTTGACCAAGAAGGCACGGTTTTGTCAGTCATTTATATATAAAAAAAAAAAAAAAGAACTCTTGTCGTCATTTATTCGCCTTTTAACTGGATGTCGGAAAACGGATCACATTACCCACATAACCATTGTATGACACTTGCGCTGTGTCATACAATGACAGCGTAATTAACTAGCGTTTTGTTAGCGTCTTAAATTAGCCATTGAATAAGATTTCGTTGTCGTTGGCAACTATATAAGGTCAATTGAAACTGCGATTAAGGCAAGCAGAAACTTTGAAAACAAAAGTGAAGTTAGCCATTAGGCCACCGCGCAGGCCAACTTCAAAGTAAAAATCTACTAAGGCCATCAATATTGGCATCAAAGACTCAATGTATTAACTTGGAAAACTTTTGGAATTCAACCCTTATGGAGGCAACGTGTTCGTTGCGCATGTTTGCAGCTTCCTTGACATCTGACTGAATGACGGCGTCAGGACAAGAGACCGAAAATAAATATCCTTAATCATTAATTTGAGGACTCGTTTCACCCCAAGTTGCCAAAATGCTACCTTACATGCGAATTATGTGATCCATGAGTGTTTTCAACTTCTGCTGCTGCCATTATAGTGAATGCGGATTCATTATGTTGCCCTAATGTGAACATGCAATGTTATTGCATACATGTAATTTTTTATTATGGGATGCGTTTATAAGGGCCATGTCAGTTTTCATTTTATCATTGTCATTTGATTTTTATTCATATCAAAAATGGGTGTGAGTTGAGAAACTTACTGTTAAGTTGTCTCTGAGTAGCTGCATGATGAGCGTGCTGTCTTTGTATGAATCGTCATTCACATTTTCCAGTTTTGCGATGGCCTCGTCAAAAGCCTGCAAGATCAAAAAACACAGTTTTAAGTGCTCTGAATTTGACTTCCTCTGTCAGGCATAAGTAAAACGCCAATGTCTTGCTTGCTGCCAGCTTTTTGTTCTTGCATACAACACATGCATGCATTGTTTGCAAAGCATTAAAAAAAAAGTTACAATTTAACTGTCCAGTACACAGATAACCAAGTCAACTCAAAACATTGCTGGGAATGTTTGGATCACATTACAGAAAGAACAAAAGTTAGGTCAGGAGTTCTTACAGTTTTAGCCAGTTTGCAGGCCTTTTCAGGAGAGTTGAGGATCTCATAGTAAAACACAGAGAAATTGAGCGCAAGACCAAGACGGATTGGGTTTGTCGGCGTCATCTCGTTTGTGCTGGTATCAAAAGCCTCTTGGTAGGCTTGTTCTGAGTCTTTGATGATTTCTGAAGTTAAATAAAGATTACTTGCATTAATAAAAAAAAAAAAAAAAAAAATCAAAGAACCAAAATACATACAGTATGCCCACCTAATGCATTATTCAGTTATCCTGAATACTTTAAGCAGAAAAACAAAAACTAGTAAGGGAAAGGAGGTACTAGAAGAGCTTAGTCTTTAATCTCTGTTGTCACTTGATGTGAAAGACTTTTTTTACGTGATGGTGGAAACACTATTGGTGCAGAAGAGCCATTCAAGTGACAAAACAGTTTCTCAACCTAAAAGCTTATATAAAATGGTATTGCTTCTTTAAAAAAAAAAAAAAAAGTCCTAAATTGTTTAAAATTTTTCAGAAAACACCTCTGTACGCATGTGCACAATGCCAGCTTGAGCACAGCAATGACTGCGAGTGCACCAAAAAGAGTCTGACATTATTCAACACAACATAACTTTCACCATGGGAATCACATATAAATGCATAAAATATGACACACACACACACACACACACACCCACACACCCACGCAAGTAAGAAATAAACATTTAAACACGATCAACACCAACAGATAGCATAAATGATATAAATCCTCACAAACCTTGCTTTTCGTCCCCCGTTGCCACTTCGGCCTGGTAGCGATGGTAGTCGCCTTTCATTTTCAAATAGAAGACTTTGCTCTCTGCCAAAGTGGCATTTGGAATGAGATAAACGTTCAAGAGATCCTGAGCAGCAAAAAAAAAAAAAAAAAAAAAAGAAGATTACAATAACAAGTATTTGTACACTTAAGAACACAAATTCTTCAATTTTGGTTTGTAAAAACTCTGCTGTGGTGGTTCATCCTTAAGGGTTGCCCCAAATTTGACAGTGCATTGCATCTCAGAGCTAAATAAGGTAGCTATCGCCAGTATTGTATACGGAGTTGTGTTTGTAAACGGAACATGTGAAAGCCTTGGGCAAGGAGAGTGGGTATTTGAGGCAATGGGAACTACTGGAGTTGCCCGCGGTCCACATGCAATAGCAGAAGTGAAATTCCTGACAAAGGAGACTGAAAAGCTTAGCGGCCTGATCTACAGACTTTGTTTTCACAATGTTTTGGTCTGCCTGGTACCAAAATTAGCCAGTAAAGCCTTGGTTTGATTTGCTACAAAAGTAAACGTATGCATCTAACAATGTAGCAAATAGCCACTTATTGTGTCAGAATTAGGGCCCATCTGAATAATCAGCAGGCCAATTGAATGGGCCATTTATGGCCCTTTGAATGTCGGCTACAATTGTTTTTATCTTTATATACTAGTAATTGATAAGGCAATTCAATAGTACTACTAGCATTCAAAAATAGAAAATCCTTGTTATGATTACAATCAATGCTCAAGTGAGCGATGCAAATTGACCTGGACGTCACTAAATTTATGCACAACCTAAAGTCTAGATTTGTTTAAAAAAAAAAAGGGAATGAATTCCCAAATTCCTTGAAGCACTGTTGTGTTCAATTGAGAAGACGTTTTACACCCACATATTTTAATTGGGACTTTTTCCTTAGCTTTGCTAAGGGACTATGGGTTTTGTTATATTAATTTCAATACATAGAAGACTGAGCGGACATGTCTACATGAAAATGCAAACATTGAATGAAAGGAAGCAGAGAAGAATAAATCAGATCCTTTCTGCCTATTTTAACCTTAGAAATATTTGACTCTCACTTTTAAAGAACTTGATACTTCATGGTAATTTTTGTACACGAGTTTATACGATAATAGGTTCCAATACTCAATTTATACAGTGAAGCCATATCACACAGCCCTCATTCTCAGTTTGAAGACAATTCGTAATCATATTAACTCCGTCACTGCCATTGACAGATATAGAAGCCAAAAAGCACATTCATTCGACCCTGGGATAGCAGTGAGTGACTTAATGATGACCTCTACAACATTCCTGGAAAATCACAACGTCCCATCACAGGTAAGATACTTTTATTTGATCCCTGGCCTTTTATGACAGCAACAGTTTGAACTTTCCAAATTACTCTGACACTAATTGCAGATACATTAGTGAGTGCACCCTTGAAGCCACTAAAAATTGCTAAAAATGGCTGAAAACTGAAATTACTAATTTACTTCAGTTGGATGGTTTTATTCCTATGCTGTAATCCCTCACCTTTTCGTGCTTCATTTTTTTAGGCTTGGCTGTTTTGACAACATATTCACCCCCCCCCCAAAAACAAAAAATAAACAAATTGAAAATATAAAAAAAATGATTCCAGCCATGTAGCGGTAAGACACATCGGTTTGAAGAAATGAATGAACTCTCCGGTTTGCACACACCCACGGTCAATCAAATGGCATGATTGGGTTCCCGGCCACGAGATGGACCAATGACCAATTTATCCTGTGAGCTGACTGGCTGTACATCTACGTCGTATCTATCCTTGTATTATTTGCCAATCTACATTAATTTGGTAAACAGTGCTTTTTAACATTCTGCTCAGAAGCTCAGTGTATTCGAGGCGTAACCCCCCCCAATAAAAAATTTAAATAATTATAATGACAATGATGATGATAATTCAACCTCTACTTTGCCTTTTTTTTTTTACTTTTTGCGCGGGCATCCGGACCCAAGTAACAACGAAAAACAAATAAAAATGCACAACCAGTTGAAAGGTTGTTTGAAATTTTTCCTCTCACTCCTTTTTTCTGCAAATTCTTACGTCGGACAACATGGACCTCTTTTTGGTTGACTGAAAAAGATTGAACCGATGAGATCAGGTTTCCACACATGCTGTCACAGTGACTTCACGTTCGCAGCAGGAGCAAGACAATCATCATGATCTATTCCTGAACAATACCAGGTCAATTGAACTTTATTTGAGGGTCATGCAGAATTCATTTGTTGGCATACAGATTGCTAAAAAATGAGTGCACCTCATTTGAAAAGCAAGCTGTATCAAAATGCTGATATTGATTCATAAAGGACTCCGAGAGGTTCAAACAAATCTCTCGGGGTGTCAATATGTTGGGTATACACTTCTATATTGACAACTATTTACCACAAATTTATATGAGAATGATTAATTTTGAAACGCGGCACACCCCAAAATAGACCGTCCAGATGTTTTTTACCACCCCATTATTACTGCATTTTTCTCTTCTTAAAAATTATTGGACTTATAATGCTACTTTTCTGGTTTGTAAATTAAGGAGCAGTTTGAAAGACCTCCACTTTCAAATCAAGAATAAACTCTGGAAGTCACTGGCGTAAAAACTTTTATATTTAAAGGATTTTAAGCACCAGTCTCCCTACGGTATTTGTTTTTTGTAATGTTTCTGGTTTAAAAAGTACAGAATTAACCACGACTACTTAATGAAACCTCACAGAAATGTAATGCATCTGATTTACAAAATAAAGCTCACCAGAACATCCTGGCAGATTCCCTTGAGCTCTGTCTCAATTTTCTCTTGGTACGCTTTGGCCAGTTCCTTTCTTCTGTCATTTTCGGCCTTCCCCGCAATGCTGGCCAGAACACGCCAAGAAGAACGACGGGCCCCAACGACATTCTTGTAGGCCACAGAAAGCAGGTTGCGCTGCTCATTGGTCAGTTCTCCTTCATTCTTCTCGGTTGCAGACTTCATTGCCGCAGCCATGTCGTCATACCGCTCCGCTTGCTCGGCCAGTTTGGCCTTTTTGATCAGGTTTTCCTTGGATTCCCCACTCATGGTGGCTCACTGGAAAAAAAAATATAAATGGGAAGAGCGAGTCAAAAATCACTAAACCCGTGAAACAAACTCCATACAACAGCAAGTATTGTACAAACTCATCAGTTTTCAAACGGCATGGTCTCAATAATTAGCATCATTACGACATATGGGACTTATTTGCCTGCCCTTTTCAGGTGGAACTAGGTAAAGCAACGTACGCAAAGTCACTATCACCAGAAGCCGCCATACTGCTGCTCTTAAACATGTTGCAGCTTGCATGTTTGTCACATCACTAGCAATTATGACAATACCACAAAATTCTGGCATCTTGTATGGCAAATCTGGCAGTAGGAAAATTGCCACAGGCCACATCCACCGTCTCGACCGGCCCGCAGACTATGAAGTCAAGATAAAATCTAAAATATGTGTTGCTTTGAATTTTATTTTAATGTGCATGCGCGTGGTCACTACCGGCAAACAAGAGAAACAACATTCTCCATCTTTAGCGTCTTCGTCAATACCTCAAGTGACTACAACACAACTCCTTCAAAAATAGGTGCTTACAAGGCTATTAAGATATTGTACCAATGAAATTTGAAATAAAATTAGGAATTAAGTGAGCAACAACAATTTGGAACATACATGTCTTTAAAATACAGAGATTTGGGCTCAAAGTGGCGGAAACATGCATTGTAGTGTAAGGTTGAAGTTATGAAACAAAAGAGCAAAGCTCAATTAATAAATTGAAAGTCAAGTCAAATCAAGGTTATGAAACACTAATAAAATGTTTAAGACGGGCATCTGCAGAATAGATCCAAATAATTTGGAAGACTTATTTAAATACAGAGGCTAAGGGGACAATTTTGATGTGAAATGTAAATGTTTTCTGTAAAAATGGGCTGCTCGCGTGTACCGTAAACATGTTTTCTTTTTTCTTATATGTAATGAGACAAAGTTTCACAAAAATATGGCCCTCATGTTTACAACATTCCTGAATAGAGGAGGAAGGAGGGTGAGGGGGATTTACCCACTAATCATTTCAGAGTCACAATTAGGAACGGCTAATTTGAGAAATGTGGTTTGTGATCATATTGTTAGCACATTAAAAATAAAAAAGGGAAAAAAAAGTATTTTTTTGGTGACTGTTGTATAGTGATTTGAAATGAGTAAAAGACAATTCGATACATGACGTATGACAATTCAAGAAGTGCAATTCAGCGGGACTATGCTTCGATCCTATATGTTCATCATTTGTAACACCATGTAAAGTCCAAAACCCTCTAACTATTCAGGTTAATTAAATTCAAAGAAAATCAGCAACAGCAAAACAATTCAGACAGATTTAAATCTGGTGTGCATCACAACTAGGACATGCATCTTGATATGCGGGGCTCAATGCAATATGAGGACAGTGCATTTTAAAATGTAACCATTTGATTAAAAAAATATATATATTATATTTCACCAATCACCACCCTGTGGGCGTGTATTTGTTGATTTTTTTTTTCCCGGCTGCCTGTTTGCTTATGTAGTGCCTGCGTGCATCGTGGAAATGATCTTCCCGACCCAGATCGGCTGTTGTCGACGAGGGACGGACTGGGCCAAATACGTGTGGGCTGGAAATACTGATGGGAACTTAGTGATGGACTGACGATGCCCACCTGGGTTGATTTTCCATATTTAAACAAATCTCTACCCATTATATGTTGCTTGATGAGACAAAGTCACATCAAAACCACAGTTGCAATTTTTCTGTATAAGCCTACTTGCGTAAGCCTGGTTTGTTAATAAGTGATTGGGAGGAACAGCAACTGTCAATCTTTCAACATCAAAGTATGCAGAGTCATTTACGTCTATTAAAACTGCCTTTGAAAAGCATCAGACTGATCTTGCTAGTAGCTAACACTGGAGCTACCGCTAAATGGGGGCAACAGGCCCCACACAAAACAGTGTCAGCGTAGCGCACACTGCGTTGTCACAGACTATTGCTACCATTAACAACATAACGTGGTCTTAAAAAATGTTCAATTTCTAAAAATGCCGTTTCAAGATCGTCAAAGCTGTGTTTTTTTTCCCAAGGGCTCTTGTGCCCCACCCTCATGAACCAGGTCACACTAACCAGCAGCTTACTGATTTAAACAAAAATAAATGAAAGCGTCGCACTGTAGCCCATAGTTCCGGAAGTAATTTATTTTGGCACCACTTGAATGCTAGGTGCCAAGCTATCTTGTGCTGCTGCACCAACGAGCTGTGTGATGCGGATGATCCCCCCCACCAGGTGCAGAATAAACTACCCCACTAACAAGTAGCGTTTTAACGGGGGAGGCGAACGACGAGTCGCTAAGTGGGCTAATCACTAAAGTGAAATACAGAGTCGGGAAACACCCAAATAAGTGCTTAGGTGTGACTGAACAGAAGTCTGACTAGAACCGCATTTTAAATTAAATATTGAAAATCTCATCAATAATATTTACACTATTTTGCACCACAGACAATTGAGTTTTGAGATCTACACAACAATAAGTCTCAAAATTATAGATTTTAATCAATTTTGATTTGCTAAGGGACAATGACTTTATTGACATAATCTGACATTTATGTAGAAAGAGCATGTACATTAGTACGAAATGTTAAACATTTTGGGGTTTAAAGAAATGCATTTTCATATACACAACGCGGAAAAGTAACTTTTAAAAACTTGAAAAAGACAGTACACCGCCAGCACATATACACGAGAGACACAAATCATGACATTCAAGAGAAACATAACCACAGTTCCAGGGAGAAGAAACAGAGATCAAGTCTTGAATCTTAGATTAGTTCCGTTGGCAAGCATAACAACGGTTATGCTTTTTTTTTTTTTTTTTTAAAAAAGACATTTGTTTAATATTCTTCATCCTATTTGGTCCTGACCCTAGAGCTTGGACAAATACCTTACTGGGATACCATATGCATATTTATACAAAGATGCATAACCTACTGGGATACCATATGCATATTTATACAAAGATGCATAACCTTTCTTACAAAGCTGTAGGGCAAACACAACCCCCCCCCCCAGTCTTCTCTTGCATACATACAGCACACCACACCCATACCTGCGTCTCACTCAACAAGCGCGAGCTACGTGCCAAATAGAAAACTTTTAGGATCAGGCTTTAACCTGCTCGAGCGCGATCAACGATTGCACCACAAATACCCAAACTACCTCACGCTGAAAAGTAAGCTCTGAAAAGAGATAATCAACCGAGTTAAGTATGCGATTTTATAAGACGTTATGACCCGTTTTCCGAATGGCACCGGCATATTTCCTGAAACAAACACCCGACAACGTTTGAGGTTCCAAATACGCCTTTTATCTAACTACTGCCAAAGAAAGGCATTTGCCACAACGTTACAAAGGTCGGTCGAACATTCGTCGTATGCCAACAAGCACACTTTGTTAAGATGGAGGAAGTAGAATCCTCACAAATAAAACAAAGTTCTGGATCTCAAAGAGTATGGCAAAACGAAAGCAAATACGAATTCAATAAAATAATTAGCAAAAATTAACAGCACCAGTCGAGGGAAAGCGTACAGCACATTGCATACAGCGGTGGTTGTCTTAAAGTGCTTAATAAATGCAGTCGAGTTGCGCGACACTATATCATCTTAGTTTCGACGTGACACGCCTTCCTCGGGATCTACATGAAAGCAGCAAATATACACGTTTCATTGTAGCAGTTAGCCATTGTTCCTTGTAGTGATGATTGTCGGCATTCTCTCGCAAACCCAAGGTCAATACAACTTGGACGATTTGTCGCCGTATTTGTTTCACGACGAAAACGAGCAATTGCCTGTGTTAACGCCATGGAGCACTTGCAATTCGTTTCTGTCAATTCCTACCTGTGTAATGGTAGATAGCAGCGGCTTCGGCTTTCAACTTCGAGCTGATTCTCTCAGCGTTGTAAACGCGAAGAGTCGACGGGGTTTCCTTCCAATTCCACTGGTTAAAGGCGCTGCCCTTGCAAGGGTGGATGACGTCAACATTACCATGGCACCCACGTGGCAGACAACATGGGATTTGTAGTTTCAAACGAATATATATATATATATATATATATATATATATATATATATATATATATTTTAACTAATTAATCACAAAAAATTCCATGATTAATCATGATTAATCACATTTTTCAACTACTATTTTTTGCAAAGCTTATAACAGATACTTACTTGAATATCTTGTAATTGATGCAAAATGAAGTATACATTAATTCATAGAGTAGTAGCTTTCTTGGATTCTTGAATACGATCTAAATGGAGGCATCTTTGCAGACATTTATTTTCGAAACATTTTTTGCAAGGTTTGCAAGGCCCAGTGGTAACTTAAACACAGTGTTTCGTTCTGAGTCGTGCTAAAGACAGCTAATATGGCACAATATTTGCAAAGTATGCAAATTATTTTTTAAGTAAATCAAACTGAGTTAACTGAGTTAAAATTCTTTGGATTAATTATATATATATATATATATATATATATATATATATATATATATATATATTTATATAAAGCGTTAACTCAGGTGATTAATTAAATTTTTTTTAACTCAGTTAAATATTTTAACTCAGTTAACTCAGTTGGATTTACTTAAAAAATAATTAGCTGTATATCATCTCCTTACAGGCTTCAAATGCGGAGTCTAAAGTACTCCAGTTTTCAAATGGTATGTTTGTTGTGGTTTGAGGTGTGAGCAAGTGGTATTTGTCTCCAGGGTGAAAGAAAATTGCAGTTGTTCACAAAACCTGTTGTTCCACTCGAACATCTGTAAAGCCAACTGACCTCGGTGATTACAATACAAAATGAGCTCAAGGCTTGTTCTTATCAGCAAACAGTGTAGAGTATGGTACACAGCGGTACGCAGAACTTCCATGAATGAACATGTCAGTATCTGCTTTGTCACTGGTTACAAATTACATTGTTTTGTCGGCAGCCAATTAGATCAATTATCATTTTACAGTCTATTCAACAAACTCTCACAGCTCCCAAGGAGGAAATGAGCTCCCAATAGAATGTAGATCTGTGTTTTATTGATTTCTGTTTCTTGTTCTGCTGTTTTCTGGTGTCTACTGCAGTGTTAGTAAAATTCATTTGGATTTTAATTTACTGCTCTCACTATTTCTTCCACTTCATATCATCCCTCCCTGAAAGTCTGCTTGCAGTTTCTTATTAACATAAATTGCGTGCTTTGACCTTCCACAGGACACAAGCAAATCAATTTATTCCTTTGCCATGCCAAAGACTTTCAGCGCACCTCTTGTGTGCCTAATTGATAGGGAACGAGAGGAGCCACTTTGATTGGTGGCATCTGCTTGTCCGGGTCAATGAAAATACCAAAACTTGGTCCAGCCCACCCCTGCGCAGATTTTGACCACATTACATGTCAAACTTGCACTGGGCACGAAAATATTGGTGTCTATAAGTTTCATAAACAACGCTCATATTTAAGATTTAACATAATGTGTACTATCATGATGATCAGTTTCCAACTGGAAATGATATGGGCTAGACTTAGTTGTGGCTGAAAATACTTTAACTTAATCATTATTAAATTATTACTTTTTATATTCTATGCACACTAATGCTAACCGCTTGCTAACGTTAACTGTATTTTTCAGTTGTACCCAGGCAATAATGTAGGGATCTCTAAATATTGTCCCGTCGGTCAGTCAACTATTTAAAGTAATATTTACGGTCTTGGACAGTGAGTTAGTTTACTTACATGCTTACTCAAATGACCGTTTTCACCTCCATTCATACATAAACAATGTGGCTGAAATATACTAACAGGTGTTTTCAAACAAGCACACTAGTTGTGTTTAACTTATATTTTGTACATTTAACCAAATTGCTTCAAGGTTAGCAAATACTATACCAAATAGGTTGAAAAATAAATAATACAAATGTCTGTCTCAGCTAGAAATTGCTTTACATTATTCACCACAAAACAATGACTTTTTCATGAACGTCAAACACTAATAGTAAATCTCACTTGGAGATTGACATCTAAATTACATCTAAATTACTTTGATTACTAAGTAAATCAAGAGGATAGAGGTTGACTCGCCCAGAGGCGTAACAGTCGCTAAAACAGTTCTCTTACTGTCATATTTTCTGTTTCTGCTACTGGATAATGGAGCGAGTACAGGTCACTAGTCTATGTGTATCATATACAATTTATTTAGTTGAGCATTGATTAGATCTGTTCAAAAACAACTTTTGTTCAGCCGAGATACTTATCTAGCATGAGAAAAATCTCACGGGTAACCAGCAAAAAAAAAAAAGCATGAATATTGCATTGAAATGATGATCTTGTGTACTTTCAATTTTGACAGAAATTAGTGTGTTATCTGGGCTTGTTTACTGAACTGATATATTGGCAGGTTGACGGAGATGATGATGACATCACATTTTACTCTGCCGCTAAAGATTATATACTAGTATTTAGTAGCATGCATGTATGTTGTGTTAATATTTATTCAATTGCATTTTTAATAGAGCCATGGACATTTTTAATCATATTTTTTCCAAGTTGCTTTATTATTGAGAATGTTCTATAATTTTAAGAAATTAAAGATAAATACACTTTAAAAGGAAGTTCTAGAATTATTTTTCCTGTAACATTACCATAACAGTGGCATTAATTAAAAACAACAAAAACAAGAATTCTACCATTTATCATAGTTTCTCAGAGAATATATTGTCCATAAAAATGTGCATTGTGGCATGCCTACACACATTATTACCAACTTTTGGAGAGACAAAAAGGATTGGATTGGAATAGGATCGGTAACGGCCGATCCTGCACTCTGTACAGCCCTCAACAATTCTTAAATTTGAATTGTACAGAATATTGGTCAATTTTTTAAAGGTGTGACTAAATTATCTTTTTATTTCTGGGCTCACTTTCTTTATCAATTTTGTGTAGGTACTCTCAGTGCTGTGACAGCCGATTGTGCTGCTATCCACAGATCCGCTAGAGGGCATACTTGCTTAGCATTTGGCGCCTGCTATCACGCTGTGCTGCATTTTTCACACTTTAATACAAACTTTTTTATTTGGCAGCATTTACCAGCATCTAAGGGGATTGTAACAGCTCGGCTGAAGGTTTGGAGCAATACAGTATGTTTATGTTAGTTTTGTTAAAACAAGTTGAATGGAGCATCTTTGGTGAAGCAATATCCCTGTTAATGATCTTTTCCTTCTGTGCAGCGAATGAGTCCAGCTGGGATGCTTAACGAGCCTGTATCAACACGAAATTGTGGGTGTTGTATGGCGGGGACGCTTGGGTCTTGGACATTACAACAATAGAAGATGGCACAGGGCCTGGGGCCGTGTGATGCAGCACCTGAGATGCCGCAGAAAGGACCACCAGGTGAAGGTGATCAGACATTCCTCCCAGGACCGATGGATGCAATAGGACCAGCAGTAAGGTAGGTACAGCAGTAACCGCTATCCTGGAAAGAGCTTTGGCAAACTGACCAATCTGTTGCAATCTGCAATTGGAAGATCTCGAATGGAGAGAATGATTCATCCTGCAATCAGTGTGGCAAAGCTTCCTGCACAATAAACCACATCCTAGGTGGTTGCCCAAAAGCCTTGATGGAGGCACAACAAGGTGCTCACAGAAATCACAAACTGAGCAGTGAGTCAAAACCAACAGCATGTGCGGCAGCCCAACGCCATAGCCTTTGTGAGGGAGGAGACAAGACCTCCCAAGAACAGCATGATGACTAAAACATCTTATATCAGAATGTCCATCTGTAAACTAATGTAAGTATACACACTGAACTTCCTAAAGTGACAACCTACATTTTTAAGGAGCACTCATTTATTATTTCACCAACTTTGCTAGGTTATTTTAGTGATATCACATCTGTGTGCATTATGCCTGTATGCCAGAGAAACAAATTGAAAAGAAGGATAACATGTAGTGCATCTCTTTAAACTAGGGTGCCATGAAAAATATCAGGTGGGGGTGTTGCAGAAAATGATCCAATTTCACTTCATTTGTATGAACCGTTTTATGAATTATGAAATTTTAGTGTATACATCAGTGACGTATAGTGATAGACAGTACAATTAAATGCTCTTCCATTGGATGGCAGAGTGTAAAATAAACCTGTTTGGTCAATTTTCAGTTTTGTGTTTGAATAAACAGGACCAGATTTGTGAATTTGTGAGTAAATTTAGACAAAATCCTTACTTCAGTTGCCATACTTTTTGTGACATTTTTTTCTTAGTAGCATCCCTAGACTCAAACAAACGGTTAACATCAAGAGGGATTCTGACAGTCTACAAACAAAATCATAATAACACCAGACACAAGAGACTACATTAAATTGTAAATTTAATTCTTTACTATTGAGGCTGACCAAAATCAGAATCCTGTATTTCTCAAACGTAAGCCATTTAACACAGGATACCATACAAAACCTACAAAAATGCGACAACTACAAACATTCTATTGAACAGATCACAAATGTACATAATACATTTCTACAATAATGCTTATGTTTCTTACTTGGCACTTGACCACAATATGTATTTATTTATTCATTTTTTTGCATTTTAGAGAAAAGTTACACCTGGCGCAGTCCTGTAAAAAAAATAAAATAAAATAAATCACAAACACAATAAAAGCAACCCATTCGGGATATCTTTGCAGTAGTTTATGGAGTGATTATGTTTTTATCTGCATGGTACAAAATAAAAACAGCAGTTCTTCAATACAAGCCCCAAAGCCACGCCAAAGTGAAATGGCTCCTCCATGATGAAGGGGGGCAAGGCGCCACTCGGAGTCGCATTTGTCCAACTTTTTAAAACAGAAATCCAACAGTGGTTTCAATAATACTGACTACTGGTAGTACTGATCCTGACAATACAGAACTGGAGAACAGAAACACAGATCTACATGTGTGACTCTTTTTCACACAACAGTCATAAATACACACAGGCATAAGCTCCATGCATATGTGTTTGGAGTAGTGATTGATCCCATCTGACATGCAGCATTTGAAAACATTTGAAATTAAGCAAATTGATTTTTCTCTTTTCTCTTTTTTTATGATGGAAAGCCCACATGAGCATGAACACAAAGACGCAAAATTGACAAAGTACAATCATTAATGGGCTGGATTTGCTTTACAAATTGCGCTTTTTTTATATCCCTACATTGTATTCAAAAACTAGAGAGCAGAAATCTGCTAATCCTCTTCAAGATGCTCAATGGCATTCAAACCATCCTTTCATTTCTGTGGCCTTGCAAGTGCTGTACATGCAAATAAGAGCATATCATTTTTTATTTTTTTTGCAAAGAAACAAATTTGCGTATTTCACCATATACATCAATATACATTCTCACATAATGTAGCAAAGAAGAAATCAAATATCCTTGTTCTGAAGTCTGCTCTGCAGAATAAATTCTCCTGCTTAGGCAAAGTACTTTTTATCAGAATGCCTTTGCGGTTCTCATTATTGTGCACCTTTCTCTACTATGCACATTTCGTGCCTCTGCGGTCCAAACCAAGCGAGGACACGGATATAGAAACACCAGTGTATATACAAACCTAGTGGAAATCTTCTCGATGACGCTGTTGATAGCAATCACTGGGCTTTCAAAACCAATAGAAGCTCTCTGGCAGTTGGTGTTTGCCCCGGATTCAGGAAAAACTGCAAGTGGGTTGGGAGTTGTGCACAGCTTTGGCGTCTTCCGTGTATACTGAAGGCCTGTCATCTTCATCGTCACATGCTTGACATTCTTCATCAACAGTCTTCTCCATAGTGGAGGGTGAAGGGCATTACGGATCACCCAGAGAAGTTCTAAAGGAGACAGAATTACTTGCTAAGTATGACTAACAAGGTGGAAGTTTTAATCAAATACAACATTTGAAAGTTCGAATGTCTTTTGATAAGGCTTCCATAAAATTTTAGGATGAAAGTACCAGTACTTTTTAAAATTATTATTATTATTTTTTTTTAAAGGAAGTTTCCAACAGCACACAGGATATGTCACAAATGCACATCACTATCTACCTGGTGTTTTTTTTTTTTTTGAGTGATTAACGTGAGCCTTACAAGTCAAGTTGATACTTCATCTTTAAAATTGTCCAGCACTGCTGGGGTCACATTGCAACAGGCGTACGATGGAGGGGTCACTCTTCGCCCCCTTGATGAACTCTTCCAGGGACAGCTTTCCTAAAACACAGAAGTGTTATCAGTTTAAACATGTAACTGTAACATGTAATTTCATGTTATGATTTTTCTTTTTCTTTAAGCAAATTACACCGCAACCCATTTTAAAACTGTAACATTTTGAATCCACAGGTCACCAAGGGGTATATTCTACCATTTGCGCTTAAGTGAATTACTTGCATGCTTTTCTTGTACACTCTCAAAGTGTGGGGATTCTTCCTTCTAGGCTTCTGACACACTCACCATGACTAACTTCGAAATGTGTGGATAACCACCAAAGAGGCGTGATTCGGTGCAGCCTGACAGTGGCCTACCAGATCGCGGAGTTCCAAAATATGGCGAGTTTCATTCTAATATTTTTAGATTTGATTTTTATTCCCCCCAAAATTATAGGATACATATAAAAAATGAAATT
Organism: Idiotropiscis lumnitzeri; assembly: GCF_059441095.1. Classification (NCBI taxonomy): domain Eukaryota; kingdom Metazoa; phylum Chordata; class Actinopteri; order Syngnathiformes; family Syngnathidae; genus Idiotropiscis; species Idiotropiscis lumnitzeri. The sequence continues at coordinate 15,902,061 of NC_142400.1, read as the reverse complement.
GCTAATATTTTTATTTTTTGTGGGGGTTGCGCCTGTCTGCATACCCCCCCGAAAGTAGGTATTTGTGCCCCTGCTTGTACCAGGCAGTGTAAATCCAGCTGTCAGAACAAGATTAAGAGTCCTGACAGATTAACAGTACAGTGCATGAATGCAAGACTGAAGAGTGTGCAAGTTGCATCAAAATCAGCTCTGTGTGAATTAAATTGTCAACGCTTCAAATTGGAGTATCGCTTTAAAAGTCAGGCAGCTTTGTCAGAAGAACACAGCTGACGGCCGACAAAGCAGCTGGCAGTGACATGCTTTGACACACGTGCACTTTCAAATGCATGTGTCTGATTCCACCTAATTAAATACTAAAAGGCTGGATTTACACTACATTGTTCAAATTATAGAATTACATTTTTATACATTTATTTATTCTTTGCTCCGTGGTGTTGAGAAAAAAATGTACGAATTGGATATCGATTTCTAAATGCAGATACAATTCAGATGTGAATTGGATGTGTCAATGCAATTGCATAGTAAATGGACAATGTATAACACGCATACATAAACGATACCAAAGTGATGAAAAAAAATTAAATAAAAAATCAAAAAAGTTTAACACAGACTACTAAATATATTCTAAAAATTGTGCATAATTGTGCACTTAATAATACTGTGCAATTTGTGTTTTGTATGTATTGCCCTTAATTGAAAGGTGTAATTTGGCCACTGGGTGATGAATTGCTTCCTCCGTGAATTTAAATATAATTCTTTCTGCCTTTTTGGGGAATTGTTTAGGGCCTCAAAGTGCATTGCATCGGCCCAACAATATACAGGGTGGGGTGAGCCCTTTCTCACTTGCATAAGACATGGTTTCACCTTCAAAACAGACATTGTCAACAAGCCTAAATATAGGCATTATAAAATTCTTGAAAATTCTTGATCTTTGGGGGTATTTTGACTGCACTGCCCCGGAAACTTTGTCACGTTAACAAAAAAAAGGGCAGCAAATAATTCAAGTCTACCGTCTCTGTTGGTGTCCATTTGCCTGAAGATCTTCTCTGTCCTTTTCTCAGGTGTTGACTCATCCTCTGGCATCTTCATCACCGAGGACACCATTTTATAAATAGCCTACATGAAGGCAAACGGATGGTTGGTCAGTAACTCAAATCATTTTGATTGAAATGAATAGTTTGTCATTCATATTAAATAAGCTATGCTTAAACTTTTACCAATCATTCTTCAACTTGAGGGATAACCATTACGTGGTAAAAAATAAAATGTCATGACATGACAGTGTGTAGATAGATTAGATTGGATTGATAGATACAATATATGAATGGATGAGCTTTGCTCTTTGAATTGAACAGACTTTTCTAAGATTTTCAAATTTGTGATGCTCCTCCACAGTATATGCATCAGTTTATCCCAATAAGATGTCTGAGGTGATTTTGAAGTGTCGTTTGTTTTTTAAAAAAGTTTCTTTTCCCATCTGCTAACCAGAGGTTGCAATACATGGAATTTATATGCAAAATGGACACAAAAATGTTTCCCTCGACTTCGGGATAATCATTGATAACACGCTCACACAGGCACGCACACACACACACCCGCGTGTACACACATACAAAACTATGAGCTGTTGTCCTTGCAGGCTGCTCAGTGGTAAACACTGAAATCTGGCCCACTCTTGCTGCCTCTAATAAAGAGGCGGCCAAGAGGAGAATGAGAGCTGACACGTGAACGGAAGAGGGCTGATTATGATTACAGTGCTTTATATAGGTGATGGTTATGCTCCCTATTACAAAGTGTCAGGGCAGCTCATCTTCTGGGGCACAAAAGAGCTGATCAGCATCAAGTTGTCATCTCTTGTAAACTACTAAACTATTTCATTATTTATTCAGCAAGTCTTATTCATGTGGCTGTAATTTGGAGCAACACAAAACCGAGTGCCAAGAAAAACTGTTACCGTTATTGTTACTTGTTATATTGTAAGTACACAGTACATATCCATGTGGTTTTGGACACGCCCACGACCCTTGTGAGGATAAGAGGCTCGGATATTATATATGTAATAACACCTTCATTGTGAAAATCAATATTTCATGCTGCTAAAAACAAAAGCCTTTATCCCACAAACATACGGCAAGCTTGGTCCTTCAAGTCAGCCCACACCCTTCCTCACCCAACCAATCACAAATCACATTCAGACACCGGTCACCTCTGAAAAACACAACAGGACTATAATGTACAGCCATCCATCCATTTCCTCTAGCGCTTATTCTGATTACGGTTGTGGGTGAGCTTGAGCCTATCTGAGCTGGCTTCAGATATACCTTGGAGTGGTCGCCAGCCAACCCAGCTGTCATGAGCAGAAAAAAACACTTTTACCGGAATTTTTTTAGAACATAGCTGTCAAAGTAGTAAACTCAGACAACTTCGAACCACTGATTAGGATGATCGCTGATTATTATCTGAGACTTCTTTTGATAATTATTGCACTTTAAAGGAAGGCTTAGGATTCAGGCCTTTTATTTGATTGGAGTGGTACAATCAAAATGAAAACATTGTATTCTATTCACGGTAAAATAATTAGTGAAGGTCTTTCTCTTTCCGAGGCAAATTCTAACCTTTATCTTTAAAAGCTGTTCTATAATTATTGCTCTGACACAGCTGCAATATCAGATGGTAAAGCTTTTTGCAGGAAAAGAAAAGAGTCTTTGGCCATGTTAGTCCAAGAATTCAGTTTCTTGTCTTAATTGGATGTTATCTGGGCTCATATGACACTCTGCCATCTGATGCGTCTTTTCAGCTGAGCTCTCCTCTCACCCCGAGGCTTTCGAGTCTTACTTGTAATCAGCTGCTATGTCTTTTGTGTGTGCTCCATGTTCTGTCTTGGTCCGAATGTTTCACCAAACATTACATTTCATGGACGTATAGTTTGGACCACAAATTACAAGCCATGTTCCAAACTCCTTTTTAAAAAAATGTTTTTTTGTACATTTTTTGTTTGTTTCCCACCCTCACGCTGCATGTACAGCTCAGGCCAACCAACCAGAACACTTTCTTCCAAATTTGGCATTGATCGAACAATAAATCCAGCCAAAAGCACATACACAACAAATCCATTTCTGTGTCTTAAACGAGCAAAACACAGTCACCCGCCGCACCAGGTAAGCCGTAGAAATACAGTATTTACAGTACAAATATATTTGTAAGTTACATTGTTGTTATGCAATTATTGGCCGGAAAAGTCATGAGGATAATCAATTCTAGCATGATCTGAAAGTAACAGAACTACTTGTTGATAAGACAATCTTGATGAGAAACGTTGGTCCAGCTGCTTCCTACTAGCGTTTTTAAATGTTTGTCCAAATTGAAATACATTAGTTCATCCGATATTGACTGTTCATATAATTGGCGAGCCCCTTCTGTGCACCAGATGGTAATGGGGTTTAAAACGGGTGCGTAAAAGGCACCATCCCTGTTATTGCCAAGTTCAACTAGGCAAAACTTTAAATAGTTTGGCTAACGGTTAATTTTATTAAGGCTAATTAATAGCACCACAAATTTCCGACTAACTGGAAAGAACTTTAAGTAGCCATATTTTACTGTATGTACTGTAGTTCCATTGTAACGCTTGTCTGCTTCTGTGTATTGGACCACCAATCAGAGGTGTTGAGGAAAAAAACTCCTAAGCATTTCGGAACCAGATGTGTGCTGTCTTTAGCACATCTTGTGGAGGATGGCTTGGTCAACATAACTTTCACACATGCTACAAACACGTTTCCTACATACATTTTCACACACAAATTATTGAGTGCCTTCAGGTGGCTGTCAATCACTATTTAACTGGATTTAACAAAAAAAAAAAAAGTTCAGCATGCATTGTGAACCAGCCAGACAATGTGGCTTTGTTCCCGCTGCTCAAGTCCCTGTCAGTGAGCTCAGTGTATCCGCCGGTACCACAGCGGAGCTGGAAAAATCATCTTCCGGAGGGACCAGGCTGTCGTCCTGCCTTGGCGAACTTTCGCCAGGCACAATTCCACTGAATACCAACAGAGCCAACATAATGAAGAGACATGGTGGGCCAAAGATCCCCACATATCAGGAACTAACCAATCAGAGGAAAGGTGCTTTCCATATCAAATTAATGAGAACAGAAATTCAATATAGCACAAAGATAATTTACAGACAGTATTATTTTTTTTTTAATATTAAATGAAAGCAGACTGTTCAAAATCACAGTTATTTATGACCAATGAAAATAGCTTGGTAAAAGGGAATCTTGCTCATGTCCAAATCAAATCATATTGCAAAATTGATCAAAAGATATCTAAAAAAAAATAATTTAACCGAATTGATAGAAGTGGACCTTTTAAAATGCTATTTCATGTCATGTAGTCAAGATAGTTTTTATAAGTGTTAATTGTGCTTGGTATGAGTAAAGTTAGATTTGAGTCACTATTTCAATGTCACACAAAAATATGTACATCCATTTTCTGTCACGCTCGTCCTCCCTCGTTGGGGTTGTGAGTGAGCTGTAGCATTGATTAAAGAAATATAATCAGTGTTACGCTGATGTAACGATGATGTTCTTTTCAACTCAGTGAATTTCACATGATTTTTTTCACCACAATTTAAATCACTTTTCAGTTTGCTTAATGAATTCATAAAAGGTTATTAATTCTGTATGTAATTCTTCAATGATGACGACTCGTAAATTACATTAAACCTTTTAGACTGTTGGCCCTTTTCCATTGCACCGGTTGTACCTCAAAATAGACTGGTTCTGTCCATTAGATCGCTTTTCCATTCCACTTTTTTTCAGGCCAGGTAGTAACCAAGGTTATTTTCGGAGATGAAAATTAACGAAAAAACAAAAACTAAAATTCTAAAGACATTTTTGTCAATGAAATAAAAGAGGATAAATGAAAACTAACTAAAACTCCATTTTATGAACTGCATTGACTTTATATGGATGTCCAGAAACGTTCAACTTTGGTCTGGTCACAACATTATTAACTTTATTTGTTTGTTACGACCTCCAGAGTGGTTTCTCGGAAATCAGTTTCTTCTTCCGTCACTTTCTGGACTATGCCTCTCATGCACCGATTTAGAAGGGAATGAGAGGAGCCACTTTGATTGGCGCTGAATAAAGTGGGCTGTGTAATGCCCGAAACGGCACAAAACGTTTTAACTGTGCCAAGGTGTGCATGTCTGTGAATATGCCAAAACTCAGTGTAGTCTGCATCTGCACAAATTCACACCACGTCTGGTGCTAGACTATCGCAAGGCAATGTGTCTCTTGACTTAATGTGAAGCCAAAATGGGCCACTTAGCTGCTGTTACAATGTGTCTAATATGTTTTAGGGAGGACTCTTGCATGTGATGGTGTTTACATTTGGAGCTCAAGTACAGGAAATGCCATTCAAGCTCTCTCCTTTCCTTCAACTTCTTTTTCAAAGGTGAGTGGAGCACTGTTCCCTAACGTACGTATGTATGTGTGTATATATATATATATATATATATATATAGAGAGAGAGAGAGAGAGAGAGAGAGAGCTAGATAGATGAACTATAATGAAAGAAAAAGCATAAACTGATATATTATTCTTAGAATCATATATTATTAAGTCACAGCACAGAGGAAATGCCTTCTAGTTCCATTTAATGTGAGCGTAAAAGCCATGTTTCAAAGCGCGCATTAAATTAATGCCTGCTAAAACCACTTTCATAAAATAAATGCTTTTTTCTTCTTCTTACAAAATAGAAGTTTTCATTGCTGGTGGTGCGTAGATTTAATGCACTCCTGCACTTCCGTCAATATAAGAGCTTCTTTCTCATCTTGGAGCAAATCCTTTTTGTCCTCATCTCAATGAGTTTTTTTTTAATAGATATTGAGGTTTACTGTTATGACAAGCTTTGTCGTGACTAATGCAACATTTAGTGTATGTTGTGAACAAGCTCTTAGATAGCAACTATGATGAAATAGGAGTTGGAAATTAAAGTGACTACTGTTAATTCTGTATTCTTGCTCATGTACACAATATAGAGATAACTTACTCACCTGTACAATCTCCAGCATTTCAGATTTACTGATGTACCCATTTCCATCCAGGTCATACATACTAAAGGCCCATTTTAGCTTCTGCTCCAGCTTGCCACGTGACGTCACACTTAGAGCGATAATAAACTCCCGAAAGTCTATTGTCCCATCACCATTTGCATCAAATGTGCGAAAGACATGTTCCGCAAACTTGGAGGCATCTCCATAAGGGAAAAAGTTGCCATAGATCTTCTTAAACTCCTCCATGGACAGGTTTCCACTGGGGCAATCCCGCAAGAAGCCTTTGTACCACTCCTGGATCTCATGTTCGGTGAAGTCGGTGCTCTCCAGCAGGTCTTGCATCACCTCAGGACGAAGCTTGCTGTTCTGCTTCCCCATGTCTGGCAGTCCTTTAAGTAGTAGACTCACTGTTGGAGGACACAGAAAATTAGGAGCTTTGAATTTCGGATGCAGAGAAGATTGATATGTGCATTGACATCCTTGATCCCAGTTTTTGTGTGAGGCATGTGGAAGTCATTTGCGTTTTAAACAACCATGTATGCATGACATTTTTTCATTTGATTTACACATCTTCAAATATGCACATAGACACAAAGACAAGGGGTCAATTTTCATTTATCCTCAAGATCAGATCTACGACTTTTATAGATCAAGAAGAAGTGGAGGGATAAAATGGGCAACATCTCTGCACATTTTTTAATTATAATTATATATAATTTATTTATTAGTTTTTTTTTTAAATGTTCTCAATAATTTGTACTTTTCCAACCATTGTTTCCCAGGTAAAAATTATTCAAATGTGTATCCTTAAGTGGCTTTGGTGAAGTGCTGCTTTTTTTTTTATTATACTTCACATTTAACAGGATATAATCCCTCCCTTTTTTACAAACCGATGGAACATTACATGGAAACTAGTTCTGTGTACAGAGTACACTTGGCACCATATGCCCAACATGAGCTTAAGTAGTCTATAAAATGACTCGACACACACTAAACTCAGGTTTAGATGGAGATTTAGGCTTACATCATCAACTTAGAGAGGAGAAAATGGTCTTGTCAAATTCTATTCAAACGTAACAAACACCAATGAGAATACCAACAATTTCATGGCAATCTTTAATAGGATAGTTTTGAGTCATGCCGTTCGCAGTGGTAGGCGAATTTGTGATGCATTTCAATTTACGGTACGAGCAAGCGTTAATGATCAGGCTCCTATACATGTAATTGAGATGAATAATTACGATATTACTTCATGACATTAAAAGATATCTTTCGATTTTCTTTAGATTAGCTTTGACATTAACACAGAACAACCTCTGTAAAATGCCAAGTCGAGAAAGCCTTTTTTCTCTGGGTGAGTAAAGTGTCTTGTCTTCGATGACAGGTCACTAAGATACGCCCAAAGTATTGTGTAGCTATAGTATTGATCTTAAAACAACTTCATGGTGAAAAAACTCTTTTATATAGCTGTTAAGTTATCAAAATGAAAAATTAACTCTTTCAAGTGACCTGCATGTTGAAATGTTTATTTTATACGCAGTGCTGGAAAGCTTGATTGTGTCTTATTTAGTTGTGCCGCTCTGATCATGAGATCTCAAATCGGGTCCAATCATGTGATTTTCAGCTGATCGGTATCGACTGAAAAATATCAGATTTTAGATTTTTTTTTTCTAAAGTCAAGAATAAAATATTTTATTGGTTTACTTGAATTGAACCACTGCTGACTTACAGCCATATACAAATTCATCATGCTGTGACACCTTAATAATAAAAAGAAATGAATAAACATTTAAAAAAATTGATAAATACCTATCTGATCAGAATGAAAAGTAGGCTATACCCTAAACTAGTCGCCAGTTAATCACAGAGGAAATTGTACTTCTCAGATTAGTCTTTATTCAACATTTTTTACTTTTACTTGAGTGCTTTGATTAAAAAGAAACATGGCTTTTACTCTTTTACAAAGAGCAACAATTCTACTCGTATTTTTATTAAGGTATTACATTTTGGCTTCTCCTAGAGACTTTTGTCAGATGACTATTTCAGGCAACCACGATAACTAATAGTGACCTCTGACTTCATTTGACCAATCAAACAGAGCCAGACTGGCAGTCACATGACTCCACCGCAGTTTCCACACAGAAGCAACATGTGACTCATTTAAGTGAAATGAAAGAAAACTATATTGACTTTACAGATAGGCTCCAGCTCTGCCGTGACCCTAATGAGGATAAGTGGGACGCAAAATGGATGGACTTCAAAACAGAACAGCTACCTATCTGTGGAAAAGGTTGTCTATATTAACTCATTCAATACCATTGACGGATAAATACGTCGAAATCCATTTTTTTTTACTGGGCTGGTTGTGAATGAGTTAAAAAGATATTCTGTATAATAATAAAAAAAAAATCTGCCTGGTGCTTACAAAATTCTAATGCAACGGTGCTTTTACTTGAATATAATGTTTGGCTGCTCCACCCACCTCTGTAAATAATGTTGTGGTATTGGGGAAGCGATGGGACAGAACAAATGTTGGCGTCGTTCCGCAGCATAGTTTCACACAGGGTCACTTGCATGATCAGCAACGACAAGGGTTACAAATGTAAAAAGAAACGATTCCTGGTAAAGTTGAGTTGACCCTTTTGCACCATTTCCTGATGTTGACTCACAGTAAGAGACGCCCATTTCGATGATGGGGAACTGAAGATTGTGTGATGAACTGTGCTGGATCTTTCCGTTTGTTCAAGGCAGTGCCCAAATGTTCACCAACATCTTCACTGACAGTAACAGGGGCTATCAAAGAATATTGACATTTTAGTGGAACAGGATTTTCATCTGTAATATTTCCCCCAATTTGTAAACCTAAGGCTTGCATGGTAACACGTTGCATTAATGAAATTGCATTTAGCTCTGTTGTGCTCTTAATTTGGAAAGCACTTGCGTGTAAAATCCCAGCCAATGCTCCCAGAGATAGTTGCATATTTGCCAAACACATCTGTTAGTCCTTCTCTAAAGCAACATCAAAAGGGAAATTTAGTGTTTGTAGAAGTGCATGCAAAGCAGCCAAACATGGTAATGTTTTTGTTGGTGAAATCGCTTCCAATGTTACAAGGGAAAATGCAATGTCATTGCAGCTCTGACAAAGTATGCGTATTAAATCAAATCGGGACACTTTTATTCCTTTGCTAAATCAATCACGTTGTTTCAAATCAAATGGATTATCATGCAAACTAGTCTGGCTCTGAATCTAATTTTAATAAAAGAAGGGGAGTATTACTTACTTTTATATTCTGATAGCCCAACCAAACCGCTCACATTCACACATTCACCTGTTAAGATGATGATTTAAAGGGGGAAGTCAACCCCAAAATGTTCTTTACAATACTATTTTCAATGCAGCCCCATTAGTCTAAACAAAGCATTTTGCTTAATATTGCGTTTGTGTACTAAGAGTTAAGCAGTAAAATCCACCCGTTTTACTCCATCACAGGGGGTGGCCATTTTGTCACTTTCTGTCCACTGAAAATAACATCACAATTGCTCAGAGTTCAGGTGGCAACCGATTATGACTGAGCTTCAGAAAAAAGGAGAGCCGTGTTTGGTCGTTACCTCAGCCCTGAAAAACTGTCATTTTCAGGTGACAGAGAGTGACAAAATGGCTACCACCTGAGATGGCTAGAAAAAGGTGGATTTCGCAGCTTGTCTCATATTCCACAAATGCAATATTAATTAGATGGCCGTGTTTTGACTCGTGAGGGCACAGATGTATTTATTTATGTTGCCATTTTTTAAATTTAATTTAATTTTTTTTTTAATTCCAAGAAATCAGAGGACTACTGCAATTTTAGTATTCCATTGTAATAGACAGTCACAGATGCTGCATCATGTTACATCCACAAAAATCTCAATGCTACTCCTCTTTCTCTTGCACCTTGATTCCATTCACGAGCCGTTTTACTGCAACCTCCCCTCTATTATGAAGCATTTTTTAAACAGTTACCATAGCAACATACTGTTCACATCACATAACCATTGACATGATTTCTGGCTGAATGCACTGACAATTTCATCCACTAAAACATGGATTCACTCCTCGTTAAAACAGAGGCTGGGGCTTCGTGATGTGTGTGTCTTCACGTGTGGGTGTGTAGGCAATGTGTGGGTGAAGGTATGTGAGGTGAGTCCTATTGTGATGAATACAGTCCTCATGACACATGAAATGAAAAAAAGGCTTAACAAAGGCATAACAAAATGTTTAAATGAAGAAGCCCCCAACCTATGTATTAAAATACTGTATAGCAATTAGCATAAGTGTTGGCTAAGAGCATTGGATGCCACGGCAACAGTGACGCGTCTTAGGGTTACGCAACAACAAAGTCAGTACTTTTCACTGCTTTCCTGGAAGCCAGATTGAGGGCTAATTTAGATATGGACAATGAAACCCTGCAATATCACATTTCATCTTTTGCGCCCCGGCTAGGTTGTGGAATTTCAAGCAACGTTTTAGTTTACATTTTTCATTTTTTTTAATTGCAGGATTTTACAGTATATAGAGGAATATATACCTTCTAATTTACACTACCTCCCGGAAATGCACTTTTAAAGAAATTGATACAATTTAATTCCTTTTTAACATGGGGTTATATGCATTTCCAAGATGCTCCTGAACGCATCTCAACCTGTGGCACGCACACGAGCTATCACGCACACAGCAGGTGTTTCAACGTATACTATAAGGCTAGTTGTGGCAAATGTGTATTTGATTCACTGAGTTTCTTGTTGTCATTTTCCATATGAATAAACTTGTCAGCACTGCAAATGTGGCTTTTCATTTCCATAAGTATCTTGATATATTTTATAGAGTAATGAGTCGATGCACGGGCATCTTTTAAATGAAACATTATCTGGTTCAAAATGTTGTCTTTTTTTTTATTTTTTTTTTTATAAATACGGTCTCACTACCGCACAGATCTTCACATATCACACATGTGTCTGGAATATATCCTGCGTGATAAATGGTGGTTCATTGTATACATTTTTATCTTTGTTTGCCATTTTGTGATCCAGAGAGAGGAAGTTGTAAGTATACATTTTTTATGAGATCCAGTCCTTTTTTTTATTAGTTTATAAAATGATATGTATTCATCCAAACATGCCCAAAGGTTGTTCATGTGAGCTCTAAGGGTCAATCGTCACTTGTGACACCTTGGGATGCACACATGCAGTTCACAAGTCAAAGATCATCATCAATCAAAATCAGTCCCCACAATCAATTCTCTCTTCTATGTAGAAATGTTTCTTTCGCTGCTATGAAATACACATCTCTAATCTACTCTGAGTGCTGAAAAGAAGAAAATTCACGCACATTCATAGCATTAAAGAAATATTCTTAACACAAATTGTGACAGTGTCAAACCTAATTCTGGCTGTCTTAAAAATTTTTTCCTCACTTTCGTCCATGATCCGAAAAAAAAAAAAAAAAAGAATTTGTTACTAATTCCATACCACAGTGTTTGCATCTGTTCACCAAGAATTGGATAATGATGTTTTAGTCATATGTGCTACGGCAGGCCCATAAAGGTCAAACTCCTTGAAAAATTCTGATGAGAATCTGGTGACCATGTAGTAGCTGGATGGAGGGTGAACATACCTTTAAATTTTCTTCCTCCCTCATTAGGTTGCCATAGTAACAGACCTTGCAAAAGGAAGAGTAGGCGATCGAGCATCGTTGATTCAGGGAAACAGACGGAACCAGCAAGGCGAAAAAACTCAATTTTATCATCATTAAAAAGATTACAGTTTTTAACTTATGCTAAAGATGATGAACTAGAAAAAAAACATAAAACCACACGTTAAAAGATGTGTGGTATTTGCCACAAAAATGATGTAATGAGAAAGAAAAAAGGGTGTGAAGGATACAGTACCAGTGGATTCATCACCCACTCAACTGAGTCACACTCAACAACTATTTTGGAATGTAACAGCCGGGAATCAGCTCAGCTTCCTCGCTGCTTTGTACTCCCAATATTGGTAGTGATGAGTTAGTCTTTGTGGCTCTGGTCGGCCTGATATGACAATTGGGCATGTGGTCGCTGCATGGAATGACACTTGCTGTGAAGATGAATGTGAGCACAAGTTTAAACTGCTAAAATTCCCAAAACAATGTGTCATTGTTTTTTTTAAGACCAATGGGGGAAAGAAATTCTACTTGCCTTTCAACCACACCGTGAGGCCTTCATAAACTGTTGCATCAGATTAAAATCCTTTATACAATTGTGGTCTGAAATTTCCATGCACTTGTTTTTTAGGTAAGCAATAATTAACCAAGAAAACCTTACATTTTTCAAGAGTCTCCTGGCCAAGATCGGCAATGGGACAATTCAGAAAATAGATTATCCATATTTTTCCTACCATAAGGTGCAACAGGTTATTTGCAAAATCAATGAACCAGTCAATTTTCGCACATTTCCTTTCATAAAGCGCAGCGGATCATAAGGTCCATTGTATGTGAAATAGTTATTACTTATTGTGATGTGTTTATTTGATAGATTTAGCACTATTATGCTGGGTTTAGACCGGGTCTCACACATTGTCGTTTGTCATACAAAACTACACGCCAGTCGAAAAAAAAAAAGTCCTGCAAGTCAATTTAGTGACTGGTGGTTGTGTTATTACTTTGGCTGTGAAATCTTGGTTGACACTTCAAGAGCTGTAAACAAGTCATTCCACTCATTAGATGAACAAACTTCCTCACTCCCCTATTATTCAAGCCTGCTCCTTCTTGCCTAGTCTTTTGTTATTTGACTTTCGTTCCCCCAGACCGCAATGATATTGTCCCACATTGTAACATTGGGAACGCTTCGCAAATGACGCTCAGCTCGTGTTCTTTCTGACTTCAGTATAAGGCAAGTAGGACTACATTTCTCATGATTCTCAGTCACGGAAGCAGGAAGTAGATCCAGTTCTGGTATGACAAAAACATGTAAGCCTGCTGGCGATTAGATGCGGATAAGAATGTGAACGTGAACGTAAATGTGAAAGTAAATAGGAAGGAATTTGAATTAAAGACAACATACTGAAAAAAAAAATGACATTCATAGATAATGCGTACCGGGTTATAAAGGCACACTGTTGTTTTGAGAAAAGGAAAGGATCTTATGTGCGCCTTGTCGTCCGAGAAATTACTCTAACAGCCATATATGCAGAAAAACGTGAATTACACAATTTCAATTTAGCACCTTATTGTCATAATTTAATCCCAATCATAAAAAAGGACTGGCTCCAACATGGACCCTTGAGGCACCCTCGGTTAGTGTAACAGATACAAAGACGCATACAGTGTGCTGTCTGTTGAATAGTCAAACCAGCAAACATTTCGACAGACCTGCTCTAGTTAAATTTTCTAATAGCAGTGTATGGTTGACTTCTTTGAACTGTTCTTTTCACACGAGTATACAAAATACATCATCAATTAATTTTAAAAACAATAAGTAAAAAAAAAAAAATATTTTTCTATAAAACTAATTTATGCATACACATTGAAATATATACATAGTGAAGGTGCACCAATATCTAGTGTGTAAGTTAGCATTAATAATTGCTGAAAGGAATGACTGCATTCATTCTTCAACACATACAGAGTTAAAATCTCTCGAGTTAAGGTCAGGCTGACCGCATCCAACTGTGCGGCCAGGGAAGTAATGACACTAATGAAAGCAACACAACATATAACGTCAAGTGTGCTCGGCACATAACAAATATTTGAATGTGCCCTGGATAGCACCTGCTCATATATGGATCAATCAATAGTGTGCAATGGAATACTGGTACCAAAATGAGCCAAGTTAAAGTCTGACACTTAACTAGAGCAAGTGTACGGACATTAAGATGTGTTTGCTACACATAACTAAACAGTGTATTCATTGTGGCAGACAGTGAGAGCAGTCTTCAGGCAAAGCCTGAACCAAGAGATGGTTCTCATTAAGTATTCCTCCAGGGATGGACCAGAGCTTGCTTTGCTTCCTGTGCAGAAAAATATAGAAACAGGATATAGCATCACGGAAAATAACCAATACAACGGAAGTCACATCAGGGGAGGTCAGGAGACAGGATGACTCCAAGGAACTGGGACGTGCTTGAAAGGTTTATAAAAAAAAAATAAATAAAAAGGATATCTGAAACTACAGAATGCTGGACATCCTGACTTAACGTTATGTTCTTTAGCGTGCTAACCATATAATGATATAATCTTAACCCAGTTTATGAAAGTACGAAAAACTGACTTCTCACGAAAAGTTAAGGAAATGATAATAATAATAAAAAAATGATTATATTAGTGATTATTTCTGATGAGAAAGAAACCTCTGAGCTCAATCTAAACTGCCCAAGCCGGATGGAAATAACCTTAAATTCCAACTTGTGGTCTCGGCAGAATTTTCCATGACAAAATCCGCTCAAATATAATGTCACAGATCTAATATCAGGTGATGCACAGGATGCACACAAGTCAGCACTCCACAATCCACATACTGTACATTCACCAAAATTACTAATCTACATTAATTAAGGAACCCAACAAACATGTTTTTGACTACGGGAGGAAGTAGAAAGAATTCTTAGTAAGAGTATGGTTACACTACCTGCCATCGGGGATGGGTTGTCTATGGTTAAAACTGGACTAGCCATCTGGCACAAAGAGTTGATGCCCGGTGAGCCGGCATCTTTTGGAGCTGCTTCTGTTCCATTTAATCATTATTTTCCTCCATTTTTCCCCAAGAGACCGGGCCACAATTTATACGGAAAAGCACATTAATAGACAGCAATTGTAGAGCAGTTGTAGAGCTCTGTAATACTTTAAAATTGAGTTGTTCACAAAAGCATCTTGGGGTCTGTCAGCTTATGATATTTGCATTTCTGAAAGCACTGCACTCACCTGATGTAACGTTTTTTTTTTAAAGATACTATTCAGCAAGGAATCTATTGTCTTTCATCCCAGGTCTGAATGCCTGTCAAAGATCTCCACAAGCAAAACGCCAGTGCATCTGAGATCCAGCACCCAACAGGTTCACTGTCATTTGAAATATTTCCTTTCGTAAATAAGTCTCATCCTCTATTTTGCCACATTGAGCGTCTTCAGAAGGATCCAAGCGTTGCTTAGGTGTTCCCTGAGCCAAAGGCAGTCTTAAAACTTAGTCACCATTTAACAAAATAATAACTACATTATTCTTGATAGCTGATTTTTAAACGCAATTATTAAACAACACCTTATATTTTATATTAACAATATCTCATCTGCTTTTCAAAGGAGTAACAGTAAATTAAATATTTCCAGAATAGTCATGTTATAATTTCGTTTTTTGTTTTCAACATGATTGTTTTATGGTGACTTGAACGCTTTATAACAAGGTTACCTTACTTTCAAATATAGTCTAGAAAGTAGCAACAGAGACATCATCTTTTTTATCATTCGCTGGTGTTCAGCATGACATTTCAGTGTGTGGGAATTCCACTCTGTGGATAAAAATAGAACATCTGTTTCCCATAGGTCCCACAAATGCATGAGAGCCTATAGGCCAGGGTGATCCTTTAAAAATGAGCCATGTCAGCATGTGGCACATGGAATCTTTTATCTGCAGGCGACCCCTTTGAGCATTGGGCAACCACTTGAATTGGGATTTCAGTTCAATGACCCATGCCCCCCCGCCCGTATAAAGAACGCAAATGCAAAATGACAAAGAGTCTGAGGCAAGGCCAGCAGTCCTTTGCATCCATCATAAAAATGTCACTCTGCATGCAACGCACATCAATTACAGATTACATGGATGGCGCCTTTGCAAAGAGGAGAAAGAGCAAAGACATGCAACAGTGCTGAGGAACGCTTGTTTAATTAGGGCCCACGCATGAGGTGCAAAGTATCTGAAAAGGGTCTCAACTTTAGAACTCAAACGATAAATCCTTAAAGTTGGCCATTTTAGTTGGGAGCAGTCCTTTTGACAGATTCACCCATCTGGCTGTCCCCAGGGGTGCAACTTCACTTTGACCGCTACCAAATGTAAACCACATACAGACAGATAAGAACCTCAACGACTGCGGAAGGTAATTTTTTTGTTGACCTAATAATTCAATCAGTTTCTCTGCTGTTAAGTATTAATGTATAATTCAGGAAATGTTTAAATAATGGAAAATTAACACAGAATTAGAGGGTGTTTACCCACTTAAAAGTAAATGTATATAAACCAGGGGGTCTGAGGTCATGCGCTCTTGCAGAGGTCATTGTGCCTCTTGTGGCCATTTAGGCAACTGCGATGGTCTGCTGGGAAATAAAAGATCCACCCGCGACTGTCACACTCCGTCGCTCTTTTTTTTTTCCACATTTGCCTCAATAATCATGTCACTTTGCATGTGTTGATAGAGAAAGCTAAGCTAAGATAAGGTAGCTGGAGAAACTTTGACATGCATTAATTATAGTTTTGAGGCTGAAATTCTTGTGGTCGATGAAGCCGAGTTTGCCAATATTCTTTTCCCAGGTTTACTTCTGTGCTTTGCTGGTTGGCGTCGTCCACACTGTACACACTAGACTCTCCCTCATTTTCCCCATTCACAGTCATACTTGCAAGAATTTCGACTTTTGGGAAAGTTTGGCATCATTTTCCTTGTCTTTTTTTTGTTGTTGTTAAAACCACATCCATAACTTTCTAACGGCTTGCTGAGTGTCTTCTGCTCATATTGGAGATTTTAAACAATTGACGACAAATTAATTATTGCCATTCACTGAC
Organism: Idiotropiscis lumnitzeri; assembly: GCF_059441095.1. Classification (NCBI taxonomy): domain Eukaryota; kingdom Metazoa; phylum Chordata; class Actinopteri; order Syngnathiformes; family Syngnathidae; genus Idiotropiscis; species Idiotropiscis lumnitzeri. The sequence goes on along the minus strand of NC_142400.1, from coordinate 15,885,232 downwards.
GGGAAGCCCACACTTGTTTAAGAATGACTGGTTTCTAAAACAAGACCTGGTGCCTAAATGACCAGGCATTCGAAACAGGAATGTTGTAACTGTGAGGTTCGGTGGAATACATGATCACTTGTTTTAGCTGACATCAAAAAAGAGTAACACTCAATATGCCTTATATAAATGTTATTCATACACTGGACAGTAGAACAATTCCAAATGTCATCAGGGATGTACGTGACGTCAAGCAGGTTATTACAAGTCTGTGTATATGACTCACTCGGTATCTGCAGTGTACTTCAAACTTTCCTTGGGTTTCCAATTTGACCTAACGCAGTTTCGGGAACCTAATGTGCATTTATAGAGTGATATTATCTGAGTATGGTGATCATACAGCTCAGGCCGGTGTGAAATATCCTGATAAGCCTGATGACGGTCGACAGAGTGGCCCAGCCATGATGTGTTAAAATGACCTGAACCATTTGCAAAGTGCTTAAAAAAAAATCTTTATTTGCAGCCTTTGTCTGTCATCATTAGGCATACAGACACTGATCACCATTATGTTCCAATTCACCAAGTCAGAAATATGAGCCTAGTAGTCGTGGTTAATTTCAATCCTTTGATCAGGCAATGTGCCATTTTGACACGAGGTGGGGGCTGATCACACCTGGCTGGGTTGAGGAAGCACAATTCATCTCTTGCTCACCGTGCATTCTGTAGTAAAACAATGCCATTGAGCTTCAGTACATATATTTGAATGAACCACTTACCCTCACTAGGGTCACGTTTAGGGAAGCGCGATAATTATCAGCCAGATACTGGGGGGAAAAAAAATGTCACTTGTATCGGTTGCGATTTTGCAAATTAGGCTGATATTGAAAGGCGCATCAAAAAAACTAAACATACAACAAACAGAAGGCTCCGCAACTCGAAAAACAATTATAAATATTGGAACTTGGGGTGAAAATTTTCAGTCCCATTCACGTGAATGAGAGCCAAGCTTAGGCTCCCTCTGCGGTCACCCAACCCGATCGCCGTGGAATCGCCTCGGGGCAGCCGGAGAATGATGACGACTGATGCCTTTTCCTTTTTAACTGCACTTTTACTTTTGTTGCTGGATACTATAATCGTGTGGACTTCTACAATTAAAAAAATCGGAATCTGCAACACTGCTCCGCACTGCACAGGCCTTCTTTTTTATGCCCGCTAACTATCTGGTATGCCTTAGCGTTCAGATATTCACAAGGATGTCGTAGGCTCAAGGACGTCGTGAACGTTTTATTTTTGCTGTTGTTGTAAATGAGGTAGTTATAAAATTACGCTTTTTTTTTCCCTTTTTGTAACTTATTTCTGGGTAGAGACAGGAAATATAAAATAAGACTGCCTTCTTTCTGCTCCATTTTATTCTAACTCGTAAAACATTTGTATTTATATATTTATGTCTTCTTTTTTTAAATGAATGAAAAAAAAATTGAGGTCATGAAAAAAATTCAATAATAGTAAATGCTTGTCCAAAGCTTTCAACTTCATTTGCACATACTGCATCCACCATATTTCCTGTCTTCGACCACAATCAAGACCAGCAGATTTGAGCTGAACAGTTCATCAACTGTACATTTTTTAATGTTTACATCCATACAGATAATGTTCTGATTAAAAAAAAAATAATTCTTTACAATCACTTTCAGATTCCCAGCCAAGATTAAGATTTTGGGGAGTGACCACAATATTCTTATACTTTCGAATCATGTAGTAGCAAACAAACTAAAACTCATTGAACTGCACATCTAAAATGTTGCTGTGTAAAAGTACAGAAGTGAACAACACTGCATGTTACATGCTACAACTACACTTACGAATGGTTGTCTCAAAAAGATTAATATAATTATTTAGCACTTGGCAACTTACATATATTGCCGCAGCTGCTACAAAGAGCTCGAAAAGTGCTTAAAAAAGATGACCTTGCTGACAAAGGAAGGAAACTATGAAAGGTCAGTGAATTGTGTTGAATTCTATGCTTAACAAAGGGCTAAGTAACTGACACAATGGCAGACAAGCAAGTTTTAGCATTTGTGGAATGCATTGAAAATTGTCTCAATGAGAGGGATTGGCTTTGTTTGTTGATCAATATTTGAACGGTAACATTTCACATTGTTGAAAAACTTTTTTTTTTTTTGGATGAGTAGAGACTTTTGACACGCCCCCGTGCGCATGTGCCACATCATTTAAAAAGATCTTAAATTTAAAGAAAAAAAATTAATGCATCATGTTGTCACTGAGGCTCAATTCTAATCAACTTTATCATTACTGTCTGGAGTTTTTTTTTTAGTTGAGATATGCCAATGGTGGTTAACTTATTTTTACACTTAAAAGTTAAGAATGAAACAATGTTACGAAACTAATTAGTTGCAGATCCCATTACTTCCTATAGTTGTTTCATATTCTGAACAGCTTAGAGGTCGACTTGCATCGCGAAATGGAATGTGGTTGGCCTAAGAGAGTCAACACAGCAAGGGACTTTTTGAGTCTACTATACGTTTTGGAGGATTCAACAACACATGATTTATATCTGACGAAAACATTCAGTTTTTTAACAGAATCTGATTGAAAATTACTCCTTTAGTATGTGTCTGTTCTCTTATCTGTTAAGTTCCTTTCTTTGTCACTTAGATTTTCTTTCCATCTCTTTCTTCCTGACTGTGGTCATAAATCACTGGTTACATAAACTGCCTTCATGTTAGTTTCCACTGGTGTTACATGAAACCTCTTAAGTACAAAACAGGATGTTATAGATACCGCATTGAAGTTCAGCTGAACGTGCTATTTTTCTTCATATCATTTCGGAAGTTAAACGACAGTCAATGTAGCATGCAAACCATATTTGCAGTAAATACTCCAGCTCTGCATTATGCATGTATTTTTATTAGTTCACGGTAGTTTGCACGTATAAAATACAGTAGAGACCGGCTATTTGTGGGGGATATGAACCGGGCCGACCCACTAGCAAAAATCCGCTTGAAATTCAAGGCCATTATAAATGCATTGAAAAAAAATTTAACAAAATATTTAATTAACCCAAAAAGTCTTGAAAAAACACTGATAATATATCAAGGATTCAAGAATTTTTTTGGTTTTACCAACATTGGGATGGGCGGAGCACTAGGGCTGGGATTAAAAAAAAATTAAATATATATAAAAAAAAATTAAAATAAAATCGATCAATAAATCAAATTGATTTTCCTTTTCATTTGTTTGCAACTTTGCTTCTTAGAATGTCTTCCATATGAAAGTAAAATTCAATCTCTGAAATTTCCAACTGAATCGGATATTAATCAAATTGAATCATGAATCGTATCGGGCCTTTGTCAATCGAATTGAATTGATTTTGGAAATCTGAATTAATACGCAGTCCTTTCATTGACTGAGCAAAATGAAAAGTAAGTATTATTCAGGGCGAGCGGCACGGTGAGCGACTGGTTAGCACGTTGGCCTCACAGAGCAGAGGTCGTGGGTTCGATTCCGGCTCCGGCCTTCCTTTGTGGAGTTTGCATGTTCCCCCGTGCCTGCGTGGGTTTCCTAGGTACTGCGGTTTCCTCCCACATTCCAAAATCATGCAATCATCATCATTGATTGGACACTCTAAATTGCCGGTAGGTATGAGCGTGAGCGTGGATAGTTGTTCGTCTGTGTGCCCTGCAATTGGCTGGCAACCAGTTCAGGGTGTACCCAGCCTACTGCTCAAACATAGCGGGGCTAGGCTCCAGCCCCCCGCGACCCTTGTGAGGACAAGCGGTACAGATAAGGGATGTATGAATATTATTCAGCGCAGTAACATCCCGAGCCTTCAGCATTGCTCTTACTTCGGCAGGAGATACTGATGGTCTTGGGGATGAGGACATCAACACATTTTGGGATGTAGCCCAAAATGTAATTAAGCATATTCCTCCAGGTCTACTTCTCCTTCCAGATTAGCGGCTCACCTGTACATTTGCCATTTTGTGCCCTTCAAAAAGTCTTGACGCACAGATGCAATATCACTGGGCCAAGTAGACGCTCCTAATTGTGGGCTTGGACCGTTTTCCCAATGGTTTATAGGCTAGGGCCATCAGTATTGGAGTATGTGGTAGCTTGGGATTTGCCCCAAGCTAGGAGGGGGCGGGGGAGGAATCTGTATGCACCGCGTGTGTCTGTGTACACACAGCTCCAGCGTGTTATCCCCCCCGCGCTGGTATGGCGACATGCTGTTGAGAGTGTCCCATCAATTTTTCATGGCTAAAATCACTTGCGACCACATATAATGCCACTGGGTGCTTGGATAGTCTGGAGCTATTGGAGTTGTGACGCTCCCGTCGTGCCTCGCCAGTGTTAGCATGAGCATGAGTCTGGGAGCTATCTAAACTACTGTGCTAAAAACAGCCATCGACTTGAGATGTAAGTACTGTGGCTAGCATCGAAGACTCAAATTCTCTAGTTCCTCGGGGCAATAGCTCCCTATAAGTCCATTGTTTGTGCACCAACCTTTGTTAATATAGATACAGCGTCCCAGAGTGGGCATTACGGTGGGCTTTAGACAGCTGCCGTCCATTGATCTTGAAGGCTCAGTCGGCCAAGTCTATTTTATTATCCATTGAGCGAACCTTGATGAGGAAAAATCAATCAATGGTTTGTTAGCCTTTAGGTGAGCTAATCATCCGGCACGGCATGCCGCTTTTGCACGTGGCGTGTTCCGGTCCATTCGTAGGAGACGTCAGGCAGGAGTACGTAGATGGTTGTCATTGAACTCTCTCTAAATTAGTATATAGTTCATCCGAGCTATACACGGTATTAGCATTGAGATGAAACTGCAATCGGCTTTGATATCATTATTGCAAAAAGGCTTAATCCTGGGAGCTCAAAAAGCTGCTGCACTGAGGGAAGCTGACATTTTAACTGTACGTATATCCATCCAGTCTTCGGGCAGTAGGTGAGGTACACCTTGGACTGGTTGCCAGCCAATCACAGGGCATTCAAAGACAAACAACCAGTCACACTCACAATCACAACTAGGGGCAATTTAGAGCATCCAATAAACCTGCCATACATGTTTTTGGAATGTGGGAGGAAACCAGAGTACCCGGAGGAAACCCACAGAGGACGGCTCGAGCCAGAATTGAACCCACAACTGCTGCACTGTGAGGTGGTTGTGCTAACCATTCAACCGCCGTGTCATCCTATATGCAATATTATATGGGAAAAAATACATTTCAGGAAAAAAAAAGTCTACCGTAGTTATGTTTGAATAACCACAAATAAAGCTTTTTCTCCATTCAGTAAGGCAAGTAAAAAACTGACATATTAATCAAGAAATAATGTACTTGACGTTTCCTGTCATTTTTGGGTAAAACAGTACATTTGAAATTCATTGATAACAGTATATTTTAGGATTAATGTAAGCGGTACAGAGAATGGAGGGATGGATGGGTATAATTTTTGGTAAAGCGCTTGTACACACTGGTGTATTAACAGACAAAAAATTAAAAAATGGAGTATCTTTTAACATTTGTATAACTGCATCGGTTTTTGTGACCCACCACTATGCAGCACCCAGATACAATTTTCTAAAGAAACAGGACATTAACTGTTTTTTTGCATTTCATAAGTTAGCTCAAATTACATCATGCACGCGTGCCTGTCCGCGCAGAACTCTGCAGGACGTCTGATAAAGCTCCTAGTATGCTATCTGTCTGCGGTGGTGGTTTATTTGGGCGAACAACTGCTATTTATATTCTTAACGACAATATATTGCGGGGTATTACGCGACCTCCTTCTCAATACATATAAAGTATTTTAAACAGAAGCATGTACTCTGTCCATTCTCTTAGTGAAAATATTGACATGAACCAGTGATTCTGAACAACTTGCCACCTGCAATTAAGTGAAGAAAACACGTGCAGTCCCGTGGTTACTATGGGACAAATACAGTAAATTAAATGCTACAAATCTCCTCGAATTAGGGAATGTGAACATATAAACCTTCAACTAGGCACAATGGCCAGCTGCATGGTCTGCCCTCACGACGTAGGAGGGGGGATGGCGAGAAAGAGATTGGGGGTAAAACTGTCTCACAGCAGATGGGGAAAGCAAAGAAAAGAAAAGAGTGAGTGATAGTGGGGAGTTTTATTGGAAGATTGAACCACTTGTCAACGTTTCCCCTTTCTTTACGCCCTCTTTGGGCTAACTGTGGGCTAGCTTGCTTTTGCTTAAAGGGACACACGATTGGGCTGAACAATTGCACTTATTTAATAGTCTCTGTGTAAAAAATTATGTCAGCATTAATTCACCCCCCTGACAAATTCTGTCATGATTTGAGTTGGTTTTTTTTAGTGACGACTATTAGTTGTAACGCACCGAAATTGGGACGAGACGACCATATTATAAGTAGGCATTATATTAATTTTCCTACAGGGTAGTGTGTGTGACGTTAGCAAGTGGAAATTGGGTGAGCTTTAATTTTATATATCCATCCATTATCTGTTGTGGGTCTTCTCACAAGTGTCGCAGGCGTGCTGGAGCCCTTTCCCAGCCATCTTCTGGCAGCAGGCCGGGTAAACCCTGAACTGGTTGCCAGTCAATCGCAGGGCACACAAAGATGAACAACCATCCATTTCTGACACCTAGGGGCAATTTAGAGTGTCCAATCAACCTGCCATGCATGTTTTTGGACTGTGGGAGGAAATCGGAGTACCCGGAGAAAACCCACACAGGCACAGGGAGAACATGCAAACTCCACACAGGAAGGCCGAAGCCGGAATCAAACCCACGGCATCTCACCCACCGCGCGGCCCTAGTGAGGATATGTGGTGCAAAAATGGGGTGGATTTTTGTGCCGATCACAGTTTTCTGAAATTATTAGCTAAGTATTTACAACGATTTGGAATGGACAGAATTTGTCCGGTTCCTTCCCTGACCCTCACCAAGACGTGGGGGGTGGGGGGGGGTCGTGGTTATATAGCTGATTAGAAAGGGGCAGTTTGAGAGCAGTTATTATCTGATTTCTCCAAAACAAAATCCAAGCTAATATAGATATTTTTGATAACACATATACACACATATATATACACACACATATACATATATATATATATATATATATATATATATATATATATATATATATATATATATATACATATATATACATTATATATATATATATATATATATATATATATAAATTGAACTTGTTAGTGAAATACGGACCATCGAGATGATCCCTTTGAGGCATACAGGGAGACAAGTGGGTTTGTGGATGAAGGTCTCTCAGGAGGGAGGAGGGGTTCTTCAGAGTGACCCTCATCAAGATAAATTAAACCCTTACACCATTGGTTGCATAAATATTAACATTGACATGAATACTTTTAGACATGAACCGCATGCCAATCATTCTCTCCAAAGGGGGGCAGGTGGCAGCTGCTCAGCCCCCTTCCGTCTTCTAAATCTCTCGCAGGCAGAAGAAACAGCTCGGCCCACGATCGCCACTAACATTAGAAAGCTTTGAGAGGAAAAGCCATGTGGCACAGCCCATCACTCGTGGCTAGAGAGCGCATAACACTCTCAGCCCCCGTAAAGATCACACTCGCTTTAGCATACAACCCCCGGCCCCACATAACTTCCTGCAGCGGCTTTGAAAAACCACCAGGCTGATTTTTTTAGTCTGAAAGCAACTTGTCTTGCAATCAGGATTATATCATCACTATTTTAAGCCCTTATGAACTAAAATTTACCAAAAGCAGGCTAATAAGGAATGCATGCAGTCGGTTAAACATTGAATGTCCCCCACCGAACAAGTAGGAATCTCCTTGCTATGTAACAAAAAGCAGAAACCTTTTCAGTGTTAAGCTGTGGTTTCCAACGGAACCACTAGTCACTATAAAATGCATCACACAAATACGCATGGCGCTTACCTCACTTCGTAGCGATGTACAAGTTTAACAGTCCATCACTCAGCACTCTGTATACTAAGTTTGTGGAGGGAGAAGAGGAAGCAACAGGCCAGAATAGTAACGGGAAAACAAAAAGAATTTTAAGAACAATGTGGATCAAACGATAAACTGACTGACTGACTAACTGACTGACAGAGACACACAGACTTCCAGCTACTCCTCGTTGAAGCAAGCGGGTTTGCTAAAACATACTCACGCGCACGCACACGCACACACAGATGCGCGCGCTCGCGCTAACGCTCCCTTGCCTGCCTCTTCAGATTGACGTCAGCACAGTCACATGACCTCACTCTGGTGTGGAGGGGGAATGCAATGGGAGGGGAAACGCTGAGAGAGAAGAGACACAGAAACCCGCATTGCCATGGCAACAGGGACACTGCTCTGAAATGATTTCAATAGGTCAACACACACATGCATGCACACACACGCACGCACCCACACACAAACGCATAAAACTGAGTGGAGCTGGTGAGTGAGTCTCCTCTACACAACCTGTGCAGAAAAAAAGGGTCTGGCACTGGTTAGAGAAAGAGGAGGTGAAGCAAAAAAAAAAAAGAGGTTTTAAAATAGATTTCTGCGTTCAGTTTCCAAAACACAATGTAATTAACAAAGGGAATGAAAGAACATCGTTACCCGTAACACAGAGATGGAAATGTGGAGCACAGTAACTTCTAAAGAGGTAAAAATTTCAAAGAAATAGGGAGGCATTGCATCCCCCAACTTCTATTTCTTATATGCGAGTCTGTCAGCATTTGGAAACCAATAAAACATCTCATCCCATCCTCCACTCCGCCAAAAGCTTCACTCCATTCATCTAAACAGCATCTGCTGGTCAACTGAATGTGGCGAAGGGTGGGGCGAGGTCAGCCATGTGAACACTACCCCCCACTGAGAGAGGGTAAGCTGTGTGAAGACTCTTGCAAAGAGACATGAGATGGAATGCGATGCAGGTTCAGAGAGACTCGGCAGTGTGCAGTGAAACGTTGAAATAAAGCTGCAGCGGGTAAATATGACTGCAAAGTGTCACGCTAGATGCTGAAATAAGAGTCGTGGTTTGAGCCATCAGGATACAGAGCAGAGAGAGCACAAAGCGCTTGATGTTGTTGAAAGTGAGCCAAGCCCGTGGGTGAATTCTTGAGAACAAATTCTGGGATTTAAGATGACTGACTGGTTACACGAGAGGGAATTTTACAGCTGTGAGACATCTGTGAGAGTTTTCAGGGATTACAGGAATAATCAGCGGACATCAAAGTACAACCTGTAAAATATTTGTATGTTGTTCGAAATCACGGAAAATGTTGACATACTAAAAATCTGATGGGAGAATGTAGTCATTATTCTAACATTCCCAACAGCTCGACATGAGTACACACAACAGTTGATTATAATGCGCATACTTCCACCACTACAACTCCGTACCAAGTTCAACTCACAGTTGGATGACTATATGGTCACTATGACTGAGTGTATATTTGAAGTCAGCAGATTTGTGAGTGATGTCCCACACAGTGCCAGTATGGCCTCCAAGTTTTTGTGTGACTATTTGCGTTTCAAATATTAGCAGTCCAACATGACTAACCATGTCAAACTCTGTTTACGGCATGGCAAATAATTTACCAGTGAGTGTAGTAGGTGTACAGTTATAGAAATCGAATAGACCTAACATAAATGATATGCATGCCCCTGAGTATGAGTAATTCAAACCTTAATTGAAAGGGGCGTGTTGAAAATCAAAGCAGCGTGGGGTTCAATTCAATTAGTGACCTCACGAATGGGAAAAAAATTGGGAAAAAAAAACAGGGGTCGATCGGGTGGCCGTTATTTCAGGCTGAAGCCTCGATTTGCATTTCTCTCCGAAAAGAGAAGAGAAAATTGGGTCATTCCTGCCACTATTTAGCACAGGGGCGATTCCAGGATCAGACCTTAGTTATTCCGTGGGGGCAATTTAGAATAGTCAGAATGACATGGCAAACCAAGCGGCTTTATTTATACATGAATCATCCAGGTTATGTTTGTCAAAATTACTGCTAAATTGAATAAGTGAGCCAAAGCAATTGAGAAGGATCTTTGATTTTTGATGGTCCTTATATAAAAACGGCATAAAGTTTGAACCATGTGTGAACAGCTTTGAAGCAGCATGATCTTTTTACAAATGAGCTGTATTTCAGTTTCAAGAAATTAGTCAAACCAACTGGGAAGAATGTTAATAGCCTTATTTTGAGTTAGTTTGAGGGAACAAAAAATTTACATTGATATATCAGATGTGCACAGACTACTTTGCATTGTGTGTGTGTGGGGGGGGGGCAAAAGTGGTCTCATTGCGGTAAACAAGCAATCATCAGCAGTGTGAATGAGTACAGGAAGCTGGTTCCTGTCAGGCTGGTAGACCTCACTCAAGGATCCAGGTCCCCTCTTGGCAATAAAAATAAAAAAAAACATTTCAAGGAACATTTTGGTTAGAGACCTTAAAAGAAATTTTTCGGGTAAATTTTTTGCCTCATTAAAATGACCAGAAATAAGGGTTCCCTATTGGCCAGTCTTGGCCGATGCACTGTTGGTAAGGAAGGGGTGTATGCATGTGTGTGTGCGTGCGTGTGTGAGTACCTGGGATGAATGTCTGGATTCTCAAAATACATAAATATATGTTATTGGTAGTGAATGAGTAGACATAAAACCTGTGGGGTGATGTCAGAAAGGTTACTGAGGCAAAACCAAGAAATTCAGAGGATTTGGAGAATTTTGTCCAATCATCCTGGCAGACGACAAACATCAGATTTGAAGCAGCTCTTAGAAAAGTAAATATTTGGTGCTTCAGAGCAATGCTAAATGCCATAATTTGAGTTTATTTCAGTCTTTCTTCAAAACTTGAGGTTCCATTGTAACTTCATGTCAGGCATCAATCAATAAATGCAATTTAGAACTCAATTTTTCCTACCTGTGTGTTTTTTAGTGCATGTGTGGTGTGCGCGCGAGTGTGTGTGTGTGTGTGTGCATTCAGAAGGAGAGTGTGCAACAGGCACAAGAGGGAATTCCTCCCTGCTGAAGATTCAGGAAGCAACAGCCTGGGCGGAAGAGAAAACAACGTGTCCCTCCAAAGCAAATCATTTGAAAAAGGAAATAGTCTCACGTGGTGTCTTTGTTAGAAACACACATTTAGGCAACAACATTATTATCTGAATACAACTGAAATCAGCTGATTGGAATAAAAATATGGAAAATGAATGAGGTGTTAAACCTTGACTGTAATTTAACATTCATTAGGCGGGGAATATAAAGAACTAGCGAGGAGTAAGAAAATATTGTGGCTACGTGCAATTAGGTTATGCAAGACTTAAAATTGGGAACTCAAAAGTAAACCCTGATAATTAAACACAATCATAAATGCGAAATATTTATTCAGTCATGTGAGATGTGTGTGTGTTGGCTTGCACTGTCTTAATTCACAAACTAAATGAGGTTTTCAAAAATATCATTTTGGTGGCCAGGTCGACAACTGTTTTTACATCTTCACAACTCATCAACATAAAAAAATAAAGAAATGTAAGTTAAATGACTCTTAATTCGCTACGAATATTATTCAGTACATGCAGCGTCAGTTTTAGAATGCTTTGCATTTTGTGGCCGAGGAGGTTCAGTTCTGTGGGCGGGTGCAGGGGCTTATAGACTTTGGTTATCCCACTCCTACACACACTCATGGTCGAGCCAAAGCATACACAAGCACCCACGCATACACACATGCAAGAGAGACATGAGCCAGCAAGCAAAAAAAAAAAAAAAGTGTGCGCTTTTCGTGACATGCTTGTCACTCATATTCCCATACAATTCCAGTCAGGTTTTGCTTTCGGCCAGGTAGAGGTTTGAGGTGGAGGACCCAAATGCAGGGAAGCCAGGTAGGGAGTGGGTTGAACAAAAAGTGATTGATTTTCAAATAAAAAAAGGCAAACAAGGGACTGGGAAAATAAAAAATATTAAAGTAAAAAAAAGAATCTAGTTGGTATAAACGCCCAAGCAGCAAGCCTCGGCGTAAACTAGTTAAGGTTATCTCTCGCCGCAGCGCCTCATTGAGCACTAAAGAGCAAAAAAATATCTTTTAAAAAAGTAAAATGCAGACTTAATTTCACATATTGTAAATTGTCATCGTTGGCAGACCATTTGAACAGCCAACAGCTTACCCAACTGTTTGTGGTCAGCCTGGGATAGGAGGATACCTTATGCTACCTGACCTGGACATATAAAGACTTTGAAAAGATCTGGAAAAGACCATTGGAACTGGAAGACTATCATCTGACACCTGCTCGCATTTAAAGACAAGTTGCAGAGTTCTTAGTCTCAGCCTAATCTCAGACTATTTTGCACTATTTACAAGACTATAACTTCTACCGTAGATCCTTGAGGCATTTTGTTTCCCTCAATGTAATTTTTCCTATAATGCTCTAGGTATAAAACTACAAAATGGAGAAGCAGAAATTTTTGGCACCAGCTGTCTAAGAGTATGCAGAAAAAAATAAAAACAAGAGAGAATGTGGGAACGGCCCTGGTTAGAAAATATTAGATACCTACGTGTATAATATATACATAAATATGATATACATGTTTGTTTATATTTGACTCTATAATAATATTTTATAACAGTGTAATTGTCTTTGATGCTATAATTACATTTTATAATTATATTTATATCTTTATATTTTACAATAATAGGAAGAGTGATAGTTAAATACCTAATTTAGTATTGATGGATTTATTGGGGTGACAAAACCATAGGTGGGGACGGCAGCTGCCATCCTGTTCAACCACCTACGAGTTAATGGGTGCTTAGTTGAGTTCTATACACTGAATATCCAGCCCTTTCTTCCATTTGGAGCTTAAATGTTCCTGGATCTGCGTAGGTTTCCACTATGTGCTCTGGCTTCCTCCCACAGACAAAACAGCAAAGAGAGTCAAAGCTTGAGAGTACCAGATTTTTTAAATAATAAGCTCCTCACTTTGCCCTAGCAGTTGCTCATTTGCCATAGAATTCGATTTCATTCACGAAACCCCTTCATGCTCGCTGCAAAGGTCTTTCTAAGTCGAAACTTTATGGCAATTACTAATTAGTTTTTTAGAAATAGTGGTTAAAACAAGCACAGATATGGATAGGAACAAATGCAACTTTGATGCAAGGAGTCACATGCTGCAGTTTTGAAAGTATTTCAGCAAACTGATATTTGTGCCTTTATTAAATCATTCACACATTATTTATGTAATTAATTTTGGTTGGTCAACAGTATTTTTTAGTGATGTGTACTTTTCCATTGCAAAATGTTTTCAAAAGAAAGCATCTCAAGCTACCAGGAAGTACATCCATACAGAGGCTAGAAGGACAGGCCACTAATATACTGCATGTGGTGCATTGTTCTTCATGTCAGGCCACGTACACAGTGAAGCGAGAGGATTCATTGTTGAAGTTATCAGGGAGCAGCAGGTTGGAAGACAGAGGAAAGAAAATCCCATCCCATCCCATCACAGCCACATAATTGGCTTTTTGGGTATTTTTAGATTTTGGCGGGAAATTTTCTTCCGCATATCGGCTCGTTCTTTGTAGGAACATACAATCAAAGTTTATTTCCTTATTATTTATTTATAATTATATTTATTTATCTTATTTTAAATTACCGTATTTTCCGGACTATAAGCCGCTACTTTTTCTCTCAATTTTGATGCATGCGGCTAATACAACAGTGCGGCGTTTCTGTGGATTTTTCCTTTAACCGGTAGGGGCGCTCTATAGTTCAGAAAATACGCTAAATAAATCTAAATTTTTTTTTTCTCTTGGGTCTGTTCGGTTTTAATTAGCAAAGTTGTACAAAATCGTTCTGTAAATGCAGTTAACAACTAAATTTTTTCAACATAGAAAAGTGGGGCTTATACCCGGTGCGTTTTGTATATCATTTTTTTTTTTTTTTCAAAAGGAGGTGCTGCGGCTTATATGCAGGTGCGCATTATAGCCCAGAAAATACGGTAACCAAAGGAGAACTCAAAGTGCGGCCAGCTGCCAGTTGCCCATCCTGGTCTATAGACTCCAACAGTGTGTGTCAAGGATATTATCTCTTGCAACGCCACTGCACTCCTGTCCATGAGAAAACATGGAGAGATACTTTTAAATACAGGTTTAAATATAAAAACCACACTGACATGTTTTTATTTTGACTTCCAACTTAGTGTGGGTTGAACTGTGCTGTATAATGCCTGGGGTTTGCTTTAACTAATGTTTTGTCCGCATGTGTGCAAACCTCAGACTTAATTTTAATTTTAGACTTTTATCATATTCTCAAATGCCTTCACAGTTGAGCGGAACACATTGGAAAATCTTATAGTCAAAAGAACATCTTGGCACGCTGCCGTGCTGCGTGTCACGAGGCCTCTGTGGATTCATAACTAAACTCTCTGGAGGAAAGACGCACAAAACATCGGGGTGATCATTGCCTTAAGTGACCTTCGCCAGAGTATTTCTGAGGAAAGTTTTCTTACTTTCCCGCCCTTTTTCACGAGTAAGGCTGGACTTAAACAGCAGGTTGAAGTGTCCAGTTCATATTACAAATACACAAGTGTCGAAAATATTGTTCCAGCCCTCCTAAAGAAGCATGACTAGGATCCTTCAATGGTGTATAATTGTAGATCGATTTCGAAGTTGCGTTTTGTATCAAAGATCTTAGAAAAAGCTACTCTACACTATTACAATCTTTTCATAATCTATTTTTAACAATCGATTCTGGTCAATTATCTTTCTTGGTGCTTTTGAATCTCAATGCAGATTTTGATACTTTGTATCACGAGATTTTATTATCACGAATTGAATTATATGTTGAAATTACAGACATGGCTCTGGAATGGTTCAGGTCATAACTTACTGGCAGGCATTTTTTTTTTGTGCGAGTTGGCTCTTTTTTGTCAGCCAATGCATGCCTTACATGTGGAGTGCCCCAAGGTTCTATACTAGGCCCAGATTTCTTTTCCTCGTTTCCTTCGTTGCCACTCGTTCAATTTTAGGAAATATAAAATTTTCTTCCATTGCTTTGCTGATGATATTCAGATATATATGCCACTCACATCTAAAGGGGTCTCGTTCCAGTCTTTTCAAACGATTTGAAAAAAATGAAAATTGGCTAAAATTTAATTTGCTGAACTTAATTGAGTCTAAAACTGAAGTAATTTTGTTTGGTGAACCAGACCATGTCATTGACCTTGGTGTTCCTCACAGTTCCCGTGTAAAGAATCCTGGCTTCATGGTTGTCAGTTCTTTTAAACAACCTAAGCAAAATATCGCAGTGTTTAAAGGAGGAAAAACTATTTTACATATTTATGACAGCACATCTGGATTATTGCAATTCCTTGTATTATGGCCTCGATGCTTTATCAATTGGTTCACAATGAGACTGCTCGCCAACTGACAGATAGAAGGCGCTTCGAGCACATTATTCCTGCATTGCAGTCACTTCATGGGCTCCCTGTGTCTCTTGGACTCAAATTTATTTAATTTTGTTTGTGTTCAAATCTTTGAACGGTTTGGCTCCAATATATTTGTCTGAAATGCTGTGCGTATATATGCCAGTAAGACGCCTGCGGTCATGTGACCAATTGCTGTTAACCTGCTACCGTTCAAGTTTGAAAACCAGAGAGGAAAGGGCTTTTGCTGTCGTTGGAAGTTGTTTGTCTTTGCTCTGTATTTGGGTAGCAACCAGTTAATAGTGTATCTTGCCGATCGCCCCAAATCAGATGGGAGAGGCACCAGCACACCTGCGACCCAAGTGAGCATAAGCTGGCCAGAGAACGTCCGGCTGTTCATCATATGTTTATTTGTATTGGTTGGACAGAGCCGGGTGTCAATGTCACAGATCACAGATCAACATATTTCTAATGGGTGACATTGAGGAGTTTCACGCTATGAATAACAAGTATAATATAAAATCACATTATATATATATATATATATATATATATATATATATATATATATATATATATATATATATTTATGAACTTAACTGCTTGACTGAGCATGTGGCAAAAATGGCCAGTAAAATGCAGCTTTTTAAAAAAATATATATTTTTGTTTGTTTGATTTTTTTTGCTTTGTTAAACTTAAAGTAAAAATAAATACACAATTACCTTTGAAGGGATGACTGTTGATACTGACTTTGGTACTAACTCAATTGTTTCATGATCTGAGTTTTTTTGTTGTTTAAATTAGATTTGATTCTGTCATGATGAGTCTTGTTTTCCTGTGCCTGTGTTCATGTCTTTTCTTGCTATTTAGGCAGTTTTGTGTCTATCTAGTGAGTTGTGTGTTATTGCAAAGCCCATTTGCATTAAAATAACATTGACAACACAAAAGTGCACTTATATTTTCATGAACGGATGTGTTTCAGTACAATTAAATGTACCTTCTGCATTCTGAATTGAAATTTGTAAACTAAGAAAAATATTCAGCAAGTGCATTGTGTCAGGCAAATACAGTAACGAGATGATGGTAGCACTCAAGATTTTACCCAAGGCAATGCAAGTTTTGCAGCGAAATGGTGAAACCAAAACAACACACAGTGTGTTCTGCAGATAAAATCGTAACAATATTTTGCTTATCTCCTCGGACACGATCCCCTGCAGTGTGGGTGTCTGGACCAGACATGCTTGCTTGTTCATTGGCTCATCCACTTAATAAAACAAGGCAGCAGCTGCAATGTGTTGTCTCGCTAGCATATCCACAGTGGTATATACTCCCACATGTAAGCCCTTTCTCTTATTCACTCGCTTACTCACTTGCGGCACAACGACACTCACATTCACCATCCCACCCATTGCTGCTTCTCCCTCATATGACCATCGCTCCAAGATGCTTTCAACCCACCGCTCCATCAGCACAATCTGGGTGCCAAAAGAAAATCTTGACACTAGGTATGGGCTGTTACCTAAAGCATTGAGAATGATCCAGCAAGTTTGGCAAACTATCATCAAGCATCTTCAGTTTGTTTCAAATATTTTTTATTCTGAGACAGAACACAGCATTAATACAGTTATGCAACAGACATAGTGTCTCATTTTCCATATATACCTCCAGCTATGCAACCCAAACCAGAAACAAACCGGCGTCATAAATTAAAAAAAATATGAAAAAACTTATCTAAATGGAAAACTGAGTACAAGTAGCAAAAAAAAACTTCCCCAATCCCACCCCCGAGTAGTATATATATATATATATATATATATATATATATATATATATATATATATATATATGTATATATATATATATATATGAAATTTAATATAAAATACAAAGAATAATTTATTTTAAATAACAAATAAGTTGTACGAGTGAGATTTTCCTATAAAGCATACAGCATAAATATATTCTTAATTTACATTTAGCATGATTCAGGCAAAAGCAAATGGCATTAATTATTTTTGTTGGTGTGAATTCACAACTTTTTATTATTGTGACTAGATAGTTAAACCACCCGCCTTCCTTTTTTCTTTCACACAAGAATGAGGGTGACATATTTTTCAGCAACAATGCTAATTCAGCACACGCCTATTAAAAGCTAGGGTGTGAAGCCCAAGCCTGTCAGTGGAGCTTAACTCGACTTTCCAACACTTTCAAATACTAACTGAGTGATCCCACTTCTTCTGACAAGTTGTTATTGGGATGTCACTGTAATGGGTGCTTCTCAGAAAGTGCGGTCCAGGATGGGCAAACGCTGACCCACTTTGAGAGCCATTCTTTTCTGCCCTTTACAATCACTCACCAGATTTCACGGTTTACAATATTGCAACCAGCTTTGAAGCCACTTTCTTTGATGGATTCCTCTGCTCTGCGCTTTCATTTACCATCCTCCAACATACAACAAGGAGTTTCTCAATGACTTTTCAATTCTTCTTGCCAAAATCATGCTCATATATGATCTCATCTTGTTTATGGGGGACTTTAATATTCATGTGTGCTGTCCTGAAAAATTCTTGACAAAGGACTTTTTAAGATTCATGACTCTTACAATTTAGAGGAGTGTGTTTCAGGCCCCACTCACAAACAAGGACATACTTTAGATCTTGTCCTTGCTTTTGTTCTATCGGTGGCAAATTTGAACGTGCTTGACAATGTGATTACTGATCATATGACTGTGCTTTTTGATGCAGTTTTTCCCTCTGCTGCTGTTAAACCGTCTGATTTTTAGCGCCCTCACTGCTAGTCGGTTCTCTGATTCTTCTGATCAGCTTTGTGTTCCCTCTTCAAACACAGAATAATTCAGCTCTCGGTTCAACTCATCTGCATGTGTTCAATCTCTCCCAGCTGCAACACACCTGATTCAAATGATCAGCTCATCAGCAAGCTCTGAAGAAATCTGATAAGTATTCTGCTCATTTGAATCAGGTGTGTTGCAGCCAGGAGAGATGGAAAACATGCAGGAATGCAGACTGGAGTTTGACACCTGTGATATAGTGGATTCTGCGGCTAAATAAAAAATTATGGGGCCAAAAAGTCGGATGGCTTAATGAGCAAACTTGTTCAGCTAAACAAGAATGACGGAAAGCTGAATGCAGGTGGAAAAAGGAGAGCCTGCGGGTCTCTAAAAAGACGACTGACATTGTTACCAAAACAAAGTGAAAGAGTCCAAAAGGGAATACTTGTCAATTCTCATTCAAGCAAATTGTCATAATCCACGTATTGTAGTCAAACTATTGATTCTGCACTTAAGACCAGTCAGACATGTTGCACAGACTCGTCCCCTGAAATGTGCAATCAATTTTTCACAGTTTTTCACTAACCAGTTTGAAACAGTCAGGGCTCTCGTTTCGATGGCCCCATTTGACCCTTCTGTCTATGTTCCCTGTTCCAAATTGTCAGATTGCTCTTCCTCCTCACTTCTTTAAAGAGGTTCTCCCGAGTATTGGTGAACCCGTTTTGATCATTATCATCAGCTTTCCATCTTCTTGTGTACTCACCTAATATTTTAAACTTGCTGTAGCGCAACCCCTGCCTAGGAAACTTGGCCTTGATCAAAGTGTACTGTCAAATGTTAGACCCATTTTCAGGCTGCCTTTTATTTTGAAAATTCTGGGAAAATTAGTGCACACACAGTTAAAATATTTTTTGGGTGAACATAATGTCATGGTGGTTTTCCAGTCAGTTTTCAATATAGCACACGGTATTCCTTGTTATGAGTGTTTAATGATAGTCTGCAAGAAAATTAATAAATTCTTGTTTAGTTGACTGTATCTGCAGCGCTCTTAAGTGGTTGAGATCTATTTGGCTGTCAGGATTTTTGTGTTAGCCTAGGTTACTCTGAGTCCCGCTGCACCCCTGTGTCTTGTGGTGTTGCACTAAGTTCTATTTTGGGGCTCTTGGTGTTTTCACCATTTTTGCTGCCACTGGGTTCCATCCTACGAAAACATGGTATTTGCTTCCACTGCTATGCGCCTGACAGTCAAATCTATGTCTCCTTAAGAACACGTTTGTCTCTCTGGAGGTACTCAAAGCCTGGATGTCACTGAAGTCCTTACATTTAACCAAAAACAGAACAGAAGAGGGAGCACATAAGCCCAATTCTGGCTTCACTTCACTGCCTCCCAGTGCATTTTAGCGTTCATTTTAAGAGACATCTATTTGTCCTCAATTCTTTAAATGGCCTCGCACCAGCGTACCTCTTTGAGCTCCTGCACCCACTTCCCGGTGCCTCAGGTCTGCAAAACAGACGCTACTGGGGGGTGCTGAGGAGTAAGGGGAGCCACAGTGGGCATTGAACCTTTGCTATTGTTGATCCCTCCCTGTGGAATGAGCTCCCATTAAATGTTTGGCAAGGCCCCTCCCTCTCTGTCCACTTTAAAAACTTGTATTAAGATGAATTTTTATTCTTTGGCCTTCAACCCAACATGAGACTGACACTTGTTCTGCTCTTTTCAGGTGTGTGTCTACTGTATTTGTGTTGATTTCATTCATTTGAGTTTTAATTGACGGCTTTCGATGTCTTTGTTGATGTATTATTGCTACATTATGCCTTACTGTAAAATGCTATGTAATAGCTGCAACGGTTGTAAAATGCGCTCTATAAATGAAGTTCTATTCTATTGTATTAATTGCTACGAATAATAAAATTATTCTTTTTTTTTTAAATGGATGTGCTGTTTATAGGTGTTTTATGATGGCACAAGATATACATGATCCATCCATCCATCCATTATCTGATCCATTTATATATTTGCAGTTGAAGCGGTTGCTCTACTACTATATAATTAACAAAGAGCAAGGATTTTCATACATAATATAATATGCAATCTAGTGCTCCTGCATTTCAAGTAACTGACAGGTGTCATACCTTACTTACTGAAGGGTCAGTTACGGGTATCTACAACGCCATCTGTTGGTCGTCTTTAGTACCCAAGAAAATACAGTCAGAATGTTTCCATTTCTGCTCTATTGATTTTTAAACATCATCAAAGTTAAATCCTCCACTGACTTTTGCTCAAGTATCAGAGAAGAAAACCTTGCTCAATTTGGTCAAACCTAATTGACCACATTGTTTGACACAGGTATAGTGAATTCATGCCAATCAAGCCGATGGACACAGACAACATTTTACAGACAGACATGAATACAAGGACATTCAAAAGCTGAGACAAATCTACCAGAAGGAGTGTGCAGCAGATATTAGGGAAAATACTGGAAGTGAGGGTGGGCACATTTAAGACTGGAATGATTAAAAACAAAATGTCGACTTAAATACGGGGTGCCACATAATTAGGGGTGCACAAATCAATTTTGGTTAAGTTCCCAAAGGAGCTGTTAAGATAAGTGCTTTCAAATAGTTCATGTGTTGCAACTCTATTACTTGCATGTTTGTGACAGTCTTTATTCATCCATCCATAATCTGTTCTTAGTACTTTTTCAATGTAGATGATTGACATTGAACTCTCTCTAAAAAAGTATATAGTTCATCCGAGCTATACTACATACACGGTATTCGCATTGAGATGAATCTGTAATCAGTTTTGATATTATTGCAAAAGGGCTTAATCCTGGGAGCTCAAAAAGATACTGCACTGACGGACGCTGACATTTTAACTGTAAGTATATAAAATATCCATCCATCCATTATCCAAGACGCTTTTCCTCACAAAGGTCGCGGGCACATGCTGGAGCCTATCCCAGCTGTCTTCGGGCAGTAGGCGGGGGACACCCTGAACTGGTTGCCAGCCAATTGCAAAGACGACCAAGCATCCGCGGTCACACTTAGACCTAGGGGCAATTTTGAGTGTTCACTCAACCTGCCATGCATGTTTTTGGAATGTGGGAGGAAATCGTAGTACCCGGAGAAAACACACGCAGACACGGGGAGAACATGCAAACTTCACACAGGATGGCCGGAGCCGGAATCGAACCCTGCACTTTGATATTGTGAGGCAATCATGCTAACCAGTCATTTCTCTCTCTCTCTCTCTCTCTCTCTCTCTCTCTCTCTCTCTCTCTCTCTCTCTCTCTCTCTCTCTCTCTCTCTCTCTCTCTCTCTCATTTATATATATATATATATATATCTCTTTTGAGCATATGAGCTTTTGCAGGTGATCCATGGTGTTGTGCTGGACCATCCAGGTTATTTTTTGCAATTGCAAAGTGGTCCTTATATGAAAAAGCCATATAGTTTGTAGCATGTGTCGACAGTTTTGAAGCAATATGATATATTTACTAATGATTTATTATTAAATAATTAATAAAATAAATATCAGCAAAAATGTGAGGCGTCTACTCACTTTTGTGAGGTACTATCTGTGGTGTGATTAAAAACACAACACTATCTGTTGTTGTTCTGCGCTAATCTGAATTCCTTTCCTTTCAAGCACACGCCTCCACTTTTCGAACTATTCCTCCACATTACTGCACATCACGTCATCTGTAAACATCATGATCTATTGGGAATACAGTTGAAATTGTTCTGTCAGATCCATCACTATTGCACAGAAGAAGGGGCTCAGAGCACAGCAAAGAACTTCAAACCAAAAGGATGGGTCTTATTGGAACATATGAAGTGTTTTCGTGACATTTTCTTATGTGGATTGTCTCGTATTCGTGATAGATTTGTCAGTTTAATAACTGACAAAAGACCACTAGGTGGGGATAAAAGCTTGAGTATTCTTGTAAAGATGAGCCACCAGTGAAATGTGTGTATAAATGTCAGAGTGGACCTTGAAAGAATTTCATCAACAAAAACTCCACCACTTTTCCTTTTATTTGGAGATATTTTTTTTTATTAGCTTCCATTGCACACGATGAATTGTAAAGCATAAATAAGTGTATTTATTGTAAGGACTCTTAATTGTGCAAAACTAAAATTATCTGACCAGTAGCGTAGTAAATGAATGCCTAATTTTGTACCAAATGACATCCTAAGCTTCAACAACACCCAAAGAATGAAGCAAATAATTCAATTATAAATGAAGCTTGAGGATGAAAGCAAAGCATGGAAATGGTCTGCAAGACAAAAGAACGTGTCCATCGGGGGGATTACAATTCAGGGCCTGAGACAGTGACGTGATCAGAGAAGGATAACTAACAGAACACAAGCTTAGTGAAATGGGATAGAATTTGAACAATAAAAAGGAAATGAATTAAATAGGACAAAAAATATTAATTGTTTCAGCTTATTTTGGAACATTGTAATTATGTCAGCCATAACAAATCGGTTAAATTGTTATCTCCCCAAAATGATTTGCTGGAGGCTTCTAGAGGAGGCAGTATTTTTTTTAATTTTTTTTTTTTAGGAATTAATTAGGCAAAGTAATTAGTGTTTATATTGTCCTTAATGAGCCCATAGGCAACAAACTGCACTCAACCAAATTACACCCAAAAAGCAAAAAGCCAACTTTTGGACCAGTAAGTCTATAAACACACATCACAGAAAGTGAAACAAAACCGATTTGACATTAACATGGGAAAATTGCTGAATATAAGCAACAGGATAATATGTTTAAAAAAAAGGACACCACATCACAAATAGGCTCCTAAACTATTTCATCCACAGTAGGTTTTCCCTTACTGTCGGTCAAATTGATTTGACATTTACAGCTCATTTTTTTGTCGTATTCATCACACAAAAGGTTAAAATCACAATGTTGCTCCATTAACACAGTAAAGGTCTTGGAAAAAAATAGGAAACGTCCATCAGGTGATTCTGTGGTGATTCAATCAGAATCACTTGACTGACATGCAAAAGTCTCTCCCGAGGGACTTTTTTTTGTCCGTTTTTGTTAGTACAAAAGTCTTTTTTTGGTTCTTTCTTTCTTCCTTGTTTGCTTCCTTCGCTTCCCTCCTTCTTTCTGCTAAACTGCATGGATTACTTGAATTTGGGTCACTATTTTAATGCAGTGACACACACACACGCCTCGTCTATGAATGATTCACATTTGTCCATAAATTCATGTATATTAGACATTTTTATTGATCATTGACACACACCAACATGACAACATTTATGAGCTCTCACACGGCTAATGGAGCCAATAAAAGAACTGTGCCAGAAATTCTGCATTAATAGCATTCAGCTCACAGAGATATGACATCACGAAAATAAAGAAACACTCGCAAAGAGACAAAAAGGAACACTCTATACTTGAAGACACAGTCATTACACGATAATGACGGCAGGCGTACAGTTCTGTTCACAAAGTGATGTAACAATGACAAGCTAGTAGAGAGATGCGTAGTGTTTAAGCCTCCAATGCTTCCCAGTATTTGCCGGAGGCAAGTGCAAGCACCTGTGGTTCTTAACCGTCGTGTTCGCACATCTCACACTTGAGCTGTCGATTGTGTCCTAAAAGACCGATGTTGCATTGAAATTAGATTACAGAAAAGGAAATGTGTGTGTGTGTGTGTTTGAATTGGATTTAAATGGGGTAAGGTGTTACGGAAAGTGGTTTTGTACTGGTTTTTGTTTTGATAGGTTATGAATGGAGCTGAGATGACTTACAGTAATATTCCATCCAGTATCATCAAAGGCTGATGGCGTATTTCTTTTTTGAGCCACCTTTTTTATCTACTGAAATATATTTGAGCCAGTGGTTGATGTGGATCCAATTTTGAGGTTCTTGTATTTAAAAGGGCGATCTATTAGTGCAGTGTCTCCCAGCAAGCAGAACGATGGTGACCGTGGAACTCTCTGGTCCGAGCAGATTTTCAGTGAGGCCCATTGTCGAGATCTCCTTGTGCACGTTGTGAACAAATATTTGTGTCCACTAATCTCATTTTAACCATTTCATCCTGGTTGATGTGATATATGAGAATAGTTTAATACTCTATTTACTGTAGGTTTATGTTTGTAGTCAGAGAAAACATATTTCCATTGATACATATCCAGATATTGGGTATCCGGATATCAGGGGTTGAGAGAGTCAACAAGGTCATTCTCCCACTTGGTTGTCGGAAGTGTCAAGTTGAAATTAATTGGAATTTTCTTTTTTGGGGGGGAGCATTTAAATGTCTTAATTTCTTCAATTAGTTTACATGGATAGATAGTAAATTGTTGGCTAATTTCATTTTGGATTTCATTACAGATTATAGTTGGTCCTATTGTAGGGTTAATGCAGTTTAGATGGGGCAATCTATGAAACCTAGACGTCAATTACTATAAATGTAAAATATTGTCCCCTTCACTTCAAAATAACTGTTTCATATGTGTCAATTTTTTTCACATTGGCTATTCTCTCTCTCTCTCTCTCTCTTTCTCTCTCTCAGGCATTTATCTAAATAGACGCCCTCTAATTAATGTGTCTGGCGGCCTTATTATTCTTTGAGGGTGATATTTCCCTCTGATGAAAGGCAGAGAAGGTCAATTTTAACAGAGACCCTTGGGAGGAAACAAGACAAGTAGAAGTGCGTGTGTACGCATGCTGTATGCACGCTTTTGTGTGTGGGGGTGTGTGGGTGTGTGCGTGCGTGTGCGTGTTATGCGAGTGAATTCCATATATGTGCTCTACCTGCTAATAAAAACAATTAAGGAGAAATGATTTTTCCTGTCTAGTTGTCTTGAGATGGGGAATCATAACTCACCCTACGTTTGAAGTGTGACTG
The DNA here is from genome assembly GCF_059441095.1 of Idiotropiscis lumnitzeri. Classification (NCBI taxonomy): domain Eukaryota; kingdom Metazoa; phylum Chordata; class Actinopteri; order Syngnathiformes; family Syngnathidae; genus Idiotropiscis; species Idiotropiscis lumnitzeri. The sequence continues at coordinate 15,860,173 of NC_142400.1, read as the reverse complement.
CTCATTTGACTTGATTCTGTAGTACTGTTTGTGGGGAAGATAAACTGAATAGCTGGTATTTTTTGTTGACTGGCTGGCTCTGGTTAATTCTGTACGCTGTACATTTTGTTTGTTCAATGATGGATGATGATTGGCCATTTTTTATGTAGTCTTAAATATTTTTTAATTCCATGCCAGGCTCATGAGAAAAAAAAAAAGTGGTTCCATTGGGACAACGGTGGCGCAGAAGGTAACGTAAGTTCTTCAGTGTCCGAAGGGTTGGCTGTCAGTGTCCTTAGTTGCTCCCAGTGGGCCTGGCAGCGGCTTGCATGGCAGCAGCAGTCCATCAGTGCGTGCCTAGGTGAATGGGAGTCTCTGTAACTGTACTCGGGGCAGCGTAATGGTGGAGATAAAGCGCTCTATGTATGTATATATATATATATATATATATATATATATATATATATATATATATATATATATCCTTTTACAATTTATTCTATTACAAGTCACTGCCATCGTACTGCATGAGCTGATGGGCGATTGTTTTGAGGCATCTTGAAAGCCACAAATTAACCTTTGTTGGAATATTTCTTTGGGCCAAGGAGAGGAGAAAATGTAACGGCTTTGAGTGATTCACATATCAATCTGGCTCTAGGAACAGACAGCACTAGTTCAAATGAATTTAAACTCCACATTTCCTTCCCAAGCCATTGCGTGACAATGACTACTCATGTGCTAAGTCTAAAATTTGATTTCTCTTCTTTTTCTGTTCTTTTACTATCTTGTTGCAAGTCCCTCACGCACGTTTCTGTATTTTAGAAATGTTTTTTTTTGTGACAAATGTTTTTTTTCTATATGGATAGAATTTTTTATTATGTAAATTGGTATTTTCTCATTGCTACTGTTTTGTAAGACTGTATTTTTTATATTAATTTGTTTATATACTGCACTCATTTGTACTCTTTTAAAATTAAAATGTATTTACTTAGATCTCTAGTGAGAAACGCTTGAGCTTCTGCGTAGTCTGAAAACTTCATTGACGCTCAGTTGTTTTAAATCAGGTGTCACTTACTCTGATCCTCAGGGGCCCCTCACAGGCATGTTTTTTTGTTTTGTTTTCTTTTAGTTTTCCGAACACACCTGGTTCAAATGATCAGCTCGTCAGCAAGCTCTGCCGAAGCCTGATAACGATACTGATAATTTGATCCCTCAAGGACTGGAGTTGGTGACCCCTGCTTTAAATATTGTTGTCTTAAAGTATTGTGGATAATAAATATACTGTATCTCCTTTTCGTAAAGGTTGGTCAGGAGTAACTTTTGTTAAAGGGCTTAAAGTTACATCAGGCATCTTTCCTCAGCGTTGTCAGAATTCAAACCACTTATCAATCAAGTACTCCTCATCTTGATTAAATAATAGTTAATAAGAAAATAAAGGAAAGTTCCAGAAGAAAAAAAAACAAACAAAAAAACAAGAATCTGAGGCCCTTACAACTTACTTCTAAATTCCATTTATTGTCGGCATAGAAGGACAAATCTCCTGTTTAATTTAAAAATCCATGCATCCATTATCTGACTTGATTATTCTTATGAGGGTGGTGGGTGTGCTGGAGCCTATCTCAGAATGTCCTCGGGTACTATGCGGGGTACACCCTAAACCCGTTGCCAGCCAATCACAGGGCACACATAGACGAACAAGCAATCACGATCACAATCAAATTTGGAGTGTCCAATTAACCTACTATGCATGTTTTTGGAATGTGGGAGGAAACCAGAGCCCCCGGAGAAAACCCACACAGACACAGGGAGAACATAGAAACTGCACCCATGAATGCTGGAACCGGAATCGAACCCTACAACTATGCGCTGTGAGATAGACGTGCTAACCAGTCATCCCCCGTGTTATTTTAAAATATCAGAAATAAATTGGTCTGACAGTAGTATGTAGTATAGACAATTTCCCAATGTATTAGATCATCTGTATATACTCTATTGTATATTCATAGGCATGATTCTCTCTGATTGCCCCTGAACTCAGCTGGAGTGCAAGTGACTGGTTGAAACCTGTAGCAATCAGACTAGCATTTAGCGCTGGCCAATCAATGTTGTAATTGCAGAGCGGCACTGATGGACTCTGAGGGGTGAGGAGAGGTTGTTTGCTGGTGCCATATTGATTTCCCTCAAACCAATTAGTTACTTTCTTCCACATTGGGGTGGTGGTCTCCCAGCCATCTATGTCTGTAACACTGATGACTACATATACAGTACTTCTGTCTCATGTGGACATACAGTATAGAACTGTGCATTCTGAGCAGTGGCACGTGTGTCATACATTGTATTTTAGACATGTAGTATATACAATACAATACACTACAATTTTATTTATATAGCGCATTTCATGAGAGATGGGGCTGTAACAAAGCGCTTACCATATGCCGTCATAATATTAGCAGGCATTTAGAACAAAAGTAAAAACACATACACACATTTACAAGAGATCCCAGAATAATAGCAGAACAGCGACAGTCTCATGTTGAGTCGAAAGCTAAAGAATAAAAATGTTCCTTCAAAGGGGTTTTAAAAATGGACAGAGAGGGGGATTGCCTAACATTTAATGGAAGCTCATTCCATAGGGAAGGGCCGACAACAGAAAAGGCACGATCCCCCCTGAGGCTCCGCTTAGTCCTCGGCAACTCCAGCCGCATTTGGTCCACAAACCTGAGGCAGCGGGCAGGTGCGTAGGGGTGGACAAGCTCAGAGAGGTACGCTGGGGCGAGGCCATTTAAAGATTGAAAGACAAACAGAAGTATTTTAAAGTGAACTCTAAAGTGCACTGGGAACCAGTAAAGAGAGGCCAAGATTGGGGTTATATGATCCGTCTTTCGAGTTCCGGTTAAAAGGCGAGCTGCAGTATTTTAGACATGTTGGAGGCGCTTGAGCGAGGACTGGCTGACTCCAAAGTAAAGCGCATTGCAGTTATCTAGCCTTGATGGAACGGATGCATGGATTACTGTTTCTAAGTGCTGTTGGGAAAGAAGGGGTTGCCTAAGATGAAAAAAGCTGGATCGAACAACAACACTGATTTGCTGGTCTAACTTAAAATCGCTGTCTAGTTTAAAATGTAGGTTTGAGACTGTTGGCTTTCGATAAGATGTCAGCGGGCCAAGGTCAACAGGGTTGAGACTAGAAGGGCCACTGGGACCGAACACCATTACCTCTGTCTTCTTTTTATTGAAATTCGGGAAGTTAAGTGACATCCAGATTTTGATTCCTTCTAGGCACTACAAAAGTGGTCTTAAGGAGAAAGCCTCTTTTTTTTTTTGCTTCGTCCCACTGACTTGAATGAGAGTTGTCCAGCCACCAGAGCGGAGAGTCGCCGCTTCCCCAGCATGACAGGTTGTGGCTCCCTGCGTCGTGCATGGCAACATCAGACATCGCATAGTGAAGACGACGAACCGTTCACTCGGAGGTGCGACCAAATAAATGTTTGTGAGCTGTAAGGCTGTTTGGGACTAATAGAAAAGCAGCACAAGTCTGCCTAATTGTAACAACTGTTCATCACATGGGGAGAGTCAAGATTTGAGGGAACCAGGCATCCTACCTCCGGGTTAGAAAAGTTGCCACCGGCATTGTGCCAGAGGAAATAACTGTGAAAAGCTTAAAATAGCATGTTATGTTATTCTTTACTCAATAGGATAACAAATGTAGAACATGATCAAATACCCCCCAAATTATCCCTCACAAATTATGAATATGCCTTAAAATTGAAATATTACCATTTTTAAGTTATGATCCTCCTAATGGAATTAACATCATAGCTCCTTGCAAATGTGTGATCAAAAGATGAGATAATTAATTGCTGTTATGGCCTCAAAGCAAGTAACGGCTGATCTGTGCAGGCTGTGTGAATTCGGATATTATTGCATTCCACATTATCACTTGGCAAGGGCAGGCAGGGCAGTTTTATTCATATAACAAATTTCATACACAAGGCAACTCAATGTGCTTCACCCAAGCAAAGACAAAATACCTTCAAGCTTTTACAAAGCTAAGTTAACAACGTTGAAAGAAGGGAAGGTACAAATGATTCAACCGGATTGTCATCTTGCCCGTTTTTGTGGACATACCTTGGACGAAGGGCTTCATTTACTCAACGTGGCTTTGGCGATGCCACCTCACAAGAAGATTTGATTGAATAAGCTGTTGATTGGCAATATTTCAATGTGTCAGCCAACAATGACAATTGATTAGTTTGATCACTGCATGAGATAAAATGTCAAAAGTAAACAAACGGTAAAGAAAAAGCCACTATGTACTCAACTAAGCTCATCTGAACGTTGCTTTTCACTTAAAATTTTTCCTGTTTGTACTACTAGTACTACTACTTCAACTAATAATAATAATAATAATAATAATACCTAAAGTAGAATTATTCCATAGGTAAAGGCGACTAGCCTTTTGCTTTAAGAATGTATGTCTTTTGCACTTATACCGCATTGCGTACCAAATATACAAAAAGTGTGCTCTACTATAGTGAGCACGATGATGAATCTGCTGGCTTTCAGATGCTCCATCTAATTTAGCCTTGACTGCGATTACGATTGTAAAAAAAAAATAAAGGAAGAACAAAAGAAGGCACAAATTCAATTTCTACTCAAAATGAAAAGAATCCCTTTCTGATAACTTTGAACATTTCTTTTTAACTAGTTTTCTCTGCAAGACTCATTTGCATATTTATTTCTGCAGAGCAATTACCACTGGGTGGCTGTAGCTGCATTTCATTACCAGGCTACTATAATAGATTATAATCTATTGTTCTCTGCATTCATTTTCCTAAAACTAACGAGAATGTGACACACACACAGTCGAGCTGTATTCATTCCCCCCCCCCCACTCCCTGAAACTATCACAGTGAGGTGCTTGTAAAAAGAAAAAAACATGTCTTCAAGCACTCTCTCCCCCTTCCTTTACTGTATTCAACAAAGCCGGTTTATTAATCCAAAAGGGAAAGTGAGGTAAACGAAATGGAGAAAGCGAAAGTGAGCAAGAAAGAAAAGTGGGGGGTTGCGAGATGAACAAAAAAAAAAAAAAAGCCTGTCAAAGCAGTTTTGAGCTTCATCTCATTTTTCTTTGAGAACTACAGGGTAGAAAAAAAAGGAAATCAATTATAGAGCACACCTGAATATTATTTCGAGCACCCAGCCAGCCACTCTCGTCCCTGCCTGTCCCCTAGAAAACCAAATTACTCAGCAAACTTATCGCTTGCTGTAGCAGGTCTGGTATTAAAGAAAACAATCAAGCAGGACTGGATTAATCTCTGACAAGCACCTTATCTTTAACTTGCACCTTTGTTATTTTCTGATGAGCTGCTCTTTTTCCCCCGTCACATTGTACCATACCTCACTGCCCCCTTTCATTTTCTCCATGGGCCACGGTAGAGGACCTTTCAGTTTATTAAAAAAAACCTTTATTTGTGAAGAACAAAAAGGGGGCGATGGCAAACAATAAGGTCAGGCAATCTCGCTTCTGCCAGCAGTCACTCACCTGATATTTGGAGTGTTATCAGTGCAGGGAAAGGATTTGCTGTAGGTGAGAGAGGTAGACAGTATGGCAAATGCTGAAACTGTAGTGTGAGGGTTGTGTGGGGAAAAAAGGCTGATTGACATATATCAACGTACAGCAAGTGATCTTTAGATGTCCGAAAAGAGGCTTCTGGTCACAGGACACCTCGGGGGAATTATGATAACAGAGGGCAACGTTGCACACACTCACACAAGCAGAGAAGGACTCATTATTAAATGTTAATATGCATAGACAAATGCCAAAGGAACATATCGATACGCAAAAAGCCTCGGTTACCCGAGTCACTGAAGCATGATTTGGTCTGTGGCTGATGGAGTTGAATCGAACAGAGGACCTTTCCCGCCCGATTGCTGCTTGTTACTCACTCTTAAAATGCCCATCGTCACCATTTGTCCTTGACAGCCCAAACAAAGCAAAGATGCAGAATGAAGCGATAGACGAATGAAAATATGTGTTTATAACTGTGATTGAACTGTTCATTTGACATGGTATGGTATTCTAATTCACTGATTTAACAAATTGCCTTACAAATAATTTAGCATTAAAACACGATTAGGCCTTGAAGCGCTGTCAACATGTAACCTTTGTCAAGGAGACGTGTCATCGCTATCTATCAATTTGTGTTCAGACACACACTGAGGACAGAATAAGACGTGTTTGCTTGAAAGTTTCATCCATCCATTTTGCTGTTTTTCTGTTTAGCATATCAGGATCACATGGAGGCGGAGCCTAATCCCAGCTACTTTAGGACAAAAGGTACTTCACCTTCTGGACTGGTTGGTCGTCAATTGCAACATATGTGGGTCAGCATGTGTATACCGGGACTTGTCGCCATAACAACAATACACAGACGGCATGTTACCACGGAGGTTTTCCCTCTTATTTTAATTTTGGGAGCAGTGCACAAACTGCACAAATTGTCGACAACTCGCCAGGTGACAGATCCGATATTACTTCTGATTTTGCGTGTGTGTGTGAATGTGTGTGCGTCCCTGTGTCCTCCACCAACACTTTGTCCTGTGTTTCCCTTATCCCATCCTATCCAGATACTATCCAATTTATATACCCAATTGAAAACAGCAACAGTTTTGAGAGGTGCTGCTACTAGTTCTGCTTTCCCCCAGCATCTCCCCTCTCTCCTCCCTTCTGGTTCTCACTTCTTCACCTCAAAGAGACGTGTTCCTGTTGCTGCTGAAACAAACTGCTCATCAATGACTCAGCGATGGAAAGTTGGGAGTGAAGTCACATTGAGCTCATTGAGGAACACTACTAAAGCGAGGCATGGGGAGCAGTGGGCAGCAACCGGGAAGCAAATCCAAATCTTGTGTCAGCACTTTGGTCACTCAGGATGGAAATTGATCTTACATGGCTTTAGTAGTTCGAGGAAACAGGAGTAGAACATACAAACTCTGCGCAGAATTTTCTTTTTCACTTGAGTGAGGGCTTTGTTGTATTTCTTTCTGCTTTATTGCGTCTTTTATTCTATCTATCCCTCTTGTCCATTCAACATCCCTCACATCCGGGGTGTCATTGTCGCCAGTAGCCACGTGTGAGTATTGTTTGATGTTCTTATAAAGGTAAATAGACGTGGCAAACACTTTACACTGTTGTTAAATGTCTCCTAACTCAACATCAAACACTATGCTAATGTCTGTTGCATTACTGATAGTGAGCGCAGCACAGAGGACGAAGTGTACATAACCAACCAGGTCGACACGGCACAGCTCAACACCAAGCGATATGAAGTTGTGCACGATTCAAAAAGAAATAGCTAATGCACACAAAGGAGTTGCATAAAGAAGCTTGCTGCATTGTAGAGAGATTTGTCCCGGTGTACGATTGAAAGCTGCATTTATATAACACGACCACCTCACTATTGGCGATGCCTACCTTTCACCATTCAAATGGTTCACAATGCACATTTAAAACCATATATGATCAAACAAAACCCAAATGTGCAAATCATGTGAGGCTGCGGGTCTTGATCAGTTAAGTTTAAAAAGCTATAAAACAGAGCGACCGATTGTGAATAAAGCCAATGCATACAGATTTTAAATTGAGACAAACGACAACTATTTTAAGGAAAAGTACTGTTCCTGGAAAGCACAAACGCAACAGGCAACAGATTTATATGAACAGTGCTACCAGGAAGTTGTCGCTATCATTTATGACTTAGCTTGCTAGTTACCATCTACGTGTCAAGTTGGTTGCATAATGTTCCAGCATTTTAGTGAACACGCTCACAGCAACGTACAGTATAAGCTGTATTTTAGTTGTAATTTTTGTGCACATGCCCCGAGTACATGGGCTCATTTTATAAAAGGTAAAACCTACAATTTAACTGTGCCAAATGTACCGTTGACATTTGTGGTTCACCTCTGTTGAGACTATTTTCATAGGTGATGTGATTTTGACACTTTTGACTAGTAAGGTACACCACATTAAAGTCAAATCAAGTCCAATTTGTTCGTATAACCTTTAATTACAGACGGTCTCAAAGGGCTTCACTGACCCACAGTCGACATGCCATGATCCTGATCCCATCCCCAGGAGGGCCAGGAGAAACTCAAAAACCCATCTGGGGAAAAAAAATTATAAACCTTGAGAAGGGACCACAGATGGGGGATTCCCCCTTTCAGGACCGTCAGGTTGCAATGTATGCCAAGTGGGTACCATTTGACACATATGATGATGCTATAGAATGCTAGTTGAAATTATATGAGAGTCAAAGTTCAGGAAGTAATTTAATAATAAAGCAGCTATGCTTATTAAGATTTTTGATAATCTGATAATGTGGTCATAAAATACCATAAACACACATGGAAGATAACCACAAACGGACTGTATGCATATGTTGAAGGGAAATGTCTACTATTCTACAGGATGTGCTTTTTCTGGTCACTATTATTTGGAGTTATTGTTGTTTTTTCCCACTTTTTGCTCTCTACTCAAATTTTCCCTGTTAAATCATTGAAAGATATTCAAAGTACAGCTAATGACTAACATGATCCAGTCTTTCCAATCTTCTACTTCAAAAAATATTTATGCTGTTCCAGGTCACAGCAGGAGCTGGCTATCTCTGCTAATTTCATGTATAAGAGAGGCTTTTTATTCTTTCTGGACTGGTCAGTAGCCAGTTGCAGGGCAAATAATGAAATGTGTTACGTGGCGTATTGCAACAACAGTAAAACATTCTTGTTCCGGAGTGGTCTGAATGTAAAACAGAAGATTGTCTGGTCAATTTGGAATACTGTACCGTCAATTTATTTTGACCTTTCTTCAAGCCTGAACATAATGGATTATTTGATTTTTTCACAGTTGACAGAGAGCTTGAGGCTATCCTCTCTGATTTCTGGTGAAAGGCATACGACACACTGAATTGGTTGCCAGTCTATTGTTGGACACCTAAAGACAAAGACAACCACGGAGATTTACATTTGTCTCATTGCTACTTGGAATAGGAACCGTGCCTTCATCTTATTTTTATTATTATTGTTTTTTACCTTTTTCTTACTCGCCAGTAGCTCTTTTTGGCGGAATTACTGTTTGTTATTTGTTGTACTGAATTTTGTTAATAATTTTCATTATATCATATTTCCGTTTGTTAATTTCTATAATACATACCATAATGTATAAACTGTAAAAAAAAAAAAAAAAAAGTGGGTGAACTCAAAATATCAAAGCAGCAAACTGGGGCAATTCAACCAAGATATTTAGAGTTTTACTGATGTAAAACTTAGCCTTCCTGAATTTTCAACAAAGGAATAAGAGTTTAAAAATGTCATTGTCTCTTATATTGCCCCTCCCAAATTAAAGATATGAGTAAAAACAATGCAGCTAATTTATTTTTTTATGGTAAACAGCTCGCTGGCGTTGTTGTGCTTTCTATCATTGTGGACATACACATTTTAAAGTTGTTCCAACCTAAATTTTAGTCCCCCAAAAATAAAAGTTTTCTTTTTTACAGTGGTGTCTGATTTGTCATTTGACCAATGACAAATACAGACAGTTACATCATAAACAGTATGAAAAAAATAGATGGATGGAATATATGAGTGTGAATGATATGTTGCATATTGTAGTCTGGGAAAAATGTGTGTAGAATGATAAGTGAAAGTCAATAATTTAAAAACTCCATTATATACATTTCAACCAGCTGACAAGCAGGCAGCTCAAGAGAGCAGAGGTGAGAAAGCTGGACAAAGCAGCAGGGTAAAGTAGAGAGACAGCTGGCGGAATGGGCCAGTCAGACCCAGAAGGCGAGATGAAGTCTTCTTCCAGCCACATCCTAATTACAATGCACTCAACACACTACACCACAAAAAGGCACACATCTTGCTCACAACACCCACACCTGAGACATGCCATTTTCCAAAAAGTGGGCTAATTTCACTCAACGGGGGGTCTGCAGAGATCATTTCATACATAACAATGCCCCTTGACACAGACATGTGCACCTGCACCAATTAACAAGTTACTAATTGGCCAATCCAAAGGCAATGCTTGCTGGCTCATTTTAGCAGATTGATCATCTATCTCTATATCTATTAGGGATGCGTATCTCTCCACAAGAAGAAATTCATTAAGATTCTCTATACGTGATGTACATTAAGATTCAAAGAAAACTTTTAAAATGTAATGATTTCATTTTTTTTTTTTAATTATTTGATTCAATATGGTATGGCTGGGGCGGCACGACTGGTGAGCACAATGGCCTCACAGTGCAGAGGTCGTGGGTTCGATTCCCCCCCGCGACCCTTGTCCGGAGAAGCAGTACAGATAATGGATGGATGGTATGGCTGTATTATTTGCCTTGTTTATTAATATGTAACAACAATGCAAACATTCTCCAAAGACCAAACTGTCCAAGTTAATTATATTCAAAGAAACATCTTTAATGTCAAACCAATTTATACCTGATGTGCATCTCTCATAAAATACAATTTGATATAAGTATATTGATACATGGGCTGAGATAAAATTCAGAGATGAAATGATTTTGCGAATAGGTTCATCAAATCTATCTATCTATTTTTTGCTATATATATATTCATGCCATCCTTGTTGTTGCCTTTTGCTCACCATACCAAATTCCCGCTCCCTTCCTCTCCCTCCCTCGCTCACCCTTGTCTTTCTCTTTGCAGCTGCACACTTAAAGACCCTTGCTGTATTATCCTTTTAATAAAGGCCCAGGCAGGAAGCAGAGAGGTAAAGGACAGGGGGGGTTGGGGGGTGGGGGGATGAGGCTGCCGCTGCCACAGCAGCCTTCAAACCTCATTAACTTTTGTCTTGTTGCAGCGCTCTGTCTTTCTCTCGCGCACACCCACACACTCACACACACGCAGCACGCTCGCATGCGCACGGACACCCCCACACAAACATGCATGTACCCACTCCTAGATGTACTGAACACGTATCCATGTTGTTTTTTGGCAAACAGACACAGAACCTGCGGCTGACAATCGTGCACTTTTTCCAACAGATGTTTGCTTGCTTTACCATAACAAAGAATAAACCCATAACAATATTATTATTTTCCATATTGTATTAGGCAGTGTGTATAAATATGTATTAATAGTACAAATATCAATTGCATCTGATTCCCAGAAAAAAAAGTTCTTAGCTGATCCACTGCGCAGCGCAATCATGGTTATTTTTTTACCAGTTCATGTAATGACTGTGAAGAAGCATGCACTGTTAATTTCTGACTTGTTTACTGGTCAATTCTGCTTAAAAATTGTCATCTGGCATTGTCAAGCATTGCCATAATTGAGATAGGAGTCCTTCTCATGTCGAGATTTCATATTCTTCCTTGGAGACATTTACAGCGGCAAGGGCTGGCAAATGCAACCAGCCTCAACCTCCACAAGGGAGGTACAAGCGCCCCATTATGGTTGCATAATGTATGAAAATTGCTATAGATCCTCACCAAAATTTGTGGGCACATGGTGCATGGTCTAGTCATACTTTGAAAATTTTAGAACTAAAGTCACAATATTTTTTATTCTATTCATATGCTTCTTAGAGAGAAAATATTAACATCACTTCATGTACAAAAACGATATTGATTGTTACCAAAATTTATATGTACATGTATATGCATGCCCACTTCAACCGCCGAAAATATTAACTATTGCCCCAATGTTTGGGATTTTATAGGCACCGTTAATCCCTACCTTTGAAGATGACTCTGTGGGAGCGACTCTCATATATAAAATCTAAAATTATTATTATTATACTTTTTTTCCGTTTTCAGAGTGTGATTAGGACATGCATAGATGTGTGGACAATTTTGGAGAGGCGCTATCACGGTTTTCGTACATTATGCAACCACAATGGATGGAATGGGGCTGAAAGCATTCACCAGACAATGGATGCCATTACTGTTTTTTTTTTTATTGGCTATGGAGGAATATGACACCTGACATTGGTAGGAGAGCTATACTTAAATTGATGTCACTGCATACGGTATGTCATTATTTTGATACTTAATCGGCACAAACTTTTTCAGGGAATCAGATAGAATAGACATATGATTTATAATGAATGTTTGGCAGGGTTTCTTTACTAGAACTATCTTGAATTAACATAGTAAGGAAAGGATAGATAAAAATATAATAAAAATATAATAATAATTAACAAATGACAGCTTTTTTCAGTGATGTGTCATTTCTTTCAAAATAAAGTCAAGAAATTACTGAAATATAATTTATAATTTTATGACTACTCAGTGATCATGTCGTGGGAGTGTGGGTAAAGGTCACTCTATTATGAGAACAAAATATAACAAAAAATGAAAATATCATATTTTAATAGGTTACACAGCAGTGTGAGTGAACAGCTGTTTGCACAATCACTTCAAAGTTGTGATAAAATTCTGCTCTTGATAGACTGAATTCATTATATTCAGTGTTCTGTGAATTGCAATGCAAAACAACTAAACAACAGGCAACCATTTCATTGTTCAATTCAAATAAAAATTAAAACATAAACTTCTGGTAGGGAAAAAATTAATGTTTTTTTTAATTATTAGTTTTGATTGATTTATTATATTTTTTTTAATGTTTGTATTTAGGTCTGAAAATTGGCTTTACCTGGTCACCCTCCTCCTGTTTTAAGTTCTCTAGAAGAGAAGTTCCAGAAGTAACCTTGTTACTTTACTATTGAAGGCCATTTAAAGGATGAGTTTTCACATTCTAGCAATTTCTGAAATTGTTTATTTCAACAATCACAGTTTACAGTCATAACACAATGCAAAAAAAACCAAAAAATCTATATACGTACTGTACATACGCATAATGTTCTCATTCCACTTTAGACGACCATTTTGATAACAATGATCATATAACCAACTGCATGACAACGTACAGTGTAGTACAGCGCAGTACCGTTAAAAATCCACACAACAGACACGGGGAGAGGCATTCGAAGGTGTCAAGGTGGTTCATGCCACTCACTCACCTGCTAATGAGTAATCAACTTTCACAGCTTGAATGTTGGGGTGCTAATTTGCATTGCACACCATGTTCTCCGAATCACGATGTAGTAATTCATTATCATGGAGATCTGTATAATTAAACAATTAGTGAATTTCTTCTCATGTACGAGGACTGCTTGGTGTCTGACGCGCTTGTTTTTGATGAGTTAAGGGTGACTGAGGATCTCAAGCTCGTTGGCTGGCTCTCTGAGGTTCCCTGGCTGTTATCCAACTTTGGGGAATTGCGAGAGTTAAAAAGCTCTTGATGAATGCTCACGCACTCAGTGCATGTGCCAGACGGAGGCGGAGAACCACGAATAAATGAAAGAGTCCACATTAAACTACTTCATGATGCTGGATGGTCTCGGAAAAAAAATCATATGGTGGTTGTCTATTTAACATGTTAAGCACTGTAAATGTTTCAGTCGAGCTTGTGCAACATTACTGTAATCTACAGTTGAAAAAAAAAGGAGTAAACCAAATTATGACCAAAATAACTTAACAAGCTCTCTAATTCGGAATGTGACTTGCGCATCTGTCAATGACTATTCTAGTCATCTCCTGGAACAAACTACTCCATCTGTCAAGTTTATAGAGTACCTTCTTCACAGGTTTCAGTTCCTTACACCGACATTATAATAAGATTTAGTCCAAAGCGCTTCAGAATAGTTCGGTATTTTCTTCCTAGCCATTCTTGTGATTTTAACTGTGCATTTTACATCATTACCATGTTGGAGGACTCACGGCCTGCCACTGAGACTAAAGATTTCTGACATTGGGCCACACCGACCACTCCAAAATGCTCTGGTAGTCTTTACATTTCATTGTGGTGTACGCTGTAGAAATTCATGACATCCTGTGCCAGATACAGCAAAAGGAGCCCAGAACATAATTGCTTTTGCTCTTCTTCTGTGTTCACCACAGTGGCAATTGCTCTAAGGCCCAATCCCAATATCTTCACTTGCACCCTTCTGCCCCCTCAATTGCGCATTCCTGTCCAGAATGCGAGTGTGTGTTGTTGTTTGTTTATTTATTTTTTGTGCGTGTGAGTGTGTGACAGGATGTGTCATGATTGTGTTTTGGTTTGGATTACATTTGGTTTTGTTTCATGTTGTCTTGTTTCCTCATGAGCCTTTTTGCCTTCCTTGTTTTGTTTCCAACCGTTCATTCTGGGTTGTTCTGGTAACCAATCAGCTCCCTCCAACCCTTTGTGTCTCGTCCAGGTGTTCCTTCTTGTCTCGTCAATTTGTTTGGATTAAGTTCCATTCCCTGGTTTCGTTCAGTCTTTTATCAGATCGTTTTTGCTGTCATGTGTTTGGGTTGGTGAGGGTTTTATTTGCTGGTGTTTATTGTTAATTTAATTTTTTTGGATTTTGTACAATTTTCTTTATTATTATTTTATATATATGTATATATATATGACAGCATCGGGCGTGGGTTCGATCCCGGCTCCGGCCATCCTGTGTGGAGTTTGCATGTTCTCCCCGTGCTTGCGTGGGTTTCCTCCCAGGTACTCCGGTTTCCTCCCACATTCCAAAAACATGCATGGCAGGCCGATTGAACACTCTAAATTGCCCCTAGGTATGAGTGTGAGCGCGGATGGTTGTTCGTCTCTGTGTGCCCTGCAATTGGCTGGCAACCAGTTGAGGGTGTCCCCTGCCAGTTAGGAGAAGTGGTACAGAAGATGGATGGATGATATTTGGATAGCTGGGTAGGCTCCAGCGCGCCCGTGATCTTTGTGAGGACAGGTGGCTCAGAAACTGGATGGATAGATATTACAAGTTTCAGACTGATGCCAGACTCTAAACGAGATTTATTTTTCCAATCTATATTTATTTTATCGCTTCCTTTTTGTTTTTAAGATTTTAAAATAATTGATGAAATAAACAGACTTTTTGGTCTTTTTGTAATAAATTGCACAGTTTTTCTTAAAGTAGATGTTTTTTTTCTCTCTCTCTCTGCTGCTGCTGCTGAGAACTTTGACACAATGGAGAAGAAACGACGTCTTGCTGATGTGCCCTAAAACATTTTTGAAAACCAAACCCCAAATGAGCCCTGCATTTATATTTGTATGACACAGTTATGAACATTTAAACACTGAATTCTTGGAAAGAATTGGCAATTGGAAAATAAAAGCTTGACTTTCAGATGATTTCAAACAAACAAAACAATCCATTTTCAAAGTAAATCAGTAACAATGCACGGAAAACAATGCATAAGCAATTTTTTAATTTTTTTACTAAGCAACCGTTTAGATGCCATAAAACACGTTTTGTTTTGCTGTCCAATAATATTAATGGTTAAAAGAGCAAACAAAGTGTTGTGTGCCGAATTACTCTACACACCTCGGTGCACCAAGAGCATGAAAAAGTAATTACATAATTCCGTTTTTATTGCTTTTGCTTGATGAGATTATCAATCCTGCTTGTGAATAATTCACAGCCAAAAATCAAATTTGTCTCATATTTGATGAATAGTATTTCATGAAGTCAACAAGCCGTTTCCATTAACCAACCGGCTTTATTCTGGATATTACTTATCTTGGTCAGAAACGTTATGCATATAATAAATAATGCAATATAGTGAAGTTAAATACAGGATTGCGTGTGTGTGCGCATGCCTGTGCGTGTTCGTGCTGTTGATGGTGGGAGGGTTCTACATAGCATCAGTTGAATATTTTTTAAGAAACAAAACACTGCTGTTCCGTTGTCCTCTCCCTTTCAATCCAGCAAGTAAATGTTGGCGAGACACGAGTCTGATTTCTGACTACAATGCAATCTGTCAACTCTCGCTTCGAACACAAGCGGAAGAGGTGCAACATTGTCTCCGCGCACTTCTCGCGCTAACATGCCTGCATGTGTGTAATCTGTCTTTGTGGTATGCAATGAAGGAAATACACAGCAGTGTAAATTGAATTCCCCTTGATGAATTATGCATAATAAAATACTTTCAATGAATTATAATAGTGTATTGTTGACATAAATAGGACGCAGTCATACCCTGTGTGTTGTTGCAGATTAGTAGCATTTACTTGATAGTACCTTACATGAAATGTTTTTTTTTTTAAAGTCTACGCAATATACAATGCTAACAAAAGTACTGGCACATTTACCTATACATGAACAGAAAAACTGAAATGGGTCTACCTTTTTCAACAATAACTGTCAGCAAGATTTTGAAGTGTGTATGTGGAATTTTTAGCAAGTTTTTCATGGCTGAAAAAAGTCTGAACCCAATCGCACGAAACAATAACGGAAAAGGCAAAGATTAAAAACAATTTTTTGTTCAATGAATAAAGTTCAACACAAAGTCAGTCATGACATGAAAAAGCTAACTGAGAGAAAGAAACACAAAATCACCCCATTAAGAAAAAAATATCAAACAGCAAACATGAGAAAATATAAACCCACCACAAAATGTAAATTCACGATGATGTAAGGCAACTAACAAACTAAGTCGTCTCCTTCGTCATTTCGACAAAGTAGCAGCACAAAATGCATCTGGGGAAATTTTCCCAGTTAAGTCTTCACAAGACACCAACCGATGCATCTAGCATGCGGCCAAGAACAATATCCGTGTTGCGTACCTTCAATTTGAACAGCATTGATGACATTTTTGCGAGACCGCATGCCTTATACCAACTAGAGGATGACACGAGTGTGGATTTTCACTCCGGTCCCATCCCACTTCCAGAAAAATTTTATTTCGCCCAGTCTGAGTGAAACTGACTCCCATCACATCCTGCTCCTGAGGTCAGCTACTTAGAATAAAAAAAATATTAAAAATGCATTTTTCTAATTTATTGAACAATTTGTCTCCGCCTCTTCCTTATGGACTCTCACGTTTATGTAGCAAAGATGGTACGGCTAATCTTGCTCTACTGCAGAATCGAGAGGGTGCTCCAGCCCATCTGTGGTGGGACTGACTCACTGTCCCGTGAAACCGCCATCACTTCCGCTGAGTCAGATGGTCCCCTGCAATGTCTCTTTGTGTGTGTGTGCGCGTGTGTGTGCGTGTGTCATGTATTTGCCAATAAGTCAGTACCCTAACAACAAAATCTTGTAAAATGTTTGTTTCGAAGCAGACCTTAAATCTTCAGCATTGGTCTTCCTTTCCTAATTATATCCCATAGAAATTATTCGTCCAGTTTTGAGAGGTTTTTTTTTTTTTTTTTGATAGTTAGAAATGGAACATATCTTCCATAGTAGGCTCTGATGTAGAGCATAATGTTACAACGTCCCGCTCAATTTTCCACACAATCGTGATCACAAGTTTGTATTATCCTCAATCAAACGTGCACATGCAAAGAAGGAGGACTCCATTGGGTGAGAAGGAAGGGGAGAACGAAAACGAGAAACGGTCAGGATGAATTAAGCATTTTGATGGTGAGTTTAGACTTGAACGTACAATTGCTTTAAGAGAAGAAGTTGTATTAATCAGTTTTCATAAGACATTTGGGGGGGGCCTTGAAATCTAAGGGCCACACTAAATTGCCTGTGTTTGCCTCATTAATCCAGTATTTATATTTGAAAAGGCAAATCTTAAACTTCACAGGAATATTATATTTGTAACCCTTCGAGGCAATCACTGTAATCAAACAATTTCATTCATTCTTGTTAAAACTTCTGCAGTTATCTGTATTTTTGCCAAGTCCTGAGGCAAAACTACTCCTATTAGTTTGAAGTTTGCCACTTCTGAATGTTGTTTTTAGAAGTGTATTTTGGGTCTTTATCATGTTGGAAGATGCATGACCCGTGGCTGAGGTCAAGCTTTCTGACACACCCTCTCAAGAATGCAGTACGTCTTGATAGCTTTCATTTTTAATTACACACTGCACAGATTCAAGACATTCTGTGCCGAATTCATCAAAGAAGCACAAAACTATAACCAAGCCTCCTCCGTGTTACGCAGTAGTAGGTACAATAAGTCCAGGAGCTTTGAAGGCATAAATGCCTAACAAACCTCGACCAATGCCTAATGTCGGCACAGCTCGTGTCCAATAAAGCAAACAAACGGAAAAAAACAGTAAGGTGTGAAAAAAAAAAAGATTTTTGTTGTCAAGACTGCCAACATTTTCTTTACAGAATAAAAAAAAAAAAAAAAAGCACCCTTAAAGTCCTAACTGGCACGCGTCTTGAAGACAGCATTATAGTAAACTGGATCACCACTTGTCAGATGCTCATCCCTGCAGACAAACACAGCTGCGATGAAGGCACTTTTAGCAGAAGTGACAAATTTTTCCACACTCCATTTTCCATTCATTTTTGTTCTCCTCACTATATTTGGTTGTTCTTTGTCACATTTGGGCCCACAATGCAAAGTGTAGAGTTCCCTTCATCTCTAAGGACTGTCGTCTCTCCCCTGCAGAATCTCTCACTGACAGTGTGCTGTGTCTTGTCATGCACCTAATCAGCAGCTGGTTGTATTTTTAGACCAGTGCAGAGAGGAAGAATAGACGATTTTACCATCACATTGGTTATTTGCATGAACACTGGATTGGGAACGAGGTGGATTTTAGAAAGCCTGGAGCTGCCATTGGGATTGTGGTGGTCTTTGCACAATTGATTTCACACCCATCATGATCACACTGACTTTGAATCTGAGAAGCAAAAAACTATCTATTTCTATAATATTTCACTTCATTGTAGACTTACATTTCACTTTCAGATGTCTCCTGTATGTCTTAAGTGTCTCCATATCACACACGAGGTGGTGCGAGGTCTGTGTCGCCCCGCATTGCTGTCTATGTGGGACAATAGCGGCTGATAGCCAGTCCACACGGACGGGCATGCCACCAGCGTAATGGAACCTCGAGGGCAACTGCATCACAATAATGGAGCGTCCATGTAGGCCATCAGTTCCAAAAAGTCAAACGTTTATCAGGGCCATTGTGAAGTAAAAACAATGAAAGTGCCCCTGAGTCATTTCGAAAGACTCCTCAGCAGGGGTCAGGAAGGCGACATCTCTTGGACTGGAGGGTGATTGCAAGCTCCAAAATGAGTGCAATATATTCCATCCTCCTTCAATGATTTGTGATACGTGGGCATCTGCCACCAAAAGTACCCTGAAAAGTTATATCAGACAAAATCAAAGTGATGTTGATGTCTTCAATACACAAACAGGCACATATTTAACAGCTTTTGCATATTCAAAACCCGAGGCAAAATATTTCTTTCAGTCTTTCCTTTTGCTACTCAATAAGTTAAGTAGCTTGGGTTCTGCGGAAATTCTCTTTCCATTAGTATTCCAGTCACTGATGTGCTCGCTAGGCCGTGTTGTCTGCCCGTTTTTGTATGTTCTTTGTCTAGCCTGCTTGTTGCCATTTCTCAGAATTTCCTTGACAATCGTCTTTCGATTTGGCTTCGGTTTATTGTGAAACATGCACTGTTGCTCATTCTATTGATTGAGAAGGTGTGTTTGTACAATTAAAAGACCACGACCATGACAAAACAGCTTTCCCTAAATAGTCACCTGCTCTTCTGAGAAGTTGGGAAGAAATATGTTAAAAGCAAAAGAGAGACAAGTTCAATTTTTTTTTATTATTAATAAGAACGTCTCTCCTCCACCCAGACTATTCACAATTTCACTGATCCAGATTGATTATAAATAATCATTAAATTAAAAAGAATTCCCCAAGCCGAAAGTTTCTAACCCCAGCTTTTTAAACATTATCTTTTTTTTTTTCCATCTCTCTCCTTGTACTTGTACTGCATCTTTGTTGTTTACGAGACTTTTGTTGTTGTCGCCAAACTTGCCTCAGTTGCAAAGCTCTGCAACTCGGGTTGTCCTGAGGGACATGAATTTCATTCCCGTACTTTTAACAAGTTGCTACTATATGTGTGTGTTTGTGTGCGTGTGTATGTGGAGGAAAAGATGAGGAAGGGTGGTGGCATGGCGGGGGTGGCTTCTGTGCTCCCTCTCCTCCAGCACTCTCTCAGAGATAATGGGGGAGCTGATAGCAGCCTTGGAGACTTGTGCGGCTCCAAGCACAGATATGGAATGATAACGTTCTGCAGCAGTCTGCTGCTGCTGCTCTTTGTGTCTTTCTATCTAATGGTTGACTGCGGACACATGGATGTGGTCGTGTCCTTTTACATTTTTCCTTTACAAGTTGTGTGAGTCTGTTTTTGTTAGGATTTGATATATATGTTGTGCATTATGCGGGAGTGTCTACGTGGTGGTGATTATTTGTTAATTAAAACTGTAAGTTTGCACCCCCCTACCATCACGCCACACCATCTTCATGTGCACAAGAACAGTTACACAGTTTTGATATAGTGGTCCCCTGCAATGCTGAACTTTAACCTTTGTGCCTCTGCTATATCACAGATTTTTTAATACTACTTGTGATTTTGAACATTCACTTTACAAATATTTTGGACATAAGAATACTCCTATGCAGGTAAAAAAAGATGTAAAAAAAAAAATGTGGCAGGTTTATGATGGTTTATAAATATATCACATAAGTAACATGCAAACTTACTCGTTATACCAAATTATGTGATTTAGTTGAACATTTTGGTGTTTTAATAAAAAATGTTCCTCTTCACTGTGACAGTTTCACGGTAAACTGGAAGTGTCATACCTAAATACACATATGCAGCTTGAAGCAAGCACCCTTTCCCTCTAAATCTAGAAAACTGGGCAAGTGAGGCATTGTGATTATTAAGTGCTATAAAATCCATCAGCTGTAAGCAAACCTATTATAATTTACTGTACACATTTGATAATTACATCTCAGCTGTCTGTTTGAAAAGGCAAATACGATTGTAATTCACACGATTTGTTGCTGAAATGTAATTGTATTGTTGATCACGGCTTTATGAACTGTAAACACATTTACAATTAATGTTGCCAAAAAGCCAAAATAATCTTGCTAAAGATTTATATTTGGTCAGGTGACCAATGCTGCTTTGGTGTTGTTCTGGACTTTAAGTGCTCTTATTTGCTTGTGAATATTGTTGTGTATCAAGATAACGTTACGAACTGTAATACATGTGTCATTTTCTTCTCCACATTTAGCCCTTGGATAGATATTTCTATTTGAATTGCTTGTTTTCTGTTTATTTACTGCAGACATTTCCAATGCTATTCCCAATGACTTTCATTCCAACGTGTGAATTTTTTGCCACCTTGATGAATGGCAAAAGGCCAGAATTTTCTCTGGGCTTCATACGAATAATCTTCTCATGCAACAATCATTTCTTGACAACTCAAATGAGAAAATGATTAATAGGGCTTCCAATTAACATAATGAATTATCATCCTGGACAGGTAGAAAAATTACTTAATCAAGCCAAGCTATATTTATCTTATGCACCTGTTCTACTCATTTTACCAAATAGATTGCAATGTTCGTGTCCATGTGCTTATTACTTTTGATCAGTGATATGATTGGTTTACAAATTTCTCTCTCTTGCTCTCTCTCTCCCATCCTATATCTCTTTTGCTCTTCCTCTCTCTGCCTCTCTCTCGTTCTGCAGCCCTCTCTCACTCTCTCTTTTCTCTCATGTCACTCTCACACACCATTGCTCTCACTCTCCTCTTTGTCTCTCTCACTCTCTCTCTCTCTCTCTCTTGCTCGCTATCTCTCTGTCTCTTTGTATTTTTCATTTAACAGATTTTACTCAAGTAAATATCTTTACAAACTTTGCGGAAAACTTTAGTTTAAAAATGCTATTTGTCATGATCAATTATAGAAATTTGTTGCGATTAATTAATGAATTAATTATTTGGGTTAATCGCTTGTGAGTATCAGAAATCATCGCAGCCAAAATGAGTAGTTTTAAAGATGGATCAATACATGAGCAGAGCACAAAAAGGCATTGATAATAACACCAGAGGTGCCAAACAGCAACTCCTGGTGGACAGGGCAATCGGCGAAGACTAAAAGCAGAAGCACTAAGCTCTGCTCTGCCAGGATTGACTTGAAGAAGGACAACTACTCAGTGCCGCACACATCGAGACGAGACTGCTTGGAACTGTATTATATCAACAAGATTCTAAGAACCTTCGTCAACAACTCAATTATGTTGTGGAATTCAACTCAAAGCCAGCTGTGCAGGTGAATATCAAATGTTTCATTTTCAAGGAGATTCTTTGTCTCCACTGCTGTTCTATATAGGCCTGAACCCACATAGCCGGATTGTTACCAAGCGTGGCTTTAGGTATAGGTTCAGAAGAGGAACAATGATCAGCCACCTCATCTACATGGACGACATCAAGCTGTATGCCAAGAAGGATATACAGAAATGACTTCAGAATGTCATTCAGACTAGATATGTATGGTCGAATAATAACCAAGCGAGGTAAGATGATCGACCGTTCATTCCTCACTTGAAGCCTTCACTCCGCAGGCGGGCCCACGACTCTCCACCGAGGTGAGCTTGGTCCATGAGTCTCAATCAAGTGAATGATTTATTTATTTATTTATTTTAACGGAAAAGTCAGTATTTTTTTAAATGTGGTGACTCTCATACCATCTTCTCGAGCTCCTTTACAGTAGTGTTTGTTTTGATGACGTGGGCTATGCACGCTCGCTCTTGACGCTGCTGGATCCAAGACCAGGCGCGGATTCTTTTCTCGAATGGTCTGCTTGTCTATATGAGTACTAATATCAGAGATTTCGGATGTAGTACGATGAAATTGTGGGAAAACAGCCACTAAAATAATGAGCTGCGCTAACCAGTTCAAATTGCGTCCTTGAAAGAGTCATTTACGAGAATGTGCATACACATGCACATTTACATCAACAGCACTCACTCACTGACACCGTGTGGGCAGAAGTGCATGGAAGGTTTCCTAAAAAAAAAAATTGCTCCGAGGCCAAAGGAATAGCAGGAGGAAAGAACGAAGTGCCGAGCAATAGGTGAGGAAGAGACGTGAGGGAGGAGAGGGAGAGTCAAGAAAAACAGCAAATGCACTTTTATTGGGCTTTTTCTCTTCACCTGCTGCAGCTGTTTGTGTTTTTGTGTCAGTCCTCGCTGCGCTTTGATAGATTCGGCACATTTGTCTCTATTGATTGCAGTCTTGGCAAGCACAAGAACAAATCAATTAAGACCAGTGACTGATACCGTGTCTAAACTTTCGCCCTTTCTCAACAGCAACTAACAGTAATTAAAAGCCGACTGTAGCACATGATGTGACAGTAATGACCATAATTGATCGTCGTCAAGGTTCAGATGCCAGATAATGTTGTTGTTTATCTCGATAATTATTGTTCTTTATTCATAAGCTCGGGAAACCCTCCACCGCTCCTCAAACGAGCCTTTGCCAAGCATACCCTGAGCCCAACACAAACAGGCATCTGTGATATTGAAAAGTGGCCATCTGCCCAATCAGAAAATCAAGTCAATAAAAGGAGTCATTTTGGGAGGGGTGGGAGACTGATGCTATGACTGAGACCAGATCTGGAAAAACATTAGCATGTAAATTAGTTGTTGACTGTGTGTCAAATTCAACAGACTAATGGCTGCCAACTAGATGACAACAGTCTCATAATCAATGGCTTGATATCTATATGAAAACATATGGAGGGATCAGGCACACAGCTTGTGTCGTTTTATTTGGATTCAATTTCTTCTCACTTTTCTGTTGCGTCTCAGGCAGTATTTGGACTTGAATGTATTAGAAACGATGAATGAGAAATTTGACGTGAATCAACTCAGCCACAAAAAAACATTGCTTAATTTTCTGGCCCATTTAGAGAATATCAATTTTGAATTACTGTTGAACGTTCTTCCAATTAGGGTTGAAACGAATCCTTGAGTATTTTGGGTTCCTCTGTGTTCTTTTTTAAAATTTTTTTATTTGCCTCGGGTGCCCAAGCAAGCACAGATGGAACATAGAAGATGTAGAGGAATAAACACGAGGAAAACATGAAACCAAATTGTAGACCAAGACCGATCATGACAGTCACTGGAACAATGTTGTCTTTAATTGATGGACAGGAATGATTTTTTTTTTTTAAACAACTGTTTTTGAGAACCCAGTAATTTACAGTAATTCAACCCCTAGGAATCATTCCACTTATCAATTCCTTTCACAGTTCAAGATGGTAACAAAACAACATTCACCTTTCTCTTAGATCATCCTTGTGCGTCACTTTGCAGCCACGGCTTGCTCCAAGATAGAATGAGATTCAGAGTTTTTGTGTGAGCAGACTGACTTTAGACACACTATATTAATGGAAGATGGATGGACAAAATGATGATAAAATAATAGCAACAATAAAAAGAAGATAAACAAAGGGCTGGTTACAATATTAGGTGGGAATGAAAAATTGCAGTTGACCAATACCGGGATATAAATTCTTTTCAGGATGTAAAATGTTGTCCATATTATCAGCACTGTGCAGAATCTTATTGTATTGTAATTAATAATGACATCAATGTATCAGTATTGAAAAAGCAGTGATGAAATCATATCAATTCCGCCCCCTATTTGTAATTGTAATATTTAAATAACTATATTGCATGTAATAACAATATCGGAATAACTTGGACTTTTTTTCTTTTTTTTTTTTTTGTTGTTTTGCATATAAAGCCCACTTCATTTCGGTTTTCAGTCAGTAAGTCTTTCCCCAAACTTTCTTTCTCTGATTAGGCAGATTTGTAAAATACATACTATTTGCCCTCTTCTTAAATGCTTTTTTTTTTTTTTTAAATATAAGTTTTATTTCTCATTTGTATGTTTAAAATCATCAAACAAATGTAAATACCATAAAAAAGATAACTCGGGTAAACATAAAATACCGTTTTTAATTGGGAATTTTATTTATTAAGAAATAAAAATACCCATCTTTCAAATCTGGAGCTATTTTGGTCCACTCTTTCTTGCAGAATCATTTTAATTGAGCAATACTGCGGAATTTTAGAGTATGAATGTTTTATTTAAGGTTGTGCCACATAATTTCAATCATATTCAATACCGGACCTTGACAGAGCCGTTTTTTTTTTTTTTTCAAGTCATTCAAAAGATGACTTGCTGGATTGTTGTCCTGCTGCAGAACCCAAGTGCACTTCATCTTGTGGTCATAAAAAGATTTTTCCCTCAGGATTTTCTGTTAAAGATCAGAACTTGTGGTTCCATCAATCACAGCAAGTCATCCAGGTCCTGAATTGAAGACGCCCCAGACCATCACACTTCCCCCACCATGTCTGACTCTTGCTATGATGTTCTTTTTCTAAAATGCTGGTTTACATTTGGGTCTGATTTACAACATGCCTTCCAAAAAGTTCAACTTTTTACCAATGTCTTGGGAATCATTAATGTATATATATATTTTTGGGGGAAAAGTAAGATGAGCCTTTGTGTTTGTTTTGGTCTGCAATGATCTTGACCTCCATACGGTGTCGTGCTGGGTTCTATGTGACCTTTGGGATGAGTCGGCATTATTCTTCCCTTTAATAAATCAAATCACCATTCAAAAACTGCATTTTATGTATACTCTGGTTATTTTTGTTTGATATTTAAATTGCTTTGATGATCTTAAAGTGGGGAAACTATGCAAACAATGCAAAATTTGAGCAGAGAGGAAATACTTTTTCATGTCACCGTATGCCTTAACTTTTAAAATTGTAAATTGTCTGTGTCAAAATACATTTGTTCAACACAGAGGTTGAAATATTGCAGAGCAGTGGAAATGAATTTTCCGCATTTATGTAATGCAGTTATTCAAGGTCTGCATTTGTCATCCCTGACTCTAATGTGTTCTGTTTGGTTTGATGTACTTTCCCCTCTGGCAGTCACTGAAATACTTATACTGATCTAAGTCCTACTCTTCCCTCTGAAGATACATTTTTGTCTGAAGGAATCTATCTGTATATCTTTCTGTTTATCTGAATATTTGACTGTCTTATCTTTAAAAGTTCGTAAAAGTTTAAGTTCAGACACGGGCAAAGTAAAATATAATACAGAGAGAAAACAATTTGACGAGAATATATATGTAATTTCCAAACATATACTGTTTGTGTACACTTTATGTCACAATAAAACAATAAATGTTTTGACCCATTAACACCATCGTCACTATGAAAAGTTGTTTCACAAAGAAAGAACTACATGGAATGAAATCGTTTTTTTTTTTTTTAATCATCTGCATTCCCTCCCGTGGCGCACAAGGCCGCAAATGCCTTCTTCTAAACTCCACCAAAAGGAAATTCCACCGAGGTGTGTAGTCAGACTGTGGTTTGTGCTCGCGTTGGGTATGAAAATAGGGTGAAAAAAAATACATTAATAATTTGGTCTCATTCTTGCATATCATAAAAAAAGCCATTTGAAAGGGGTGAAGACTTTAATATCAGCTATCCCACAAATAACGGTATTGTATTACTTTACAAAAAACATTCTTTAGCATCCCCATAACAAATTAAATTTTCAGCAAAAAATTACATTTTGTTTTATGAAGTAGTAATAATTGAAAAATAACATTTGAAAAACAAAAACTATCAAATTGAAACAATTACATGTCCATTATGCACTAAAAATGTGCATGGGTAAGGTTAATTTTTGCAAACATGGTTGTGTCTAATTCTAGGATAAATATTTTGGGGGTGTTAGTCGTCACAAAATGTGAAATGTTTAATCAAAGTCATTTTTGCCATTCCAGTACATGGGAAATTATTCCATGGACATTTCTATATTCTCTATGTATATCAGAGATGGGCAACTTAAATGATAGAGCCTCAATTTTTTTATCATGGGGGGACCGCACAGAACTTTCTAACCAGATGGATTTCAAGAATGATATTTTTTAATAAGGATAAAATATGTGCTTATGTCTGTTTTTTTTTATTGTACCAATGTACAGAAGAGTACAATTTACATATTCAAAACACAACACCCGCATACTGTGATCCCCTCTCCCCCATGCATTGGGCTCTAGCATAAAAATTCCCATTCAAAAGTGGCACAAAACTGCTAAACAGCAAACCAACATGTAAAAACTAATTGGGTGCATGTTTTCACAAATAGTCAACTCACTCCAAGATATTATTATACTATGTTCATCCTGCATGCCATTCAATATGCCCAAATGAATGAGCAGACCTTTTGAAGGCAAGTCCAATTAAGCAACCATTGGAGGACACAAGCTTCCCCCCAAAAATAAATATATAAGTTAATTAACTCATTCGCTCCCATTGACGGACAAACACGTCAAAGATTTTTTTTTTTTACTCGGCTGGTAGTGAATGAGTTAGTTAATTAAAAAAAACAAAAAACAGTCGTTCACTTTTGAAATTGGTGGTGTAAGGCCATGACATGCTCTTCTTCACAATTACAGTTTGGTGTTGGAGTTGCTGGTGAGTGATCCTGCCATCATGTGGTTAAGACTGGTATTACATCTTTCAAGGGCCTAGCAACAGTAAACATTTTTACTTGAAAATGAATCAAGGGGCTCCGCGAGTGTGATCGTGGGCCGCATCCTGGTTTTAGGCCCTTCATTTCAGAGACATAACTGTCACACTGTTGTGTCTTTGGGAGCAAAACATTGTAAATGAAGCCTCATTAATTAGGCTCATTAGGTGAACAAAAACCTGTTGGATTGCAGGCAGTTGGAGCGCTTCCGCCCTGATGGAGCAGCGGTATTTAGCATGCCATATTGGCTGTCTGATGGTTGCACCTCAGGGTCATGTTCCGTGACATGGCTGTTGGCCGCCCCTTCTAACACACACACACACACACACCCTCACCCCCACGCACACACACGCACACATTCATGCAAACATCCAAATCCTTCAATCTTTCAGGGCCTTGGCAGACTACTGGTTTCCCTTCTCTAATCTCTGAGTTCTCCAGGGGCGTGCAGCCATTCTCTCTGCTATTTAGAGAAGCTTGGCATTTGTCTCATTTCGGTAATTCATCGCCTGTCTCCTGGGAGCCTCGGTTGGCACTGGCGATGCCAAATTTGCTCTCCTTCCTCAATGTCTTCCCCTTTTCCGCCTTTCACACGCTCACTATGTCTTTCTCAGTCTTTCTCAAGTTCAACATGTTTGGTGTCAGGCAGGAAGGGAGCTGACTATCATGGTTATGTTGAATTGTCTTCACTCGATTGTGTTTGATGGAAATGCAGAGCTTCCTTTGTCAAGCATCGTCTTCAGCTAAGAAATTAAACTGAATGATCCATTGCAGGATCATTGTTTCTTCTGGTTTAGCTCTCATAAATGAAAACGTAAAATGTCAAAACATCAATGCAAACACAACTCAAATGAAAATGTAATTGTGCATTAATTACTGTGAGCAATATGAATTTGGAAAATATAATTGGAATTAATGAGGCTTCATTAAAAATCTACGTCTGTTACAGAGCGGCATATTGAATCAAAATGATTTCAGCGGATCAAGTAATCATTTATTTTGAGTAAAGACAAAATTAATATTTGTAATTTGCCATAAGGACATGCAGATTTAAAGTATTTCCTTCAGTTGAGCATTGCAGGCAAATTGCTGCAACTAACACTTTACGAGTATACGGCTGTTTGTGGCAGGCATTTTAAGCTAATAGCTGCTTTAAATAGCTGCAATTAGTGAGAAGCATGAGATATTTAATCACTCTAGCCCAATTAGAGTGTAATCAAGTAGTGTCCAAGAGTGAGCACGTTTTTGTCCTCCACCGTTCAGCTGCAAGCGGTCGCCATATATTTCTGCGAACGCCGCGAAGAGCAGTGATTAACACGCAGGGATATAGGCCCCCGTGGAACGCCATAATGTGGAGTTAAATCAGCGAGAGAAGGAGGTGAGACAGCACAGCTAAACCTGTTATTGCTGTTTAACATATGCCGAAGGTTAATTCAAAGCAGCAACAATTGCGAGCATCCTCGTTTTATGGCTTTGTGTCACAGTGGCTCGTGCAGACTTGAGTAATTAAGAACCTTGGTGTTTGAATCACAGTAGCTGCACACAGTGACCCTCAAGATGAAAACGAATTCTATTCCAGAATACACTTTTCAGATTTCATGTTAGTATTTACTGTTATGCAGATCGAAGGCCGATCCTAGCATTGAATGTGTGGCCACAAGGATTGTTCTGACTGCTTGGGCCGATGTATACAGTCCATATTAAAAAGCCTAATCATTCATGTTCAAATGCCAGGTTTTAGGGATATAATAAAGTATTCCAAAACAATCATTTTGAAGCCTTTTCTAAAAAAAAATGTATTATACAACCTCTTAACTGTACAACGCAGTTTCATTTTTTTTTCATAAGGGGAAGTAAAAATAGACTTCTGAAATAACAACAAGGATTTGACTGTTTTTTATAATTAACCAATCACATTCCCCCGTCTATTTGGGAGATTTTGGTCTTGTCCGATAAAACCAAAGATGACCTTTTTGGCCATCATTTCAAAAGATGAGTTTTGCAAACACAACACTACTCTGTAAAAGAACACTATACCTACGTTGAAGCGCGGACGTGGCTGCATCATGTTTTGGGACTGTTTTTCTTCAGTGGGAACTGGGGCCTTTGACAAGGTGGATGGAATAAAGATGAATTGAAAACAGCGCTTAGTATCAGCACAAATCTGTCAGGCTTCTGATAGCAAGAAAATTGCATTGTCAGGACAAGACTAGCACAACAGGTGAACCTTTTTGGGTTTAATCGGAGACACTTTTAATGGCAGCATTAATGTGGATTAATTCTGAGCACATCCAGTGCTACTGGAATATTTCAGTGGTTTATTCTTAATTTCCCTCATAAATTTTGTTTTTGTTTTGTTTTTAAATCCAATTGAGGTAATAGATGACATTAGTGGTGGGAAAAGTTTAGAATTTTTATTTTTAAACATGTGCACAGGTACAGGCAGATGCACCTCATTTTAAAAATACAAATTCCGCCTGAATGTGATGGTCATATATATATATATATATATATATATATATATATATATATATATGATTTTAAAAGCTAGTTATAGAATTATCACCTTTGTATTGTATTGAATTGCGATGCAAAAAAATATAAAAAAAAAAAAAAATTTTTTTGATGTTTTAAAAACTGAAATATGTTTTCAGACGTGCGTCTAAAATCATGCCATTACAAGCACAATAGTGTCACATCTGAATTTTCAATCTCCGCATTAGTATTAAAGACACCTTTTAGCAAGGCCAAGAATGGAAACGCACTCTCTGTGGTGCCGATTGATGATAAGCACGCATCACCAAACTGATATTCATTTCATATGCGGGAACAGATGCTATCGTTTAAAATCAGTTTAATGCAGAGAACATTTTGGATGATTGTGCACATAATTAATCAAAGCCGGTGTAGGTGTAAAATAGCGTGAAACAGAAGCTTTTCAATTAGATTCATTAATGTGTTTCTTTCATCTGGTATTCTCCTTAAAAAAACATTTACGATGGCTGTCATGGCTGCTGAATCATATCACGAGGAACTGAAGTCAGGATCTACACACACACACACACACACACACACACACAAGCTGCGGCCACATTTGACAGGTATGTGCATGATATCCACAAGGGTGAAGGACTTAAATAGATACCTAGAGTCCACAAGAGGTCATGGGTCGGACCGTAGCAGATACAGAACTTTAATTTGACAGCAAACAAAGGCTTATGAAACAAGCTCACAGTTTGTGTGATTTTTCATAGCAAGCTTGTCGTCATTCAGGTCGTGGCCGTGCTGGAGCTACCTTTAGGTCGGTCGTGTGGAAGCTTACTACCGAAGCTGCGTGCGTCCTCAGTGCCTGGTGTGGTGCATAAAATGAGCTGTGTTCCTTTTTCATGATGGTTTGGTTTCCTTGAAAGAATGCAATTTTTTAAAAGTGCCACCAATTTTGACTGCATTGTTTCTCCTTATTTATATGCAGGGCAGCGTAGCGCAGTAGATTTTTAGCAAGTGAAAGGTTAGTGGTTCGATCCCCGATTTTGTCCTTTCCAAAGTGTCATTGAGTTAAATTACAGAATGCTGCAGGTCCTCCTGAGCCTTAAATGGACTGTTTACTGGTGACACGGCACACGATCATCGTTCGGTGTAGAAGTGCTTTGAGTGTCTTAATTTCAACTCACTGAGCATTTTCATTGATTTCAACCTTTAACAATTGCAGGTGTTATTTTCACTGATGTTGTGCAGGTTAGAGGTGAAAGTATGTTAATTACGCAACAATCGCTTGAGCAAATTCAATGACAACTTTAGAACCAATTTAAAGAACAGAACCATCATTACAGTAATTTTTTTATGAAACCTTTTCATGAAACTTGTTAAAATAAAATGAATGTAATCTTTTTCACATTTCATATATCTTAAAGAAGGTAGGATGTAATTTTTAATATGGCTAAATCTTTTCCAATCATGAAAACATTATTTTGCATTGTATGACGTGGGATTTATTTTACTCAGAAAGAAAATTAAAAGAAAGCAAAATTGTATGTTTTCTTCCTTATGAAAGAATTTGTCCGGCTTGCAGTATTTCTGTACTTCACCATTTGAGATCAAATTACAGTCTTGATCCGACTGCTTTCCCTCTTACATTAGTCTTTTACCGCACCTCCCTCATTGTCTCATTATTTCACTTGCCTGCACCAGCACTGCAAACATTAAACCTCTTGAGACAAATAATGAGACGACGCAGTTCTTCCTGGAAACTTTAATTGTTTTGACAACTCCGCGCAAGCCAGTGAAGGTCAATTCCAACAGTGCAGCTGACAGTTATGTACATGTGCCCTCCCACACTGGCAGGAGGGTGGTGAGGTAAATTCGGTGTTCAGTGTCATGGAAAAAAAAGTGTTTTTCTCTTATTTAACCATATGGCTACTGAAATTACTTCATGATCGCAAAAAAAAAAAACATGCTAATCACAATTAATTGCTGTCCATGTAATTAATGTGTGCACTGTCCCACTGCCAAAGGTGATTTTATCATTCAGTAGAATTGCATTTTTCGATATGACATTGTACATTGTTAGAAGTGCTGCATGTTGTTGTGGATTTATTTTTTTTTCACAAGAGTGCATTGTAAAATAATGAAGTCCGGCCTTTTCATAAAAACAACAACAACTACAACAACAACCCAACATATAAAATAGCTGAGCGACCTTTTGCCCAAATGGGTCAAGTGTCATAGTTAGTGAGTATAAAAACAACAAGGGAAAGCTGAGCAAATAAAAGAACTTATCTACACGGGGAGGCCTGCTTCAGTGCACATTTGACATCTCTGCATTGAGCCTGACATGCTACATATTAAACTATTCGAAAACATTGCAAAGGTAACTGATCATGTGAGGACAAAACCACATGGATTCACTAAAGACTTCAAAGTGGAAACACAATATTTACAAAACCACCAACATACATTTTAATAAAAATATCTCATAATTACAATAGTCTATTTGAAGCATATAGGTATTAATTTCAAATATTTTTATTATAGAACATTTCTTTTCTCTTCATGTACAATCTTAATTGTTTTTTTTTTTTCAGATTGAATTGTTCTTCTTTACAATATCAAATATGATATGATCACAGGAATGGCATCCCTGCGCCACACAAATCATCTATTTTAAACAATAGATGTCCAAAATATATACAGCAATTTTGCAGTTCAGTAAAGCTTTAAACTCACATTTTCTTGAAGCACAAACCACAAAAGGTTTTCATGTAATGCTTGTTTGTGACTTGGTTGAAAAAAAAAAATGTCTCAAAATGGTGACACTGTAATTTCATTTTTAAAAAGAAAATATGGGGAAAAAAGAGGATCGGGTTGGTATGGGACAAACATAACGAGAGAATTTTTTATGCTCATTCCATGCGGAACAAAAATAGTCATTATATTTAAGATTAGTTCCTTCCGATAGTTTCCAAATTCCCTTGTGATTGTGCATCCAGTTGGCTGTGAGTCCCTGGCGAAGCTTTGCTGGCTTTGGAGCGGTTCTGTGTAGCCTGCACACCTGTGGAGGGCATGAATAGAGGTGGGGGGTGGTAAGCTTCAGTGCTCCAGACTGACTGGCGCCACCAACAAAACAGAGGCCATGCTTGATCAACAACCCAAAACAAACCAGGTCAAACAACATCCACACGGCTTGTCAGGCTACTGGCCGGCAGACAGGCGGACCTCTGAGATTCTGGTACACTTTAAATGTACCGCCACAGCAAATACACGCTGTTTGCGCCGATTTTACTCAGAACAACTGAGAGTCGGTGTCAAAGACTCAAAGAGAGGCCAACGTGATGTTTGAACCCTGGCTTTTTTTTTCTACGATTGCTACACCGGTGACCGTTATTGCACAAAGCACAGCTGCCTCTGTTCATGTTGCTCAATTACTCTTTTCCTTGCCATGCAATATGCTGCATTTACACTATTACGCTGCAGTATTGTGCGTTTGTTTTAATGAGGATTCTTCAGTGACCGACCCGTTATAGTGTTTATACGACTCCTAATTAAAAGCAGATCAATGTGTATGGATTAAAAATAATATTAATGATCAAAGTTTAACAAGAAAGGTATAATACAAATAATGACACTTACCAATATGTTGCTTATGCTTCAGCGGCATAAAATTGAGTCCTCCGGTTTTTTGACAATTGACGTCCTCTAAGACAAATAAAAAAGACAGATGTAAAATGATAAGCATCATCGTAAATCTAATAGTATACCTTTATAAAATATTAAAGCAGCGTCAAATGGACTGAAATAATATATTACATAGAAAATTTTAAGTACAATAAATTATGTCATGGCCTATTGAATATGAAATTGCCCTTTTTGAGCGGAGTGGAGTGGACTGCAGGCTGAGGTACTTCACCAGCCGTGGGTTGAGGTGGGCCTCTGACACACACTATTCATTATCATGCAAATCATAAAGCCTGCAATCAAGTGCGCCATTTAAGAAACGCCAAATGAGCCTTTCCTACGCCATATCGTTGGGCAGGAGCGCGTGTGGCTTTTTGTACCTCGCAAATCAATTCGCTTGCATTGACGGGACAAACGACACTTAGCTGGGATGACGCGCTTTGTCTGCTTTGTTGCTAGAGTCTACCACAGCTGGGTTCAAGATTTCCCGATAGAAGCGGACACTCGTAAACAAGTGGTACCTGGTGGTGGTCAATGTTGAGCACTGTAAGCGGTGTTCGGCTCGGGTTGGACGCCAGAGGAACGCACGTTCCGGTCCGCTGAGGCGCTTGTTTGTGGAGAGAAGGGTGCGTCTCCAGGGCCAACTGCAGGTCCAGAATGTAGTCAATGACGTGCTGGAGGATCTCCACTTTGCTGACTTTCTTATCCTGCGGAATGGTGGGCACCAGTCGCTTCAGTCGGCTGTAGCAGTCGTTCATGTCGTACTGCAGACAGTGCCGGTCCTCTTCTTCCATCCTGGACCGGGCGACGTTGAGGCTCTGCTTGGTCAGGTAGTGGAGCGAGAGCTGCCTGCTGCTGCTGCTGCTGTTGCTGGAGGAGGAGGAGGAGGAGGAGTAAGACGAAGAGTCCTGGGGGTGCGCAGGAGGAACAGCCTTCATCGCAGACAACGAGAAAATCAACAATTATAGAGCGCTGAGCAAGAGATGCAAATTAAACTGCTTCAAATGTGAAGATTTTTTTTTTTTTTTTTGGTCAGGCGCGCTTCTGCTGGGTTAATATCCCGTGAGGCCGCAGTCGCTCTTACTCGATCTGACTGAGAGTGCACACAAGGAGCAGATTGAGCACATTTATAGAGGAGAGGAGAAAAGAGGGGAGGTGCCAAGCCTGCACAGTGACACGAGGGGGAGAAGCTGGTCAGTCAGCGGCAGGCAGCCCGCTGCCCACCGACCGATCGCAACTGGAATGAAGAGGAGAAAAGGCGTGTCTCCTTTATAGTGCAAATCGTCATACTTCAAACATTTACCTGTCATATCATTTGACTTGGCAGAGAAAATAGCCAGAGTATCTTTACAGTTCATCATTCTACAGGTTTGACGTGAACATTATTTAATGGACGTTTCTCAAAATTAATATATAACCTATATTGGCCAACTTTATTTATCTAGACATAACATTGTTCTGTAAGTTAATTGTCATTGTTTTAATTTTCCCCTTGTGGGGGGAAAAAAGCCCCCCACCAAGCCCCCACCCCCCTCTCAGCAGTACTAAAATGAATGTTCCCATAAAGGCACTGTAAAAAACTGTAACATCACGCCTTCCTTGAAACAATTACCATGACCAGCCTATGTGTCACATTCATGATTATAAAGTTCAATATAGTCATAATCATAATAATAATAAAAATAAAATACTCATTCAGGGACATATCTCGTAACTCACTTCACCTGTGTATCAAATCCCAACTTCAGCCTTGTGTGTGGAGTTTCTGTGCGTTTCTCCGCCATCTAAATTGCATTATTATTCCCATTATGATTACGACACATTCCCAAAATATGCATGTTAGGTAACTGAATACTCTAGATTTGTCCACAGGTGTGAATTTGAGTGTGTGTGTTTGCGATTGGATGGTGACCACTCCAGGGTATACCCTGCTTTTCACCTGAGGTCAGCGGGGATAAGGTCACATGTGAGGATTGGTGGTGTCGAAAATGAATGGAAATACATCGAAATGCCAAACTCCTAAAAAACAAATGAAGATGAATAGCACTTCATTGTAGAATATAAAGGAACAAAATAACATAGAAGGTATGGAAAATAACTTGTTCTAGAAATGTTAATAAAGCTGAAATTCACACACAATGTCGTGCATTGCTGTATGCCTTTAAGGGGCGGGGCATTGTGTATGTCGACAGTACCTGGAATCAGTCACGTTGGGCCTTTACCATGTGGTTATTGTAATGTTTGCATCTGCTCCACGTTCCTGATAAGTGCTTTCATGATTTATTTGAATGTATTAGTTTGTCGTTGACTGCCCAGTTTCCCGCAAAACTGAAATGCATCAGAAATTGTATTTGTCCTTCCTTTAGAAATAACAACAACAAAACAACTTTACTCATTTAGCAGAATAGCTGAAGCTGATGCTGACTCAAAAGTCTTTTTTTTGGCTCACAATACGAAACAAAAACAATCAGTCGAGTGACATCTTGTAATTCGAAAAAATCGACAGTTGGGGGACTCACACAAAATGGAATCATTGTATAATCAAATTTATTTGTGGCCGGTCATAAGTTTTGCATTAATTTTTCTTTCCCAAAATATATATATATATATATATATATATATGGTGACCAAATTGCTAAATTGGCAACTGTCTATGCTTTTGTAAACTAGCGCCTCTTCTTCTACAACCATGTTGTTAATAGAAGCAGTCAGCTGGCAACAATGAATCAATACTGAATTTAAGGGCACATACAAAGAACCGTTAACACTCAGATTCACATCAACTGGAAATTTATATAATTTGATCAACATACAACGCAAAGTTTTTGGAATGCGGGAGGAAGTCAGGATACTCTGATGTGAAGCAGACATGCAAACCATTTTTCTAGCATGCTGCCTTTAATTAACATCATTAATGATAAGTTTTTATAGTAATAATTTTTTTTCACTGGAACACAATCAATACACATTTTCCCCAGTATTTGGTTTGCTTTAACTTGAATACATGACAGCAGAAAAGAAAGGAAAAAAATGTCTAGCCAAGTCCATAATTCTAATGTGACCTGGAATAAAACCTGTTTGCAAGCAGCCCCTCCCCTCTCCTTGACCCAGCTGTGTCTTATTGTGCCTCTTAAATTCCTCCACTCTGGGATCCATGCCGCAGCGCCTCTCCCTCCCCTTACAGTGTTCATTGAGAAGCTGAGTCCAGCAGACAACTTGGCGCCATATTGGGACCTTATCCGTTCACACCTACGTAACTCCTCCCCGCTGCTTTCTTTGTTCGGTCTTGTTACGAAGGTTGCCATGGATGCTCAGCTGCATGTCAGCCTCAATCCAGAATGTTTCCCAACCAAAATGCATGTTGGGGGGCCCCAAGGTCTGAGTCAAGCATGGATGACACCCACCTCAGTGCCTCTTTGGGGGGTTAATGTCCCAAACTTTATGGGAAGCACCACAATCTCCTCTGCAATGAATAATGAAAGTCTTAAATGGCTTTAGTTTCTGCTTGTTGTCTTCTCTCATTCTCTGTTTTCTGTTGCTATGGGAAGCGACTGTTGAGCTCAGTAATTTGAGCATATATTTGGTTGAAGGGCAACTTCAGACTATCAAATCATGGAAACGTTCAGATTTGCAAGACAGCCGTCAAATGTGCCACATATTCCGTGGATACACTCATGACAAGTCTAGTGACGTTAAGTTCAGGGAGTCTAATTGACTGTGTGCAACAGTTTGTACAAAACTGGAGATATGTGTAGCACACCTTTATTACATGCCTCTCATTGACCATTGAAGAATGTTTAAATATTTTTTTACGGCTTGAACATATTCAAATTACTGTGGTAACTGATTTTGACAGTCATAAGTAAGAACATTTTGGGCTGACCAGACTGTTTGACCTTTAACGTTCCCCTCGACTCACAAACTCTCTACTTTGAAAAGGAGCAGATTAAAGTTGATTGACTCAATAGAATTACCGTATGGCCCTTCTAAATGTTTTAACAGGAAACTTGAATAAATGCTCCAAATGTTCCTCTATGTATTATTTGAAAGTTTGGAAGTTGGATGTTCTTTTCTGGTGTGTGAATGACATGTTTTCAAGAAGTCAAACAAGAACAGGTCAAACTTAGCCATCCATTTTCCATTCCACGTCTTTTTATTGGGTCCCAGCTGACTTCAGGCCAAGAGCAGCTGGGATAGGCTCAAGTTCAATTGTGATCCTAATGAGGACAAGCCGGACAGAAAAGGATGGAATAATCTTAATAAAAATGTATTTGTGCTCCATCACAATTAAAAAATGTGTGATTTGAAAAACAACATTCCATTGGTGACCAATCAGGTGTATTTGATGAACTTCAACTAGCTATTAAAACAGCTGTATTTACGAACCGCAAGTTTGAGTGTTACAAACTCCCATTTTGTGCACATCCAACCATCCAGGCACGTCATTTCCATCGCAGTTATCTAGAGATTAGCACATCTACATTCTCCTCTTCTGCTTGGAACAGTCCATGTCC
The DNA here is from genome assembly GCF_059441095.1 of Idiotropiscis lumnitzeri. NCBI lineage: Eukaryota > Metazoa > Chordata > Actinopteri > Syngnathiformes > Syngnathidae > Idiotropiscis > Idiotropiscis lumnitzeri. The sequence goes on along the minus strand of NC_142400.1, from coordinate 15,822,091 downwards.
AACCTTCAACTTATTTAGTTTCAGAGCACATGTTTGATTTCACTAACCTTCGAGTCATGCATCTGACTAAGGTTGTTGGAGCAGGAACGTGAACAAAGTGTACACGCTTTGTTCCAAGAGTCAAATTCTATTCTTGTCTTAGCTGTGGACTACTTTGAGTACATCCACCTCAAGTTTAACACCTGCAGTACAATACAAAAGAGGGAACGTGAGTACCGTATAGATTTCGTCTAGTTGCCTTTAGTTTGCTTTCAGGTGCGTCTATTTAATTGTGGCCCTTCTGGCTGTACTTCCCTAAAGGTTTATTACGGCATTGACTGGGGACTGGTGCTTGGTAACTAGAGACTCATTACCAGATAAGCTTGGTGGGTGCACAACAACAAATAGAAAGTGTTTGTTGTGACTGGTATGCAGAGACAGAGATCAAATCGCAAACTTTTCGTCTGTTCTATCCAAATATTGTGAGCTACTGCATGCATGTGAGGATGTCAGAGAACATTTTTGCAAACTCTTCCATTTGTGGTATTTCAGCTAAGATTCCCTTACAGTAGCCCCATTGAGAGTGGGCGTGCAATATTTGGCATTCATCAACGCCACAGCAGTTCAAGTATACCCAAGACAAGTTCCAATATAAATATGTAACTCGAAAATAAAAATAAAATTCAGTCGTCAATTACTGCGTGACAAGTTGACAACATATTTTATGAATCAAAATTAAAAGAATTAATTCATCCCATTTTCAGCACCATTGGTTGTCTTTTGATGATTGTGTAATACAAATCATATTCTGTTGAGTTATTCTGTAGGGTTCATTTTAAATACCCAATTTATGGATAAAAAAAAATAAAATAAAAAAAATACATACTTTTAAAAAAAAAAAAAGTCCATTACAGGCACTGCTGCAGCAGTGTGAGTGTAGGTTGATGTGTGTCTCTCACAGTTCCAATGTTTGCGATGTCTTGTGAGCGATCCCAAAAATATGTTCGGTTAAGTGAAGACTCAGAATTGCCTGTTAATGCGAAAGTGAGTGTGTGTTTGTTTGTCTGTGTACTTTATGTGTCCTGGCCACTAGTGCAGGGTGTATCACGCCTCTCACCCAAAGTCAGCCAGGATAAGGTCCAGCTCACTGCTCTTCTGAGGACAAGCACGACAGAAAATTGATGGAGGGATTGACAAACGCGTTTAAAAAAGCGATAATAAGTCGAATTATTACAGGGACATGAAGTGCCTTCTTTGCTGCTTATTTGCAGTTCCTATTCCTCATGTTATTTTTATTACACCTCTTTGGTGTGTTGGGTAAAAAGGCTGGATGCTTAAAAGTGTGTGGTGGCTCGCTTTTTCATGCCTCTTTTCCTAATTGTCTCACTGCACCTAGCTAAATTTCCTACAAGACATTCAACATTTACGTAGAAGTAGAGTAGTAGTCGTAGTCGTAGCATTTTCAGTTGACTATCTATCAGGTGCTTTTACGCGAGCCTGGTAACATCTGAGCCCTCATCTCTCAGTGGTGTGTCAGCTGCCTCGGCTGCGGTGCCTCACTTTTTTGTCTATGACGCAGTTTGCACAACATGTCCAAGTCCCTGATGGCCTCCCAGCTCAACACACAACTTCCTTGTGTGTCATTTACACAGGTGCATTCACTGTTTACTTTGTGCAACCTGAGTAACTGTCTACACACATGCATGCAGACGCACCTATTTCCAAACAAACATAAATGCATGCATGCATAACATTGAATGATTTCGGAGTGTGAGAAGTCATACATGAACTATTATAAGAAAATAGCAAATGTATCCAAACTTAATAAATCAAAATCTGTTTTAATCTTGATTCATAGGCCGGTCAGCAAAATTTAAAAGCAATCCTGATTGGTTACACGGCAGGCATTTTTGTACTTTCTTAATACTTCCAGCTGGTACTTTCCCTTCCTCAGTTCCAATTGTGTACACATCAAACACTTCTTACCTGGCGTTTTGGATGTTCACTCTGTGTTGTTGGATGCTGTTTGTAGTGCAAACGTTGGAGAACCAACAACAGGCCGATATTGAATTGAAATGTGGTGCCTCTCCTTATGTTTCACTGTGTACGTGTGTGTGCAAAAACAGGTGCACCATTGTAGCATCCTGTTGTACAGTACAGCTGCAGTCACTTCTTAGAACCTTTACCTTAAAGCAGCCACAACATTTCCAAAGGAATCATATATAAAATGGGTCGCCTCCAAAAATGATGCTATTCTCGGTGAGGACAGAATTCGTTTTGGGAGCTGTATTTTGTAGTGCTTTGTCCAACTCTGCTGCTTCATAATGAAAGTTGTATCTAGTTTTGTTGTTGAGACTTTCGCTTTGTCTCATCAAGGTCGCCACAGCTAGTCACTTTTGTTTGCCAGTGAGTAATTGGATGTCATCATCTTTATCTTTACGTTTTGAAGTATGAAAGGAATAATCCAGCGAGGACGCCCGATTTAACACTAAAAAATTCAATGTGGTTTTTTTTTGGGCAGGAAAATTATATTACCTTAGCTTGCATTTTCAATTTCATCAATTTGTTTTAGCGAAATCAACAACTACTCTCCAAACACCCTTTTCTGCTCAGCAGTATGGTCACACGGCTTCCCACGTGTGGGTTAAAATCAGTGGAAGAACCGGACACAATTTGTCCAGCCAACAATCATTGTACCTACATTGTAAATAATGACCAAAAACGGCACTCAATAGGCATTAAAATGTATGCGAACATTTCTACTTATGCTCACTTCGACCTCTGAAAATATCACAACCATTACCCTCGCCATGGCTCACTCAGAGAATTAAGAAATGAGCAGCTTACCTGCAGTTCTGTCCTACATGATCTGTTTTCTTTCAATTTATAAGAGTTAGCGTAACGTATAATAGTTAAGATGATGCTCGTATTAAGAAATCATCGACAACCAAATATTATTTTTAGTGCTGAAAAATTACTTCCAAATGAGCTTCATTTGTCTTTTAACCTAATAGCTAATGACGATCACTGTAGTTTAGACGTGAAAGAGACTCATTAAATATTAACAAGAAAATAGACCTAATTACCATGAATTAAAATTAATATCACTTTTTGTGAGCCCAAGAAATGAAACTGATGAGAATGAAAGGCCTGCTATACATTATAAATAATCACCTAAACAGCTTGTTCATTATTACATTTGTATTACACATTAACAGACGGTACTGTCTTTTGTTTAATATATAAATAATACTCAAAGAAAATTAATGATCACTGATTTTTGTTGTTGTTGTTGAGGCTGCTTGTCCGAGTTTCTATATAACAAGGAAAAATAATCCCGAGATAATAACAATTTAATTATTTCATGCCCCTGCCAAGTGCGCCTGAAGGAGCAGGTGCTTCGACTCCTGTGCTAGAGTGGCAATCTTTCAAATGGTACTTGCTGCTTTGATGCCCTCAAATATTCTTGAGCCATATACCAAATCCCTATAGTTGCTCTTGCATCAGTTTGCAAATCATACTTTTGCTTTCCTTCCTTCACTTTGTGAAGTCCTTTGAGGAACGTACCATATATGTCATTACCGCACAAAAAAGATATGTGAAGTTTACATTACTTTGTAAACTGTGCTACTAATCAGTGTCTGGCTTAGGCATGCATAGCATATGTATTTTTTGTTTTTGTGCTTTTGAGTGATTGATGCCCGAATGTATGGTAGTAGATTTCACACCGAGATTTTCGTACACTTGTTCACATTGGCTCACTGACTATACTTGAACACCAACATAATAGGCTGCCCATCTGCTGTCTTCCAGTTCTCAAACGTATGCACGACGACACCAGTGACAGAGTTAATGAGGGACTCAAGCCTGTGACCTGCAGGGTCATTAGAAGGTTTATAATGCAGCGTGGTGACAGATTACAGCCCCTTGTGTTCCTGCGGGGATGCCAAGAACAACAGATTGTTTGACACAAAAAGGCTGCCGTTGACGGGACAGATTGACTGATAGGTCAATTGATCTCTCAGGACAGCTTATTATTTGACATGGTTGATCCTTGATAATAATTATAGGAAGACACATTTGTATTGCATCCATGATAATCACATCTGATTCTTTGTGCGCAATAAAAAATAGTCATCAGAATTTGGAAACTCCAAATTGGAAAGCCAACCTCTTTTCATTAAGAAAAGTTCCCATAAAAGCATTCCAGTTTTCGCGCACTTTTCTTTCTAGGGCAAAACTCCTCCTTCCTTTTCACCTCTTTCCCTCAGAGAAACTCCCACCTCCTTAGAATTTTTTTTTTGGAGGGACTTTCGGGAGGAATGCCATTCAACACATTCAGTGTGTGTCCTCAAATCTCTGCTGCAAACATGTTCCTATTGACGCTCTCAAAGAATTAATTGCTTCAAATAATCTCACCAGATGGTTGCAGAGGTCCCAGCACAGGCGGAAGGTTGTATTGCTTAGGTTGGGGTCTATTCAGAGGCCTGCAATGCTGCTCCGGTGAAGAGAGGAAGAGAGACATAGAGAGGTGGCCAATGCTTGCCCGGGAAGTTGAAAAGCGTTGGCAAGGAGGGAGGGACGACCACCATCTGCTCCTTGTCTTTCTTATTGGTGACCTCAAACACCAGCAGAGACCCTGCATCTCTATGATACAACTGCAGACCAGTGGCTGGAATGTCACTGAAAGAAAGGAATAGGGAGTAGGACTGATTTAGGCAAAAAGTACAAAGAACAAAATCTGTCATCTGAAGGCTCCCTCACTGTTCGCAGGGGCTTTCGATTGCCATTACCTGCCATCACAATGTCATGCAAAGTTGGAAATTGTTTCAAAAGATGGACCTTACTTTATTTGTTTCTACAAATAAATGCTACAAAAAAAATGTTGGATTATGCAATCCAGAAAAAACAAGACCACGGACTCTGTTTGAAAGTCATCGTGCTCGATTGATCACAAGTGCTTATCAGTCGCCATTGTCAACTGGTAGTTGGGACAGCTGTTGACTCATGTATGTCAATGAAAATGAATAAAGCACATATTGGATTCTCAGTTCTCTTTAATATAATATAACACACACACACAAAAACAGAAAAAAAAACAATCGAGCTGGCTATGTTACTCACCCTGCCATGCAAGTAGTGAGCTGTGAGGATGTAACGCTCCTTTCTGTTGACGAAGGGCCCAAGCTCGCAGTTTTCTCTCCAGTGTAAACATTAGTTTTCTCCACAAAATAAACAGAGGTGGGAAATTTACAAAATGTTGTCATCCGTCATTCATCAGCTACCTGGGCACCCGGCCGTCAACATTCGTCCGTCATTATTCCAAGTCGAACCAAACTGTAATCGTCAGTCGATCGGTCCGCATCGTACCTACATAACCAGCGGAATAACACGTCAAAAGTTTGAAAAACCATCCAAATGATGGCTCTCGTAGTTTTAGTGTTAAGCGTTGAATATATCCAGGTTTTTGAAGGACTCAAATGTATGAAATCCTCATTCAGTTTAAACTGTCAACGGAGTGGAAAGAAAGAAATCAGTTGTTTATGTATTTTGGAGATTGACGTTGTATCCGCCATGAAATGATCTTCCGCTCAGCAACAGTATATTTTCATTCTGAAATGAATCGACCATCCCAATAGCATTCCTGATCTAGACCAATATTTTCATCCTTTTTATGCATCCAGTCATTTTTAAGTAAACCGACGAGAGTAATGAAGGTAGAGCTCCACTTGCCCTGCTGGAATGTCTTACTGAAGACAGTGACATTGAAGAAAGATTGTCGCCTGAAGTGTGCGCAGTGTGGGTGGATTCTTTTGCTGCCCCTCCTATGTGTGAAGTGCGCGTGTGTTTCCTTTTTGCTTCGGGGTGGTTGTGGCCCTCCACCTCCGCACCCCTGGGAAAGTGTAACAGGTGTCGGCTTCTAGTGTTGCAGCAGCAGGGCCGAGGGGCCGAAGACAGTTGGGTGCTGCCGCTTCCCACTGGCTCAGCATGAAACCTGTCAGTGAAATTGCCCATCACCATCAACCACCCCACCACCTTGCCAACCCTGACCAAAAGAGAAGCTCGAAATGGAACATCACAAAATAATATTCATATGCAGTGAAATTGAAAAGACAATCCTATTTTACCGGAATTTGGCCAAAATGTTAAGTTTACGAACGAGGGCGCACAATAAACATGGGGGGAAAAAACGGCGCATTGCCAAAGGCAAGGACGGGAAATTGCTATTAAGACTGAATTAAAGGTCTAAAAAGGCAAAACAAAAGCACTATACACTAAAAACAAAAGCAGGTGGGCGATGCCGAGGCAACAAAGCACTAAGAACCAAACAGTATAAAAAGACTAAGTAAAGGGAGAAGATGTACTTGAACAGCTGAGAAAAAGAAAACTGAAGACAAAAGCCATAAGCACACGGACTTAACTCGAATAATCAACAAGTAAGCGGAATGCTTGTACTACTCGAGAAAACAACGCAATCATGCAGCCGTCCTTAAATCGCCGTTGATTGTAAGAGGTGACAAGTGCTTTGCCAAGGCACCGCCCACTCGAGCTCACCCTCACCCAACAGTGGAGGGAGAACGACACAGAGCGCTACCTGCAGTTGAAAACTAAATGACAACTTTAAGGAGGAACATTGCTGTTCTAATACATGCATACCACCTAACTGTCATTGTCATTTTTTTTTTAAATAAATGATTTGTTTTTTCACATTGATACTTCATACCATTTTAAGTTTTCTTAGTAACACAGTACTTTTGCCATCAATTTTCTAATTAAACGGCACCTGCTTTTGAGACTACTGATACTGTACTATAGCAGTGCACGGGTTGTGGTTGTGTATTTTCACGGATGCGCATCATGTGCGCTGTTACCACATTTGTGTTTATAACACTTCCCTGGCAGGAACACCCGGAATGTGTACAAAGGAGAAGCATTACTGCTGTGACAGTATAACTGTCAAAGTTAACCCGCATCGAGTGTGTGACAACAAAGTCTTGTAGATCAAACCATTTGTGTGCATTTCCACCAACAAATGGTGACTTGGACAGTAAACAAGAAGCTGTCAAAGGCACGTTAGGTTGTTCGAAAACACGCTGGAAGGTTGTCCAGATGATTTGGAAATTTGTTTATTTATACCGAAGACTATGACAGAAGCTGTAATGTTTTTGTCTTCTATTGATTGAATCTCAATCATTTCAGTTCTAATCTTTAAAAATCTGTGAAAGAACCCGATTGTAAAAATGTTCTTCGGTGTTGTCATTGATGACAAGCACGTGAACACTTTGCTTTTGGTGCATCGAAAACTAAAAGTAAATTTTACCTCCTTACTAGACAGATCCCCTTATTTGTTGATGAACTGAACCCCTTGAAGCTTCAAAGAATTTCTGAGATTTAACAGCTTCTCTCAAGGTTACAGTATTTAATTGGAGGCTGTCCGCAATTTAAGGCAGACTGAAGGATGAAGTGTTTGAGTGGATCCTAATACTGTTATCTGCAGAAAGTTTGATGTGTTTTGAGTTGTACAAAATTCCTCCCGCAGTCCTGTGGTTTATAACACCAAATCCACAAAGGAATGGAGAGATTTTCAAATGGGACTTTTCATGAAAAATTGCCTGCTTGGTCTAGAGTCCAAACAGATTTATTTGGATGGGGCGAAGCACTGGAGCCTGAATTCTGAATTAATAGATGAGGCGCAAGAAAGGCTTATTTTCAGAGGCAGTGCTCAAAGTATGTGGCGTTTGTTCCCTGAGCTCCCGGCGGCTCCCGAGGTAGTGTTTGCAATGCAAGAAGGGAAGTCGGCACGCCAGCACAGATGGTTGAGTACCAAAGGCACTTTTTCTCATGCCTTTAGACGGGAACTCTCTTCTTTGCTAATATTTAGCTCCTTCAAATGCTAATGCCGTGGCTTCGCACTCCAAGGTTAGCACAACAACGATGGGAACGTTTTTAGATCGCAGGCATTTGTTTACCACATGAAAGCAGCTGCAAACAGGAAGGGTGAGTGCGGCCTCAAACGGGTGTATCGCTGAGCCCGGCCAATTTCATGTGCCCTGATTTCAAGCCGTTTTCCAAGACCGAATTTTGATGACTATTCAATTTTCTCTGTAATGTATGTGTGGGAAGGGGGAAATCAAGATCATTCAAAAATAAATGCAAAGTACACAGCAGTAGATTACAGAACACACAAAATCTATTATATTCAATACTAGAGCTCTATCGATTTGCTTTTACAAATATAAGAACACACAATTTTGACATACATTTACATTTTATATATACTGCTCATATTTTAAAAACTGTTTCTGTCATTGCAAGCCACATAAATATGTATTTCTTTTACCCGTTTATTTAACTTATATTGACCTTCATAACTAACAAATGAGACATAAGTGATCAAAAGTCACGAGAAGTTACGACTATATTATGATATGCTAAAAACATGACATCATATATAAATCAACTAACTATTGTATGATGCATAAATAAAAGATGTACAGTATACAGTCAATCCATTTTTTTATACCGTTTGTTCTCTTTTGAGTAGCATCAAGCTTGAATCTATTCCGGCTGACATGCTTTTGCAATGTGGAGAAGCACAGGGAGCTCTCAGCTGAGACTTGAACCCAAGGCCTCTTAACTACTTTAAGAAGCACAAATTGAACTGTGACACAAGCTGACTTGTCACACCTCTTCTCATCTCATTGAGGCAATCGTGCAATGGACATGTATCTTTTTGATGTGTGGACTTAGCCCCGAAACTTTTTGGCAACATTATTTATCTACATTAGAGTAATATATTTGAGACAACTCAGAATGGTGAAGTGAAGTTTCACATCTGCGTAAACAACATCCAGTTGTTGTTGTTGTTAAACTAATCCTATCTGGCAGTGTCAATCAAACCTGATAATTATTGTGTGCCTGTGAGCCATTAAGTTGAAAAGATAAAGTAGAATTTCCCTTTTATAAATCATTCTACAATCTACAGAACAAAAATGCCAGATCACATATCTTATGCCTCCAAAAGGTAGAGTTAAGAATTTTTATTTGTTTTTTATATCACCTTGGAAACAGGTAAAGAAAACACAAACTACACTGGACCAAAATGGCATACCTTAAAAGAAGAAGAAGAAGAAGCTTAATTTGATCAAAGCTAACATGCTTTGGCTTAAAAAAAACAAAAAACAAAAAAAAACATTCTCCTTTGTGTGCCTTATGTTTTGTTGAAGAGCGATACCATCAATTATTAATTATAAATCAAAGAGAATGAAAAATGTAGACTTGCCCATAAAAAGTCTATAATAATCCCCTGCTGAATAGTTTCAGAGGCAAACAACTCATAATATACTTGAGAAGTGTAATAAAGCACTATCCTCCCAGCATCTTCGTAATGTATTATTCACTTCCAGTTGCCAAGAGGAGACTTGAGAGGATGTTGAGAAATGACTACAATATTTATTTGGGCGAGTATGCTGCGATACTGCCGCGAACACAGAGACAGAATTCCAAGTTCAACTCATGGCAAAGGGGTCAAAGGGACATTTCCGAGGACATATTGTCTTTCAGATGCTCCCCAATGTGATAGTCTCTGTTTTCCTTGTTGTTGTTAACACATATCAAGTCTGGACAGGGTCCAGAGACAGACCGAACAATGAGCATATTCGGCAACTTTTAAAATGATCATACAGGGAGAGGGACATTATAATGACAAAATATCTTTGTGAATAGATTAGTAATAATTTCTTTCATTGTCAAGCTAGCTTCCCAAGGCCATCATTATTCAACCTACTAATGTACAGTACATTAATTAGATTTTTTTTTTTTTTTGGGAAGAACTTGATTGGACTACAGTGTGCACTGAATCCTGACCAGAACTGCACCAAGAAAACAAAAACCTGTTAAAATGTGCTGAAGAGTCATTGTGATCCAAGCTTTTACCTGTGTGCCGTTTGCTTGTTTTCCCTGTGCCTGCGTAAGTTTTCCCACATTGCAAAAGCATGCATGGTAGGTTAATTGAACACTCTAAATTGTCCTTAGGCGTGATTGTGAGTGTGAATGGTTGTTTGTCGATGCGTGCCCTGCGATTGGATCTACTGTACATAAAAAAGGTTTCTTTACATTCAATGAATTTAATTGTTTCTATGGACAGCCTCGGGTTTATTCCTGAGAAAAGACAATCTGAATCCATGTAATTTGTCCAGTTTAGGAAATTCCTTTTGAAACGGCAGTGTATATAATTTAAAGACACAAATAATGGTGCAGTAGAAGGGATTGTTGACCCATAGGAACAGAGACCATTCTCAAACACTGCAGCAGATCACTGATCCAGCAAATGAGTGGGTCGATGGCACTTGTCAGAGGTTCCAGGTGATGAATTCATGCTGGCCAAACTGAACTCAAATCGATATAAATTGTTTCATGTGTGAGCAGACAATCTGCTACGCTCCACCGCCACCAACATGTCACACCCAAAACTTTAAATTTGTCTACATATGCCGAAATTGTCATTCCAATGATGAGTTTGACTACTGTGGGAATTTGTTTGAGTATTTGTACTATAAATGTATCTTTCTGTCGTTCACTGTTTTACATTTCATGATGAACCAATGTTTTATGCAGTTTAGTCTTTCCATTTAAGAAACGAAAAAAAAATGAGTTTGTGGTTGAGAGTTATGGCCCATGTGCCAGGAGTTCCGATGGACTTTAATCTAGCACTATAACATTTTCTCAATAAACATGTTTATTCAAGATCAATGAGAAACATTTTCTGTGTCTGACTACAATGTTCACTTCCAGGCAAAAAAATAAAAATACAACAACAGAAACGAGAACAGCACTAATTTTGATATTGTTTTACTAGTTGCAAATTTCAGTGATATCTTACCTCACATAGTGAGACAATAGACCCAATGATGGGGCAACATGTCACGTAATGTGTTTTTCCAATTTTGTATTTATTTTCTATTTAATTATTTAATCTTGAATTAAGCTAATTTATACATTCAATTAAATTATTGTTGTATTGCACTGGAGAGAGGAGCTCTCTAATCTCGTTGCACACTGAGTACAATGACAATGAAGGGCTTTCTTATTCTGATTTGACTGCTAATAACTCCGTACTGACACTAAATGTGAAAATGACATGAGCACAAAATACATGCCTGAGATGTTGGTCTTTCATCTGGTACACATTTTTTTCATTTACGATGTACCGATTCCAATAAATATGTGAACATGTCACATCAAGTCTCGGTCTAGCCATTTGTCCACACAATGATAATTGTCCCAATAACTGTCTTTTGGGTGTTTTAAGGCCATGAAATAAGTACTTCAATTTAACGGCCAATCGGATTTAACAGACGGCCCCTTTCCCCTATTAGTCCTTTTCATCAAAGTTCTATGTGAAACATTCATAGTTGGTGAATCAGGCTTATTTTCCACAAAAGTCAGTCAGTCTTCTACACTATTTACATCCTGATATCCTGATCCTGAGACATCCCTGTTTAGAGAACTGATCATTTGCAGTCTGTGAGACCATTGTGGCCAACATATTTGAGGACATGAGCTGTCTTCTTTTTGGCTACTCGAAAGTGAAAAGAAAGCGTCTGCAGCAGAAATGTGTGTGTGCGTGAGTTTGCGTGAGTGTGTGTGCTCACATAAAGAGAAGGAGGACAGACTTCTATGCACAGACAGAGTGCAGCAGATAGGGCTCTTTGTGCTGATGTGTTCAGTGACCTTGTGCTTTCAATGATGGGCCTCAAGCTCCACTCACACAATAGCATGGCAAAATAGGATTCTTAGATACATCAGCACACAGGGAAGCTGGAGACGGGATCTCACAGATGCAACGGATCCAACACCTAAGGGGTCGTGCTATGAGATTGTGTGTATGCGCCTCACTATGAACACCCATGTGTGTGCAGTGCGATAGTGGAAATAAAGAAAAAGGAATGCCATCTATCACAATGGCTAGATAGACCCCCGCAGAGCCGCAGGGTTCTTATTAAGCTGCAGCAAACAACCTGGTAGATTTAGAGTCGAGGTCTTGTGCTCCAGTGCAAATCTAATTAAAGTATAAACATCTTTAAAAAGTCTATTACATCACTACATGCATGGGAAGTTTATACATGATTCTGAGGAGGTGGGAAGGCGCCGGAAAAACCATAGCACTACATACAATAAAACATAGACGGAAAAACATACGGTAAATGACTACTCTGTCCATTTATGTTTCTCGTCTTGTTCTCACAAGGTCTCGTTTGCATTTGGAGGCGATTTGTTCAGTTTTTGAGGGCGGACTGTGGTGTCCTGTTCATGGGTTGCTCTTTGGAGCCTCTGTTTCTCCCTACAGGGGTTGGGCGGACCCCTCTGGTCACGCTCCTGATCCGGCGCACCTGCAGCTCGTTACTCCCAATCAACCACCAGATAAAAGCTCAGTGCAGCCAGGAGTCAGGCGTCAGATTATCCGGCTCCAACAATGGTACGCGGGCTCCCACCTGTGTTTATGTGAGCTTGCTCACGTTGAACTTCTGTTCTGATTCCTTCTTTCTCTTGTGTGCTGCCTACAGTGCGTCCTACCTGTCCGCCCAAGCCCCGTGTCATCACCTGCGACCCCCTGAAGCTGCATTGACCTCTTCACCTCCCCTCACCTGGCCTACCTTCCACTGGACCCCCAGCTTTACCTACCTTCTCCACAATAAACCACGCCACTTCTAAATCAGTCCTACTCCCTGTTCGTTTGCTCTTGGGTCCACTTTTCACCTCCACGGCTTCAACACACCCGTAACACGGAGCCTATTCATTTGAATGAGCTTGACTCTAACACAAGAAAGCACAGCTAGGTGACGTCAAATATCAAATCAATACTTTTTGGAGGAATATCTCAAATCCAAGTCCCAGTCATTTGATCTTGAATATCTTCCCAAACGATGCCTCAACAATAGATTAAGAAGAAAAAATCCAAAAATGTCTCAATTTTCTTTTTTTTTTTATCATGACTTTAATTCAAGTTCAGCAGTGGTCCAAACCAAGTTAAGCAGATACATTCTTTTATTGCACATTACTAAAGCAGAACAAAATAAGCGAAAATAAATTATATTTCAATTTAGTCTCTTAAATTGGCAAACTCATCTAATTAATAAATTATTATTTTAAGTTTCACTTTAGTGGAAGTAAGATTTGCATGCCTAACTCCATTTCTAAGAGGTAACTTTATCTTCAGTCTCAAATAAAAGCCCATTTCAGGGGAGTGTCGTGTCTAGACCAACTAATCTAATATTCATTTAAGCAACAGAAATCCCAGTTCCACACCAAACACTCAAATTAAAGACGTTACTGACACTGTTGCTCTGTTGTTACTTTCCAAAATTAAAATACTTCTAAACTGCAGACATTATTCATCTTCCAAGCAGTGATGGGCATTATTAATGTTTTTTTTAAACGCATAATTTCATTAATTACCTTTTCAATCGTAGATTAAAATAGAACAATATAACATTATCATATCAGCCAACTAACACGGTGCGTTACTTTAATAATAAGATCATTTTTTGTAAGCAGTTCTCATCAGACCAATAAGATCTTTAAAGCAAAAGGCATTTTTACCCCCCCCCCCCGCTTTTATTGTTGATTTTAACTAAAACTTATGTGGTGCCATCAAACACAATTTTGGACAAATGCAAAATATTACATTGGCATAATTTACTCAATCGTTTTGTGGAATAAACTAAATGTTGTATGCGATGCATAAAGTGTTGCACGTGTCCAGCTCTACTCCTTTTCTGAACATTGTATTGTTTTTACATGTTCATGTTGACAGCAGTTAACTTATTTTAACACTGACAGTAAAAGTAAAATCCAACCAAATGGACTATTGAGATCATCCGCTGCAGTTCAACTATTATTATTTCTTAAACACCTTCAGTCCATTTTTTTCATAATTAATTTGTTAGTAAAGATTCATCCAATATTAAAATATATTTAGCATAGTAGCCAACCACTTGCTGTGAGGCTGGTGTAGTATTTTGGAATTCCATCTGCATTAATGGTGATTTACAGTAATTGCAAAACTTCTTTACTGTATGTGATATAAGGCCTCATGCCGAAATGGTTTCATCTCATTCCAAGACTAAACTCATATGTTCAAAAGACTCTTATTGACCCAAAAAATATTTCACACTTCAAATTCCATCTTTTAATCATTGTGCTTTGAAGTAGCACATTCTCAGCGCACTCTGTGCTCCGTCACCCGTCGTCGATCATATGCCCGTTTAGCTGTGATGCGATAAGACAGGTAAGGCGACGCCCACGCGAGATACATACTTTCTACATGACTGACTCTGTGGCGCATAAAACCTGACGTCTTTGTGCTCCCCCTCGTGTTGTGCAGATCAATCTCCAAGGCAGGTTCCCCAGAGGAACACAAAGCCTTACAGCTGACACGCTGCTGTCCCTCGCAGCACCCGCCTGCCTCGGAGAGAAAGCAGCAGTGAAAGTGGGGAAAAAATGCAGAGAAGTTTGTGTGTGCGGGACTGGATTAAGTCTTTTCACCCAGGATAAGAACCTGTCTTTTACATAGAGAGAGGCTCCCTTGGAGAAGGACTTGATCCTTGGTCCTCCCAACCGATTCTTTTATCCACCCTTTCTCTTGTCTCTTTTCCGCTTTTGTATTTCTCTCCCACTCACTGTAATACAACGTGACACAGTTACAGATGGTCTATCAATGCCACAGCCCAGCAGAGCCCCTTGAGCGAGGCTAACGGGGGTCTATGGGGACCTGATGGTCTGTCCAGAGGCCTGCATGCATGCTTTCTGAAAGGGGAAGTCAAGTCAAAAAAGTCTTCACTATAATATGTTTTGTGCACCCCCACTCGTCTAAACACAGCATTCAGATTAATATTGTGTTTGTGGAATATGAATTGAGCAGCAAAACACGGGTTTTATCCATCCAGGGGGGGGCGGCCATTTGGCCACTTGCTGTTGACTGAAAATGACGCGACCAATCACAGCTCAACTGTTTTCTAAGTTTGATCATGTGGAGTCAAGATTAGATGAGCGTTGTAACAGTATTGTCCAAACAAGTGGTCCCGCATAGAACATATTTCAAGTAATTTTTTTGTACTTGACTTCTCCTTTAAACGTGCGCACAGGCATGTTTGCATTTGCTTCTACTTCAACCTTTTTTCTCATCTGAGCCCAAAAAAAAGGGCTCTCACACAAAGCCCAATTGCTGCTTGGATGTCTGTTGGAGGATATGCAATATACAGTAATATATGAAGGATCCAAAAGCGACAAGAAACGACAAGTCAGTGCTTTGGGACTCCACACAATAGATTTCTTCGGGGGGAAGGAGAGCAGAAACCAGAGTGACACTTTGATGGATGGATGCAGAGTGGTACGGGAGTGAGGACGGGCCTTCTGTGCCATCTCACCATGGATATGGCATCCCTCAGGACAGGTCTTTCTACGTCTTATCCCATACATTCACTCCAGGACTCAGATCTCATCTCCCAGTATCTGAAAAGGCGTAGCTCACTAATCGATGCTGAAAGTCGAAAACACAACGCTCTTTCTTATGATAATCACGCACTGAGCAGAGCGTATATACCCCATATTTGGCAGATGTTATATTTATGCATATAGAATACACGTTATGCAAAGGGACAATGCAATAGTCTTGAATATGGTAATCACCATGCAAATAATCTTCACTCAGATGATGCATGTGTTGAATGCATGTCATTAGATTTTGCTTAACACGCATAGGAATAAAGAATTATCAAAAAAGCAAAAGTGCAAATCCGACATAGGTACTGTATAAGGACAAAAAATAAAATTTAAAATGAAGTTATTTGTAGAAAACTTGAGGCAGACGAGGTTGATCGATCCGCATTTTCAATGTGAAAAAGGAAATCATTAAATGAGGGCTTTAGGCTGCATATGAAAAAGTATTAGAGCCACACTGAGGGGAGAAAAAAAGCACAATTATGAGAAGTCATATCCTGGGGAGAGGGGGATTGTTTGAGGGCAACTGCATGCTTAGCCTACCTTTGTCGTTTGACAGAATTTCCTGTGGGATCAACAGTATCTACTAAATGTGGGCCACTCAAATCACATGACTTAACTTGAGTCAGACTGAAGATCTTAAGATGCTCACCGTTAAAACCTGAAACAACTTGAATACGACTTGTACTACTTGACAACTCTCGCCTGTTTGGAACTCTTGCATTTTCAACATGTGTGCCAGTCATTTTGTTTTTGCAAGAAAGAGTTTACAATTGAAAGGTCCTAAATATAGAAACTATGACTACTTCATTTGTTACTGGGAAACCCCAAATGACAGGTAAACTGGGTTCATTTCACAGTTGAAGTGAATTGAAAGATGGTCAAACATGAGCTCTGCCTCACATTTGCCACTGAAAAGACAAAGTAAATGACGATATGGAAACTGGTTTTGGAACCATTAAAAAAATGTTGATTGTTAATGTATTCATAAAGTTAATCAATTATAGATAATGAGTGCAAAATAGCTAATACATTGTATGTTGTGACTGTCTGAACAAGATTTTATGACATCACTTGTGAATTTGATCCACAAAGAAGAGGGACAACATTGAGGGCCCCTTTGCTCAAATCCTTCTTAAACATTTACCTGACCTCGCAGTTGCTGTTGTTGTTTTGTCTGTTATTACTGCTTTTTGTTCTTTTCCTCTCAACCATATACTGAACATGGCATTGTGTGGTCCAAACTAATAACAACAGGAACTCCAGCTACACACATTATGCTACATTATATATGATGAGAATGAGCATCTTTAAATGTTAAAAAAAAAATAAAAATTCCGCCAGACTTATAATCACAATTTCTCACATATAATTGTGCACGTGAGGTGAAAAGCCTGTTGCGAAGCCGAGGCTGAGTACAAATGAGTAGCAAGTGAAAGCGACAGTGAGAAGATACAAATAACTGACTTAATTACGTGAACTTTCTGTAATGTGTGCATTTGCGTCTTTTTACTTGAGTAGCACAAGTTCGTGGTGTGTGTGAGTGTGTGTGTGACATCAAGGCGTGGGGTGTTGTGTGCCACACGGGGCCTCTCTTGTCAATTGCCTGCGTATCCCAGAATCCTATTAGGAGCAAGTCACACTTGGGTGGCACATTCATCATGGGCCCTGCACATTCAGATTGCTGTTATGAATATAATTAGAGACGAGCACAGAGGAGATGTTCAGGGCACACACACATACTTCTAGTCATGTGAGTGCACAAACACATATGTCACAGCAAACACACCTGTCTGTGTAGCATATTACCACGCATACAAAACATGATAATTCACAATCACATGTGAAACACATGATACTGTCCAAATGGCACTTTAAGGTTCTTTTTCACACACACTCTCTGCACGGTGTGGCACTTGATCTCAAAAGCAACGCAAACCCACACCCATCTTGATGTCACACTATATTTCTGGTGACTTACGTCAAGTGTGAACTGATGAGCTCTCTTCCTCCGAACTTCTGTTTTTTTTTTTGTTTTTTTTTTACAACTACATATGAAATGACATTCAATGAAATAGATATCTGGAAAAGGAACATGATCAGAGACAGTTTCAGAATTCCAACTTTAAATGGAACTTTCAATAAATAAGTATATCATGCGCAGTATTTTTTTTTTAAGCAATGTTGAGTGCTGTGTTTTTCTGGTCTCAAAGCGCACCAAAGCATTTAAAGAACAAGTTAATGTAGGATGATCAAGAAAAAAAAACTGGCTATAGAGTCTACCCAATAAATATAGGGTAACTAAATTACTCACTAAAATTGTGGTAAACATACTCAGGATTTTTAGTACTAAAACTGCTATCCATTAATAATTATTTGTCAAAATGAAGTAACATGACTAAAATGGTAAATGGGAATTTACTCACTAAGAAAAGCGCTTCAACAGTCTTCTCATCCCCTTTGGGCGTCGGCCACCCTACTTCCGGAGCTGTGCGGCAAGCTTAAGTGTTGTGTGCTTATAGTACAGTAAATGCACGTAAAATGTAACCAAATGTGAGGCGGACTTTACTTAATTAATGTATTTCATAGTTTTTTTTATTTATTTATTATATTATATTTTTTTATAAAGATACTCATTACTCAAAACATTTGATTTACATTTACCCAGTTAAAGTGGCTGAGAATTCTTGTGATAAAGTGTAGGATTATGTTATAATTTTTTTTTTCTAGGCAATGCTTGTTGTTGATATAAAATATCTATAAATTACCTTATTTTAAAATCCCTTGTCTGCCTGAAATTTGAAATTTTCCCTGATTTTCATGTGTAATATTTACCACTGTTTTATTTATTTTAAAAACATTTTCTTCACTACTTTTTTCCACCCGTCTCCTAGGTGAGCACTGGTGGGCAGAGCCTCCTGCACTCCACCTGCTGACAGATTGATTTTTGAGCCCATCAGAAGCAAAAGAAAGATGCCAAATTGTGTTGGTTTCTAATGTGCTTCCCTGGTTAAATAAACTCTGAGTTGTGGTCATTTTTCTGTTACCTGCTTTGGTCCAAGATTCGGGGTTTAACATCTCATTTTCAGGCATGCGCTCTGTCTTTTCAACGCTCACATACACACACACACACACACACACATTTTGCATACTCCGTCTGTCTCTCTGACACACTCGCTGAATGTGTAAGCAGGAATGTGGCCAAGACTCTTGGAGAGTCAGCATGTGTTTACCACCCTCTAAATGAGAGCCACGTGGAGAGAAATGCCTGCCATCTGAATGCTCTGTAATATCAATAATTGATGCTCTTGAGGAGTAGTAATTGAATTAGTTAATTATGCCAGTGAAATTACATGTAATTATGAGACTGGAGGGTATGTTTAGTAAATTAGTCTCATCCATGCTCAGTGTGTGAACTGCTGCCAAATCGTATTCCACGATGATTCGGTAATTCCGATCCACTCTCTGCTTCTATCCGTTCAGACAGCATCTGATTAGGATTACGTCTCAGTCACTGGAGGTATTTCTTTGTGCCTTCCCAAACAGCACACAATGACAGTAATGCAATAAGTGTTTATGAAAATACGATCACACAATTTGCCAAGTAAAACACTACAGTATTCACAAATGTAAATATTTATTATATTTATTAATATTTTTCTTCATATTTCCAGCTTACTCATGTTACAAATTCTCTTGAATAGAAAGCAAAAAGAAACACTTTATTGATTGATTGAATATTCTTTAGCGGTCCTGCACCGGTAGAGCTAAGCTTCTGGAGATTTGATGCTTTGCACAAGGGGAGTGCTTGGGAAGCCTCTCCCAATTCAACCCGACGCTTTCTGCTCCCATTTGACAAATTGTTTGAACTTTAACTGCCTCAAATGAACTACAAAAAAAAAATAACTACTAATATTTGGCATCCATATCATGAATGATTTTGCAGCAGCGGCATAGCTTAAAGGAGATATAAAATCAAAGCAAAAGTAGTTGCACTGCTGATAAGACATCTTTTCATTGCATTGCGTCGTTTGCGTTGTCGTTCCAAAATTTTTTAGAACATACAAAATATATTGCTAGTAGTATTGCAGAGGCTCATCCTCAATGATAATTGAACCGACCAGACAAAACGTATTATATTATGCTTGACTTAAATGAGGAGTTTTTCTAATTTCAACAATTTAAGACCTCCTTATTGAAGCATTATGCTGTCTTTAATCCCGAGTTTTATAATCAGTAATTACCTATTATTGTTTAATAAAGATCCAAACAAGATGTGCAAATCCTTATGTATGACATTTGCTGTCCCCCGCTGTCCTATTTCTACATGACTTTAATATGATTGTGTTGTGCTGAAGCTTAAATAAACTACCATGACTTGGACTGCTTGAGCATATGCTTGCTTTACTGACGCACAATCATTTGCATACACTTTAAGTGCCTCAACCAGGACTACCGCACTGATTTTTATTAAGACCGTTCCTTCACAAATGACAGCAAACCTTTAATAACCCTTTTAATTGCATCCTATAATCCCTCCATGATCCTCATGTGTGGTTATGGAGCGCAATTTATGCTTTAGAATAGCTCACGACTCTAATTTTCGCGTTTCCTCATTTCTCTTTGTCGTTGTATCCTCACTGTCAAAAACTTAATTTAAAAAAAAATATATATATATATGTTTCCACGAATTGAAGTCATGTTATTTGTTTGGGATAGAGATTTCTTTCAAGTATTTTGAGCTATGCAATTATAATGCAAGTGAAAAACATGGGTTGGAAACAAAGACTGAGAAAAATATCTGCTGTTTCCTTTATCAGAAGCGAGAGTGAATAAGATTTCAAGCGACACATTTACATTGCAAAGGAATATGAAATTATAAGCGACTGACAAAGTTGCACTTTGTTGGGTGATGAATTTGCATTTTTAAAATAAGCATTTCAATGGGAAATTCTTGCAAATTCTCCAAGGCGCAATATTTTGGATCAGAAGCTATGAAATGTCTGGGCCATAACTCAAATAATGGAACATGCAGTGACACCAGGCTGACCCGTCAACAGAGCCCAGCCTTAAGGAGGGCACATGAAATGCATGGGGGGTGGGGCTAATGAATATCAATACCCCACAGACAGCACTTACTTCGCTCCATATATTCATGTTGCATTGCACGGCTGCTCGCATCTTGAATGCCGCCCTTTGCGACAACTGCAAGCATTATCCTAGACAACATTTACAATACATATACAAAGACGACTTCTTGAGTACGTTGAGGCTGGGGTCGTATTGAATATGGCAAAGTGAAGCTTATTGTCACAATTCACTTTATCCTTGGGGATGTATCATCAATCAAGAACTCACAGGATTAGCACCTAATTAGCATTTAATAGCATTATGTCATTCTAACCCACTTTTATGAATATTTGACAATTTTATGGCTAATACAAAAGCTACAGCCAATTTGGCAGATGAACTGATATATCGCTTCGACCGGGCCACCTGGTTCAACGGGTGTCTGATGCTGCATTAAAAAGAAAAAGGAAAGGAAAAATGATCTTCATTTTAGATGTCCAAAGTGTTTGTGGCTCCCGTGGAATCGTGTATGAAATGTTTCAAATGACTCTTTCACACTGACATTAAGGTGGTATGTCCTTCCTCTGTGGCCACACAGTGACACAGCAGTCTAAATGCATAATGTATGAAACTGAATCTCGCGAAGACTGCGAAAATTTATTTTGACATCTCTACATATGTTCACATCCACGTCTGAAAAATTAGAACCAACGTCCAAGTATTACAGATTGTAGGGTGTTTTCCTCTTCCTGCTCACATCATAGCTTATGTCACTTATGTTAATAGTATAGAAAATATTGCATCTGGCAATATTTTTAGAGCATGATGTGGCCGTTAGTAGAGATGTCCACATCCATTTTTGGGTGATTGCAGTTTTCTGACATAATACATTTTTTTTAATGTTTTAGACTTCTGCCCTAAGTGCCAGGCTACCTCAATTGTGTTTGGCCCTCATTTTATCTATAGAGATATATCGGGTTTTTAATTTTTTCATAGTAGCTATGAAAAAATACAGTCATTAAAATAAAACATTTATGTTTAGAAATCCATGTCCCAAATAAGGGGGCACACATCTTGGTGGGTGGGCACGTGCCCCGATGGCCCACCTTTTGTGACACGTCTGACACAAGGTCATACTATAATCAAATATATCGTGAAATGAATGTATATCATATAAATGTTGCAAACAATTTTCAAGTTCAACATGGACAGAAGACCACTAATGAAGGAAATTTCAGAAAAATGAAATGTCCAAATGTTGCACTCTGAGAAAGACTTATGAGTTGCTCAGTGTGCTAATGTTGCATTCCCTAAAATAATTTAAATTAATGTGCCATGAAATAGATCATTAACAAGGATGCATGGGCCATAGACAGACAGATGAGGATGCTGCGGCTTCCATAAAATAGCAGACATCATTAGACAAGGCCAGACTCAGCAACGTTAATAACTTCAAGAGAAGAGGTGCAGTTTTATTGTGATAAATATGCGCTTCTTTTCCACAAGTGGTACAATAAATCCAATCCCACTTTTCGTTGAAGCAAAACTCATTTACATGGGTCATAATAACCACATAGCCAAATATTACCAGCCAGACTCTGCTGCCTTGGTTTTTATTGGGCAGAAGTTGTAAATTGTGTCAGATAGTTTCAATTTGTGAAATCATCTCAACTGAGCCAAACTGTCAAGTCAAACGGCCATCAACACAGTACCTTCTCAAATACAATTTTTGTATCGCATCATTTGCACACCATAATGTTTCTGATTGTCAAACTAATGTAAATAGACAAAAATTAACATAATATTTGAGAAAAAGGCAAATATGTTCATGGTAGATCGGCGCTTGGTCTTCCCCAATAAACCACATTGGTATGATTTCCTATGTGCATATTTCAGGTCATTAAAATGCAGGTTGTCAAGGATACAGTTGCTCTGTTTATATATAAAAATAAATAAATAAATAAAATAATAATAATCTAATGTTCCCAGCTTCTAATTTTATACCTGTTTGTAAAATTGAAAGTCAAGCAAGTAAAACTGACACTTGATTGATTCTAAGGATGTGGAAAAAACTGCATTGGAATATTTCATCTTATAAATACGTTGCAGAAAAGAAGGGTTTGTGTTGTGCAAGCTAAATTCAAATTCTTCTTTTAGTCTGAAGAATAAATCAGAGATGCAGCCTTCCGGCCTTCCTGTTAATTAGGGATTGCAGGCACCAAGAGCAAGTCTCAAAGTGTTCCTTGGATCTACCACTTCTGTAATGAAACATTTTAACCTGAAGGTTTACCATCATTCTTGGCTATGTTCAGCAATGTGAAAATGAGCCGAAATAATTACAAACAGTTTATTAGTGTAAAGAAGTCTGTCCAAGACACAGGCGTAATTTGCAAATGCTGAGAATATTACTTTCACATCAGTAGCTCGTGTTCAAGCTGGTCCAATGGTGTGGCTGCAAAGTGACAAAGATATGAAGCAGAAAGCCGGCAAAAAAGCAAAGTTGTCAAAACACTCTTTTTCAGAAGTGGTGAGGAAAAAAACATATACGTGATGATGACATTTTCGGTGCTGTGACAGTCCCATCAGGGAACGTGTTGTTGAAAGACAGGAAGTGTCAATAAAACACATTCTGGAACTGTGAGAGCAACCGTCACCCTCACCGTCCTAGGAGGATGTGCACGATGATCCCACCAAAGATCGAGATATGAAAATTAACAAGTTCTTTAATTGCACATACTCAGAGGCTTCTATGTTGTAATCCATAATTTAAATGCTCCAACCCAACAGTGACATCTTTCCAACAACCCTACTCCTGATGTGACAACAGATTTGACACAATCCTGTACCAGATGGTGACGGGGGTGCCAGCAAGTGTATTCTCTCTCGGATGGGGTGACATATTTATTTTAGCATAGACACACTCAAAGATCACTCAAAGATGTTTTCATACAAGACACTAGAGTGCTGGACCAAAAGTGGGTATTAAGTTACATGAATTTCTCAGGTGTTGACATATTGCAGTTTCAAGGTTACAGATGCTGCTCAAGTTTTGTTGAAATTTTTTTTTGTTTATTACACTCATTATAATCCCTCAACAGGAAATTCAACAGCAGGACGCAAGCAGGATTGCATCTGTGTTGCATGAGGAGTATGTTTTGGTTTAATTTAGCACATACAATGGGATTTATCAAACCTGAGATGAGATGTGGTGGCTTATTTCGCTTGTTTAAATAGCACGTCTGAAAAGCAGGTGCAAACCGGCATGCAAAGCATTTATAGCGGTGCCAGCGTTGCACCGGCAAAATGAGAGGCGGCAGGGGAGAACATGTAAACATTTTTGAAATGCAACAAAAATTACGGTGATATCAATTCGCAATACGATTTTGGAGTTTCGGAATGATCTAAGCTTTGGAGACAGTCACAAGATTATCACCTATGACAAAACTCCCTTCAACGCTCACTTACTGCACTGTGACAAATGGTGCCGATGCCTCCCAGGGCATTTTTCTGGGTGTGCTGTCCCATGATTTAATTGCACTTTTATGTACGACGGTCACATATCTTCACATTCAATTGTCATGCACTTGGGGCAAGTTAAATCAAGCAACACACGGCTTTTGTGCTTCATGCTTCCCCCAATTTATT
The DNA here is from genome assembly GCF_059441095.1 of Idiotropiscis lumnitzeri. NCBI lineage: Eukaryota > Metazoa > Chordata > Actinopteri > Syngnathiformes > Syngnathidae > Idiotropiscis > Idiotropiscis lumnitzeri. The sequence goes on along the minus strand of NC_142400.1, from coordinate 15,797,896 downwards.
TGACTGATCGATTTGAGTTGTTTGTGTCCCCCACTAACACTTCCAATTCCACCACTTCAAACTTTATTTTATGATAGCGGTTCTCAGCCAAATGTTTTCTCATTTAAAAAATAATAATGATAAAAAATGGTAAGATCCACATTAAAGGCAAAACCCTGTTTTGATTACTGGATACAAGATGCCCAAAAGTGTCGTGAGCAAAACCCACACAATTTGGTGTCCCCTATTCAAAATAAATTCAAGAAAAGATTGCAATTTTAGTAAGTCACGCCAAACAGACTCACCAGCAGAATATGCAATCTGTTCTGAATTAACACAAATTTTACCACACACTATTTGGATCTTAGTAAAAGTGGCACTTGGTATGGTGGCAGATAACATTTAATTTGGTTGTTTAATTTCACACTTGATGGGTGTGCAGACAGTCCATATACCCAACATTTTGTAGACAAATCTTAAAAAGTGAAGTTTTGAGAACTGGTACGTCCCTTTTAAGTTGTTAAGTGTAGGCACATGCCTGACAAGCACAGTTGACCACAATCCTGTGGTAATATTTAACGGTGCCGTAACGCATCTCCAGTTGATATTTGCTCCATTTTACAACAGATTCACATTTTTAATATATCAGTATATATATTCATATATATATTTCTTTGTCAATTATCTTACAATGGGACATGACTAATTACTGTGTTGCCATTCATACTACAGAGGATTGTTTTTTTTTTTTGGAGGGGGGGTGGTCTTTTGACACGAGTAAAACTTCTTCGAAGATCATGAGTCAGTGTTATGCCACTGTACCCTGAAAGAGTTGAAGAGAAATCACTCTTACCACTACTTTGAACTTTGTCAAATTGTGAATCTATTTGCAAATCTAAGTGGTATCTCAAAATGAGATTGCAGATATTTTGTTGTTAACAAGAAAATTAATACAACGAATGTTATCATTTTGAAGTAATTATGATGACTGTTAAATTGTCATTAACATTGGTAAGTATTTTAGTCAAGGTAGCATCATCGACATCAGGCTTAAACATATTGCTCCTGATCCAACACTCATTGATAAATGGTCGCACATTTTGAGTTGTTGTCAGTGTAATAAATAACAATCTTGTTGCCCAGACTTTGATTCTTTGGTACCATGTGCACTAAACGTTCTTATAAATGCATTATTCACAAATCTTTTTGTTGCATTCTCTGTTAAAAGAAACATGTTATTGTTCGTGAACATCCCTAATTAGATCCCGCTATCACACGTGAATTGTAGCAAAGCCGCAGCTGAGGAGGCATTTGGGAGTAAGGAAAGCAGAAATGTGAAAGGATTACGTCAAACTGTTGCAAAACTTTTTCAGGGATTAGAGAGGTTTAAAGTCAGGAGAAAACCCAAGGGTGTCTTCTCAAGGTCTGTGTATGATGTGTGCTTATTCTAGAGATGGCACACACAACGCACAAACACACATGCACCGAAGTGAGATTGGAGCAAATCGTAACATCCGTGTACAGACGGGCCTTTTCACATTGTCAGTCCACACACACTCGCAACCAAATATGTTGCTATGATTGAATCCTATGAACACACGTGTTTATGCGCGTGTGCGTGTGTGTGATTGGCTGTCTGTTATTGAGGTGTGAATAGGCTTTCCAGCCAAACACCACCGCAGACGCCATTAATCTGTGAGATGACCCACAGGGTCAAACCCATTCTCTGGGACGTGTCCCTTATTGTAGCAGGCAGTTTAGAGGCTCATCCACAGTCAAGCTCTGTTAAAGCGTGAACAACCCGGAGGCTAACGGACAGTGTGGCCATCACATCTCGTCTACGTCTGCTTCAACGTGCCTGACAGGGAAGGCAGCGAGCTTTCAGACACAGAGCAAGAGTTAACCTGACAGCTGTCAGACTTGAAGACGAAAATGACAGACAGGACGATAGACAGGTCGAACGAATTTGGACTCGGGCGTGTATCTGCCAAATGATGGATAATGATCAGCATATGCAAACAAACATTAGAAACTAGCGAACACGTACACACTGAAAAGATGACGTTCTGTGGTCAGTCCCGAATGAAGACGCCGTTCAGGGCAAGTTTACGATTGGAATGAATGGCAAGCTCTGATTATGGACTCAGGCAGCTATATGTTGCACATTCTCTAAACAATATGCTGCTGTGCAAACATTAACCAGAAAATGAAGTTTAAATGATGCAAGCGCTGATCTAGATGCTGTCTGCTCAATGCAAATTGTATTTAGGCACTTTCTGAACAGACTGGGTTAGCACTGTCCAATAAATTCCTCTGTGTGTTATTTTGTCCCTAAGTTGAGAAGTGAAGAATGTAAGATGGACCATAAATTTAGCATTTTCACATTCAGATTCTCTGGTGTGATGGTGGCTCTTGGCTCTTTCCAGGCTATGTATGTACTGCATTTATTTAGAAACTACTAAAGTACTATGTTAGTATTGTCACAAATTCTATGTACTTTGCTACTTCCTATCTCTGGTGAAGACACTGATCACGTTCACAATTTCTCACAATAATTAAAAATAATGATTCAATAAGGCAAGAAACAGATACAAAGCAATATGAAACATTTGATCTCTATAAATGTCTGTATGTGTTTAGATTTTCAAGGATGATTACCTCTAAAAGTAATATCACCGGTGAGCCATTTTTAGAACAGGCCCTTGGGCTACATCCTGTGTGCCTGTGTTCTTCTCAGCTACCTGGTGTCCGCAAAGCCCTTGTGGGTGACTAATTGGATAGTCAATAACATAAATTGCTATTCTAAGTGACTTTGCCGAGCACATCGGTATGATGTGTGTAAGTTGAAATGCAACTCTTATGACTGAGAATGAACTGAATATTAATACTAACACATTTTATAGCGAATCACTTTGCGCCAACTTTTGTGACACTTTACCTTCTCCTGAAAAAGATCTTGGAGCTTGAAAAGTTATCTGGCACTTGTCCTGCGCCCCCCTCTGTATAACATTTGCACCAACAACAAGCCAACAGACCAAAGGACTGAACGTTTCATTAACGCAGACAACATCCAAAGAGACTACGTTTGAAGCAGAGGAAGCCAGTTCCTCCACAAGCTTAGACAAATTCCTTCTTTACTATGAGCGTAACCAACGGCATGCTAACCCTGCAAAAACCCAAGTCCGCTCGTTTGACTTCAAAAACCGTGAAGCCAATTGACTTCTGCACATCACATGGTCTGGAACATCACTTGAATACTGACCCAACCCAGTCTACCTTGGAGTCACATTGGATCGCACATTTTCCTACAAGAACCTCATCAGTAATACCACAGCCAAATTTTAGGCCATCAATGACGTCCTACAGAATTGTCCAAGTCCTGCGCTATTCATCAGCAGATTATGACCATACTGTCTTGGAGAAATCCGCCCACGATAAGACGTTAGACTCAGCATTGAATAACACCTGCTGATCAATGAAACCTGAAACTCACCAACACAAACATGTTACTTGCTGGTATTGGCTCTTCTTAACATCAGATGGGAAATTACAAGCCAAGTTGTAAAGACAAAAGCCCTCAACAGATAAATGCCATAATTTTCACAGACGTCACCCCGACTGAAGTCAAGAAGGAGCTTTCTCATCCATGTCCAACCTCTAACAACATCCTTTAAGGAAAGCAGACTGCAGCTCTGGTTGGAAAAGCTCCAAAAGGAACCCCCACCAGTTGACTTGCAGATACCACCTGCTGAGGAACGCCCTCCTGGCTCAGACGTAACATGGTCGCAAAGGAAAATCCTGAACCGCTTGAGAGCAAGAACAGGACGATCCAAGGTTTTTGATTGGTGGGCCACAATGGGTTCTAAAATTTGACAGAGGGGCTGGACCAGGAGATGGATGGAGTGTTTTGGTAACCTCACCTCATTGGAGAAAAACAAGACATTTTATTTTAAATGAAAATGAACAAAAGCATTACAACAAAATATCTGTTTGACACACCAGAAGTATTTAGAAAATAAAACATTAACAAGGTTTATTTGCTTAATTTTTTTCAAGTTTGGCAGGCTGGATTAAAACATTTCACGGGCCGCACGTGGCCCCCGGGCCTTAGTTTGCCCACGCCTGCTCTAGACAAATGAGGCCAATGGACTAGACCAGCCGTTTGGGAATTTGGGAAAAGCAGACCACACCATGGAGCACTCTCATCTGTCCTCTACGACCTAAAGCCTATAGCCAGAAAGACCTTCAACTCACATCAGAAGAGAAAAATGGGAGATTGCTATACAACGCAACTTTGAAGACACAACAAGCAGAAAAACAACATATGTCCCTTAAAGGTCATACCATACTTGGTCCACTCCACACAGAGTTAGGAAAACAAATATTCACAAGATCATGTTTTTCAGTACCACAGTGGTTGGAGTTTATTCTTCAACTTGTAAAATCAGCACTGTCTGTGTTTTATACTTGCTGGCCACTTCACACAAAACACTTTGCACAGTTAGGCTGCATTACACTTTGTCTGCTTATGAGACAATATTACTACTTTCAAAATAGTCTCAAACCACCCCAGTAGCTCCCCCAAATAGGGTTTGCAGTCTTTCTTACATATCCTTCCAGTGTAATGATGCTGGTACAATTTGCGTAGCAATGGGAAAAGCGTTCTTTTTCCCATAGTCTTCCATGATAGAGACAGATGGCGCCAATTTAAAAGGTCCCATGGAAGTGTGTTATTTCTGGTGTTTACAACCCACACAGATACAGAAACACATTGGGAAACACACTTTTGGGCAGATGTATACTGTATACCCATTTGTATCCATGTCCATGCGTGTGCTTGCAAAAGCCATAAATATATACATCACATGCAAGTAAACACAACATGAACGTGCCATACAGATATGGGGCGTAAGTCACAACCAAACATCTCATTTTTCATTGGCCCATTTCAGGAACAATGCATAAATATCAGTGTTTATGCTAGCTCTTGCTAGCCCCCACCCCCACTTGTTTTGAGCTATGAAAATAAAGGCAAACGAAATTCTGCTGATGCATGAAATTTGGATGGGAAAGGCACACAGTAGCACCTGGTGGGATAGCCTCAATTGGTGGCTGTTAAATAGCTCCCTGTTTGTGCCAGCTGCTGCATTGTTGGACTGAGACAATATGAGAGTTCCAGTAGCTTGACACAAATGCGTGTGTGTCTGTTTCTATGTGTGTGCATGCCTGCACGTGTGTTTGTGTGCGTGTTTTTGTGTGTTTTCTAGATATTGTCAAAACACCACACAAGTCTTTCTGGATTTGCGTGTAATTCCATTATGTAAAAGTACGGGTTGCACAACACACAAAGCAGCCCTGAGTTTCAGAATGCAGCTGCTGGTTAATTCATGATGATACTTATACAAACACACACACACCCACACACACACGCACACACACAGAGTGGATGTGCACAGTGTGGACATTCTCTGCTGGGACTGTGGAAGAAAACGTTAATTACTGCTCAGCAATGCATGCTTTCATACTTCATTGGTTTGTCATTTTTCAAAGTGTAATATTTTCTCCAAACATATTGTGATTCACACCCAGTGGTGTCTGTCCACACAATAATGCTGCTGCTGCTGCTGATGATGATGATGATGGTGATCGTGCAATCATTAATATAGCTTGGGGCATTTCCTGTTTTTGAGAGAGATTCAGCTTTTTAAACCAAATTCAACTTCATACAATTTAATTACATTCGCTATTTGGTTCACAATGAGTGGTGTGACTACAACACAACCGTTTAGATTCTGGTGTTAAGTAAGATGACAAACAATATTATAGGGAAACTTTTACCATAAGACAATTTGATCAACACCAACAAAATTACATTTTATGAATGTGAAATTGATGGCCCCTACCATCTACGATCTCATTAATGCTCCCCACTAACCTTCAACAACTCACTGACTCTTCAGGCGAACGCTATTAATGAGGGACCTGAGGGTTCCTAATAAGCAGTTTTTCTTTTAATTAAAAAGTCTCCATAAATAATCACCTCATAATACACCTGTCAAATTCCATTCAGCTCCCACTTAGTTTGACTCGGAAATTAGTGACAGCGCTATCTATCTATCTATCTATCTATCTATCTATCTATCCTGCAGGTAATAATGTTAGTGAGGCTTAATTATTGATGGTCATATAAGACTTGGCTCCGCTCTGCTGATTTGGCGGTATTAGCAAGGGTGGCTGGCCATGCTAAATGATTTATTGAGGCTGGTATTCTTTGTGGGAGTATTTTGAATTTCTAATAAGGAAACATTTCCTCCGTGCCAGCATATTTATTAAAGCGTAAGCTGTTCTCTGACAGTCCCAGCAAGTCTCTTGGTTTTCAGCGCATGCACATACGTAAGTAGTGACTATTTGATACTCGATAGATTTTCATATATAAACCGTATCATACTGAATGTGCTCCATTTTAGCTGATAAAAAAATCACTCGATGACTGTGACATTTTTGTTTCTGGAAACCCTTGTTCTACAATCCAACACAACTGAATATTTTGCCACTTCACTGAAGGGTGCCACGAAGGACTTTGTGTGTACAGGACAAGCCTTTGCAAGTGAATGTGCGTCCAATCCTCATTTTGTCAAAGCAAAAATGTGTGCTGGAATGTTTCACCCCAACTAACACCTTGGATCAGTCGTGTTTGTTCACAGAGGAGGAAGGAATGCAGGAAGAAAGCAAAATGCATGATAAGGGACCCTGAAAGGAAAGTGTAAGACCATGAGAATCGTCATTGTTGTATCAGAACAACAGTTTTGTTAAAGTTGTGCAAACATTCATGTCATGTTTAGAAATTATGAAGAAGAAATGTTTGGTCCACTTCAGGTTATTTGATCAATTTTGCTGTTGAATCATTTGAAAACCACCCTGTTTGTCAAAGGTGAGGTCTTACACTGTCTTTTCACGCAGCCTTACCCTGAAGTTGTTTAGGTACACAGCAGATCTCTTAACACCTACCTTTATTGACTTGGAGATTACCTGGTTCTATAGCTTTTTGCTGTAAATAAAGCATCTCACAAAAGCGGTTGACATAGCAAAGTGACTGATGAAAAAGCAGGAATTTGCACATTTCAATTAATAGCTGATCAAGAGAAAAAATCCATCCATCAGCCCATCCAAGCATTTTCTGTTTATTTGTAAGTCAAGTGTTCGGGAAAGTCAGATATCATATTGCACTTCAAGTTTGATGCATAGCCAGTTACAACATACAGCGGACATACAAATAATATTGAAGGAACTCAAAATCAGCGTGATACAAAAGCAACTTAGGCGTATGTGATGCATGGGAAAACCTGCCTGACCTGCTCTTCCATAAATGTCCCACTTGTAAAAACAGCCAACATCCAATTCTCATGCTATGCGGTGTTTATTGAAATAAAAGTGAGCTACCATGGATGAAACCTAACACTAAATATACAGCACTCATTTCCACATTCCCACCTCATACAAAAAAATAATAATGTGAGTTACACCCCAGGCGTCCACATTCTTCATCGCATGATGAACAATCACATAGTAATTGTTTTGGTGTGGCAGTGTGTGAACTTTGTATCAAAACATACACAACTACACACTCAGTCCTGTCGGGCTCTTCACTTGCACCGATTCTTCTCATTCATTCAACATGTAAACTCCACACAGGAAGGCCGGAGCCGGAATCAAACCCACGACCGCTGCACTGCGAGGCCATCGTGCAAACCAGTCATCCACGATGCCGCCCACGGTTCCAAATCCGCTCTATATGCTGGAAAAGCAATTGCAAAAGCTATTTCAGTTCAAATAAAAGTAATCAAGCAAATAACGCTGCTCTAGAAAGTAGAAACATGTTTATATGTAATGAAATTATAAAGCAATTTCCCATTCCGATTCCATAGTAAACAAATGCTGTGTGTTGTCTTTACAGGCCAGACCGAAGAGAAGAGCAGGTTTGTTGACAGGAGTATAAGCAGGCACATGATGGGCCAAAGTCAAGAAAAATCTTTCTTGATCAATTCTGGACATATTGGAAAAATAAAGCATTTTCATGTGTTGCTAAAAGTGTTTTTTATGCTTTATTAGCTTCCTCTTAAAGCAGTCATATCCTGCAGCTTCTTTAATGTGACAGGAAATAGAGAGCGACATGGTCAACATGCCCACTGGACCCAAAGATTACCAGGTTCTAAACAGCAATCAAAGTGCCGCCAGTGATCCAAGAGACATCCATGCGGGACCAGCCACTTGCTAATAGAGACATTTACACCTTAGTAAAATTTGGCAGGTGTTACCCTGCTGTTGTTGAGAGCAGACGCATGCCCGAGCATCATTAGGCCCCGTGCCAAACCTGCTTTGGCTGCTAGCCTCAGTGCGTGCACGTGCACACGTGCATGTACGTGTGCGTGTGTGTTTCAGTGGAATAGCAGTGTCACAAGGGACTCCTTGTTGAAATGAGAGTGGTGTAATGCTGCTGATCGGTGCGCAACATGTACAATATCTGTTTGGACCATTTGTTTGCAAAACAGTGGTAACATAAATGGGAGATATTATGGAAAAAATACTCGTTAATTACTCTGCAGTGCTCGTCCATCCGGTACAAAATAATACAACCACATTTGCTTGCAGTATATGTCATAAAATATGGGACCTAATATTACATAACAGATAGGCTTGTTCAAATAATACCCCAACGCCACCCCAGGCCCCATACCAAGTTTGTCCAACAATGACATCTACTTTTGAAAAATGCCTTATAGACATATAATCACTAAATAATAATATACATATCCATAGGAGTTTAATGATATACCTATTTAATCGATCTTCCCCACGATCTAGCTACACCGATAGGCACTGGACTAGTACACATAGATGCTGGCCACACATCGACACATCATCATTGAGTTATTGATCAATTCAGTCGATAGAATTAGGAGAAAATAATTTTAAACTTAGAATTGATGTTTTAATGAATAAAAAGAACCTCCTTAATAAGATAAGTTAGATTACCATAAAGAGAAGTAGCTTGCTATATTTCGCTTTGTATATGCTATGCTCTAAAAATACAATTTGGGGTCAAAAAGTACCGTCAGAGGGTCAATTTGACCAACCTTCTTGAGTTGTTTTGCACAAAACAGCCCAGTAGGTTATGTTGTTCTGTACAAAACTACCAATCCTTTTCTTTTGCTGCCATTTTTTGCCAAAATAATATATTCATATTGTCATGCAAAAAAATATACAGCCACAAATACAATGAAGCTACGATTTCCTAGTATCTTTATAATGGTACTAAAATGACATTAAATCATCATTTTCCAATAAAAGGATATGAACAGCTTTTTTAAAATGTAATAAATTGAAAATGGTAAATAATTTTATTCTAATATATCACGGAACTTATTTTTAAGATATTGACTTGTTGTTATTTTGGTTATAGTCTCTCAAGAGGACGTTAAACTCACTCACATTTCAGGAGAGATCGAAAGTGAAAGACGTGCACCACTTGAGCGACTCATGGTGGGCACAATGCCTTGCTCAAGGGCACCTCGGAAGGAGCCAGCAGGCAAATTAGCATCGCTTGCTATTTTTACAATTAATTTGCCCGCAGGGAGACTCGAACTCTCAAATCTGCTGCCGCTACGGTATCTCATCACTTTTTGGTGTCATTTCGATAAAGAAGATACCTATTCAACGTTCACGGGGCAAAAAATGGCCCAGGGATGAATAATTATAGGCTTATACTAACCATACACTTGACTGTGAATGATAATAAAAAATGTTCACAAAAACATACAAGCACACGCACGGTTTCAATAATAGGTATTTGTGCTGCAGAAAGCCTCTCCAATTTACATATACAAACATTGCTGAAATGTTTATTTTGTGGCCCACTTTTTCCAGCAGCTTCAATCAAGATACCATCCTGAGATGTCTCTGAAACAAAGGACAGTAAGAAAAAGCAGACAAAGGCGCAATGTTATGGTGATTATGACCATGTTTTTAAAGTACGGAATGTAAATTGAATTCAAACCAAAATTCATTAATCATGTTGGAAGTGACAATAACTCAGAAGCAAGGGATTCACACACTCAGCAATGCAATGAAAAATCCATCTGCAGATGTGTTAATATTAAAGAGAAGGCTGATGGCACAGACCAAAAAAAACAAAACATGGCAGCAGCTGAATATGTAATGACAACTGGGAGGCCATAACAAACGCTGCTTTTATGTCGAGTATTACTTATTAAAATTGCATCTTAAATATTTATCCCTTCATGGATGGCCCCTGCCACTGTTCCTTATTTGTCTCCTTAAGATCTCTGCTTCTCAGACTTGTGAATGAATGAACTCCCTCACCCGGCCCCCTTTTTCTTCCTAAATGGCCTGATTCAATTCAAACGTCATGTAGATTGTGATGAATTATGCATACTTTGGTGAGGCGTGGAAGACGACGTTTATTTGAAAAATAATGTAGCTCTTAGTTAGATGAAATGCAGGAATGTACTACATATTGATAAGGTAGTGTTTTGGGACACAATGTCTTACAGGTGAGCAGTTTGCACCGACAGATGTACTCATACTGTATGACTTCTGTCTTGGTGGAATGTCATTATCTCCTATCTGGGACTAAAAGACTGAGAAAAGTGAGACAATCAATTTAGTGGCTACTTTCATATCACATCAAAACTATTTACCTGTGAAAAAAATAGTTTGTCACCGTATTGACCATTCTCTTAGTTGAAGTGAGCTGTTTATCGTATATATTGATTAAAGTTAGACTACCGTATTTTCTGGATGATAAGCCGCTACTTTTTTCCTAGATTTTGAACCGCTAATACAACGGTGCAGCTTTTCTGTGGATTTTCCTTTCACCGGTAGGGGCGTTGTATAGTTCAGAAAGTATGCTAAATAAATCTCAATTTTTTTTTCTCTTGGGTCTGTTCTGTTTCAATGAGCAAACTTGTTGCCGTGTTAAAAGGCGCTGTTTTAACAATCTGTTCATGTACCTTTGTGTGCATTCACAGTACAAACCCGTTCTGTACATGCAGTAGACAACAAAAATATTTTTCAACATAGAAAAAAACATTTTTGGGGAGGGGGGGTATTCCCCCCAAAAAGAGGTGTTGCGGTTTATATACGGGTGCGCCTTATAGTCCATAAAATACTGGGGTTTTATGATGACAGGATTTTTTTATTTCCATTGTGTTCTAAGCATGCTTGCCTTAGTCTGAGTTTTGCTGTCATTGTTGTTGTATCCAGAATGTGGTGAGTCTGTTCCGCGTGTTCTTTGTGCTTCTCATTTCATACCCTTTGTTTCTTCCACCTTTATACTTTTGATTATAAACTTCCTTGTCTCGTCTAAAAATTGTGGGTCTTTGCCCAGTTAACCCCCCACGTGAAGGGCATAAAATGAATAAATGACTTGATGATTGACACTTTTTCTATTGTGTTTATCTCAATTCATGGTGTAATAATATGGTTGAGCAAAAGTTTTTGTAAGAGCGGCAGAATGATGCCAACTAAAGTATTTTTCATCTCCACCATCAAAAGTCTTGGAATGGTAGGGTTATAACCAGCGATGTTTTTATCCTACAGTGTCACCTCATTTGGGTTTCAAACCCCACTGTCATCATGTCACCAATTTGGGCGCTAAGAAAGCTGAGCACTGAGCTCAAAGCCCGGGACACCATCCCAGCAGCCAGCACATTCTCTGATGGCCCGGGAGTTCTGATTTTACTAACGTATAACCGCGCCGCTCAGGCTGGCATCTGTTACATCAATTAATGTGTCAAGATATGAAAGAGTGGTTGTTGAGGATAAATTTATGTTGAGACATTCTGTTTCCCCTTTGCTTATGTTTCTTCTTATTTGTCACTTTATTACTTCAATTTAAACCCTCGAGTGAAAATTCAAATCACACTTTGCTGTATATTTCGTGTTGCACCTTCCACAGTAAATCAGGACAAACACATGCATGCATGGAAGGAGAGATGCTCAACGGAACTTCACTAGTAGCCATCAACTAGTTGCCATTTTCACATTTTCCACACGTCCATCCTCCAGCTCTAAATTCCCTAAAAGATTAAGACCTGCCGCCTCACATTTTTTCCTGCTCGTCAATTTTTGCTCTGGTTCTAATATCATATGCGACATGGATGGCTGGTTTGGATTCATCTTCCTCTCCCGTCTAAAAAGGCAAAACAGAGGAAGAGCTTTTAATGAGATCACCGCAGAGCGGTGGTTATATTGATAAGTAAATAGTACAGCTTTAAATGCTCGTTGCACTCAATTGGCTCCCTTGCTATTGTTACCAAGCGCATGCCTCAGCGAACACTAAATTTCCACTGTCACACTTCAATAACCCTAATTGTGCAAAATAAATTAGCTAATTTCTGAAGTTCCATTTTCATATGCAAGAGATAAGGCAACTTTGCTGATTGATTGGATTCCTTTGTGTGCCTGTCCCATGTGGGCCTACGTGTGCAGGCCACACTTTGCATGTGTGGGTGTGTATTTGTGCAACTGCTGCACAGAATTTGAGTGAAGGCTTCTGCTTATTACGCTTCTGTTATTTTGCTTCGTGCAATTCTCTGACCCCTGCTGTTATTCATCCGGATTGGTCGTGTCATTGGAAGAAAACGAGACGGCGAGAGGGGGGAGGAAAAAAAAGTCAAAAATGGAGTGTGTGTGTGATGTCCCTACAGATTCAATTGTGAATTGAGTCCAATATATTTTTTTTCATGTGAGGTGTTGTTTACAGTGTTGCATTCAAAGTCCCTCAGGGATCATAAGCAAAAGATACAGCAGTTAAGACAAAAATGTGTCTTATCACAGCTGAGAATTATTCACATTGGCATGCATACACAATCCAAAAATATAATACAAATAAATAAAATAATGTGCAGTTATAAAGTCACTGATGGTGAAGTTGTACGTTTGCCTGACGTGTGTGGGCAGAGTGGGATCGCTTCCCACTACGTAAAAGTGTCTGTGTGCGACTGTCTGGTGACCAGTTCAGGGTGTAGTCCACCTTTCCCCCGAAGCCAACGGGGATATGTTCCAGCACAAGCGACCTTATACATGTTAAGTCGTGATGATGATGTAAAAATCTGAAAATGATCAATTTAAAAACAAGTAAAATATGCATGCAGTGATTATCTCATATGGAGTAAATCTCATGCTCAAACTGTTTTTTTTTTGTACTAAATCACACTGAAAAAACATTTTAAATGGTCTGGTCCATGTTCTTTCACTTGTATAGCGGTTTTCCACCAATTAAGTCAATCAAAGTGGTTTACATTGAGTTCACATTCACCTACTGATGATACTGTATCAGAAGCAACTGGGAGTTCAGTATCTTGCTCAAGTTCACTTCGACATGGTCACAAGAGATCAAACCCACAACCTCTAGTTTGGGAGATGACCAAAAATTTAAAAATAAACAATGAGAATATAGGTGTAGTTACCAACAAGACGAGCAATGCCTGACTTTCACTCGCAATAAGGACTAAATAGTTCTTGCCAGAACTACCTGTCTTGTTGCAAGATGTGATCATTACAGTTTTATGCCTATGAAGACAACAGAAAAACTGGAAAAACCCACTGATATATGGCTTCCTCGGAAAGCTCTTGTTGAATATGTTTTCAAAGACTGCCCAAGAACGCAGTCAGCAAAAAGAGAATAACATTAGTAGTCCGCAGCCAAAAGGTTTATTAGGCCTCTCTTTTTGCTGAGAACAGTTGCTTTAAACATCTGGCAACAACGTATGCTGATTTTGTTGGCCAGGAAAACAAAAACAATAGCAATAATATATTTGGATCCTGCGTGTTCCTGTAAGTAGCTTTAAGACAAATCGAATTAAACAGCAAGATCATATGTACAATCTAAGCCAGTGAAGTGCAGCTTATGTTTTACTTATAATTGCCACTCTGTGCTTTATTTAAAAGGGCATTCCTATCAACTAGTTTGGAACCATGTCCAGATGTTTATCGCATATTTTACGTTCACATTTTTAAGCTTAGTCATCAACATTGTCCATCTGTGCGGTGTTAAAACAGTGTCCTGGGACTGTGAAGGTTACGATTGGATGAGCACAATGAGCACTTTCCATTATTAGTGAAGCAGACCAGAGCGATAGGGACTCAAAGAGTCCAAAATGAGGAAAAGACTCATGCTTGAGTGTTAAATTTGTGAGAGAGACAGACGAAGAAAAGGGAGAGAGAGAGAAACACGGAACCTCATCCTTGGATTTGACCTCAAACAGATGTTTCTCCGTGGTACATTGAAGATGGATCCTTGCTCATTTCCTAGCAACGCTGTCACAAACTTTTAACGCCAGTTTACCATATTCAGAGGGACATTGAGCTGCTTCTTACCTGCAGAGAGGAAAATCAACTTGACTCTGTGATTTATCATAGCGGAATCAAGAGAGAGCAAAGAAGGTGGTCAAACACACATATATATATATATATATATATATATATATATATATATATGTTTGCTGAAACAAATTGCTCTTCCAGCTGTTACTATACCGACATCTTACTCTGTTCTTGAATTTCATCTTATTTAGCATAGAGCGCAGCAGTGGAAAATACAGTAATTTTAACTGGGTCTGGGTCTGGGGTATCAGCCAGTTGCCTGGCAACTGGTTTAACATCAGCCTTACTCTAAAAAAAACTTTGATTCAATTTAAAGTATATATAAGGCAGTCAAAACATGCTGCCATGTTAACTGGACTGTGCTAGGCTTAGTGCGTTGGCTGCCAGGATGGCCGAGTGGTCTAAGGCGCCGCGTTCAGGACCCAGTCTCCCCAGGAGGCCTGGGTTCGAATCTCGAATTTCCCCATTGTGGGACTAATAAAGGGCAAATTATTATTAATTATTATTATTATTAAAAAACCTGAGTTAAAAAAAATTGTAATGAAACTGGGACGCGATAATAATGAATAAAAACAGAATACAATGATTTGCTAATCTTATGCTACATATACTATTCCTATAAAGTGCAAACAGATTAAAATTGTTTTTTGTTTTTTTTAACTCACTCATTTTGATTTTGGTGAATGCAAAACATTCCCAAAAATGCTTGGATAGTTTCCCACTGTGTTTCATCGCCTTTTCTTTTAACAGTCCTCAATAAGCATTTGGGAACTGAGGACGCTGTTCAAGTTTCTCAGTTTGAACTTTAAATATGTTGTCTTTGTAGTGCATGAAAAAACATTGGTTGAAAAGGATTTGCAAACCATTGTAATTTGTTTTTATTCACATTTTGCACAATGTTCCAACTTCATTGGAATTGAGGAACGCAACATGAGAAAGAGAATCTAAATGGAGATGGGAAAATAAACTAGTGAAACGAGGTCTAGATAAATCAAGATTTGGAGGAGACCAAGAAATAGGATAGTCAAAGGACATGATGAGAGAGGGGAGATACTGTGGAGTGAAGCATCATATGACTGGGCATCTATGGAGGTGAATGAGCAACCTCTGTCAGTCAAGCTCACACCGAGAGAGCAAGGCCCTGCCATCTGCTCCAAAGTTAATGGGAAGGAGACAAGGTGGCGAGATGAGGTACGTCGACACAGCCCACAGAGGCTGCGAGTGAGCGCTACGGTCATCGGATGGAGCGCTGCGTGAAGTGAGTGAGAAGAGTGAAGGAAAAGACATGAAGACCAAGGACAAAGAAGCTCATTTATGACGGAGGGGATGCCTGATAGAGAGTCAATGATGGATTAAATGAAGATGGAAACCAATTGAGTATAGAGGATTGTGTGTATCTTCATTTCATTAATTGCTGTGTATGCATTTTCCAGAGTGTTTAGGCGTAAAGACACATTCAGAAGGTTGTGGTTTCCCAGTAATGACATCACTGCAGCCTTTTTCACACCTTGAGTTATTAATTAATCCGATCCAACTTTTACTGGACAATATTTTCCCTGTATATTGTATTAAGTGTCCGTGGGATTTTTCTCCCATTAGATGTCAAAATTAATTATTGTGACACTGAAAGTGAAGGTAAAAAAATGTTTAGCATGTGACTGCCACATAGTGTGGTGAAACAGAAAACTGACCCGCTATTTATTTTATTAGACACAAAAGTGTTTATACTGCGTACAACAATATGCAAATCCCTCAGCATTTAATCGCACACTATTCCAAAGCTCTTAACTAGGTCCCTTGAGTTCTCCAGAATTTCCACAACATGCCACTCTAAGTGACGTTTGGCCTTCGGCAGATTGTGTTGAAGTGGAGCTGAAATCAATGGCTTTTGTTTTCTTCTGGTTACAGCTCCAGCTGAGGGTTCACATTTAGATCGATGGCGACATGCAGGAAGATCACAATAACTACGTCAGACAAGAAAGAATTTTTAAAAAATGTTATTTTATGAAAGTCCTTGGAAGAAGAGTAATTCAAGTACCGACAACACTTGGACGTCGTGTGGGTGTTGTGTTATGGTTGTTGTTTTAATGCTCAAATCATCTTAACAGATACATTTTATGTCAGTGAAGTCAGGCAGCGACAACACAGAAGTAGACAAATACATTTACTGCCACTGTTCTAAGATGCTCTTTGAAAATCAATTTGGTCGACATTCAAAACTATATAACCCACTGACATCAATTATCCTTTCAGTAATTTATTTGAGAATCCAATCGATCAACTTTATTCCTTCATAATTGCTATACAAGCATAAGTTAACCTCTAATATTTATCTGAAACTATCGCTTTGACAGTCACAAAAATGAAAAATTACAAGTTCAGACTTCCAAAATTCTTTGAACATTGGGTCTGATTTTGGTTTTGTCATGTGCGGCACACAATGGCAGTTTATACCAACCTTCGCTTGGCTTTGGCCTTCACACCACCTGTTCAGGAAAGTCCAGTAAGTAGGTCGGAACAAGTCAAAGTCAAAGCCAAGCAAAGTCAGTATTCAGGTCTGTGGGTCGAAGGCTCCCCTCACAGCCGTCGCACACTCCGCCACCTGCGGTTGAACATGAGTGATACTGAGGGGTTCCTCATGGGTTCAAGCCTTTGCAAGTTCACCTCCTGACTGGACAACAGATGGACTGTAGCCGAGGCACAACAACAACCCCCCCCTGCCATTGTGTGTTTGTGTGTGCATGCCTGCTTGTTGTGTGTTGTTAGGTCAGCATGTCCGGAGATCCGAGTGTCATCCTTCATGTCTCTTGTTGACACCGTTATTAGTCATTGTCCAAACATGGAAGGTCTAATTGTTGTTAAGAAGATGCAGCAAGTAGACAATTAAGCATTGTTCCTAACCACTCTTCAAAACTCATAATTTGCTAATTTGTAGGAATTTGTTTGAATTCATTTAATGAAGCATAGGAACCGCTTTATAATATGGGCAGTTGATGATATCACTTTCACTGAACCACCCTGCCGTCATGGTCAAGTCGCCCCTGTACATTAGTCGTCACACCATCTTTGTTATTTGAACCACACTTCTGTCAATGCAAAATTAAGGTTCGTTACCGCTATTTTAAGATTGTCAGTCAAAAAAATGTTTACTAGGGTAACAGCAGTGGTGGGAGAGAAATGTCAGTAAATTTCACACGTCCATCATTGGCCAGCAGACGGTGCTTGTTTCCGTTAGTCGTAAGCAATGTGGGAGTATGTCACTAAAGGACCTTCCATCATTACTCACGGACATTACACAGACGAAAACCAGCTTCCTTTGGCAGTTAGTCCATCAGTGTTTCAAAGTTCCCATCAATCGTCAGAGCACCAGCAAAACGCGGATCTGGCAGTGATGCCCACCTTTGGTCATTTTAAAATGCATTATTACAGGAAGCAGTGTTCTGTAAATAAGTTCTTACTAGTTTTGTATGAAGCCGAGAAGGCTTCAAATATTTGGAGCCCACAAACATTTTTTTTATTGCAGACAATAAATTTGGGATTAGTAAGTGTTACAGAAAAAAAAATTTAAGCACTGCGATAATTTTGGGGACGCTGCCAATCAAAAGCCATATTTTCCAGCCATTTTCTTTTTTTTTTTTAGTGCCTGGCAATTAGATGTCGCTGGCCATTTTGCATAGCATAATTTTAAATCCCGGGTTAACATACACTGCTTTAATGAGGCCCATCCAAATAATCACTAAAATTAAATTCTCCCAAATGCAAGGAAATGCAGAATTAAGAGTTTAAGAGTCAAAAGCGGTGTTGCATGACTCTTTCTTGTGACTCTTAGATCATTCAGGAGGTCCAAAATTGCTTTGCAAAATAGATGATTTGTTTCTTGTGATTAGATCATGTTTACATAAGCAAGAAAATTTCTCCTTGCCACCGCTTTGTGTGCTGGTTTGGACCTCCCTTTCAGATGCGTTAGACACAACCAGCCCTGGCAATTTACAACAGGTTTGATAAATCACATTGCAAATGCAAAATTCACCAATTTGTGCACAAATGAACTGTTCTCCAATTTTGCAATCCTGGATGCACCCTGTTAGTAGATCAGCTTCCACACCTGCTGATATCATCATTCCAGTTTGCACCTGTTTTTGCACGTCCAACCCTTGAAATTTGGCCCATAGAGATCATTATGAATGACCAATGAAGACCCCTTTGTTAGCCCCTCAGTGCAAATACCGTGATAGCACATGGGCTTTGTCAGATCTGCATAAATCACTCAATCGTATCGATTCATTGATCTTGGCAAATATTTCGGAAAGTTGTTATTAAACACGTGTTCGTAATCATAACTCATCTGATGACAACATGCATGTTTATGGCAACAAATTAGACACTCCAAAAACAACAAACGTTTAGCACCTCATCAGACAAAGCAGCACCGGCTGCTTCAACTCCTGCTGTGAGGCTCGACTGCGCACAAGCTGCTCCGAGACTGCTTACGTGCGAGACATACAACCTGCGGACACACATTTAAACAGACAGTTGCGCACTACATTTTCACAGTCATGCAAACACTCCCACACTCAACGTTTCCCAACAAACGTTTTCTATAACACTCCCTGACATCTGGCAGGGTTGTTGTCTCTTGAAGACAGGCCTGACTTTACCTGCTTGGTGTGCTGCGTAAACTGTGAGTGTGTTCAGGTGCCTTGTGTGTATGTGTGGGTAGGAGAGTGGGTGTGTGTGCGCAGGATTATGTTCTGCCAACATCTGGAGTCGAGACTGAATGACTCTGAGCGTGTGGGCAATTACCCATCTATATCTCCCACTTTGCTGACCAACGCATTGTGTATTCTTGCCTAACTCAACCATATTATGTGCGAGAGAAAGCCATGTATTTGTTTGTTTGTTTGTTTGTTTCCTTGCACGTCACCAATTGACTTCTGTGCCATAAGATTTTTTTTTCAAATATAAAATCGATGCCTTGGCTGAATTAAGTTTAGAAAATAGTGAGTACTTGTCAAAATGTCTGCTGTGTTAAAAATGGGAGCGCTAAGGGGGGGCCTAAGAGTTTTGCAAAGCACACAATGTCAGATGTTTTAAAAAAATACGAAAAATTTTTATCGCAAAAAATGTTCTAATGTACCCTCCTTTCTGGCCTCTTACACACTGTGATTGTCGTAAGGAGGAGAGTAAGACCTATCCGTCACTGGTCTCATTCCTTGTGCTCTCTTCAAGCACTTGAGTTAATTAAGCCTTTAATTACATCGTGTTGTTTGTTTACTCCTGCAAATACCAGGCTTAGACAAGTAATGTCAGGGATAGTGATCTGAAAACCATTATATGAGCGGGGCAGCTGACATTTACCTTTTTAAAGCCTTCGTTTGCATTTTCTGATCAAACAGCGAGTCTTTGTACTCATCAGTGTACTCAATAATTCAAGGAGCATTTTAATTTCAAGTGAGACTAAAAAATACACCCTGGGATAGTTTCTGGTATACAACTGCGATGTTCTGTTGCTCCTACCCGTTATATTTCTTTATTATTGCTATTATTATATTATTGTGATGAGTGTATTAACTTCCGAAAATGACTGCAATATGTGCCAGTGCCGCACCTTAAAATTAAATCTCAGAATTGAATGGAAGAAATTAAATCATTCACAAAAGCAAACTTTGGCTAAATTACAAAGCCATTTTTTCTTAAAATGTCCAGGGAACTAAAACTCAACTGCTCCAGAAAAGACATCTGTGCAACCTTACCCCTCTGACAAATCCCGTTCAGTGTGCCATTTGAATGCTCCTTGTGCATTTCCCCTTCCGTTTATGTGTCTGATGCTGAATCCTAAATTAAATGCCGGTCCTCAAAGTTCTACATGTTCTGACCTATGGGACATGTGCGTTAATACAAAACAGTACTGCAGAAAAGGAAAGAATGAAAGGTCTTATTCTTAACTGACTAAATAAAAGATTAGCATTTTTTCTTCCATGGGAAACAATTTGCACTTGACAGCAAAAGCACAGCAGTGGAGGAGGTCAATGAGGGAAGTTGAGTGTAGGCAAGCAGCAGGTGATGTGCCACCCCCCTGAATGCCTCCGCATGCTCCGTGTCCATGGATTTATGGCATTGCCACCACTGGCCCGGATCTCCCACCACTCCAGGGTCAAAGGATACCACAGTGCCCGCTATGGTCGGCCAGCTGGTCTTGCTCAAGCTGCAGCCATGCACCAGCTGGAAGCGAGAGCGTGTACAAAGGCATACAACAGAACTGTTTTACAAACACATCATGTTCACTCTTCTGGCTTGCCTACCACCACAGAGAACCGCCCAGGATAACCACTTCAGCATGATCAACTCATGGGTATGTTTGAATATGCAACAAATCGTTTAACTCTAAGGCCTCTAGTTTCATAACTGGTGTAAATGTTACGGTTACTATCAACCGAGGAGGTGAAAGGAGGACCCAAGAGCAATCGTCATTAAAGGCAATGAGGAAGGATTTATTGTGAGTGAATGGAAGTGAGGCAAGGTGACCAGAGTCCTTTGGAACAGAGGGTTGAATCAGGGAGTGCAATCCAGAATCCAGAATCCAGAGAGTGCAGGTGTCAGTCAGGCAGGGCTTGGGCGGGTAGGCAGGAGGCTGCGGCAAACGCGAGAAAAGAAAAACACAACGAATCAGGTTAGCCAAAAACACACCACAGAAGATTCGCTGGGAGCACAGATGTGGACCGTCGTACCAAGGCAAGGGCAGGAATAATCTGGCGCCTGACTCCTGGCTGCACCGAGCTTAAATGGTGGTGTTGATGATCCTGATGAGCGACAGGTGTGAAGGAGCAGGAGCCTGAAGAGGTAGGGGCGTGACCAGATATTGATAGTACTGACGTATTGGGAGCTGTACACACCTCTCACCACACTCAATTATGACTGCACAAACAAGTTGCTATGTAGCCATAAATGAGTCCAATCATATTAAGCTGGAAAGTCTGAATATTGCTAAACAGTGGAATTTTGGTTCATCTGGTAAAATGTGGAGAAAAAAAACATGACTTGCTAGAAAAAAAAATGAGCGCAATTTTGGAATCAGTATGCCAATTTTAGTTTTAATCAGCATAATAATCTCACGCAAATGAATTTTTTTAATTGTTCCCCAGTGCAATGTGAGAGTAGGCATTATCTATTTATTTATTTTATGGTTCCTGTTTAAAAACATCAACAACTATGAGAATTTGTTTAATAATGTATCAAATGTACGATGTAATTAAATAAAGCTGCCTTGCCATGCTTAAAAATTGAGTCAAAATTAACTGACTGACAGATGAGCCGATTGTGACTCACAAGCCGCTTTGTACTCGTCATTCCTGGTATAGGATGTGACTATTCGAATGTCGCCCAAATAACGGAAATTATGACAGATCTGAAGGCAATGTAGCATCATATGTGAGGCAACACGGGCTAGCATCCAACCAAAGCAATTCAAAGTGAGAAACAGGTTGAAGGCTGTTAGAGCTTGCTCTGTTGTTCAAGAGCTGGTCCTTTGCCAACACTCATTTTGTGGGATTCTTTCAACTCCGTGAGCAAGCTTTAACATCCTCTTTGGATGAATCAAGGTCCACTTAAGAAAAACGTGTATGTAAATTAAGCTCCGACACAGTCCGTGGGGCAACTGTGCCAAGCACATGACCTCATGGAAAGTATTGCATTTCAAACCACATGATAGAAGAAAAAAGAAGCAGCACAAGCTATGGCAGGCCTGATAATTGACACTCTCAGGAAACAAGACGGCTCTTCTCCTCTTCCTCTCGTCGCCTGAGTAGCATGCTGTTACTGCTGTTATTGTGCTCCATTGTCATTCACAAAGCAAAGAGGAATGTTTGGCTGCGCCACTTCATGGCCCACAGCTGTCATTGGCCGGGCACATGAATTCTACGACAGACAGTTCAACACTGAGGAGCTGGCAGTGGAGGGTATGCTTTCCACTTAAGCCTGGCCCACACAAAGACTGATTTTCAAAAATGAGAGCGACCCCGCACATGACATTTAAAAATGAGTGTTCTTGATGTTCTTTCAGTGTTTTGTGCACTTGAGGTTACCCACTCAGCAGTGTTGTAAATGTTAACATACATCGTAATATGACCAGACAATGGGCAAAATTTGCCCGTCCGTCATTCGTTATTCGCCAGCAGCTGGGTCACAATTTCGTCATCTTCAGTCTGTCACTTTGTCATTATTCTTTTAACCGCGCTTCCGCATCTTCGCTAAATTACAGTTTGTCATGTCTATTTCAGGACAATCAATAAATTCCACCAGTCGGTCATTGCCAGACCATCACTCCATCATCGTTATTTTAAACATGTTCCTGTCTCTCCTGCTCCTGTAAATCTATGCATGATCTTTAAGAGTGTGGTCAAACCAAATGTGAGCATTTTCTTTCTGTTATTTTTCTTCGCTTTCTTATCCTTCTTCTCTTGGTTTATTGGCCGATAACAGCCCTTTGGTGAATAACACCTCCTACAGTACAGGAATCACAAAGGGATTCAAAGTCCACACAGTAATATGGAATGATAATTTAGTTTCCATCATGGTATGGTTGGACTATCCAAGCATGCAACAGCATCTAGGAATGATTATCTGAGACCTTTATATGCTAGTCACAGGCAAAAACAATACAATACGATGGGTTAGAGGGAGGTGTTGTTGGAGCAAGGACGGAATTGCTTTAAAAGGATGAAGACTGAGGATGATTATATTTATGAAAAAGGACAAAAGTGAAAGGACGGAAGGGTGCCCAGGTCGTGGATGAAGGACGTGGGACGGAATGGCAAATTAGGGTAAGGTCCTCATCTATGCAGCTCATAAAGCCAAAACAATGAATGCAGAATATTTACACAAAGAGAAGTTATTCTGTGCTAAAACAGTTCACCCGATCATTCAAATGCAGTGCGAAAACATCATGTGTAGCATTGTACTTTCAGATCATGTTTTGGAAAATGTTGCATGCTTAAAATGCTCCTCACTAAATTAATGCTTTGTATAATATTAATTGATGATCTCACACATTACCCAACTTATTTTTTTAATGTGATTATACTCTTTTATTTTTGGTTATTTTGTGGTAAAGTGCTTGATTTATTTATCATGGCTCCTTTATTTTGCGTTTTATCAGGGTGGTGCTTACTTTGTATAGCTGCTCTATAAGGGACCACTGAAGTAGGTTGTCATAATATTAATCCATCCATCCATTTTATTTCCCGCCGGTCCTCATTAGGTGAGGTAACAATATAAAATTAAATCCATCAACATTTTTCTGTGAATTTATATTCATTTGTTTTGGTATTTAACATTTTCTCATTGGGACAAATTGTGAATGTCTTTAGTTATTCTTACTATTTTAGATCATGTCATTAGATTGAAATATTCGATGGAATAAAATGCAAGTGATTGAAATGTAACTGTTAGTAAATTAAATGCACTTTTATTCCACTGGGTGATGGCATATTAAAATGTGCTGCAGGCCACATGACAAACACAGTTCACATGTTGCCACATGTGCAATATACCTAAGTAGACTCAAAGCGAGAAGTTAATCTTAAGGGAAATATAAAGCCCTCAAGCACACCCTGAGGACTTTCTTTCCATCACTCACATGCACACACATTCCAATTCAAAACAAAAAGCATCAGCCTTCTTATGCAAACACGTGCATTTTTCTCTGCTAATACAATTTTGTTCACTTCCATTTCTCCTCTTGTCACTCCCCTGACTCCCGCGACATTCTCTTCCTCCTCCAGCTATTAGTGCTATTTGCATCTGACTGAGAGGCCATTAGAATAATAATCAGCATGACCCATCAGAGAGGAAAGGCTTTCATTAGCTCCACCCCAGCCAGCACCAGCTCGGAACACACACACACACGTACACACACACGCACGCACAAACAAACACCCACGTGCGCATGCACACACTTAAAAATCATTAATTCCATGAGCTAAATTAATCTTCTTGTTATATCTACACAAACAAGGTTTTCTTCAACTTCAATTTAATTGTTTATTTTTGATTTGAGGCTGAATGTGTACGTAGATCACTCAAGATCCACATGCTTTTATTTGTTGTTTATCTATTAAATAGCATACACTGCACAATGGAATGTGCTTCTGGCAAAAGGTTTGAAAAATGCATTATGCATGATTTGAGCAGGTATGTGATAATGTGCAGAATTATGCGCATTCCAATATTCATGTACATACAGTATATTTTGATCAGGGAGGTGATTACTCATCATGAAGGCAAATCTAATCACCAGCTTTATATGGTGAGCATGGATGCCGCGATTGCAGGAGCTACAATGTGGCATTTCTTTACTGCAGAATATAAGATGGGCACTTGGATGTGCTGCCGAAGCATAAATATATTTCAGTTGCATCTCATTTCACCAACAGCTTCTCATAACAAGGTGAAATTCATGTGTCCTTGGGAGTCTTTTGCTCTGGGATTGTCTGTCCACATGCAGCCGTATTCACAATTTCCATGGCAACTGTTATGTGCAGATTTCTTTTAATATTTAGCGGATGCACTACTTTTTTTTTTTTTCTGACAAGACTGCCCAATAGGAAATAGATGAAATAAACACTGTACCTCTCCAGTTCAACTCTTAAAGTGAAATTTGCTAAAAAAGAAAATCTTGGGCCAAGCCATCATATATGCTGCACAGCAACCACACTGACTTGGGGCAAATGATACCTTTGTGTGACTGGCTCCAAGTCAGATTTCAGATCAGTCAGAAGCTCCTAAATTGTATTGCTGAGTGATGTTGCTAAATCTTTTGTTGCCATTTCAGAAACGTTGGCACCGATTTGAGTGCTGGTTTGCACCTACCTTCCTGCCCTGATATTAAAGACGCAAAATCCGCCAAATTTAAGAATTTACATTACTTGTGCTAATTTAATCATTTGGAATGTACTCCTCCCACAATGCGCAAAAAGAACTGCCCAGCAATTCAGGTCATTTGGCAGATGCAATCTTGGCAAATGTTTTGAAGCGCTGAGCATAAATTAAATTGTTCAAAACATTTGAATGCAATTTCATCCCAACATTTACGAAAACACAAGCATAACAATTTTTAGGGAAAGTCTGGGTTTTCAAGCATCAAAATTAATTTAAATGTCCAGCCACAGCAAAAGAGGAATGGATTGGGTTCATGAAATATTGAACATATTGTCCACCTCGGCATCCACATAAACAGTTTCCACTTTTAGCTGAGGTAAACTGGCACACTATAGTGCGGAACAAAAATACCAGAAATGGACCGTTTTTGAGACTTTTATATGAAATGCAATGTAAAACATCAAAACAATACACAACATGTATAAAACACCTCAAAGAGACCATGCAGCCAGGATGGCCCATTTCTCACTCATGTATTTGCTGATCAGTAAAATGAAACAAGCTTGCATTTTCAATTTTATCAATTGGATTTAGGGAAATTAATAAATAACGGACTAATTTTTTTTCATCTGCATTTTGGATAGGCCCTTTTAAAACAGCTGAACACTCACAAAAACAAGCTTTAGATCACTTCTGAGACATTTTACGGGGGTATTTTTACTGTAATGTGAAGCCAACTGGTCGAAGTCATGTTCCACATATTCGGTTTTATTGATGTGTGCAGATAGTGAGCTCAGGTTGCAGTCAGCAATAGTGGGAGGAATTGGGTGCAACAAAGTTGTTCCATTTTTTTCATTCCAGGTTTACCACAAAGATCCTCAATCACTCTCTTCCCCAAGTCACACCTCATTCCGTGTTCGACTCCCCCAACACACTGCCCAAAAAGACCACCATCAGCAAACTTAATGATTTAAATCCGGTTGCACTTGCCCCGTTGAATCATGAAATGTTGTTAGAAAATTGTCCATTTGCACATAATCGACAACTTCACACTTAGATTTGACCTACACCATTTTGTATCGGAGCTAGAATTTTGGCTACTTTCTAGATCAAGCCTGATGTACATTGTAAGACGCGGACTGGAACATTTAAAAAAACTAAAAAACCATCTCGTTACATTTTCATTGTGATTTGGCTCATCGTTTGTACTGTCAAGTAATCCAACAAACAGCAACCAAAATAATACCCCTCACATTAACCCATTTATTTTTGTGTGAGGTAAAAAAAAAAAACAACACTGAAAGATTTCAGCAGTGGATGTGTTCATGTGTATTGCTTCTTATTATCGGAACCATCCAACTGAAAATGTCTACACTGCCCAGAGTCAAGGGAGTACGGTTGTTCGGTGCTTAATATTATTTTGGTCCTTCTGTAGATATTTCCCCACTCAAGAGCTTCATCTTTCAAGGGCAAATGAAGAATGACAGTCACTGAGGAGCAAAAAGCCTTTTCCATTTTGAGCACTTTATCACACGAGCAATAAAAAATGCACTCAACGTCCAAATAAAAGATGTGTTTCTTCAGAGACATTCATCATCTTTCATTGTCTAAGGTAACAACCACGGCTCTACAATATATCCAATGTGGGATGCGTTGGCAGTCGACGGATAGAATCGCGGACAATATGTTGCTGCGTTAAGCGACACATATTCAAAATGCTTTCAGAATGAATTAAATACAATCTCAAACAGAGTAATTTATGATCACAAACTTGCGCAGATCCACACAGTTCCTTGGCCTTAACCTTCAAAACAATTCACTCATGCAAGTGTAAAGTACCCTTCCACTCAGGTTGATGGAGGGAATGCTATAAAGTATTCAAATTCTGACACTCGGACACAGACTCTTAATTTTAGGAAAGAAGAAGGTCAGAAAAGAAAAACATGCACGGTATGTTGGCACGAGTGAGGGAAACCAGGGTCATGAGGGGACAGGAACACTTTTCACACATTTTGACAGCACTAATGTGCGCATTTTCATCTTTTAACTCAGCTGCCTTGAATAATTCACTTGTGCAAAATGCATCAAAGAAAGATTATAGTCACAACAAATTGTTAGCTGGACAAGTCTCCATCACCAAATGTAATTTGTTCTGAACTTTCCTGGTCTGTCTAATTCAGTTTATTAATAGCTTATACAATTATATGGTTCAGTAAATATTAATAGCTCAGTGTCCAAAATACTAGTCAGATTTCATTACACAGACTTTTCTGTTCAAATAAATCATGCAGACTATTTTATAGGTGTCAAGTACCGTCCAGAAATGACAGTTTTAGTTTGAATACAGAATATGTAATCGGAGTGGAGCACTCGCCTCGCTAACACAGTTGTTATTTGGACTTTGAATAAATGGCGTTCATGTGATAATGTTGAATGGAGAACTATGTATTGGTGTCAGGATGAAAAGACAATATGAATGTTTATTGACAATGGGGAAGAGGGTTTGGGATTGATCACGCCCCCTCAACATGACCATTCACGTGCAATCGACGACGGATGTCATTTTTTTTTGTGTGTGCGTGGTGACTCTGGATGCCCGCCACTGCCCTGTTGACCTCACTCTGCTGTGATCAAAGCCTGAGGACTTGCAACATGTTATCATCCCAAGGTCAAATTCCAAAACACATTTATTTAACACTTGATCCCAAACCAGGTCACAGATCCAAACCCAATGCTGGTTTTAGAACTCATGCACCAACTTAAGCATCGGCGTAATTCCGCATGTTTGACCTTGCACGTGTGTGCACGCAACCTACTCAACGAGTTTGCATCTTCTAACAAAGCATCTACTTTTAGTATGCTTGCATGAGTTCTGCCATATGGTTGTGTGTAAAGGTAAGCCTGCGCTTTGCTGCCTACATATGTGCAAACACACAAATATGAATTATACACCATTCTTTGCACTGACGCGTGTGCACATTTTAGCATCTGTATATGCAAATATGCAGCTAGAACAATTTCGCTTGCACACACATATCGTTGTGCACTAGACTATAGAGAGAGTGTGTATGCATGTGCACAGTTGCTGCTGGCAAGTTGAAGATTGTCTCCCCCCTGAGGGCCTCCTTCTCTCTGCAGCATGTGGAAATCATGGCCCATTGCCAGGATACAAGCCCCACGTCTGTACTGACAAGAAGACATGAAGAGCAAAGATTAATTATTTACAAGCAGACCCCTGTACACCACGTCTGGCTTGGCTCTTCTCCTGCATTAAATGTCACTACCTATAAAGCCATCCATTTTATTGCTTATTCCATTGAAGCGCTGAGGAAAGTCTTGATTACATAGCACGTATTTCTATGATTTGGACTTTAAAAAATAGACAACAAAAGAAACATTAGTCACATTTTAGAAGCAAATAAGATGAGATGGTTGCAGCTTTTAGCTTTTTCTGCAGCCTGACATCACCAGTGTCCTGCGAGTAGCCTTCATCCTGACTTCATCTAATATTTATGCGGTCGATCCACCGCCGATGGACTGGCAGATATGCGTCTTCCGAGGCAGCAAATATTCATGTAACTTTTTACAATGATTCATTTAGCACCTCATTCATGTTCACCGTCTCTTCAACCTCACTCATAAATCAAGTATTGAGTGATTTAGTAAGCTGCAAGTTTACTGCTTTGATGCCTATGCATTCGGTGGTGAAGCATGAAACTGTAATGCACGACAGCGTTGTTGTTTATTGTGGTGCATTTCTATATTTGCATTCTTTTGGTGTGAAAGTGAAGGCATCCATGCAGCCTCAACATAGTTTGTTCCTTTGTTCTCGTATCCTTTTCTTTGTTGTGCTGCTGACTTGTCTGTCTGTAGCAGGCCGGGATGCATTTGCATTCTTCCAACACATCCATATTCATGATGGAAGCGGGTCACCCCACGTGATGTATGTGTTTGTGTGTGTGCGTGTGGTCAGGGGGATCCTCCGCACAGAGTCCCAGGTGGACTGGGAGCATGGATCCTGCTGTTCTGAGCATTATGCTATTTCTATTGTTCCTTCCCCCCTCCTCCCGAACACACCAACACTCCTGTGGCGACCGCCCAAAATGTCTTTTCATCAAGCAAACATCAGTCTGATCCCAGTCTATTTCTGCTCATATCTGACACGCTGTTTCCATAGACCACAGACTGAGAACAAAATAACATGATTTGTCTTGATTTGTGAATAAATCAAACCTTGCAGCACAATAGACTGAAATGGAATGACATTTATTTTACTGAGCTGGAATTTTCCCGGTGACCTCAATTACTAGATTAATAATTAATTATTTTCCCGGCATGGAAGAAGTGCCGACTCTTTACGTGATTTTATCATTTCAATCGAAAAATACTCACTTCCATGAAATGTGATACATTAAATTTACATTATAAAAGCGAACTCAAAGAGGTCGCATAAGAAAGCCATGTTTCTCCAGAGCCTTGCACAAGGACTTTTATTATCATCCGAAACATAATTGCACTGTTGTTGTTGAAGGACAGGGGATGAGAGGAAAGGATCAAGCCCAGAGATATCATGTACGTGCAGAGCATTAATGCAGAGTCCAATTCTCTCCCTTATATCTCCCTGCCAGTCCTTGTGACATCCTTACACGCTGGTGCTATTGTTGCCCCTTAACCCCCGAGATGTTGCATGTCAGGAAGCACAATCACTGCAGCAGCCTCCTTCACCCTAAAGTGTAAATGAGCATTAACACCAAGCTGGCATTGTAGGCAGAACAAGCCTTATTACAGATGTCAATGGCTCGGGGTGATACGATTTTGTGTTGATTATTAGTGGTCTGTGGAACAGCATCATTTTTATTTTTGATATTTGATAATTAGTATGTACAGTATATCAAAAATTTAAAAAAAAATACTGCTTCAATTGTATTTTTTTAATTTTATTTATTTTTTAGATGTTTTTATTCGGGCCGCATTTGGTAAGCAAGTCTGTCTCACTGTCTTGGCGGTACGTAGTGTACTATTTCAGGAATGCAAATTTCCTCATAATATAATTAAACTAAGGACTTTAAAGTGAGTAAGAAAGGTCTTCTGTGTAAATATGGTGTCTCACTCACCAATGTCGACTGCAATAGGCAATATCTTCCAAAAATGTCGTCTGTTTTTGTATTGAAGGGAATGTATTCTGATGAAAGAAAAACTAAAGAAAAACGTAATTTTACCAGTATAAATATTATCTTTGGAAAAAAATGCTTCACCAAACCTGGAATACTATTTGTTATAATAACTAATAAAACAATAATCCAAAATATATCACCTGAGAGTTTCTGGAGTGGCATTAAATGAAACAGGGGAAAAAACAATGTGCAATATCTCACAGTTTTTCCGACTGCCCAACCTGCAAGCAATACAAAATTTCCTTTTTCTGTTTTCACATAAAATGTTCAATCAACCTTACAATAGTTGCATTGATGTGGGAGGAAAATCTGATCCGAGTGATGATTGCATTGCGATGGGCTTCTGGAATGCTTCATAAAAAAGACTAAAAAAAAAAACAATTAACTCCTGAGAGCTTAGCAGCTTTTCAACAAATGGTTTGTTACTGTACTGTTGAGAAACAATGTTGGGTGGCATAATTGGCATTCATTCTTAGTGGCCCGAGCAGACTGTAAGACAAGGGACTCGCTGAACAATCAGTGACAAAAGCCTGAGTTGGCGTTTCTTTGGCCTTTTCTCCTTGTTGAGTTCTTTCTTGCTACCATTTCTCAACGCTTATCTCTGCTTCGACAGTGCACACACAGATTTATAAACCACCCCAAAGAATACTTTCAATGCTGTCATCCCCCTAAGGGTACAATAGGTGCATGCCCATTCCTTATAGACAGTTGTTTAATGCATTTCTTAGCAGGTTAAGGAGACCTTCTCATTGTCAGGTGCTGGCAAGACTGCAAGTGTCAGCATTCTTGCCTGTCACTGTTTAATGAAAACCAGTTTGATGCAATCTTCTGCCGCTACACAAGAATCCAAACATGAGTGAGCGAGAGCAGCATCGATCTATCCGTCCATCCATTCATCCGTCCATCCATCTATCTATGCTGCGTGTATATATATATATATATATATATATATATATATATATGTATATATATATTCTCAATTCTTCATATAATATGAAATGTGAAGTGATGTTGTTTGCAACAGCTGAGTCAAAGACTTACAATAATTATTTCAGTACTCGACCGGAAAATGGCTGCAGTCTATATCTATAGATATTTTCATGAAATTCCATTAGACATTTTTTCCCAGCTGAATATTGACTATTTTTAACAAAGATAAACGTGTGAAGCATTTGATCAACCAAAGATTAACCATTCTCTGAAATAGTGCAAAGCAAGTGAACATAATTGTTTTTTTTGTTTTTTTTTTGTGGTCGAAAGGAAGTAGAAATGATGCATTGTAATTCATACAGTGACGAGTGTTGCAAGTCCAATTTTTTTCTAAAGAGATTCTCCCATGTTCACGATCACATCTCTGTTTTGTTTTTTTTTTTACTATTTTTTTTTCTTTCAAGCTATGGAGTGTCGTCTTTTCTTTCGGCATCACAATGAGATAGTTTTCAACATATTACAGTGTAAACATAAAAATGCTGGCATCGGGCGGAATCTTTGTACTTCCCAAATCAATGCTTTTCAAGAGACCCCCAGAAATGTCATCAACCATTCACATTGAATCCTCAAAGACAACAAGCCATTTTCAACACTTTGCATTGATGAAGTTTGTAAAAATAACACCCATGTGTGTTGACTGACCAGTAGTATAGATTTGTGAAAAAAATTACTAATTTACTAAATTGTGACAAACGTTTTAAAAATGTTATTTCATGAAACTCTGACTGTGGGTGGTCTGACAAAGAAGGATGCATGATACACAGCCATGTGTTTTGTGGAAATTTGGCAACTCCACTGAAAAGTCACTCTATGTGCTAAGGATATTGAGCAAGAAAATAGCTTTTGCAAGGGAAATTGTCTTGAGAAATCCACTTTTTTGTTTTACCAATTTCGAACCTGATCTGAGAAACATACCAAAGCGACTGAGGTAAAACTGTAACAGTCAATAATATAGAGGAAAGAAATTAATTTGAAAAGAACAACTCTATTGTTTTGTGGTAGAAACTTTTCATCAAAGCTTTAATCAGTCAGAGTGACACAAATAAATCCTGACGGAGAGAAAAAAAAATCCCATTTCTGATTGACAGCTTTAATTAACAAAAGCAACACAGGCATTCTGCATTTCATGTTCCAGACTCTGGGGGCCAAACTGTGATAAGCAGGGAAATGCCAGTAAACAGTACCTGACAAACAAATGGTCTATTCTCTAAATGGTTGCATTCATGAATGTTCAGATCAGATTTTTTTATTTAGATAATATACAGACAGTTTTTTTTATATATCTCATAATAAATCTCGTAATATAATAAAAAGTGGCTAAATTGGCACTCAGTGGAGCACAGACTGCTATCAGGGTCAAACTAGCCAATAAAAGTCAGACTGAATCATTTGATTAAAAAGTTGCCTTACTGGGTGCTACTTCCATATGTAGCACTTTCTATAACAACTCAGAAAATTGAACTTCTGGTTTAAATAAATGAATGAATTAGCCATACTTATGCTAATATGTCTCTCTGTACCTCCACTATTGCAGGCGTGCATTTTGATTCTCACTGTAGTGTAATGCAGGCAACTAAATATATTATAACACTGTGAAAATGTGAATATTTGCCTTTAGGTAGTATAGTACTCTGGTTTGTCAAATATGACAAGGTTAGAAATTGAGCCAAGCTGTATTGTTAATACAGCAACGAGTAAAATGCTTTTCCAACCGTTACCTCACTGCTGCAACTGAATGCAGAGTAGCTCACAAATTGTAAAATTGTTCCATTGTGCTCCTAATTGATTTCACACAGGAATTCACACGTGGTGAATTGTTCCCTGCATCCTAATCATTATATGCAGTGTTGGGAGGTGGCAAAGAGTTGCTGATGGTGGTGAGAGCGGAAACAGCAATCAGGCATTAGAGCATTGAACAGATCTGTTAGTCGAAGTGGCTTTTAATGAGCTAGTCGACGTTTAGAAAATGGATGAAACACCATTGAACTGGGATATGCAAAAATAAAATATTCCTTCTCAGAATGAAAAAAAATAAATGTGATCTATTGTTTATACAATAAATGCACATATATTATAAAACATGGCTTATGAACGGGAGCTATTCCACCAGCTTGTTCTTACAAATAGATTTTTATTAATAGACATATCCCAAGTGGTAATACTTTTTTTTATTTCTACATAGGCGACTTGTTTTTTTTTTTCCTCTTTATAGAACTCCTCTGACCCACCACAGCTAGCAGACTTCACCTTGCAATGATAAGATAATACCTAATTCATTTCCGCTTTTTAATTGGATTCTCCTTCACCACTCATTTTCTTTTTAAATTTGCACGTGAGCATGATTAATATTCAGACAAAACGGCCCCGTTCTCTCTGAAAAGAATATGCTTCTTGTGGTTGTGAGACTTGACTTGATGAAATAAAATGTACTTCTATCGCATGGAGCAATACAAAAAGAAATCAACACTCTGGACTTAACCATTCACTTGCATATACTGAGTCTCAGAATATTCAATGAACGCAAGTCTAGACTTTCTTCCTTTTGCGAGAATTTGCACTTGTAGAATTGACCACCATGGGACATCTGTGCTGCAAAATAATAATAATAAAAAAATGTGGCATGCTTTTTTTGACCAAATTTTCAGATGCGCTTTGGGGCGAGGCAGAAGCGCCCAATGAAGGGTAGCGCGTCTACCAAATTCGCAAACGTACTGAATTGGTATTTCCCTGGCGCCCATTTTTGTGCTGAACGCAAACTACTTTATGCTACCAAATTGTTGGATGACTCTGGGCGGGGCAACTCCATGCGCAGAAATGCCCAAATAGGAGCAACCAGACTTGCGATGTCACAAAAAATGAAGTTACCGAGAGCCCACGGGCACCATTCTACCAAAATTTGGACCCGAAGAGTACAATACTTTGAATGCCAGCAACGTGATGTGTTTTTATATATCCTATTCAGTATTATTTTCCATTGCACTAACTATTCTCTTATTTATCTAATTTATATATTTATCTGAATTATTGTTGTATTGCACTGGAGAGGGGAGCTCTCTAATCTCGTTGCACACTTGAGGACAATGACAATAAAGGGATTTCTGATTCTGATTCTGATACATTTATAGAAACTGGAGGATGGTGAATATGATGGAGCTGTTGTGGTGCACAATACAGTACACATGATCGGCTCTCGATGTTTGAAGCGATATGTCTGAAATCCTTTTGAATTAAACAGCTCCACAGTGCCCGAATCAAATCTTTCCCTCATGAGCTAGTGCCATGTTAACATTCTCATGTCATTCTCAAGTCACAACAGCTTTGAAAAAGTCATGAGTGTAGTCACCGTGAAGCCTCATTGACTGTGACATCTCTGAGATTCAAATGGAAGACCTGTGTACCGCTGTCGTTTACCAACATCAAATATAAAACAAAACAAAACCTCATTCCAGCGAGACCATTTCACCACTAAATATTTAAAAAAAAAAAAAAAAAATTCCCTCTTTTTCCTCTTGCCGGCAATCAGGAAACAATCTTTCCTTGTCTGTCCCCAGCATCTTCAGGGACTCAGGGAACAGAGTGTGAGAGAAGACGTCTGAATGTAAAATGACTGCTCCAGATCCGGTGGCGGAAGGGCTGGGGTTGTTGGAGGAAGTATAATTGGACATGTGGCTGCCTTCTCCTGCTATGGTGCAATTGGAATCTGAGTGGCTCCCAGTGGCACAGCGCATCGCATAACCACTGACCTAGAAAGAGAACACTGATCACTCCGTGGAGTTGACGGCGAAGGAGCCTTGCTCCTAATGAACATGCATGGCTGATGGCTTCTGCTGATCACAGACAGCAGAGGCGTTCTGGCTTTGTTGGAAAATGTGGCGGGTAATAGGACCCTTTATTAAAGAGATGTACTGCACTTATTTTGCTGATAAAAAAATTATTTGCTATTTTTTTGTGCTAATTAAAGAACAAAACATATTATATTATTTTTGTATTCATTCATTCATTTCTAAATGCAGTAGTGTGTGTATCTTATTTCAAAAGTCAACGTTAGTTTTGAGCACTTGAACTGAAAAGGAGTGAAAAGAAATCATGAATCTGCATATTGCACCTGCAAGGTAACACATTTCCCCTTGTTGTTTTAACAACAAGCATGTGTGCAAACATTTGGAGTGAACACATTGCAGCAAGCCAACAAAGTTGTTGGATGGGTGCGATGTGTTCTAGGAGCAAGACTGGTTCTGAACCTATTGTAGTTTTTGAAGGTCAGTGGGAGAAGATTGTAGAGGATGCTACTGCAGTCTGGAAATGAAAAAGACATGAAGGAATATTTCTGCCACAGAAGAGCGGCATGAACGTGCAATTTTATGGAGGTAGAAGAATAGTTTTCATCTTGAGGCGTGGCTCAGTGACTGAGTGGTCGTTTAACAACCTAGACGTTGTGGGTCCAATCCCCCAGCTGCCGTGACCATGTTGAAGTACCCTTGAACAAGATGATCATCTTGCAGTTCACCTGTTTAAGCGTACTCTGCACGCACCCATCTCATGCGAGTCAATATGTGTTTCCACAACGTCAAGGACTATGTACACCTGATTTTGAATCGAATGACAAGAGCTGCTTTGATCAAAGGTGCAAATTCCTTCTTCCAGCTGTGAAAGTCTAGGAAAATACCAAGACAACCTCACCCATGCACACAGTTGGAAAATGACACCTGAGACTATCACACACAATGCACGAGTGCAATAACAGACATTAGGTCAGTTCAAAACAAAAGTAATGTCTTGTTGAAGCAAAAATTGTTCGTTTGGAGTGTAAATAGGGACCTAATTTTGGGGAATGTTCGTTGTTCAGTTCCATATCTCCACTGTGCCGCATTCTGTCCCTAATAATTAGTTGAATCCGAGAGCAAGAAAGAGGCTACCCTTTTGGGAGTGGGGGCTGGCGGCCGCTTGCTTTCACTCCATCAATTAATGCTCGAGCCAATCCAGAGGAGCACTGCTGATTACTGAGAGAGCAGCAGGCTGTCACAAAGCAAGATACGGTATCTTCACAGTTTAACTGGATTTGCTCCTTTTTTTTTTGTATTTAAGTGAAATATTGCCCCGATAAGGTTAAAGTAGAAATGTTGCTGAATCCCGTCATCTTTTTCTTGTCAACGAGATAAAGAAACGATTCCTATCCCTCCATTAGTCTCCGTTGGTTGATGTGCATCACAGCCTTCACATTAATCACCAGTCTGTCACCGCTTTCTCTCCTCCTCCTGTTCTCAATTTATTCACATCCCTCTCTTTCCCCTTCCTTTACCGTGAATCACGCCTAATTAGGCGCACTCTACATCTGATTTTCATAAAAGGCTCGGGGGAAGGGTACATTTCGTTATGACAATTATTTTTCATATGTGGAACAGGCACAATGGATAATGGTTATTAGTATTCGGATCATTAAAAGGGAACTGCCAAAAGATGCCACGCTCATTAAAAAAATTGCAACAATGTAGCACTTTTGAATAAGATGCATATTGCCATTGGCCAAGCACTTCCATGGACACAAAACTGCATCATTTCATGTCTCTCGTAGAGAATTTACTAATAAAAAACACAAAACAGTTTTTTTTAAAACAATATCTCTCAACTACACTGTACTGCGTTGTCTGAGGTTTATCGTTTATAAAAGGACAACTGTATTTTATTTCCTGAAGAATTGTACCTGCACCCGAAGCATTTTTGTTCCAATAAGAGGCTAACAGTGTTGCAACTAGAGTCATTAAAAAAAATCATACCATCGACAAATTAGAAATACTCTCAATTTTGCTCAAAAACTAAAGAACACCTGTCTCTTTATTTATTAAGGAAACATTCATATTTTCAACACAGACACACATTTCCCCCCAGTATTCAGCATGCGTGCCCTATCATCCTCATAAGAGCAGACATACCAAATAGCCTGGGGTGAATTTGGGATAATGAGAAAACATTGGTTTTAGTTGTGGAAGCTATGGCGACATCCACTGTTATATTACCAACACACACGCACACACTTCCACTTGTGCTCTATTGCTATATTGAGTGGGCTCCATTGTTTACGGCCCCCTGGACAGGATCTCCAGATGGCAGGGTGCCTATTACTGTGGCCCTGACTGTGAGGGCCCCACTGTGCGTGTGTGTGCGTGCGTGTGTGTGTATGTGTGTGTGTGTTTATCTAGCAACGTGTGAACATGCAAATATGCGCAAGCGCTCACCTCTGTAATTGCATTGTGCATTTCTCTCTATAGGTCTGCAGGGCAGGCTTGTGAGTAGGTGCGGGTTTGTGTCTCTGTGTGTATGAAGTAAGGGCAAGTCCGAGACACCAGTGTGACATTCCTTCAAAGGCCTCATCAGAGCGTCTCCCTACAAAGGAAAGTGCAGCTCAAGGCTCGGGGGGATTGGCTGGGCCTCGGTCATTAGGCCTCACCCAAATAGCCCTGAGGAGAGGCTGCTGGATCTATAGCATGAAACACATACAACATCCTCACAGCCGTATGGTGGGCCCAGCTCATGAATATCATTACATAGTAATGGAGAGTAACTACTAGGGAATAAAGCACTGTTATCTCACAATATGTTTGGCCGTGCTGCCAGGGTGGAATTCAAGCATGGGATAAGTGTCTTCAATATTTAATTCCTTATCTAATTCAGTCAAATGTTCATTGATGCCATTCAAGTTGAGTTGATGTATTGTGTCTCTCACACTAAGTTTTACAACAGTAGTCCATCATCGTTTTTCTTCATTTCGGGAAAACTAGGCAAAATATGGACCGCGGGCCTGACCCGGCACATCGACTTTGACGGACACTTTTCATGAAGTAAGAAAAAAATGTTTGTTTTCTCTCCTGGTGTGCAACTGTTGCTGTGCAAGCTTGTTGGATAAGATTAATGACAACCAGTCATTGGTGGCGTACCAATGATCAATATTAAAAAACGTTGTCCAGTTGAGGGAAAGTGATGTAAAACAGTGATCAATCTCCATAGGTCACTGAGATTGAATAAATACAGATGGCTTGAAACAGACGATTTATCGTAATTTAAATATATAAAATTCTGGGAAGGAACCATATATCTCAACTTCACTTTTCTGTAGGCTCTTTTTGAAGTAGCCTCCTTGTGGCGTCGCCATATGGACATTTTGCTCTTATACGACATTAGTCAAATAACGCCAGTTCATTTTGAGTCATTTCAGAACTTGCTCAGGATAGGAGTGGTTGTTTGCAAATGCTGTAAATCAAATGATAAAAATATTTAGGTCTAAGGATAAAAATAAAGTTGAAGTGAGTACTGGTATTCTCACTATGTAACTGCATATCGGTTACACCTTACAGAATTATCGAAAGGAGTATTCCAATATTATGAGATGCCAAAACATTGCTTTTGATTTACAATGCACAAGTCCTTAAAATAAAAAAAGAAAAACACGAGGATAAGTGGTGGTTTTTTTCTTCTTTTTTTTTTTTATCCAGGACAGCAAAATGTGGTTGAGGAAATGCATTCGACAAAGAATCACAGACAGGACATGCTGTGCTACTCTTTGTATACCACAGTGACATGTTGACATTTGAACATAATGGTGCCAATAATGCATTCATCTGTTCTCCATTTATGGAGCAGCAGTCAAGAGTGACAGCAGTGATAACATAATTCAGAAACCACCACAGCGCTTCTGCGTTCATAGGGAACATGTATTTTGATAGGTTGCAGTAGATGGTTTTTCCTCCATGGAAATTCAACATTTTTCTTTCACAAGCATTTTCTGGCTCCTAATTATGTATTCAATGGGACAATTTCACATCCCATATGTTCATTCTCATGCCAATACTTAAAGGCCATTAAATTATTTGTTGTCATTTTTAAAAGTTGGTAGTAATAACACAGGTCTTTTCATCAGACCTCAACTTCTCCACCTTGGCTATGGCAATCCTTCCTGTTCAGCTTTACTGTCACTGATGAATTATTTACACTGTGTATGGATGTACAAGCTTTTAGGGCGTTGCAGTTGCTGAGCCACAATGCCCGGGAGCAAAGGAAGGAGTGGGTGAAGCTGTATGTGTGGGGGGGCGGGGGTGGGGGCGGCATTTTACAAAAGAGCAGGCAAGCGAGGCGAAAATGTAGCTTTCACCAAAGGTCACGACAACCCAAAGGGTCTCTTGTGATATTTTCATTACTGAATCGAGAACGCCCACTTGGCTTTGCTCAGTTTACTGTGTATGTGCACCATCTTCAGGCTCACCATAGCTATCTCCTGTGGCAATGTGATATGAACAAGAATGAATTTGAAAATAAAGAGAGATGTGTGAAAAGAGACTAACGTATTAGCACTGGAAAAAATATTGATGTCATTTGAGGATGAACATGAGTTGAAGACAAAGAGAAGATAAATATATTGGAAAGAAAAGACGAAAAGCAGATTCACAGCAATGAGAAGATGGAGATTAAAACAAAAGAAGAGGAATGAGGAGAAAGTAGCGACTTCATTACATGGACGCATCCTGGTAAAGCAGGGGAATCAGATAGGCTCTGATTGTTTTTTCTTAGATACACTTATCTCGCTGATCTCCAAACAGTGCTGTAATTGGATTCCCCTGGGAAGATCAGGGGAAAAAGTTCTATTAACTGCTGATGTCCTTTTGTCCCCAAACATCAGGGCCAGTAGTAGACCAGATTCTTCTCATTATTGCTGGGTAAAAAAAAAAAAAAATGGACTCATTTTTTTTAATTTTCAGTTGTTGTGGCAAATATAAAATTTTTCCGCATGTATAGATTTGTGGAATGCTGGACCTTTTTTTTGTTGTCTAATGTGTGATGCTGATGATGAAGAGCACACACAGGCTCATTGCATGTTGATCGGCTATTTTCTCACTTGTCAATTAGCCCCCTTGCTGCATACTGGAGTTGCATGATTTGTGATTACTAGACACGTCCTTTACTCTGGCTCTCCCACAAAGTACGCAAAACAATTTGAGCGTATCTCTACACTTGCTTAGAATGGCCTACAAATGTGTTGTCACTACTGATCTGAGTTCTTTTCATGGAAGCCTTGTGCCTCTTTAAGAAGCGCCTGGCAGCCCAGCATTCACATGTGATGAACCACATGTTTTGCCAGCAAAGTAAGCTGACTTATTGCAAGTTTTAGTTTTCCCCTCAAGTCTTGCTGGACTGTGATTTTATGTTAGAATTTTTTTGAGTTCTACTGCCATTTTTCCTTTTCTTCTCATAGCTATATATATATATATATATATATATATATATATATATATATATATATATATATATATAAAAATATATATATATATATATATATATATATATAATTGTTTTTTTGACAAATGCATATTGTTTTCTTGTGCTATTTTGTTTTAATTATTATTATATTTTTATATTTTTTATTCCAATTTTTTCTAGGACATCCG
This sequence comes from Idiotropiscis lumnitzeri, assembly GCF_059441095.1. NCBI lineage: Eukaryota > Metazoa > Chordata > Actinopteri > Syngnathiformes > Syngnathidae > Idiotropiscis > Idiotropiscis lumnitzeri. The sequence continues at coordinate 15,757,038 of NC_142400.1, read as the reverse complement.
GTTGTTGAGAGGTGAATTTTTTTTATTTTAGGTTAGACCTTATAAAAGCTTATACATCACAAATTATGTATAAGTGTTATGTTTGTAAGGTGGGTCCCCACCCTCTACCTCTTCACTTCAAAAATCCCATCTGCACCGCTTGTAATTGGTGATGGTAATGTTGCTTTCATGAGTGACAATGCAATCAAATTTCTTTGGTGAGTGAGTGAAGGGGCTAATTATCTAGGGGTATCTTTGCAAAAGGTCAAGAAAGATGTATTGACATTTGTTGCGCTTATTTCATTGCTCTGTAAAGTTGTCAGCAGTGGAGGTGCTGAGGCAGTTGATGTCGTGGGGGTATTTGTGTTTAGCAACATGTCTATGTGCCACATACAAACAGTGCAGTGTATAATGTGTGCATGTATAACTACAGCCTCAACGTTTTGAAATATTCTGACATTCTTTCGAGGAGCTCTCGTCTTTCGTCTTTCCACAGTGAGCTCAGCTACAGCTTGTAAAAGGAGGCAGCCGGCTACCGAGCAACTTGGAAATAGAGACAAGCAAACGCTGGCCAAGCAAGATCCAGCCCGTTGCTCGTCATTGGAAAGAAAGCTCCCCATTGGCCAGCAGCAAATAAGCGGGATGGGAGCTGGCTCATTTCATAAGACGGAGTCGGCATTTAAAACGGCCTCATTTAAACAAGTCAAGAATAATGGTGTATTAACTCATATAATTGTTGATTCCTTTGTCATTATGGATGAAAACAAGTCACAGACATGACCCCTGAGAACTGTCCTAAATTGTGATGCTTGATGTTTCCCTTAATCTATGCGTGCAATATTTCAAGGAAAACACAAAAGATGATCAGACAATGGGTGGTCAAACTTTTTGATTTGTGGGCCACAATGGGTTCTAAAATTTGACAGAGGGGCCGGACCAGGAGCAGGTGGATTGAGTGTTTTGGTAACCTCATCAGAGGAAAAAATAGATTTAGTATTAAGAGAAAACATTATTTAATTTTTAAATGAAAATGAACAAAAGCATTACAACAAAATATCTGTCTTGGAGTGTGGCTTCTAGTGGGGGATACATTGGAATTACAGGGAAAATAAAACATTAACAAAATGTATTCATATAATTTTTCTCACGTTCGGTGGGCCGGATTAAAACATTCAACGGGCCACATGTGGCCCCTGGCCTGTAGTTTACAATTGCCTGATCTAGCCAAAACCACAAAAGAGGGAAATATCCCAGAGGCCCAAAATGAAAACGTTTGAATTGACAAAGAGTCATTTAAAAACTTGAATGTAGCCAACTGATTGATGTTAGTTCGAATCAAAATGGCACTAATCAATTTGTGTTTGTAAGCAGAATTAATAAGATTAATGGTATCCCACCATTAGTCCCTTCTAGAAGTACTGGAGCGGCTATGACAATTCCTTTCTTTTTGTTGCATACTGACGACATTTGGGTTTCTGATCAAAAGATGAATATCACACAAAACTTTAGAATTCCAGCCTTTATGTTGACGCCATTTACATTTTGATGTGCTAAACAGGACAGAGCACCTTTCGTGAACTATGAGCAGAGATTTCTCTCTGATATGCAGAATCTTAACCCCCGCGTTCTTATTGCCTTTATAGAATTCCTGAAAGGAAATGATACGAAAGCGGAATCTGGGGTTGTTTTTCTACTGTCAGACAATGTACGATCCATGAATTCTAACAAGCGCCGCAACCGCCAAAAGACATTGCTGCATACTTGAATACCAAATGGGAGGGTTTCTCATAACTCTGAAGCAATTACTGTCAAGGGAGGTGTGTGAAATTGTGAAAAATTAAAAATACTAAAGCTGACTGCAAATTAATTCTTCCTTTGAAATTGCATTAAAAATCCCCTGAAAATATGAATCCTAATTGCAGGCGTAAACTCTTTACACGGGCAGTAAGGAAGATATAAACCAGACCGAGCACGACAATTTTGCTGGAACAATTTCTTTTAGAAATCTCCCATCTGTTTTTTTCCAGCCTCTGCTTTGGGGTTGAAAAGCAAATAAGTGAAGTGCATGATGTCGCCTGCATGTCAATTTATTTTCTAAAGAGTCCTTTATGTTTTTTTTTTTTTTTCTTTCCCCAAAAAGCTATGTGGATTTCTTTCATGGTATTGATCTTATTGATCTTCTGAGCTGGGAGCCTCGCTCTCTTTCTTTTATTCCCTCTCAGTGCCAATTGGACCACAACCACGGTTTCTTTCTATGGCTCCCTCACATCTCTGCTTCTGTTAGCATCACAGTTCATTGGCTGTCCACTTAGATTTTGCACATTTAAGCCTTCCAACATGCCTAGCATGTTAATCTTGTGTCTCCTTAGAATAATCAGTCACAACTCTTGCTTACTTATTACTCTCACTGGATGAGATCAACTAAATATAGATATGTGTGTCAAGGTTGAGGAAGGTGAGGACCCAAACGCAGGGAAGCCAGGCAGGGGTAACTTAAAGGGCATTTATTAAACAGAAAACTAAGGCAAACAAGGAACTTGGAAAAACTTAACGAAAGGAAACCAACTACAGGCAGAGGCGACAGGAACTGGCAACAGGCACAGGCAATCGGGACAAGCGACAGGGACAAGCGACACTTAAAATGACAATGACAATGAACCAACAAGAACTGACCGCAACCAGGGAACTAAATACACACAACTTGACAAGACAACGAGGAGCACCTGGACAAGACACGGAGGGTTGGAAGGACCGGATTGGTTAACACTAGGGCTTGGGTAAACGAGCACAGGTGGAAACAATAGACAAGACGAGACAAGACACATGAACAAGGCCAAAAGATGAAACCAAATACTAAACCAAAAATAACAAATACAAATCATGACAATGTGATCCGCATCTCTGGCATCACTTGACATTCTAAAACAAGCTATAGAAAACTGAAGGATTCGAGTTTTTTTTCATTCATTCATTCATTCATTCATTCATTCATTCACTCATTCGTTTATTTGTTTATTTATTTATTTATTTATTTATTGGTTTATTGTTTATTTATTTATTCATTTATTATTAAATAAAGCCAAAGTTAACATTATGTGGAGAACTTGGCCCTATAGTAATCAGATGAACCCACTGAACAAAACATGCCAGAAAAGCAAGTTATTGATGGCAAAGAGGAAACTCAAAATGAGAACAATCACTGTCTTCCTTTGGACTCACCACTGTTTCATTGGCAGTGGCCAAGGTTATTGGGCTAATGCCACAATGCACATTTGTTTGTCCGTGTGCATCCAAAGACGACGGCACTCTTCTAATGGACTCTTTTGAATTGGTGTAAAATACAGCCAAGAGAGTCACTCTCTCCTCTTCCTTTCTCTGCTTTTGTAAATACTGACAAAGGGCTCTCTCAGTATTAGCCATGTAATCAGATGCACCCCAGCAGTAGACAAGATGGTTGCCCCTCAAAGCAGTAGGTTCAGAAATGACATTGGAATCAGAGATAAGGAAAGATTAACTTAAGAGTTATTATTTTAAAAACACAATTCAGTTGTTTATTCAAATATGGTAGTTTGTGCTGTCAAAATTAAAGCATTAACTCTGGAGATTGATATAAAAAAATTCAACAGAGTTAAATATTTTAACTCAGTGAGATTTAGTTAAAAATAAATTGCATATTTACCATATTAGCTGTATATCTTTTGCACTTCATTTCAGAACAAAACACCCTGCTTAAGTTACCTCTGGGCTTTGCAAACCAACACTGCTGGAGTGTGGCGCTTGTGGGAAGTTTTGAGAAATGTTTCTAACAAAAATGTCTAGAAACATGTCTCCGTTTAGATCGTATTCAAGAATCAAAGAAAGCTATTCGAACAGTCTTTGAATTAAATATTTTGCATTCATTACTAGATATTATTCAAGTAAATATCTGTTACAGGCTTGACAAAAAATAGTAGTTGAAAAATGTGAATAATCGCAATTTATCATGGAAATTTAATGGGATCAATTTGTAAAAAAAAGAAAAAAAATCACTTGACAGCACTCAAGGTAGTGTGTTTGCTCATTGGAATGATTTGCAGAATAGTGTCAAATGATGCTAACGAGTGAAGTTTTCAAATTTTCAGTCATTCCACTTTTGAAAAAAAAAAAAAGGCAAACTGATCAATGCTGGTTCCTCTCAGAGGGGGGGCAGTGGGATGCGTTTGGATCCAGACCGCATCGGCTTTTTGCAGCGTTCCTTTCTTTTCTTGCACCCAACAATAACCTCATTAGATTGCACGCAAACTGACATTTCAACCTGACTTTTCCCTCTCGCTCTTGTTTCACATCATTAAGTGGCAGCGTCAGGCTCAAAGGTAAGCAGGCTCATTCTTTGAGGGCAATGCTACGCCTGGAAGGCGAGTGTTTTGATGAGCTCGTCACTCCCTCACCCCAAACATGCCTCATTAGTAGTTCATTCCAAACACCTACCTGCACCCCACCCCCCTCCCTCCAACGCACACATACAGGGTCTTTCTCATTCCATTTGTACCTCTCTCCCATCTCTCATCTCCCTCTCTTACCCTACCCCCTCTGTTTTTCAACACTAATTAGCTGGCTTCTCCTTCTCCTGTGCTTCCCCAGTCACATCTCACGGGGAGATGGATATGATTTTTCCTTAACCCAAAGGCCAACTTAATCAGCTGAATTAATGACTTTATTACTAGTTAGGCTCCAGGCCATGCAACGCCTTTCTCTCCAGTGCCCACTGCTCCTCCCTTCGTCTGCCACCCACTCCTTCCTTTACCCCCTGCAGGAATTTTTACATTACAAAAATAGACAGAGAATAGAAAGCAAAGCAAAAACTTGGCGGGTGGTACGAAGAGTGGAAGAAATATAACACATGACATGATGTGGAGTTGCAGGTACGGCCTAATTATTACTTTGAAAATTAGTTCCGGCTTGTGGTGGTGTTTCCCAGGGAAAAGGTGATGAGATGATTAATTTTAACTCATTCACTACCAGCCAATTAAAAAAAAAAAAAAAGAAAATTTTTGACGTATTTAGCCGTCATTGGTAGTGAATGAGTTAATTACCGCATATTCACTCGATCTGGAGGTCAAAATTCAGAATATATTGTCACTATGACACAATAGAACATTCATTCAGATGGTCTTAAATAAAAATGATAATACACGCACCTAGTTTCTGCAGTCAAAAAATTTGGACATAATTAGTATTTGAAATATTTGATTAAAATAAACCATGGTATAACAAAAGAAGTCATTCAAATGGACTTGAAATTCCAAGTGAAAAGTCACGTCAGCCTAAATGTCCAGATGATACTTGCACTTGAGGTTAACCCACCTGAGGTAAAGTACTCATTAACATCTTATAACACTTCCAAAGAAGATCATATATGTGTCTTGTATGGGGTAGTCTTTTAAACTGTACACATCCTTGAATTTGTAAAAATAAAAATAACAAAAAATTGTTTTGGTCCTTAAAAACTAAATGGACAAAATGCATTGGAACGAGTGAAGGGAATAATAGTCTCAGTACTCCTCTGCATGTTGCGGCTGTCCTCAATAGATGGGTTGTGGTTGGAATCATTTTGAAAATGAGCTATTAGGAACATTTGGGGAGTAAATGGTATTCTTTTTTGGTCGGAAAAATAATGCACACGGGAAATAAATGAACCAGTTTCATGCAGTATAGTTTGTGTTTCACAAAATTACCAGCAGCTTTGTGATTTTAGTAAGTGGGAGTGTGTAATTGTGGTAACTCATGACACTTCATGTAAAAAATTCAATGTCACACATCACTGAGGAGTGTTGTTAACAACCCTTCCAAAAGTGAATAATTAAAAAAAAATAGGATACTAAATGGGGCTTCATAAACATCTGACATCAATTCCTCGTGCCTGTCCACACAATGCATGAAACCATAATTTGTGTAAAATCGATGCTACTTTATCAAAGATCTTCTAATGTTTACAAATCCTTACATGTTTCAGATGTGAGAATAAATCCACTTAAAGCCTTCTGTGGCTTTTGTGAGTGTGTGGGTGTGGGTGTGTGTGTGTGTGTGTGTGAGCTGGACTAAAAAAATCCACAAAAGCCATTACAAATAAGGTCATTGTTAAAAAGAAGAAGTTATCAAGTGGCGATGCAGGATTCTCATCCAGCAAATAACAGTACACAAAAACAATGTGTCAACTCAAAATGCACAAGGTAAAACGAGAGAACTTTATCTTCCATTTGACATTAAGTTGGTCATGACAAAATATTGTGGACTAATTTACAATGCAGTCTATACGTTATGACGTTCAGGCGATCGGTTTGAGGAATGACGTGTATCCATTTTAAAGTCGGCACCAATGTGCATCGGTTTTAAAGGTGTTGCGACCACAAAGATGTCTCACAGGAATGCAAGCGTTGCATGCCAGCAGAATGTAAGGTGTGAGTGATGGTTATTATAGGAACCGCCATAGCCCCTACTTCCCATTTCAGCTGCTATCCCACAGGCCCCATTAGTCAATTACACCTCAGTACTGCTGATTTATATGAGCTGAAAACTAACCTGCATTCCCAGCATCAAACACTTCCGGAGCTATATATTCTTCCTGTGGAGCTTAGGTGTGTTTGTGACTAATTCAGGAGAAATCAAATTATTCATTAGCTCTCTTTTTCTCTCTCCAAGCCTCCCAACTGATCCTCGTGTTCAACAACTCAGGGGCACAGGCAGAATTGCAAATTAGAAAGTAAAACTGGAAATTAATTGGCCACCCTGACAGACATGTTTATTAGAATTTGACCTGGGTTGTCAGGAAACGCCCCTGAACCGAAAACAGTGCCGCACAATATAACTTTGGAAAACAAAGCAGACCAAAAAAATATAAAAATAAAAGATTTAATTGAAGGCCGAGCATCAGACACTCACCCGATACTGAACCACAAAGCTGTCAATGCTTTTACATTTTGAAGTATTTAATTTTCAAGCAGAGGCACAGAGTTCATTAAAGATAGCCAGTCTGCCATATAAATAATTATAAAGACTGTTTAAATCAATCAATCAATAAAGCCACCTGACTAAAAGCACCGTGAGTATCATTGCCACATAGCTGAGCTTTTCAACTTTATCCTAACACGCCATCTAGTGCACGAGTCAGGTGTTACAATTAGACGTCCCTTTTATTAAGTCTCTGCATCCATTATCTGATCCACACATTAACCAAAATTGGTATCCGTAAAACTGGTGGATGCGTTTATGAAAGATTAATGCATATGATGCACATCATTTTCCTCATTAAAATAATGTCTGTTCATCAATCACCTGTTTACTGTTCATTTTTAAATTTGTTGCACTGCTGTGACAATGTGCCTGTACGTTTATATACAGTAGTTGTTGTAATTGTAATTTTACACCTCAAGTATGCAGTAATATTCACAGGACTGCCTATGTATGGGTCTAAATAAATCTATCTGACAAAACAAAAAATGTATAAAGATTTATTTACAACAAAAGTACAGATAAAATTGTTCAAGACTTCAATAGACGGAAAGCATTAAAAGCAAAGACAGCCGGACAAAAACCTGTTTCATCATGAAAAAAAAAATTGAGTCTGACTTTCTCGATCATAATAATGTATACAATAAAAATGTGCAATACACAGTGCTGTAAATTGATAGTTCTCACATCAACCTAAGGCTGTCAGAGCACAGAACGATATTTACAAGCAAACATGAACCACACGGCACATACATTTTCTGGATAAATAAAGACTCGAACACGAAGAGCCAGCCTCACGTGGTCACCGCGGCAACACACTATCTCCTCACAGAACCGGGACCTGCACAACAACACAAGACACAGAACTGACTGTGAATAACTTCAGAAAATAACATTGAAAGTAAAGACAGTACAACAGACATAAACAATATATGATTATAAACGAGGAATTTGAAGGTAATCCAAATAGAATTGTGCTTTAAGCAAAGCTAAATGTTCCCTATCACACACTGGACCGCCCCAAGGTTTTAATTTGTCCTTTTCCATATTGTCAAGTTAAAAAGCATTCATACCGTTTTATTTCAGCTCATCAGGTTTCTCATTTTAACAACTTGAAAATTTTGCCAGGCCTCCACGGTAATCACAGCCTGAGAGGTGAATGCAGAGGCCACCAGGAATTGAGTGTAAACATTGCATTAACAATTACAGGGGTTCCGAGGTTATGTCATTCACTTCCTACAGCTGCGACCCCAATGTATGTAAGACTGTCACTAACACAGAAATAAAGTCATAATCACAGTAAACATAAGAATGAAAAACACTTCTAGCCCATACATCAAATAATCGAATGAAAACCAGTAAGCAACAGAGCAGGCCTTCTTGTGTCACATGACGACATATTCTTGGGCCACTGCGGAAACTACAGGTAGTCATTTGTGCGCCGTTTGTACCTTGAAATGTTTGGCATGTCGTCATAAACTAAGGCCCTCTTGTAAGGATGACAATCATTTCCAACTCAGTTTTGCATAACTGCTATAAAATTGAAGTTGCTATGTATTAAACAAATTTCCAATCTTACTTAAGGCATGTGGAAAAAGCTCTTCGGGCATTGCGGTGCAGGAAGTGGATGGGGAAGCCTTTAAAGGTGTGGCCGTCTGGGACAGCCCTCCTTACTGCATCCTGAAATTCCTCATTGCCACATGAGACGCCAGTGCAGCGTTCCATCTCATAGGCTGACAAGGCTGAAGACAGCAGGTAGGACAGGTGGTCATCCCAGGCAGTCGTCAGGTTCAAGTCCTGGAGGAGAAAGATGATACACAACCACAATACGCTCAACATCAGCTCATCTGGGATAATCTCTACCACTGTTTGTGTGCCTTTTGGGGAGTTTTAATGTAACTTAGTCCACAGAACGGAACCATAAAAATTAGTTGAAACTCCTAAATGCAAAAGTAGACGCTTTGTCGTACCTTCCTGTGCTCGGACATCAAGTAGCGCATCTCCAGCTCCAGCTGATTGCTGACAGCAGCAGCATCGAGAGATGACGAGCTGAGTGGAGGAAGAGCGCGGAGAGAAATGTTGGAGCCTGAGTCGCACACTGACTTCAGAGCCTCTTCACTCATTGCTTTCCACCGAGATTGATTCTAAAAGGAGAGGAATGAAGCATTTCTTTCAAGTGAAACTCTAAATAAAAAACTAAAATGTGTTTTGTGATCTTTTAGGCTAACTTGAAATTAAGAATTAATGATATATGTTGGGCCAAAAAAGAAGAAGCCACACAACTTCAGAATAAACACCTACTGCTTTACCTGGAGGTCGAAGACACACAGCTCCACCGCGTCAGAGGGCTGACAGTTGGCCAGGAAGCTCTGGTGGTTGAAGACGCAGCCCGCGGTGCGGTACGGGTATGAAGGTTTAGGCTGGGGGGCCAAAGGAGGGGCAACGGGGTCGATAGCTTGATGAAGGTATCTGATCAGACAGACATTTGTAATAATTATCATGCTTAGATTTGTTACAAACATACTAAAAGACTGATTAGCACGACTGAGGAGCGAAGTTGCAACTTGAAAAGCATAGTTCTAATTATCACATATAAACACATGATTGTGGATATGCTCATTCATCCAGGTAATTTCTTTCTCATGCGTAACTGGGCTGCACTGTTTCGCCTCTCAGCCGAGAATCCAAGAAGGCAAACTGAGCAGTCCAGTTGCAATCAATTCAATGTCCTGAGAAAGAAAAAAAACTAGAAACACCAAATTTAATTTAAAACAAATTGTGACTCAGCACTGGCTATGACAAGGATCATTAAAATTCTGTGTGGAGCATGAATTTTTTCAACGTTAGTAAGTGGTATGCCCTTTGCATAGAGCCACATTCTTAAATGAGCACTGTGAAAAATTATCAAGATTTTTTTTAAAAATCCAAATAAAACATAAATAACACAAATAAAGTATGTTTATTCAGCAACCAAAGCTGTTTGCAATTATGTGCTGAACATTTATGCACCATTTTCACCTACTTGATTAATTATTCTTACATCTATTCATTTTAAAATATTGTGATTTTTTTATTTTTTTTAGGAATATTTTCTTTTTTGTCTCCATGCCACAATGTACTATTTTTGGACCTCATGAAGAAAATATGGTTGACAAACTACAGGAATGCTGACCAAATCTGTTGCTTTCAAAAATAACTACCCAAATTTCCTCCAAATATACTTGTGGATGCTTTGGACTACACTCTCTCCTTTCACAAAGTACAAGACAAAAATATCTATAATGTTCTTTTTGTGTCCTATTGTTGAAGGCACCATCCCAGCACAAAGTCAAACTATGATGACAAAACTGCAGGACACAGAAGCAGGACTGTTATGCGGAGAGATTTTGTTAGTACGTGAGTAGAAACGAACCTGTGTGCAGTCAGGCTCTCCCAAAAAGTTATACTTCCGTCAGTACCTCGGGTCAGCACCCAGGTGTGCGGTACCCCCTTTGCTTTGGTGCCCACACACACATAAGCGTCAAGGCCAAAGCCCAGCAAGAGACTGCACAACAGGGTTGAGTGGTCTTCACAGTCCCCCTGTGGGTGACGCAAATGACATTAAAATGCATTATTTACATCCTGGTAGTCTCTTGAAATCAATTTGAGGATTATTACACCATTAAGGTCCTAAGCAATGATTTTTTTAAGGGCTGTTAAAGTTACAGCGTTAACTTTGAAGATTCATTTGAATAAAGCTGCCACAGGGCCCTGTAAATCAATGCTGCTGGAGTGTGTTGCTCGTATGCAGTACTAAACCTGTAAGCGAGAAATTTTCAGATTTTTTTTCTAAAAGAAGAATTTTTAAGAAGAAGTTTTAATTAGTTTTCAGGGCAGATTTGTTAGTTTATTTATTTATTTTTTTTCAAAAACTGTTTAATTTTAGTATTTAGTAGTTTTGTGTTTTACACGTGTTCACGACTAAAACAAAAAGTCCATGGTAAGTATTTAGCAGTGAAAATTCAACAAAAATATTATTTCAAAACATTTTGATAATACCGGGTACAGTTTATGGTTTTAACAATCCACAGATTTTGAATGACAATAAGTGCCGTTTATACCGCGTCTAAAGTTAGATGCAGGCATGCATGCGCCCAAATTATAATAAAGCAAGGAATCCTTATTTGCCAAGTTGCCAACTTCTAAAGTTGATTTGTGGGTTGAATTCTGCTGAGAAGTATTAAGCCTCGGTGTACTTTGTATTATTTTTTTTTTTATGGACTATATTTTTTTTTCATGTAAGATGCAAAAAAGAAAATCACTTATTACTGAGCGTTGCGTTTCGGGCTGTCAAGAGCAGGCGAACCATTCAAAGCCAACGCCATGCACAAAGTCGTCTCCGAGGTGCGACGTTATTGGTCATCTATTTTTCATTGGCTGACGCTTGAAGATGTCGCTTCAGCGCGACAAATATTAAGAGGACTACAGCTCCCAGACGGCTGTTCAACCGCCTCTTTTTCCAGGAAACGGCCATGCCACTAATATCGAAATAAATGATTTTAAAATCAAAGGCTGGCGTATAAAATTAATTGCCAAATTTGAAATCGAAGCACATTTTCTCAAAAATTATAGTTAATTTTAGTTAGCTTTGTAAATGTAAAATGTAGTTTTAGTTAGCTTTTGTTTTTCTGAATCATTTTAGTATTTATTTTATTTCGTTAACAGAATTTTTTTCCAATTTTAGTTTTAGTAATTTTGTTTACTTAAATGACCTTGGTGAGGAGTCACTCAATACATTTGTTGTTTGATTTTCACAATAGTCGTGTTAAATGGCTGCCTGCTACATTCCAGTGAGTGCCAGTAAGCGACTGTATTTATCCTGGAACATGTTTTCCTGTAAAGAGGTGTGACTAGAGCTGACTGCTGCGGCTGTATGCTGGCTGGAGCTCACGACAACTCAGAATGATAGATGTTCCCCAGTAGTGCTAATATGGACGGCAGCATCCGAACAGGCAGGGGCAGATGAGGCAAAATTAATTTTCCTCGGAATGAAAGTCATAAATCATAGCTGACAAGCACCATTTTGTGAGAGCTATGTTGTGTCTGTCTTGCCAGGCCCAAACAGCAGAGCAGCGGGAAACATTTATCCTGTGGCGGTCTGGGAAATCAGCGGGAAAATGCAGAATTGCACAAAATCTTCCTTCTCAGAAATGCTGTCATCAATACAAATTATGAGGCAACCATTTTTGATGGAATACACCAAAACTAAAAAAAAAATGTTTTGGTCATTTTACTCCTGGTGTGTCACATATTTAACTACACTTAAGTAGTATTTGATTATTTATGCACTACTGTTGAGTATTTTGGAAACATTAGTTACCTGACAAGGAAGAAAATGAATTATATAAAATTATAAATTATTAAAACTCCCTGTCAGTATGAATTGAAGATGTAATTACAAATTTACAATCTAAATATTAAAATGCTTTAAATCAATTCCACCTTGTCTGTGTAAATCAGTCCCTTATATTTCCTTGCAAAGATGTATATTTGTAAATGAGGAGATTTTTTTAGATATCATCATCAGATTGTACAAATAAAATAAATGTTACTATTTATATGTGCATATTGCCTGAATGGGGGATGTAAGAGACATCTTGAATTCATTTTACTGAAGCAATAAACACCAACATTACCTTTCCTCGACACAGGAAAGCCAATAATGTGCACCACTGCTCATGCTTCTCTCCTCCTCCCACCACCGGGGCCTTCTCATGTGCCAGGAGACTAACAAAGCGGGCCGCCCGCCGAGGACTCTCAAGCAGCCGGCCGGCCCGGAGGATATGCACATAAGAGCATACCGGTCTGTTGATGCCATTTTCATCCTGCGAATTACACAGAACGCCAGCAGGGTAGTGACACAATCACCCTCCAAACGTTACTAAAATGAAATTGAAAATGAAAAAAAAATTCAGCGTAAACATGAGCAAACCTGTGCAAAGATTTTAACCATTTTGGACTGGTTTGATGACCGGATTTCCAGAAACTCTCTCCACCACTGTTTGGCATAAACCAGGAAGATCCTCTCCTTCTCTGCTGTCCTCTGCCTTTCTATTGATTGCTGAATAACAAATACAAGATGTCATCAATATGCATAGGTAGGCTCACACCAATGACATCAGCATCGATGGATCGTTAAACAGATGAACATCTGGATAGGAAAAATAGAGAATCAAAATTATTGTTTGAGTAGTTTACCTGCGTGCTGATGACGTCAGCGCTTAGTGTTTCAGTGAGAGGAGGATAGAGCTCAAGACTGACTGTTAAAACACCAGCCGGCAACTTGCATTCACTTCCTGGTGACACAACATAACGTTGAGAATTCATATAGGGGCAAAAGGTATGTTTTCAAACACGTTTATTACAGTGGTTAGAACTTGTAATGCCAAAGAAATGCACTACATCATACTGATGGTTGATTACAATAGAAATCGGACAAAATTTGTTTCTGAATATTCTGAAAGAAAAATGCAAAGCAAGTTTAGTTTGAAATGACCATCTTATTTTTCAGGTGCATTTTATGTCAGTATTTGGCATTATGGGATTGTAAAAGTGAAATATGTAGATAATTAAACATATGAGCAAACCGCTTCAAAAATCACAGCCTAATCATAGTTTAATGAATTATTGATTCTTGACTTCAAGGTCCTGTTTAAGCATCAAAAAGAACAAACTATGTTCCTGTTGCATGTGACGTGCCTCGAACTTGGAGGATAAATAGTTGAGTTTCCCACCAACACTCAGGCAACTGCTCTCCTAACTAGCCGAGAACTGATGAAGCCTGCTCAGGTGAGAGATGAAACGTCTTCTAAGACAACCACAATAGTCCAGTTGTGATTGATTCATTGCCCTGAGAATGTTGACCTAATGCTTTAAAACACTTTCAAAAGAAGAAAAAAAAAAAGAATATGAATTGTTTTCTCACCCACTCCCATCAATTCCACAGCCAAGCATGTCTTCCCGCTAGGTGAACTTAGGACAGTTCTCCAGTCCAGGAAGTAGGATGAGACCAGAGCTGTTTCACTGGAGGTGTCCGTCTTGATCAGCACAAAGTGAACCGGATCACAAATGGACAGCATAGTGGTTGCATCAGCCATCCTACTTCCTTCCCCTGCAGAAGCAAAAGAAATGTTGTCACTCTGACAGCAGTCATTGTCGGATTTGAAGTCATTTCTACAACACAGCGGGCCGTGAGATGTAATAAGGACACAATTGCAGTCATCATTTCCATCTACCTGTGCCATCTATGTGGATTTGGAAGAGAAAGCCCTCCTGCAGGTCAGGGTCACAGGCACAGGGCACTGGCTTTGAGTGAAACCTCTGATTTCGAAAGTGCAGGAATAATTTGAACGTGGAGCACAGCTGACCAGGTAAAGGCTCCGGCTCCTGCAGGTGCTCCAAGAAGGCCTTACCACCCAGCACTTGCAAATACATGTAACGTCTTGATGGGTCAATATTGCCTGCAATGTCAGAAACTGTTTCATTATCCAATACTTTGTCAGGTATCACATTGATTTTGACTTATTTGCTGACATTTTTTACTTTTTGTAACCCGAATGTTTTCTTCCTTAGTCAACTGAGGGGTGGATTTTGGAGCAGATCCTGTTTCCATATTTGGAGGTGCTACCTAGCAAAGCCGGATGTGCAAAAAGACAATGAGAATGTAGATTTTTAAGTTTAAGAAATCGAACATTCATCAGTTGGATTAACGGAATAAAAAGAAAAAAACAAATATTACAGTAAGAATGTGGGGCAACCTGTGAAAAATGAAGGTCCTTCATCACGTCGTCTATGATGCCTCTGCGCTGCAGCGCGTGGAGAAAGTCTGCCTCAGATAACACTTGTTGCGCTGTACCTTGATCATCCCTCAAAGTCTCAGACAACACCTCTCGGATCTTACCATGAATATCCATCTAATGCAGAGACAACGGAAAAGGAAAAAGATCATGACGCAAATTCACTTCAACACAGAAGACACAACCTACTGTCATTGTCAATATGCACCGCTCACTGCTCTGACATATTGAACAGTTCAGTTTTGCAAGCAAGACATTCACAATTAGAAATAATGTACAGTACAGTGCATTCTCCGTGGGGGCACTGTGAATAATTGACGCCCATAAAAAATCCTGAATATTTGAAGCTGCGAGTGCCGAACGGCGAATATGCAGTGGTTCACTGTATATCATTCACAGGAGCAAATTGTAAGTTAACTAAAATACTGAGATTTTGTCAAGACAATGTAGTTAGTGGGAAGTAGATTTTCTTCCACTTGAGTATGTATGTCATTCATAAGCATGGTGGTACGCCACGCTGCTCGGCCATTCCTTCACCTAGTGACTTGTAGAATGACATTATGGCGGAGCATAAGCTTGAGTCATCTGTGGAGCTGTTTCAGCTCCAAACAGCCATGCCACGGAGCATGACAGAGCACTGATGCTGTGAGAGTGAAGTATTCAAACTAGACACATGCTTAGCCAAATACGAGCATGGTTTCAGCTTGGAGTAATACGTGTAATATGAATGCTAATTCAATGCACTTACGAGTTGAATATGAATAACTAAATTTTTTCTTTGATGAAGCTATGAATAGAAATACAGTACACTAATCTTTCCCCTGACACATTAAGGGTCATTGGATAGGTTTTGGATAAGTATCGACAATACTATCTTAAAGTTTACTCAGTATCAAATAGGAAAGGAAATTGGTGGTACTGAATATAACTTGTATCCAAATGCTTGTGGAGCGGATTACAAATCGCCTGCAGTAATTTTATTAGTGTGTCTACTAGTACGGGGTCACCAATGTGGTGCCTGCAGGCACTATGGAGTCCCCAAAGAAGACCACATGAACAGCCTGCAAGCCTCTTCTAAAAATAGGTCACCACTGATGCGACATTGTGATTTTTCTCGGAATGTTGTCAAAGTTATGATTTGAAAATGTAAACACTGGCAGGGATGTGTAGACATAAAGTATGGCATACTGATATTTACCTGTTTCCTAATTAATAACACAAATCATTAACAATTAGTTTCTTCTTTGGTTGTTGATATTAACAACATTTATGTGTAACACGTTATTAAAGATAATTGGGAGCCCTTCACACTAATCAGCAACTAGTAGTAGTTCTCAATTTCAAAAAGGATGGTAATCACTGGTCTAGTACAACAGCAGGTGTCATGTTTTGTTTGTTCTTACTTTTGAGGTAAAAGACTAGACCTCACTCTCTATGCGATAATAAAGAATTTCTTAACGATCCTCATGCGAGTGGCTCGTCCTATTAGAGGTTCGTTATACTCTGATAGTGTTTGTCAGTAACTTGACTTTTAATTTTAAAATAGTCTAATTTATTTTGCACAATTGACTCAACAGGTTGGGTAAAATATTAAACAGAAGGCTTTTAATTATTTGCATTTGAAGACGCGGTTTTGAAACTGCTGTAAAGTTTGTGTGATCATTAAAGCTAAATTATGAAGAACGCAGAAGGCAGACGCACAGCGCTTGTCATTTGGTGAGGAAGGGTCTTCACCTTAATCAGATGGTTGTGAATGATTTGCTTCAGCTCGGAGACCTTCTCCGGACGAAGAGCCATAACAGCAACTGGGATCCGGACAACTATAAATTCATTAACGGCAGTCCACTTATGCGTAAAAAGTGCATTTTCTGCTAGACAACGATTGGGATCAACGTAAACAACAGTCACAACTGTTTCATCTGCAGCGGCAAGCAAGCGGGAAAGTGTCTTTGTATATGCCTGATGACAAACAGTCATACAATTAGTGTTTTAATAAAACATTCGTTAAGCAATGAACATGAAACCACACCATGGACATGTCAATATACTCTTGGTCAAAATATCTTTGGTGTAAATGTATTGAATAAAACTAGTTATTCAGGGAATGGGTATGTTGTCTGTTACGTCATGGTCTGCGACGTGACTTTAAAAAAGACCCTTCAGGAGTCAGGCAAAATCTTAGATGTATTCGTAAACACCGCATTGACCATACAAGTTTCCTTCAAAGCCGGCACCATTTTGGATGTGGCAAAATGGAGCGATCCAATGGGATCAGCCAGCCCTTGCATTTACTTGATGCTTGATCATGTAGCAACTGTTTTACAGTCAAAGAAATAATTCAGATCGAATTAACACTGGACATTACCTTTGGTTATATGTGGTCATTTTAACATAATTTTGCAAACATAATTTGATTATTTTTGTGGATAATATTACAATCAAGTCCACGCATAATAAACCGATATGTGAGTTACAGCGATACATGAGCCCCCTAATAACCAAGAAAGTATTTCTTATTTAACTAAACTGCCACAAGTAACTACTGTGATTGTTAGTTGTTTTCTGCTAAGTTAACTTAAATCGTAATATATAGGTTTGACAAAATAAGGGGGAGAGTATCATCAAAAGAGAAGGCTTTTTTCTGTTAGTCTGTCTCAAGCGATTTCTACTAGTCAAATTGACTTACATGTACATCACTGCCTATCAACCCGATTTATCAAAGTCCATTAAAGCTAAACAGTAATGACATCCTCATCAGTCATCAAATGAGTAAAGATTTTATATTGGTATTTCAGTATTTATCATCACAGCTACAGTGTTACATACACTTATAACACTCACAAAAACAATAGAAATATACAGACATTAGTGCTTACTTGAATCTAAGCATTTAACGTGAAAACAATTGCAAACTGTAAAATAAATTAAAAGTCAAATAATTTGTTTGCGATGTCTATCTATCAACAATAAATAGTTAGTGTCTGATGAGGGTTAGGTTTAGATGTGGTTTCTTTCTGCTCTTTTACAAATGTGTTGGTTTAAAAGTCCCTGGCTTCTCTTTTTTCTCTCTTAACCCCCCACCCGTATTAATAGCTTTGTACTGAATGTGTGTATGCACCCTGTTCACAGATTTTAAAAAAAGAGGAAAATAAATGAAAAAAAGAACAGAAAAATTAATGAATAGAAACAAATAAATACATGGAAAAAAGAACAGAACAAAAAGTAAATAAAATACCAGAAGATGGCAGTATTGCACCCAATTTATGCTTGCGGGCCTCCAACATTGTGAGAAGAAGAAATTGTTTTTGGTTGACGGATGTTGAGAAGTACATTTAGTAGTCAAGGCCAGTGTTTCGTTTTTTCATTTCACAATCACATTTATTGATATGTTTACGGACGAAGCACAACTGTCAGTTAGTATCCAGTCATCCTGGAGAAAATCCCAGCAGGCGGCGCAGGAGTCGGTACGTGAGAACGACTATGTTAGATTTCAGTACAAAATGAAGTGTTCTGCACAGCCAAGCACCAGTTGTCTTGCAAAGTGCATGGGCAAAGAGGTCACAGTGCGAATTGCAAACCTACAGTGTGCATCGAGATTAATTTACATGGAAACATTTAGCACAAACAACACTGTCATTAGTCTGCATTTGAACAGAAAGTTCATTTCTCTTTCGATTTAATCCTATACATGTAGCCACACAGTGAATCATCCTCTTCCGTTCTCTGCATCTTGTGCTCTAGCTCCAACTTCAGTCCTCTCCAAAAGTATTTTAACGGCAAGGTCAATTCCTTTGCTTTTATTAAATACTGGAAAAATAGGAGCAGTATTGGAACATTGATGGGTGTTTCTCGTCGCTCAGGTTTTGCTTTTTAGACTCATTGTTTAAACATTAGATAGTGCTTCTTTTTGACTTCGGTTTTCCCTGTGACCACTGCATTTGCTGCTAAGTATATGGCTTTCTATGGGGCAAAAGCAAACCATTATGAAGCCGAATGAAAAGGGAGACTAGATCAGAGCTATTGCACAAATTTTGGGCATAGCCAATAGGACAATTTTGAATGTTTTGTGGAAAAAAAACATACTGTACTGAGCAACAGATATCAAACAGGTCGACCAAAGGTATCAACAGCTGTTGTTGACAGAA
Organism: Idiotropiscis lumnitzeri; assembly: GCF_059441095.1. Lineage (NCBI taxonomy): Eukaryota > Metazoa > Chordata > Actinopteri > Syngnathiformes > Syngnathidae > Idiotropiscis > Idiotropiscis lumnitzeri. Next base: position 15,738,092 of record NC_142400.1, on the reverse strand, counting down.
ACAGTGTGAGACAGGTGAACAAAAAACACTAAAAGATCTCAGTCAGTGACATCTCTACCAATCTCCACTGGGCAGGCGTGAAAGTATCACAATCCACAGTTCGAAGAAAATTAAGAGAGTTGAAGGTCTACTTAGACTCTTCAAGTCCATCTTCGGACCTTAACACAACTGAGCATCCATTTTACCCTCCTGAAGAGTAGACTGAAGGGAAAAGTCCCCAGAAACAAACAAGAACTGAAAGAGGTTACAGACAATTCCTGGAAAACACATTTCAAATGAAGAATGTAACAGTATGGTGATCTCAGTGTGTCACCGAATCAATGCAGTAATTCCAAGTACGGGTCATACCACTAAATATTAAACGTTATTCACTTCTAATTTAATAATGACCGTTCCAATATTGTTGCTCCCTTGAAAAGTAGGTTGCTTCAAACAAAACATTCTGTTCTCATTTGTTCAACACATCTATTGTTGATATGAATACCATGTAATAAAAGCTGGACTTCTGAGCTTTTCACTGATGTTCAACTTTTGATCTGAAATCAAATGTCTTCAATATGCAAAAGAATTGACCTTGCTGTTCCAATACATTTGGTGGGAATTTTATCTGTGCAAGACTTTCTTCACAGCATCCATAAATCTCTTTAGTTTTCCTCTTTGGTTTATCTGGCATCTCCATTTCAGCTTCGTTCTACTGATATAACAAGTCTTCCCAAAAGGCACGTCCTTGTAGTAAACAAAAGACTGGAGAATAGCTGATTTGTCCATAATGTAATGTAGAATGACAACACATTCACAAGACCTACAAGAAAACTCAAAGTAGGGCATGTGCATGGAATACTTTGTGTGAAATGAGTGGCTGAGTCACTTGGCAGGCAGATAAGTTAGGTACCAACCATTTTCAAACCAACAAATTTGTTAAAAGAGAAGTCAAGCCAAACATTTTCCTGACAAGAATATGTTCTTTGCATGCCCAGTAGTCGAAGAACATGGCATTCTGATTAATGTTGTGTTTCTGGAATATGAGTTCAGCAGTAAAATCCACCCACCAATAATGGCTCAGCTTCAGAAAACGGGCGAGCCATGATTCGTCGTTACCTGAGCCCTGAGCAACTGTGATGTCATTTTCAGTCGACAGAAGTGACAAAATGGCCGGCATCAAAAAAAAAAAAAAAAAAAAAAAAAAAATGGCCGGCATCTGAGATGGCAAAAATTGGGTGGATTTTGCAGGTTTACTCATATTCCACAAACACAATCTTAACTAGAGTGCATTGTTTATACTGGTAAAGGAGTATAAAACATTTTATTGTAAATATTTTTGGGGGGGTTGATTTCCCCTTTTAAAAAGCCAATTTATGTGGGCCAGAGTCATCAGATGTCGCACCAACGCAACACTCATTAAAGCATAAAAAAAGAAACAATTTTAATTTGTCTACCAACCATCTATTCATTGTGTGTACTTTTATAACGCATTTCCTTTATTTTCTCTTTTTGTGGTTTTATGTGTGTACATGTCTCAGAGAGGCTGTCAGACCAGAGAAATTCATAGTGCTGAAGCAGGGGTGCAGACTCGTTCCAGTGCCGTCAGCAGTACTCAAACGGAGTTCCAAGATCATGTAACGACACAGTTCCTCCAGGACCCGCACAGTGTGCTCCATTTGTCCGGCTTGAAGGACTTCCTAAACCAAGTTGAGGCCCCAGTCGTCCGAGAGTTGGTCAGAAATGCCAAGAGTCATGCTTTTGATGGCTTTCAGGTCAACTGGGAAGAACACAATCAGATGGTAAGCAGTAAACCGGTGAATCGTAAAATATTAGACACGTCAATATCATACCTTTATGTTTATTGCTACTTCTGCCATTTTTAAAGGTTTTGTGCCTTCACCAACTTCAACATCCCAGGGCCCTGGAGCGAAATCTTCATGTCACGAGTGTGTCCTGGAGTTGTACTGGTGCAGTAATAGCCTGTGCTTATGGCCGGTAATTTGCTTCCCATTGTATTATTAGAAATCACTCAAAGCTTGGCGTCCCCTACCTTTCTGAGAAACACAAACCTTGTTTGAAAAGCTCTCCTGCAGTGAGCTTCTGTCATGCATGTATAATTCACTTGCTGAGGAAGGCAATATGTCCGTGTGATTGGCAGGATGGCAGAAGGTGATTGGAGCAATGACAAGTCATATATATGCACCTGGAATATAGATCATGGAGGTCTGAACCCCAAGCAAGCTGATCTGGTCATAGATGTGGCGACTCCAGTGACATCTCTGTGTTGTCACCCCAAGCACCCCGCTCTCATGGCAGGTATATGACTCGGGCTGTTCGTCATTGCGACATGACACATTATCATTATTTGACAGACCGTGTATGTGATTCTCTGAGTTGCTGTGATCGCAGGTGGTTTACACAGTGGGGAAGTGATCATCTGGGACACCAGTCAGTCTACAGATCCAGTACTGGCACAAACTGGTATGTCTGCAGACAGCCACAGAGAGCCTGTTTGTCAGGTGAGTGAGTCCCCAGGACTTACAAATTTAAGATTAAGATCTTCTCATTTTTGTTCCTCATAAAAATACACATACCCACAAAAAGCATCTCTGTTTATGAGTGATGGGAAAATGAAGCTTCAAATTTGCTTCACGAACCAGTTGTTGTATTTTTGTGTCCTCTAGATGGCACTGTTGGTTTAAATAAAGGGTTAATAAACAATGGCAAGTCAGTCTGCTTCAGCTCAATGTTGAACAGAGAGGGCCACCTACAGGAGTCCAAAAATACTACAACTGGTTCATGAAGCAGATTTGAAGCTTCATTTACCCATCACTACTATTTATTGTTTACAATTATTATAGCTGGATAGTAGAATGATAAAGCCATCATAATGTCGCTGTGTTTTTGTTTGTTCATGTGTACTTAGGTTACCTGGGTGCCCCTGCCGAATAAAGGAGAGTTTGGTGTTGTGAGTGCATGCTCTGGGGGAAGAATCCTGCTTTGGACAGTGAGCTCGGAGCAAGGAAAATGTGTCCTGAAAGTGGCCTTTGCGCTCGTGCAACAGCAAGTTATTTCCAGCAGCTCCAGCTTCAAAGTAAGACTCTGTCTTCCATGACAAAGGAACACTTTGATAGTTATTTCAAAGCAACTACCAAAAAGTGTGTAGCCTGACTACAAGATACTGCTGACTTCATTATATTGTCTTTTTTTAAATCTGATTTAGCCTTTAATGGGTTATGAACCATTGTTTTTTTAATGATCTGTTTAATAATCAGATATATAATATATATATAATGGCTGTTTTACGGTATTGTATTTTGTTGAAAGGGCCAAGGTACCGGCCCTGTGGGTGTCACCTCCTTGGATCTGTCTCCATGGGACCCAGACACATTCTTAGTAGGCTCCGAGGGTGGCCTTCTGCTTCGATGCTCTCTGTCCTCCCAGACACCAGCAGCGGTCCCGTCAGAATGTCTCAGTGTGCCACTGAGAGCCCCAGCCGTCTTCTCCTTTCGGCCTGGTAGCGGCCCTGTCCACTCCATACACTGCTCACCTTTTCACAGGTACACATCCCGGGTTGTATCAGTGACTAAATCAATGTCTAACTATAGCTGGTGACTCATACGGGGCTGATGTGTTTTAATTAGGAACCTGTTTTTGAGTGCAGGAACTGACGGCCTGGCTCACCTCCATTCTCTGCTGCAGACCAACCCACTGCGCTCACTTCGAGTGTCAGACACATATGTTTTTAAAGTACAGTGGTCTCCAACCAGACCGCTGCTTTTTGCTGTGGCCACGGCACAAGGTACAGAATCAAAAGTGTTGGTCATCTCACTGTCAGTCTTCAAAACTATAAAGAATACCGTGTAGTCTCCGACAGCAAAGTTTGCTAATTGACAGTGAGGAAAATTGTTTGAGTCTATTATTTAAGAGAGATTTAAAAAAGAAACCATGCAGTGATATTGCCATAGGTCCCATCTCGGTCGCAAATAAGAATGAAAAGCTTACTTGGCCATGGGTGTGCTCATTTATGTTAAGCTGTCTAAATATAAGCAATCTTCTTCCGCCAGGTGAGGTGCAAATATTCGATCTGAGTCGCAGATCCCTGAGACCAGCAGCCACGATTGATCCAGGAGGCGTTGGCCATGCTGCAACCTGTTTGGCCTTCAACTGTCAAAACCCTGGCCTCCTTGCGGTGGGAAAAACAGATGGGACAGTTGGCGTATGGAAGCTCAGCACTGATTTGACAGAGCAGATGCCCACTGAGACCCATCTCCTGGAGCAGATAGCCAATCAAGTAGCAGAATGACACAATGGGATGGATGGAGACTGCGGCAATGGACTATTTGTAGTGCCGGTTACATTTTCAGCCATATGTGTTATGGGGTTGGATGTTTCACGAGGCAAGTCAAAAACTAATGGACTGAATACTGTTTAGATGTTGTTATACACAAACCACTGACCTCCACCTATGAGGTTCCTTGTCTCTTAATGAAATGTTGCCGGCAAAATTAATTCCTCTGTAGGGTTGATCACCATAGGTTTATGACACTTGTTATAGAGTTTGGGCCAACTTGTGCAAAAAAGAAATTAGGGCTCTTCCCTTGACAAACATACAATGCTATACATTGGGGTGGAACTCACCAGACACATGGTGCAGGAATAGTGTCCACTGACTACGCAATCAAACAATATCAACCAATCCTAATTTATTTTTATGGATTTTAAGTGCATTAAAGAAATACCTCACCAGGTGTTTAGAGTACAGCATAGAGACATTACTTTGAACACTGGCTCACCCTTTTCCCAATACTGTACATGTTTATATCAGGTCATTTGAAGTTGTTTATAAAAAGCAAGTCTAAATATTTTAGTTTTACTCAGCCATTTACTAAGAAAAATTCCTCCGCAAGCACATCAGACTACAGCATACAAAACTATGTTGCTCAATATGAGCTAGGGCTTCTATTGAAATACCGAATCCTTTCCTGGAATTCAGGAACAAGAACACTCCCAGACTGCCAAGAATTATTTAACTGAATGAAATTACGGCAACAGTACAGCAGATGCAAAGCCGAAAAGTTGAAAGCTATCATACTGTAAAGTGTCTTTACAAAATAACAGATGCAAGGCCAGGTTTTGGGAAAAAAAGATTGTTTTATTTAAGAAGTATTTTATGTTGTTTTATTCAAAACAACACATTTTGTCATCATGTCTTGACATGGTACCAAACTAAAAACATTGAATCTGGAAAGCAAAAATAAATGGAATGCCATAAATAAAAATGTTTATGAGTTCAATGAAAAATTGATAAAAGCCAGACAGTGAAGAATTGACAAAATCCTTGGGCACATGTATTTTTTTTTGTTTGTTCGGGAATAAAAGCTCGCATGAAACTAGATTTTGACATTGCAGGAAACCTGGTCGCACAAATTTGTTCCATTTAAAATCACATGAAGGCACATCCTCAAACAGCAGACATTTACATTTGCCCACAGAGGAACTTTAATCCACTGTGCACTTCCAACTTATATAACTTGGTACCAGTTAGTTGCAAGCCATTGCGGTTACATGCAACTACAAGGTGCTACAAGTAATAGGAGTCGGCCAACAGAATATACATTCCACCTAATAGGAGTACAAAAATTGATGGAGAAAATGAACAGGTTTCCTTTGGTTTCCTTAAAGAGCATCAGTGACACAAAAATGATCCCATCCAGTGGGTCAATACGCACACCATGAGGTGAAGGAGCCGACCATTTGTCGGATCCAAACAAAGGACATGAAAGCTAAATGGTCACTCATATATAGACAAAACTTTTTTTTTTCTGAAGTGAAAACAGAGGCAAGGCAGCGCTCTTAAGTGTCCAGTCACCTAAAAATATATACTTAATCTATTTTGGGATGCCCTGCTGAATGTGAATGGAAGAACAAGTGGTGCATTTCACAAATACTGAATGCATTAAATGAAATTGAACAGGCGATGGGGGAGTGGGAAGAAACTCCAACACGAGTATCAAATTCCTGAAAAGTATTATAGAATTTCTAAATGTAAAGATGTGACAGAGTATGGGTTACACACATCTGATCATTGTAAATAAAAAAAGAAAATCTTTTGCACTGCACCTTTCATACATATTTTCCATTAAATGATACAGTACATTCAGAGACAAGAAGTAAAGGAAATCCTCATGCTGGCACCAAGATCCTGAGATGTAACTAATTTTGTTTTAGCTCTATTAAAAATATACACAGTCATTTGATCTAGCGCTTCTGCATTGTGACCTTAAGAAATAAATACCCTCTAAATCTACTTTGAGAAGTACCTAATCTCAGGTACTGGTGCAAAATAAGAGTCAGTTCGAAGTGACTGCGAGACGCTCACTGGGAGTACAACCAGCACACGAGCAGACCAAAAGCCAATGCGGCACCAGCACCAACATTAAGCACAATGGGTCTCCAGTACTGCCACTTCTCTTTTTTTCTCTCTGAGTCGGTCAGTCTCTGTTTCATCTGCTGGACCTTCTGTGAGGTGCTGGCAATCCGCTCTTCACGGTGGCGCTTCTTCACGCTATATAAGGAAGAGGAATGAATCAATGGCCCATCAACAAACATTTACGTCGAGCAGATTATTTTAACATATAAAGATGAAGTGTGAATTGTTTTAGTGAGCTAAAGGAGAAACTGTGGCGACACACAAACATAACTACCAGACTTTTACATACCATTTGGTGCACCGTATTAATAAGTGTAATATCAATGGACGGGTCTATTAAAAAAAAAAAAAAATCATACAAAAATTTAGAAGGCGCATGATATTTTTGAAGCAATATATGTTAAATAGTTTATTCAAATTGTTTGTAAATTCATTTGATAGATTTAGGACAATTATGCTAGGTTTATAACCTTTCGGGGGGTTGTCGCGAGTCAATGTGATGACCGGTGGTTGTGTTTATTGCTTTGGTTAATGCTAAATGCTATCTCGGCCTGCTAGCGATTAGATGCGGATGAAAACGAGAACACAAACATGAATGTAAAAGTAAATAGGAAGGAACTTGACTACGTTTACCTCGCTGTCCCACAGACGGCAATGATATTGTCCCACATCGTAGCATTGGAAACGCATCACCAGAAATAGTTTGCCTTAAGCCAGTAGAACTACATTTCAAATATTCTTAGACACAGAAACAGGAAGTAGCCCTAGTTCTTGTATGACAAAAGCATATAGATATCTGCTAGGGATTAGATGCGGATGAGAAAGACGAACGTAATAAGAAGGAATTGGAGTTAAAGACGACAAACTGAAAAGGTGACAATCATCCATACGAAAGGTGCACACCATTACAAAAAGACGCACAGTCGATTTTTGAGAAAATTAAAGGACTTAGTTTTATGGTACGAAAAATACAATACCGGCGTATATGGACACAAATGCAGTGGTGATGTACATTCTTATCTCAATCACTTAATCAACAAAGAATTGAGTATTGAATGTTTAGAACGAGTTGATGTTTAAAAACTTGAAATAACTTTAAAGGTCTTTTATGTCAGACAGAAATATTCAGTGTGTCAAGTTTTTTGACCATCTCAACAATTAATTTTTGTATCTATATTATTTATATATTTGTCTGTATTATTGTTGTATTGCACTGGAGAGGGGAGCCCTCTAATCTCGTTGCACACTTGAGTACAATGACAATAAAGGGATTTCTATTTCTAATTCTAATTCTATATATATATTTTTACTTAATTTTCTTAACTTCCCTTACTGGACTAATTATCTATGCATCCATTTTTTGTCTATATTACATTTCAAGTCAGTGAGATTACTTTGACAGATAAAACTTGCAAAAAGACGGCTTTCTTACCGTCCAGTGCTCTCTGCCTCGTTGTGGTCTTGGTACTGTGGCTTCTCCACCAACAAGGGCATGTGGTCTTTTGAGGTGAGCTGGGAATCCAGGCAAGGTCTGCTGTTGTTTAAGTGGGGTCGAGGTGGAGGTGGCGGTGGCGGTGGAGGCAGATCCGCCTCCAAATCATCTCTGGACATTTTTCTCGGCTTGACCTAATTCCAGGATAACAATAAACAAAAAATTTAAATCAATCAAAATCATCCCAAAAATTCAGATCATGTTGAGATTTAATATGTTTAATATCCTTTCCACACTGCACTAAGCAGAGTGTAATGCACAGTCCGCCAACCAATTCATGATTCATTTCCAGCCGCAGTGTGAAGCTTCATGGCAGCGAGCACGGTGAATTGAAAAATGTTCAATTCTGTTGACAACCGACGGCACATCCAATAGCGGTGGTGTCGGTGTGATTTCAGGGTGACAGTAGCAAAATCTTTTGCCGGAGTTGTACACTAAATAAATAAGATGCCCCAAGCATTGGGATACAAGAAAAATGTGATGTATTGTGAAGAAGTGAAGAAGGCACAGCAGTGGACAGATCTCCGCCACGTTAAATATAGCAGGTTGGTTGGTTACATGCAGAAGACTCACATGATTTTAGCATTTTCAAGTTTTTAACAATGCAAATGTTAGCCTAAAATTAAATATAACATAGCCACACATGCTTTAAAAGGATCAAATCTCCTCCTCGTCATTGTGTTTTAACTACTTTATGTCCAAACCAGCAGGGAAAGGTACCAGTTTGGTAGCTGAGAATCCAGTTCTAGATATGAAATCAATCAAATTTTCAGGAGACACCAAAAACTGCAATTTTTTTTCAATCATTAATATTCGTCGTTAAAGAGCACAAGCCATTTCCAGCACTTCAGAGTGGTGAACATTTGACCTAATGTGACCTGAAGAAATATATAATAATAGTCAGGGGCTGTTGAGAGCCATCCAGACAAAGCGCTACCTGTGCTGAAGTGTTGGTCCCAAGAAGTTTGGCTCCCTCGATGACAGCCATGTACGAGAAACGCAGTTGGTCAGCAGTCTGGATCAGGCCCATGCGGTATTCCCTCATGTCCAGAAGGACCTTCTGGAGGTCCACTGAGGACGGATTATTCCTCCGATTCATCTGTAAACACATTTTCCCTATTTGATTAAAAGAAAGGCAAATCTATGCTTTTGAAAACAGGGAACACAGTTGACTTATCACTTGGAAAAGAAAAAACTGAAATCTTGGACTATATTAACCAATACAATAGGTTTCAGCCAGACTTGACAAACATAGTAGTAGTAGAAGTATTGAACACGCCAGTTTCACCTCTCAGAGTCAGGCTCGTTCCCGTGCGGCCCCTCAGAAATGAGACCAACTTTTGCAAAAGTGCTAAGCAAAACGTTAGCCCAAGCATCCACAATCCATTCACAAATTGTGGTGTAACTTTCCGGGTATTGCCCCAGTCTTAGTCATGCTGCGTTCGCAATCTGTCATCCTATATAAGACCCTTTCACAGTTTGTAAACAACGTGACGGCATAGCTGGAAGCAAAAACTAGCGCGCCATTTTGAAAATGCCGGTTAGCATATTTAAACCGCTTTGTTTACGTAGGAATGTATGTGAAAAATTGTCGATTGAGTGAGTATATGAGTAAACTCACTGCCCACAACCGTAATGTTACTTTAAATAGTTGACTGACGGGACGATATTTACCAATCCCTACGCCCTCACTCACTGGATGGACGATTTAATAGGACTGCCCACTGTGCAATTTACACATACCTAACAAAAAAACTGAGTCTTTACACCAAAGATAAAGTGAAGGATTATAAATCATTAGAAGCCTATTACTACGTTATACGCTATCGCGTGGACGCTACTCAAACATACAGTTAACGTTAGCAAGGGGTTTGCATTAGCACATGGAGAATACAAAAAGAACGCCCCAATTAATGATTAATTTAAAGTAATTTCAGCCACAACTAAGTTTAGATCAAATCATTTTCCAGGCGGAAACTGATAGCACATTTTACGATAGTACACTTTGTCAAATCTTACCTGATATGAAGTGTTCGTTGCAAACATGTGCATTGTTGATGAAACTTATAGACTCCCACCACATAAAGTTATGTTTGTATGTACAGTATGTTTGAATGCATAATGAGGTAAGATTTATTTTCTAAACCCAAAAGGATATTTGGCTCCCCCTGCAGCTGGTTATTATTATTACGTAGATCAGGCATCACCAAATGGCGGACCGCGGTCCGGATGGTTCAGACCGGACCCATGACCAATCTATGATGATTTTTTTTCAGGGCGCATTCGCAAACGTTGGCGCTGCAATTCTAGTTAATACGGAAAAGGCGTCACTGATTTGAGCCAATCAAATCTTTTGTTTACGATCCACTGCCAATTGCGCAGCAGACCGGAAGAGAGTGCTGCTGACAGTATGACTTGCTAAAAAGTTAGCGAGGTCGATGCGTGTTGTTTTCAATGAATGGGCGGAGAAATTTGGTTTCGTTCTGGCTGCAGTCAAGTCAAGTCAATTTTATTTGTATAGCCCTTAATCACAGACAGTCTCAAAGGGCTTTACGTAACAATTCAAAACCAGTGTGCATCATATGCTCCGAAACTGTCGCAACATTTCGAAGCGACACTACGAAACAAAGCCCCGCCCTGTTGTGCACAGTTATCCGCTGACGTTTGAGGTGAGCGCACGCAAAAACATCGAACTTCGAGTGCAGTATAACAAATGTTTACATTTTCGTTTACATCCCAGCGGCATGCAAACGAATATTCACTAAAAGTATCATGGATTTTGGGGAAACATAAAAAACGTTCAAGTGATGGGGAAGTTGTGAAGGAGTGCTTAAATGTGGTTGCACAAACATTATTTAAAGGAAAACACAAAGCCCAGATGTGTGAAATAATCTACCAAATCCCAACGGCCCTGACTTCGTTCCAACACAGAATTAAGTCACTGGCAGGGCAGTCACTAACTCATTTTTCTCATTAAGAGAAGTTAAAAAATATTCAAAAGAAAAGTTGGTGTCAAAGCTCATTTTAAATTAGTTTTTCATGAGGACAGACATTTTTATTGATTGTGTACTGAACATGTTGACCTGGTTTACTTGAATAATTAGGCTTTCCGTTTTTTTTAGGCTGATAAATCTTTGATTTAAGAAAAAAAAGGTAAAAGATGTTAACTCAATGCTTAGCACTTGATATAGTTCTGCAGGAGATATTTTACAGATTTTTTTCTGGAAGTGGTACCCTTAAATTCCTGGAGCCACATTTTCTTGAATGTGAAATAAACGCCTTATATTTGTTTGACTGGCAATGGTGTTTAATGGGAACATTGCTAAATATTTAGTATATTTTTATTTTATTTATTTAGTGCGCTCTGTTGAAAATGACTAAATATTGAAACTATAAAAAAATGTGAACATAGGCTAGACATTAAGGGAAGTCGGACTTTGGTTCGGACCTTTTAATTGGAAGAAATTTTCGTCGTGGACCTCTGTGACTTTTAATTGAATACCTCTGACGTAGATCATATTTCTTTTGGGAGGAGTGAATTTATCAGCCTTTGTCAATTCATGACAACCAGCACTATTCACATTGGCCAAATTTCTAAATAATATCTGTTCTCACCAAGACCAGACAGGTGTCCACCAAGGCAAAGGTCCCAGATCGCCCAATCCCAGCACTGCAGTGCACAACTGAGGGGCCGTGCTCTGTGTCCAGTGAACCAGACTCCCGAACCTTGAAAAGGAAGTTGAGGAAGGAGGCAGGAGATTCTGGAACACCAAAATCCGGCCATGCAGTGTAGTGAAAGTGATAAATTGATCTCCACTCCCCAGTCTATAAAAGACAAAGTGAGATGTTAAAAGTGATCCGAGGACTGTGTGAAGGCTTACTGGCGCATTTGTCATTGGAGAAAAATTACAATAAACATGACACTGCATTAGTCACTACAGGATTTAAATGTTGCTGTACGATTTGACAACACAACTCATGGGAAAAAAATGTAAGCGCAGCTGAGAAAACAATTTGTCAGACAAAGCATTCTCTTATCTAAACATGTCACATGCATAAATCTTTCTGTATCAAGACTCGAGCTTACCTTTATGTTTTGTAATTTTAGCACTCGGATTGTGAAATAGGAATGGTCCTCCTCTGAAAGTAGCCTGACTACAAAACCTGTGTCAGTGAAAGACACTTGAAGTTCCTCTGTAGTTGGCCAGTACTGAGCACACTTTTCCTGGAATAATAAAAAAGGGAATTCATTGAGAATGGTAGAAATAGAAGTACGGGCCTGGGGGAGGTGGTGACACAGGAAGTCTTTTAGTTGGCAAGCTTGCCGACGGCTTGCGCCTTTTGTCCGAGCGTGGAAAGCACTGAAACGACTCGGTTAGATATATTCTCTCCACTGGCAGCTTTAAGCGTATATATTTTTGCAGTTCGAATATGTAGGAGTGTTGTGGGCATAGGAGAGATGATGTTAATAGTGTGTGTGGTTTCAGCACATTCAGCAGAAACGCCCACGGCATTCGAGAGCGGAGAGAATGGCTTCATTTTCCCCGATTTTGAAATCTCATTTCATATACCGTACTTGCCCCCCTTTTTTTTTTGATTTGGTAGGGTTATTAACTACACACTTTTTTTGTGGTGTGTCATGTACAAGACATTGTTACTTTCACTGTACAGGGAACATTAAATACCACTGAAAGCCAGATGCAAACCAGGCGCAAAGCTGTGCCAGCGTAGAGCAGGCCAAATGAAAGGCGGAACTGAGCTTTTTCGCTTGTGTAAACATTTTTGAAATGGCTACAAAAATGATCCCAACACATCGTTTATTCAGCGAGGCAGTTTTAGAGCTGCTTAATGATATATGGGCTGATTTCAAGCTAATTATACAAAGGTAGGGCTGGGAAATTAATTTAAATTTAATTGCCATTTCGATTTTAGCTTCTCACGATCATAAAAACGTAATAAATCGCAAAAAAAAAAGATTCGTGTGCCAAATGGTTCGGCGAGCGTTTGCAAGTTCCTGCATTATAGAAGCACCCGGAACGCCCCTGCGTTGCTTGCTGCAAGCGTGTGACATGTTATTCTGCCCTCCTTGTACTTTGTTTGATAAACTTAGCCAGCTTATTGTTCACAGTCAATGGAAAATCCCATTTATTGTACCTTCAAATAACAAATATTCACACACAAATGTTGTAGGAACACAAACAGACAGGGAAAATAATCTTCACAGGCATACGGTGTATTCTTTCTAATCGGTGAAAAACACGTTCTACTACTATTGCCATGCACTCGGGGCAAGTTAAACAAATCAAAGCACGAGTCTTTTGCGGTTGCCACTTTCCCCAACATTTTCGGAGCAATCAATTTATTGTTTGTAATTCTGTTAAATGTTTGTTTGTCTCTTCCACTAAAATATCCAGCTATTAGAGCGCTAAATTCAGTACAAGACATGAGTTGTTTGTATATTTTGCATGCAAACCCCTCACCACAAAAACGACACGCCGAGCTGCAGGTCTCCCGCATGTACACTTCCACATAATTTTTATGTCCATTCTAGTCGGCAATACCATGGCATTGTAGTCTTATATGGCAAATGAACACTCGATACTTTGGACTTAAGTGTTTACTAGCAAAAGGTGAGTTATTTCTAGAACTCTTGATAGCCTAATCCCCATTTCCAAGTTGCTGCACACTAGACTCTTATGTATTTCAAGTGTTCAAAGTGGTGGAGAAATCACAAAGCACATTGTGAGACCCCACAAAAAAAGTGGAGCTAAACATACGGCAATCAGTAGAATTGGCCAACACAGAATCGTCACGACAACAAGAATGGAATGAAATACAAAACACTCCTTTTCTTAGACAAAGCCTTAAACAATGAAATGCCAAGAAGCAGTTTAAGGTCAGCACAGCACTGCAGCCCAACAAAATACAACCCAAAAATAATGGAACTTCACAACACAAAGCAGGGCTGTTGATAATACATATTTTATTTTGTGACTAATTATCATTATTAATCAGCTTTTAAACATAACAGCCTCAAAAACGCTAAACAGTGCATAGTATTGTACCATTTAATACAATATTTTCAATATTAAATTTCTTTTTCCACAGCTCCCCCTCCCACTATGTGACTCTCCTGAGTCAATCATTAAATCCTTCAAGTTCCACAGGGAAATACAATTTCTTTGAAATGAGGGTTCAAAATTAAATCCATCATCAAGAAGGCCCAGCAAAAGATGGGGATCAGTATGACTGGTTCATTGAGCATTATTTACTTCTAAATAATTTCTTTAATCTGTACATTTCTACAAATATCCTACGTGGAGATTATTCTGAATTGGTAGGAGTTTGACATCAATTACCATTAAGAAAAATGCCTTGGGTGTTTAATATACTTGGGGAATAAATAATTATTTTTATTTTATTAATTACTTAAATAAATAGAACCTAAGCAATGTTGGGGATTGCACCTTGGAATAAATGTGTGTTTTTAGGCTGAATTAACAAAAGTCTTTACTTCTTGACCTGAAGATGTCATTATTCTGCTGCCCACTTGACCACAGTGCAAAGGCCAATGATGGCGACTCTTTTGTGCACTTGCAAAAACAGACAAAACTCTGTGCTGTTATCTAATTTTTGTGGAACTTTACTTACCGTATTTTTACGGCCATACGACGCGCTGCCTCAAAGGGCGCAACACCAGTTGAGGGTGCTATTTCCGTCTTTAATGCATATACTAGGCGCGCCGCATAACAAGGCGCTAGCTCGGCTGCTCGCGCTAGCACGTTCGCGCTAGCTCGGCTGCTCCCGCTAGCACGTTCCCGCTAGCACGTTCGCGCTAGCTCGGCTGCTCGCGCTAGCTCGGCTGCTCGCGCTAGCTCGGCTGCTCGCGCTAGCTCGGCTGCTCGCGCTAGCTCGGCTGCGCGCTAGCTCAGCTGATGCCAGTTCACCAGGACTCAATCCCATAAAGAATCGCTGCCAGAGGTATCACCCCATTTCATTGACAGATGTCATGAAACTAATAGGAATCACTGTCAATAATAATGACTCTAACCAATAAAAGGTGTCTTGGCATTAGCTTACTAGACAAGGTCAGGGGAGGGACTTCACTGGTCACCACACTCCTTAGAGTCACGGTTTCAAATCAAAACCCAAGAAAACTCAGCATACAAGCAAACAATGAAACAAAGAAATGACTCAGACTTTGCCCAGCAGGGTGTGCTAACATGCACTCCGAACAGCCCAATGAGTAAAAGGGTTGATGCTCGCTTAGTCCATATAATGGGCGCGCCGCCTTACAAGGCGCTTTGTTTGTTTTGGGCAAGATTAGGGACTTTAAAGAGCGCCCTATGGCCCGGAAAATACGGTAACTGGAAAAACTTAGTTACAAACGCACATACACAGAAATTAAATCTCATCTCTAACAATATGGAGGCAGTTGCAGCTGTTAGGCTTTTTTTATGGCGCTTCAAAAAACGGCATCACATTTTGTTGATATGTGGGGGGAGCAAAAATCTTTATTGTTGAGAAGCAGGATGGTTTTGTGGTGTTATCACCTTTTGTGTGAAAGTTGAATGGTTACTTATGATAACAACGGTTCCAGTCATCAAAGGTTACAGATTATAGATTGTGTTCACACGCTCCAGGTGTGTTTTTCATAAAACTGTCGTGTTAAAGCCAACTTTGGGACCCTGGTACGCGCAAACTCAACTTGGAGAGGTGGGCTCTGTCATGTTTTAAGCGAGGTCTGGTACCATTACGTTTAGCTGCAACTGCTGCACGGACCCACAGGAAAAGCAAAAACATGGAAAAAACAAATATATAACAACCAATTCCACTCATGGGAAGTATTCTGAACTCTGTGCCATACAAAATAATGTGCTTATGCAAACCCCCGCATAGAGTTATGGTTTGGAATGTTTTGAGTTTTCTCACACACTACATCAATCCAATTGGGTCATCAGAGCAAACGTGAATCCAAACGGAATTTGAATGTGAATGTGTGACTCAAAACTTTGGTGCAGACTACAGGACCAAAAAAAGAAGAGTGAAAACAATGTGAGTGTGAGTTTGACATTTTTTAGGGTGCTGTGCAAGCAGATAGCTAAATTCCAAGAAATATTCGCAAGTCATCAAGTTTGTTCAATACAAAAATAATAATTGAGTGAAGAGTAAAAGTGATAAATGGGGTGGGGGGTGTCAATAACATAAACGTATGTAATACCAAACTAAAATTTAAAATGACTTCCACGCAGCAGCGGATTTATTAGCAGTAGATGTAAACTCCACACACCCCTGTTCAAATGCCTAGTTTTTGTAATATATTTTTAAAAAATTAGACCAAGATAAATCATTTCAAAAGTTCATCCACTGTGAACGCGACCTTACAAATCTGTTATAACCAATTGAAAAAAAAAAAACATTTCAGAGAAGGCAAGCAAAAAGAAACATTTCAAATAAATCCATGTCTGTACTGCAAAAGAAATGATGGCGGCTGCAGTTGAGTAGAGTTGAAATGTACTTACAGATCCCTTTTCAATGATTCTGTTGAGCATTATAACAGCTTTGGAACACTGCTCCCAAATCATCAGCCAGAAGTGACCACAAGTGTTCCGTAAAGGCCCCTGTAAATCCCAAAGGAAATACATTCGATACGGTGCTCACAAAGAGATTTCAAAAATAAATTAACAAGATTGTCTTTGTCTCCAAATAAGCCTCGTTAAATAATTGAATATGCTGCTGTCAAACGTGAGCGTTAATTAAATGTCATAAACACACGATCTGCTAGTAGCACACCTCACCTGAGAAAGAATGTAAGCTCTGCGGGTTTCTTCCACTGTGACTAAACTTGCATTGATGTAGTCATTTTCAGAACTTTCTAGTTTTACCCGGCTGTGATCATCTAAAGTTAGCAGAGACAGAATGACGACCAGTTACAAAGACATCATTAACCACAATTCATATTATTTGAAAGAAGGTGAACGATGTCATGGTGGTCCAACAATTCTTGTAACAATGAATATCAAAAAACTTATTCATACAATGGAAAAACCAGAGATGAGCAGTTTTTTTTTTTTTTGAAGGGACCAACTTAGCAAGGACTGAAGTGGGTTTTCATCCATCTCTTTAATTGTCCCACTGGTCAAGAACCGCATGTATAGTATTTAAGTATTTGCACTCGGAGCAGAATGAAATCTTGTATTGGTGTTTTTGCGAGTTCTGGCCCTTTAGCTGAGAGTTTCTTCGTTCATTCGTGCATTCATGCGTGCGAGCGAGAAAGAGCGAGAGAAACAGAGAAACGATGCGTGCGGCTGTGTGAAGAAGCAATTATGAGCCAAAAGAAGCATTTACAGTTGCATTTAATTGGAGCAAAGGGATAAAGAGCTATTAATACAGTCATCTCTACAGTGCAACACCGGCCCGAGCTTATCTGTGAATTTTCCTTGTGTGACAACAAGATTGTGTGAAAGGTTCGGTATGCTCTGCAACTATAGCATTGGCATTGTTTTAGGGTAAAAAGCGTCTACCTGTGTTTACGAACCATGAAACTGTATAGGAAATTTGCCAGCTCATGAGCTTTAAATAATGTTTATGAACTATGAAACTTCTGCCGTTTGCCTCTCGTCATGCAGATGCTTTTTGTATATTATTTATTTTATTTTTTTTAATAAGAATGGAAGGACGATGACGGAAGGGTGCCCAGGTATCGAACGGAGGTTGGATTGGCAAAACAGGGTAAAGTGCCCATCTTTGGGAAAAACTGTGGAACCGAACTCAACAGCTTCACATTTAAATGCAAAAGGAAACTTAAAAAAAGTAACTTCACTTGAGTTCATAAAACAGCAGCACAGCACAATAACAAATCCTCATTCACTTCCAACATTCGCTGTTGTAGGTTCATACAGAAGATTCCATATCACATTTAAAACAACTTTTCAAATCACAATTTCAGTTCAAAACGACACTGCACTGCACTAAATGTTGCTTTCTCTCTGTTGTTATTTTAACACCACATGATGCACATCATCGTCATCTCAACATAAAAGTGTGCTTGGAAGACTTACATGGACTAACATCTCTGTAGCGATTCAAATTCCGATTCACAGGAAGTTTTGCCACATTGTAGGGATATTCATTGGCTTGGTTACGGATTTCCTGTAGAAACAGAGAATAACACAAAAAAAGGTTTGCGTTAAAATTCTTACTTGTTGGGAAATCATGTTTTGTCACGTGCCGCACAATCTCATTATAATCTGTAAAATCAGTCATGTCCATCAAGATGGCGTCGCTGTTTCTGCTTAGACGAGATGCAGGGTTGAACTCTGCCAGTAATGCAAC
Source organism: Idiotropiscis lumnitzeri (assembly GCF_059441095.1). Lineage (NCBI taxonomy): Eukaryota > Metazoa > Chordata > Actinopteri > Syngnathiformes > Syngnathidae > Idiotropiscis > Idiotropiscis lumnitzeri. Next base: position 15,719,850 of record NC_142400.1, on the reverse strand, counting down.
GCAATGCATGCTGCAATTCTTTCAGTTGTGATTGGGTCCTGCTTTCCTGCTTGACTGGTCTTTTACAATCAACGCTCTTTCATTGTTCATATCTTTTACTACATTGCTGTCTTCACAAAACACTCCATGAACATTGTTTAAGTGCTATAAAAAAAATATTATTTTCCAAAAACAAGCCAGAGTGTTACAGTAAGAATACCACTTTTCAGGATATGCCAATTAGAATGTAAACTTGAGCGATCCATCAATGGTCGCAGTTCAGAACAATGTGTTGTCATCAAATATTTAATAGTTACTTTTTTTTTTATATCTGTATGCGAAAATATTTATACGTTTAGCAAGCATTAAAATATATATGCAAGACAAACGCATTTAGGTCTAGTGTGAAAAGAAAATAGTAAACATGGTCCCAGGCAAATGTTTTGGCAGTCAACTCACTGACATGGCTAATGCTCAAGTTATAAAGGAGACACAGGTCGATTTTTTTTTTTAAACACACAATTTCAAACAGTTCCCAGGGGTCTTAACGTAACATCCCAAGCATCAAATATTACAGCACACTTAACACTCTCTGCAAAAGTCCACCGAACTCCGCCAGTTTCAGGAGATGTTTCTGTCACAGGCAAATAACCCACCGTCCACTATTGCAAGCCTCACGTATAGCTTTAATTACCACGACGACCAGAAGCAGAGCTCGGGTGCTGTGACGAGTCGAGAGGCTACTAGTGGAAGTTACGTTCCAGAGTCTGAAGAAAAAATGGACCACCCAGAAAAACGGTACATGACACATGTAGCTTCACACACAATGTCACAGATTTTAGCCGCACCTGCAAAATTCTGAACGAGACATTTTCAGAAACCAATCCAGGATCCTAAGTAGCAGTAAATTAGCAACTGAAGTACATTATAAATAGCCCCCCCTTCAATGTTTATGTTTTGTACTGAACAGTTCAGGCCAGGACTGGACTAGCAGAAAAAAAATAAATAAATACAATAATTGATCCTGGCATTTTGCAGTAGACCATCCACAGTCTGTGTTTCATAAAAAAACCTTGCTAAACACACCCAAAATGCAAACAGGATCAAGTCCAAGTAAAAAGCAATGCTTTGCTGAACTTAATTACAAGATAATGCCATTTTATTTGCTTTTGCAACTTCTATCTCATTCATTTGCAACCTAACAGCCAATCAGAGCCGACATTAATGGCGCATTCATTCATGTATTACACCATATGGAAAGTGCTTAGTTAAAGCTCGGGCTGTTGTGAAATACGCTTTATAAACAAAGTTGTATTTTATATTATACAATATCAAATCTAAAAAGCACAATGATACATATATCTCTTAATTTTTCACAATTGTAAATGCAGCTGTTTACTTAGGTGTGCCTACTAGCATTATGAATGTGTTGCGCAAGGTTCTGGATATGTGTGCCTAAGGCTGGGCGATATGGCAGAAAAGTATATTGCGGTATAACTATTTCATCTTGGTCGCGAACAATTTAGATTGATTATTTTTCTTCTTTTTTTTAACGGTTGAACCAATGGGGGAAAAAAAGGTTGAATTTTCACTCTCAAGTGAAAATCACGCGTCCATTTTTTTTCGTTTATTTTTTTATTATTATGTTAACGGTACTGTTTCTACGTTGCAGACATCCCATTAATGTGAACATAAAAAAATATATATAAGGCAACAAATTGGGGAGATGCATGTTTTTCACAGGAAATCAACAATATAAAACTTGAGACTTAAACAAGTCAACGCAACTATGAAAAAGTCAAGTAAACTGGTCAGTATCAATATTAAACTCCCGTTTTGTATTTCATATCAGACAACGTGGATAATTCTTGTTTTTAACCTTTAACTATTGTGTACACTGTAATGTGTATTGTGTAGCATTACCTCCACCGGTGCATGCTACCCCAAAACAATATTGTTAATATACCTACATTACCCTTCATTCTATGTTCTTACAATGTGTAGTGAACTAATACTCTCTAGCAGTGGATGCATTAGCGTCGACCAACTACCTTAGGACTACTTTATCTTTTTTGCAGACTCATTATTGCCATAGTCCATGCATATTTGACTGCCTTATTTTGGCTCATGAGTGGGATGCTGAGCATCAGACATGGCGCGAGCATATCGAGACAGGGAACTCCTTTACTTGAACTCCACGTCTCCATCCGGAGGTGCTTAATCAGGTTAATGAGTATCATATCATCGTATTGCACCGAGTCAACTGGTCAGTTATTTGAACGAAGTTACGCCACTCTCTCGTTCCGTGTATGATGCACGCAGGTGTCATTGCCAGTCTATCTGCATCTTTTTCATTGGTTTAAATGACTCTTCTTCGTGTTCGGAGGATGCTGTGCACTGCCTACAACACAAAGCAGCGGTCATGGTCTCAGTTCTTATTTTTTTCTCTCAAACATTTTATCTGAACCATTTTCCATTGATATTGATCACGTGACTATCGCGATACATGTTGATATTGAATTATCGTCCCAGCCTTATGTGTGCCTTTAAATTAATTAAACCATGACTGTGGATACTATGATAAACAATGACTTCTCAGTCATGTTGGCTTGCTATGGTTTTTAAAATATTGAATATAATTGGCATTGACAGCAAGATGCAAATGCTTCATTATAAAGTCAAATTCTTAAAAGAAAATATTCAGACATGACTCCTGACTACCCCTGGCTGCCACTGATGTTGACTGCTTCAATTTGCTGTCTGGATTGTTAATGGATTAATGGACAGCCATTAAATTGTGGGCTTGATTGAGGAAAATAATAACCAAATAGCACCGTATCGGTCACCAAAAGATCCTGACCTTCCGGGTATCTGCCCTGCAAGCCACATGGCCAGTCCAGCATGGGCTCAGGTTAATTAACATGAATATGCCTGAGTGAATATATAGAGTATAGAGTAAAAGTAGTTAGTTAAAAACGCTATAAACTGCTTAAGCGGGAAAACAGTTATTTGAAACACGATTTAAACTGAAACATAAAATTTAAATACCTGCATAAACCAGTGACCACTACTATTTACGATGAAGATTATTACTAGTACAAAGGATCTCATTGTACACATTGGACTCTAGCATTCTGCATGTACATGTACTAACATGTAACAAAAATGTACCCGCTGTTTTCTAAGAAAACAGTTTCTATTCATTGTCATTGCTGCTCTTGTTGCGTGCGTGAGTGTTGCTTTTGAACCTAAGTAGGTTTTATCTGACATGCTCACAGCTTGGGTTAAACCGGAACCGATGTGTGATAATGTGAACGCACAGCTCCCTTGGAGATGGCGGTACAACACGTGCCTTCTTTGGAAGTCCTGACGATGACTTCTCAGAAACTGACGCGAGCGGGTACGGCGGCGGGTTCTGCTTCTGCTGCTGCTGTGGTCAAACGGCATTAGCTAACTGAGCTCAACTTGGAACGCTGCATTTGCACGTTTTCTTGCTGCGGAAGTCGAGGACAACTAGCACCGAGAGCTAGTTCTCCTTAGTCTTTCAAGAAAAGTGGGTGGGTTAACTAAGTCTCATTCACAAAAATAGATTAAATAGCCACGTGACTAGAATTAGATTGCTCGCTTGGAAATGCATCTGAAGTTAAAAATGCAATCAAATGAGCGTAGTAGTTTAATTAGCAAACACGCGTCATCAAAACACCAGAGGCCCAGTAAATGCCGACAAACTTACGTTGTAAATGTTTTGCCATCCCCCGGAGAAATCAATGTCTTCAAATTCTTGCTCCATGGTAATATGAATAGCGCTCCGGACACTTTCTGGGTGACTAAATAATGTTTTGCGGCAGCCTTCACCAAGTTACTCCTTTCTGGCAGCCATCGACACAGTTCACAGTCGCGTGTGACCGTGGGGATCCCTGCGGGGAGTCTATCTGTTCGTCTGTGTCTCTCTCTCTCTCTCTCTCTCTCTCTCTCTCTCTCTCTCTCTCTCTCTCTCTCGCTGTGTCTGTCTGTCTGTCTGCTACTCCACTACAACTACACGCTGATGACGTTTGCCTGCTAGCCCCCCACGCCCCTTTGACTCCACTCTTTGTTCATAACGCCCTCTTTACCTTTTTTATAGCACACATTATTTTCTTCGCGATTAATTTGTTTCAAATGTCCTTCACCTCCTAATTAAACAAATTACACGCTCATACGTAATATATATTATTGTATAATATAATATTATTTCTACTACTACTACTACTACTACTACTACTATTACTACTACAACAACTACTACTAACAATAATAATAATAACAATAATATTAATCACCACCATCATCATCATAATAACGAAAATAATATACCTCGTAAATTATAATAGACACGTTAAATCATACTTGTTTCCCCACCCCCCATGTTCTTATTTTTATTATTCAACAATTGTATTAACATTTAACCTTCTAATTATGATATTATAAAGATAAAGATGTCCTTTATTAGTCCCACAATGGGGAAATTTGAGGTGTTACAGCAGCAAAGATATAGATCACACAGAGTCGGCGGCGTAATGTAGCCGTTAATGTATAACATTAACAGCAGACATTCATAAAAAGCATGCAAATATAGACAGTATAAACATATCTAAGTGTAAGGAAACACTCCTAATGCCTGTCCATTATACAGAGGGTGAACTCTGTAATGATAAAAACTACTGAATGATTGAAAATACTGCAATGATAAAAATATTGCAATGATAAAAGTACTGTAAAGGTAAGAGTACTGAAATGATAGAAAAGTACTTTATGGTGAACATTAGCTGTATATTTTAATGAAGTGGTTATTTGTACCTTCTACACGTGTAGTGCAGTAAAAAGGGCCAGCAGGTATCTGGATATTAAAGGAATAGCCCGGGAACAAAGTCATGATGTCAGGCACAGAAGAATGTCACAAGGGTGACAGGAGGGATAAAAGTCTATAGGATAACCTGAAAATTGGAATGCGTAATTTGCAATGAAATCGAATCAAATCAACCTGTAGTTGCGGAATGTAAAAATGTGAAATGGAGGCGCAATTTAAAGAGAGATGCAGTCTGTTAAACAAATTAATTTTTCAGTTAACATGTAAACTAGAATTTTATGAAAGCAAGAAAGATAACATCCATTACAAGTTTATTCAGAGTTTTGAGGGCAGTGTGTTATAAAATATTTACGAAGTGTAATGTATTGTGTGTATTTATGTTTTAATATTGTTTTGTTTTTCATTTGTTTTTTTATCGCAAATAGTTTAGCCAAAACAGTAATCACTGCAAATCAATGGGTGGCAGTAATGCGCTATTCCAGTTTGCAAACAGCCGTTGAAGAAGAAGAAGAAGAAAAAAGAAGACGAAGAAGAAAAAGAAGAAGCAGTCGAAGAAGAATAAAAAAAAAGAAACCGGTGTAAAAGAGTCTGTGGTGTGGTTGAAATGACGTCACTGTTCAAACCTCTCAATGTATCTTGATTTTATGCCCAAGTCAAACTTTATAAAGCGACTTGAAAGTTCTTCAACCACGGTCGCATTTGTCCAATTTTTCCGCCTCTCGTTACAAGGGTCGTAAGAAAATAGGACAAATGCGCCCCTTGGTGGTCATTAGTAGTAATCACAGGTAGTGTGGTCACTGCGTTGCCCGCCAACACAAACGTCATGACAGGCTTGTTAGCTTGAGGAGTGTGTTGTGACCGCCCTGTAGCTGCATTTGAAAACATGTTTGTTGCACGCAGCATCGCAGCAGATCATAAAGATCTCATTCACGATGTGTCGTATGATTTTCATGGCCGGCGAATGGCGACTTGTTCCAGTGACCAAAGTGTCAAAGTAAGTTAACTCATGTTAGCCCGAGTAGCCTCACTTGAGTGCAGCCACATTTCCCACACGTTGCGGGGACTGTTCAACTTCCTTTGTTGCATTTGCTAAATTGTCCATCGACGTAGATAAAGCGTTTTCTTGCTCTGCGATTTCTGGCGTTTTAATGTAGGGTGGCTTCATGAAAATGGTTTGGCTAATGTAGCATACAAGCTAGGCTATGCTACTTACTCACACACAAGTTAACGCTCTGTTTTACAACGCACGTAAATTAATGTCATATAATCAAAATGTATAGTCACGACAATGTTTTTTTAATTGTCAGGTGTGGGACAAAAGTGAGAATGGAGAGTGGCACTGCACTGCCAGCTGGAAGGTATGAACCAGCGATGTGTTGTTGAAGTTCCAAAATGGTCACAAGAAATTTGCATGCTTGACTACGCCTTATTTCCTGCAGTCTCAACTTTATGTGGATCAATGCATTTCGAATGGTGATAGATTTGACAAGTTCTTCTCTCTGCCCACAGACGCATAGTGGATCCGTGTGGAGAGTGACGTGGGCTCATCCGGAATTTGGACAAGTTTTTGCTTCATGCTCCTTTGACAGAACAGCGGCTGTCTGGGAGGAGATTGTAGGAGAGTCAAATGACAAACAGAGAGGACAGAACCACTGGGTCAGTACAATGCCAGAATATTGTTGTACTCCTGCATTACACATTCACAGTTGCAAATAATTCTGTATGGGCCTGGATTAACAGATACATCTGTTGTAGTGATTTCTTGTCAGATAAACACAAGGCACGTCGCAAAAACCTTTTACATTTAAATTGAGGACAACACCGCAAATAGTTTTATTTTTTATCTGTGTGCTTATGTTTGTGTGTGTATAAAAACAACTATAGTGTGTTTCATTAATTAACTGATTCAGAGAACACAATATTTTACAAACATTTTGAGCTCTAAAAAAAATGACGATTGATTGACGCTTACTTTGAAATGAAATGATTTGATTTCTCCTCAAATTCATGAAATGAAAGTCAAACTGAAATTATCCCTCCAGCAAACCAAAAATGCCATCTGCTTCTATGTGATTGTGAATTTGAATTGAAATGGGAGAATTTCACATAATAGTGTAAAATATTTATTTGCAAAAAAAAAAAAAGATATTTATTTTAGCTGTATATAAACAGGAAGCAAAGTGGCAACATTTATTGATATCTAAGTATACATTTCAAGAAATGTTTTAGCTTGTCCGTTTTCTGATATAATGTGTGTGTTATAAGCCTAAGATGTCTCCCATTATTTTGTTGTAGATAAAAAGAACCACACTTGTGGACAGTAGAACATCAGTGACTGATGTGAAATTTGCTCCCAAACACATGGGCCTAATGCTGACTACGTGTTCAGCGGATGGAGTGGTGAGGATCTATGAGGCTCCAGATGTCATGAACCTGAGTCAATGGTCCCTGCAGCATGAAATCTCTTGCAAGCTCAGCTGCAGCTGCATTTCTTGGAACCCCTCCAGGTCAGAGTGAAGTTTTATTAAACGTTAAAGGTATTGTGTAGCGGCTTCATATCTGACACTTTATTGTTGATGTCAGAGACTAGTTTACACAAATTTCTGTCACCCTCCAAGATCTGTATACTGTATATTTTTCTGTGATGCGCACATTTCAGGGTTGACTGTTTTAATCCCAATCTGAGTGTCAATCAAGATATTTGGGAATGCAACTGAGTGTAAAGTGTTATTACTAAATGCTGACACCTTGCATTATGGATCTTTGGTTGATGCATCAAATGACAGTATTCTTCCTTTAAAGCCATTTTGCTGATTATTTTAAATGAGATAGATATGAAATTAACATGGGTATGTTTTGTTCAGACCCCTGCAGTCAGAGGAGAATCTGGAGCTTCCTGCTCCCCACATGGCTTTTATTTGCATCATAGCATAAGCAATTTGAATATGCAATTCATACAGAATGGAAAACTTGACATTTGACTCCATCACACTCGCCCACATTCTTCCTGCCTATTCTAACGGTTTTAGCTTACAAGACACCTTTTGGTTTACACTTCTGCTTAGTCTAACCGCAAAAGGGAGCATGTTCACTTTGAACTTCATTTGACCTGTGTAGTGTATTTTCACAAGGTTTAACATCTACAACTTATTTTATGGCCATGACGGTATTGTTACTTTGGGAATACCAAGCCTTGTGTTGGACCTCCCTAATACATAAGTTATAGCCTTGTGAGGCATCGGGTCTCAACATTATCTACGAAGGGTCAGGGATTTGAACAGGGGTCATCAACACCCCAAGGAAGGTGTTTACAGAAAAGGGATCTGGCGTCGAGGAGTCGCATCTGCGAGGGGGCCCGTACCTGGCACCCATAGGAGGCTGTCAAATAGTTCAGTTAAAGGCCAGCAAGATAAGAATGCATATGCAATAAGGGAGAATTGGATATTAACGAAATTTACCACACCTGTAAGCATAGTTATAGTTTGAAACTTGATAAAATGAGAAAACTAAACAAACAAAACAGACAAAACTAACAGATGGAAAGACAAAACTTAAATTTCTTTAACAAACACATACCGGTAATTCGCTCACTCACAAAGGATGTGAGATGAACCAATATTTCTGATTAACATTTCTGTAATGTGACTATGCGAGTGGATCTTTTATTAGTATAGTCAAGAAAAAGTATGGATGCGTCTCATATACCGTCACAACTCTACATTTGCGGCATGGTGCGTGTTTTTGTTTTGGTTAGACTTGACCCATTACCACTGTCTGCAGTTGTTATGCCACTTTGGTTTGACCGATAAAGCAATGTCTAACATTATTATATAAGGCAGCTTTATATTATTTATTTATTAAATGTGGTTCTATTAAATCATGTCCGTATCACTCCCAACCAGCTCCCGGGCCCACCCACCAATGTTTGCAGTAGGGAGTGACGACAGCAACGTGACGTATGGCGGCAAAGTCCAGATCTATGAGTACAATGAAAACACAAGGTAAGATTTTGCTCAATTTCCAGCATACTCAAATCTTACTAACTACAAACTTAATTAACACAACATTTTGTTCCTCCCAATGTGGAAAAGAAAATATGCCAAAGCTGAGACTCTGATGACCATCGCAGATGCAGTACATGACATTGCATTTGCTCCAAACCTGGGACGATCTTTCCATGTCCTCGCCATTGCAACAAAAGATGTCCGAATCTTTAAGCTTGTCCCTTTAAGGTGACTAATTCAGTCTTTTCTTTTGTCTTTTAAAATTGACGTATTCGTGTGTGAGTCTCAGATATCCATTGCAACATTGCAATGAGCACTTACTTGTTGTGCATCTTCTACCAGGAAGGAGAGCGCCTCTACAGGACCCACCAAGTTTGAGGTGCAGATTGTTGCGCAGTTTGACAACCACAACTCTCAAGTGTGGCGTGTAAGCTGGAACATCACCAGCACATTGCTGGCCTCTTCTGGGGATGATGGCTGCGTGCGTCTATGGAAAGGTGAGCGCCTGTTGAACACAGCCCTTCTGTCTTTTTAGTGCCGTCTCTACTTAAGCAAGCAATGCTCCAAGCGACGTGTCGTAACGCCACTGACCAATTCAGTCGCCAAGCGTGGCGTTCTGCAACTAGTTTTCATGAGTTGCCCACTATCTGCAATTCATTTGGAAAATGTTGAATCGTGAGTGAATGCCATTGCAACAGCACGGGTCTTACGGTCAATCCAAATACAACGTCATAGCACTTAATCTTTCAAAACAAAACCTACTGTTAGCCATACCAATGTCTGCATATATTAGTTTTCAAAAATCATCTCACGTAACTGGCTAAAAAGTGAAGTATAATGAACAGTCTTTCTTCCGTCGAAATGCATTCACGAACATTTGTGCTGTCAATAAATGAGGCGATTTTCTCCAGCAGCCTCTCCTTTTATCTCACCGATTTCATATTTGTATTTTCTTTTTGCGGAAATATAGTCCAGCTGCTTTTTACTTGACAAATGTGCCAATATTATTTGTGATTCTACAATGCTTCAAAAATATTGTTTTGAAACAAGAAGGCCACAGTGTTGCAGGAAGTCAGTAGGCACGCAAGCATCTGTCGCTGACCGTATTTCTGTCTGGTTTGGCGAAATCACTCGGCGTGTGGCTGGCTAAGCGTGTTGAAGTAGATGGTCACTCATTGAAACTGTTGGAAAACTGCTTCTGGGCACTTAAGAACCATTTGGACTCCGGACTGACATGCATGAAATGAGAGCCACTGCCTCTTTTAGTTGCATCCTCATGCAAAGCAGCACATACGATAGCAGTCTATAGTCCCTGTGTTATGTTGTGTCTGGTACTTGAGTTTCAAGGTCTTCTTATTTTGGGAACCTAATGTTTGCAGTTTTTTTTAAATCTCTGATTGAACCTGTACAATCATTTTGGTTTGCATTTTACATGATGATAATGTTCATGACTGTCTGTGTTAGCAATAAAAATAATATATAAAAACAGTAACGCTATATACTTTTAGACATGAGAAATGGCCGGTGGGCGGCTGGTTTGCACGATGGCATCACAGTGGAGAGGTCGTGGGATAGATTCCGGCTCCGGCCTTTGTGTGTGGAGTTTTTCTCCGGGTGCTACATGTTGGCAACTTCCGAACACATTCACTGACATGGTTGGACAGTTTTATATAGAGAATTTTGACAGTGTTTTAGGCTGCTGGCAGATTTTATGTATTAAAAAATGTCCGTTGTTGGTGAATTTGTAATACAGAGCCAGATGAAGGTGCCACAAGGCTAGACTGAACATTCCTTTCAGTATGGAAAAGGTGATTTCTGGACTCCTGTTAACTTCATGTCCTTCCACAGCCAACTACATGGACAACTGGAAGTGCACTGGCATCCTGAAGGGAGACGGCAGCCCACTAACTGGTTCATCTGGTCAGCCCACAGCCATGAGAACTGTGGTGGGCTCCTCTGCTCAGACCTCCCAGAATGCACTCAATGGAATTTCCGCCGGAAGGTAGGTGGTGTGGCTTGCCTGACACCACTCACCCATCCCAACCTGAGCCAGTCCGAACTGACAACCCGGTATGCCTCACACTGTCTGGGACTCTGACCGCTCACTGACAAAGTCCTGGAGCCAAACTGCAACTCATGCAAAGAGCTTGGCTGTTGTGGCTTTCCAGCATAAAGGTTGTTGGCATTCAAGATGTCCAACTAGGTGTTATATGTTTTTGTTGAAATATTTTTTTTAGTTTTTTTTTTTTCTTTTGTACTGATGCTTGTTAATAATCCCATGCTTCTATTTTGCAGTGTACTGAGTCTAACCACCATTCAATATAAACTGAATAAACCTGTTAATCTAAGTTGTGCCTATTATTTCAAACAAAAAAAACACATAGTGTGTCATGGGCGAACATAGAACATTGATTCAATGATAAATACCTTAGTTTAGGGAGTGTCGCAACCCCGCAAAATCCAGATTTTAAAATGTTATGCTCAAATAAATATGTCTGAAACATTTCAATTGTCTCCTCAAGCCAAACTCTTTGCTGACATCTTGTCCACATGCCTTATCAACAACTTCTGTGCTAGCAGCAGAAAATATGGTTGAATTTAGAATTTTTGAAACCAAACTCTTGTTTTAAAATGTAGATTGTCAGGAATGCCCACTTTAGATGTATCCTCTCAGGATACAGTATTTGGGATCACATGCAACATATTTAAGTTTATCTGATGAGTTTGCTTATAATACTGCTTTAAATCTAATAAACTTCATTCTTACAACCTCTTACACCAATAACCAGTGCTTTTGTCCTTATCTCATGTGTGCATGTTTTTTTACATGTATAAAAATCTAACGTGCAATGTTTTAATTATATAATGTGAATCCCACTTCTCTCATTTTTTGTGTCCGTTGAAAAGAATATGCTGTGTGTTGTGCCGGATTTAAAAGTGAATGTTTCCACTCCTAGAGATGCATCATCCTGCATTTTACTAATGCCTCGGTCGTTTTGCTATTTGGTGTCATTCTGCATGAAAGATTTTGTGTCTCAGCATGCCTAATTTTGTGGTTATTCTGGTCTAAAATGACAAGAGAAATTCTTTGGCTCTCTCTACCGTAACTTTGGCCATTCTTACACAGTATTTAATTTCCTTTTCTTTTAATGCCATTTTCTATTTACTTCTGTTTGTCCATTTTCCATTCTTGTCTTTGTCTTTTGTGATTTGTTGTGACTTCAGGTATTTCTTTCCCCCTCTGGATCCTCCCAGAGCTGGAACCGGCCATGGTCACCTGCTGCCTCCTCCCTCACTCATAGAGCACTGTGATGCTGAGCACAATCAGCCTCAGCAACAGTCCGTTTCATGCGGACTTTCCTCAATATCATTGGTGTCCTTATCAGAGTCGGACGGGCAATAATGCTGCTTGTCTATTGCATATAAGGTACAAATAAGGCACAATGTGGTAGGAGCGATGGGTCTCACAAATGCTTCAAATTGAGATTTGTATTTTTGCCCTATATCCTTTCTTGTATATATATCCATGACAATAAATGCTAAACACTGTTGTCGTCTCATGTCAAATTGCCATACAAGAGCTAAGCTACCAGCAATGCTACATCCAAAGCTTTTTCTCTGAGCCAACTGTAAGATAAGAATGAATGAATGCACACACTTCAAGTACAAAATGTGACCAAGTTTAGGTTGGACTCAGATTTAGTTTTACTGTAACCTGCTGCTTGATGTAATGAATCAGAAATTTTAAGAATTTCTAATGCCATTTTTATGATGGAGAAGAGACCAACATAAGTTGCATTAGTTTAAAACTAACAAAATATTGTCATTAAATTGCAAATTCACTTGGGCTGCAGTTTGCTGACTGTCTGTGCACAGACTATACACTATCACACTAATACTTTTTACATACACTATTATTATATCATATATTATATTAGTACACACTATTTTAATTACATTCATTCATTTGTGTAAGGATACTGAATACATCTGTGCTCAACCCACTTCAGCACGCATTTTTATATAGAAAAGTATTGCATATGGAAATTCATGTTTCCTTATTGTGAGAAATCATTAACATGGTCAATGTCTTCACATAAATGCATATAATTCATTATTACAATAACAGTAATTATTATAGGTAATTTGAGCAAATTTGTTATTTCAGAAGTGTGTATCGAAGTGGTAATGCTTTGCATTAATCAGTAGGCTGCCCAAGAAGTACTCTAGCGCTCAGCTCAAAAAATGTAAGTCACCCCGGATTTATTCTTTTAACAATATGAGGCCTAAGGAGAGTCTCAAAGAAGCAGACACAGCCAACCTGGCACTTCCTCCACTGGCTGGTCACACTCTGCCGTAGGATGGCATCCCATTTTTCAAGCAGCATTTGTCGCCACTAAGTCAACCTACGTAGTTAGGTCTGTCACTCTGGCATGAACAGCGCACCCAAGCTGACCCACAAGTGTTGAGGTCAAGACATTCCATCCTAGCTACAATCACAGCCCAAAACGTGAAGTAGTCACTGCTATGCTTTGTGGTAGGTGTTATGTTCTTCTATGCACAATAATGTTTTTGCACCAAACTGATTTTTCGAATCGTTGCCTAAAAAATCAACCTTGGCTTCATCAGATCATAACATTTTCTCCTACGTACTCTTGAGTTGCTGTCGCTCTCTTGACCATCAAAGGACGTAGTCCTTGTTAAAAAAAAATCCTCAATGTTTCATATATCAGGCCACCAAATAGGGGATGTTATCTATTATCTGCATCATACAGCGCCTGTCAGTGCCACGTGGATCAGTTCCTCTATGGGAAAAAGTTAATAATTTGTCATATTTCCTGGATGTGATTCAAACTGTGTGTATTTTTGTTTAGATATTCTTATATGCTTGTTTTTGAAACACACAGGTGGACTTGAGCAGAGTCTCAATTTACCTCCCCAGCCCAATAAAACTTTAAAATTAACAAATGAACAGTACCACATAAATAAATAAATTATCCACTATTTTCAAATAAAATATACTTCTTGCAAAACAAACACCTGCAAGCACCTTATCTGTGTCTTAGTTGAACCTTACTAAGTAACTCTATAATCCTTAATTTCGATGTTTCTCATTTGTTTGGACGATTACTAAAACAACAAAAATAAAGCTATTTATAAGGTACAATATTTTAATAAAGTGAGACACAAAAGACAGTTATACGTTGGAGTGGTTAAAGTACATTGATGCGGCAGATCGATGGCTTTAGTAATGTATACAGTGGCAATTATTCCACAATGATGTCCCTTGTATCTTGTTAGATGACAGCACTCATTAACACATTTTCAAGATTGCTCTGATGTCATCTCCATTGCATCTTACTGGTTGTGATGTATGTAGTTGTACATACATCATACTATCCTAAAATGTCATTGTTACTTAGCAACAGCATTTATCAGTATTCCACAAATAATAAAGAATATAATTTGTATAGTACAAGTAGTTGGTAATCTAAAGTAATACCTGAGGAAAGAAAGTGTCCAAGTAGATTAATGAATGTGTTTTTTTAAAGTTGCTTGAGACATAAATCGTAGAGTTTATGTAATTGATATTGAATTATTTTTTTTAAAAAAGTGTAAAGGATCGCATTCAGCATCATTCAGCAATCCTGCTGTAATCAACAACCTATGATGGGAAGAGACAGAAGAATAGTGCATATCATTTTGCTTTGAAAACTAATATTTTAGAGAAAGACACCTCTTCATTTCATTCCTGCCAGGCTCCAGTAGATGGCACGTACATGAATTGTTGCTTTTCAGTGTGCACTGTGCAAGCAGCTGTCTCGACGAGTCTTGTCTGCAGCTGTTTAGTAGAACAAATGACGTTATAAAATATCTGCTTGACAGAATAATATGTGCCGTACATCACGATATAATGCTACTAATTTTATGTCGTATATATCGGGAAGGATAAAGTCCATCTGATAGATACATTTATTGAACCTTTAAACGGGTAATATAACTGTCACAAATTCGGTTAAAAATGAAACCATTCATATACATTGTCATTATTAAATAAAATAGTCACAACAAAAGAAAGACAACAAATGTTAAAAAAAACAATAAAACAGGAAAACTGTCTTTGGAAACATGTAACTAACGTTTTAAAGGAAAAAGGCATTAAAAATATATTGTATGGATAATTTGCATCAGCGGTCCCAGACATGTTTTGTCAACTGTAAGTGGCACATTTTTCGTCCAATTGTGAATACGGAGATTTTGAGTGATTATCCAATCAAATGATTATAAAAACTTAAGTCCCACCCTCAAGAGAATGACGTTCTGGCGGGCTTCCTGTGGAGTTCAGGCGCTGCGTTCTGCCGTGCAACTTGTGTTGTTTTGTCGAATTGCGACATTTTGTAGCGAGGAACCTGCAAAGTGTGTGCCAAAGTGTTATGAAGTTGTTGCTCACGCAGTTCCTGCTCGAGTATCCAAACAGGAATTTCACTTCGCACGTTACTCTTCTCGTTCGCAATTGAACGCTACTGAGTTGAGTGAGTCTTAAATGTACAATGGTTGACACTGTAACGTTCTGATTTGATCTTGAGGGGGGATTACAAGTAACGGTTCCTTTTAACTTTCTTTTCGTTAGTTGGACCGAAGTCGTGTTTTGTGTAAAACAACTCCACTTAACCTGTTGCGAGAAATGTTTGGTGAGCTCATCAAACCCGTTTGTTTTTAGCCACGAGCTAGCCTTACAAGTTAGCTCATTGCCTAAATTTCTAGTTCATTGCCAAGTTTGGGTACATCAGTGAGCTATGCAAATTCCTGATAATTGACACGTATTGTATATTTTTAGCATTTGATTGTAATGTTATGTCAAAGCGCTGCTTATTTACCACTTTAGTATACTCACACTACTTTGCAGAGTTAATTGATGGTGATTCTCTAATGAAATATTAACATTCCCTCTTTAATGTTTTCTAAGTATTCCAGATGGTCTCGATTTGAGTTGCCCTCAAGCAGAACTGGGCGACGACCCCGATTGTTCAAATAAATGGCAGAGAGTTTTTACAAATTAGAAGATGAAGCCTTTCCCAGTTTCCTTTGCAAATCTATGGACAGCACCGTTGGCTGTGCTACTCTGGGAAATTTAACACTGGGTTCAGGCCCTGGATTGCCTGTGGCTGCTTCTACAGTGGCTAAAATTAGACCTCAGTCTGAGAACAGGTGAGCATACCTCTCCTTGGGACAGATGTGACCAGCAACTATGCATCATCTTCAGAATCATCACATAGGCTTGTGTGTTATTCCGAACAAAGTGGTATTCTTACAAAAGCACGTACAAGCAATTTAAGTGAGTAAGAATGTGTATTGCTGTGTTTTCCCTTCCCTAAATTAACTATTTCTATTCCACATTGGCCTATATTTACCTACGCTCTCTAATACTACATTTTAATAGAACTAGTGCCTCTTTTAAAATGTGATGCTAATCTTAACGAGGTTGCTGTATTCTCACCTTTTTCAGAGATGGTGGCGCTGCCTCATACCTTGAGGAAAGCGAGCTCAAGGAGGCAAACTCACTGTCATCTGTAGACAAGCAGCCCAAGTTTGCCCTCAGCTTTCAAGATGACATGTGAGTAAAATTCTGACTGAGTTCATAATGTATTGAGGCCTTGCAGTAACTTTTCCGTAAGGACTTGGCTTTTACACCAGGGTGTCATGTTTGTGACCCCATGACATTCAAAAGAAATGCTAACTAGTTTTTTGAGGTGATTGTAGTCCTTTTTCTGACTACTGTTGCCTTTGCGCGAGGAATCACCTCCTTCAAGGATGCAACGCTATTTGCATGTCTTGTCACTCTGCCATCTTTCTTCTTCGCACGCCTGATGCTTGTAGGCTGTGTGATGTGCAACAAAAATATACAGCAGTGTAAATTGGATTCCTCATTGAAAGATGAGAATTTGCAAGTAGTAGACACAAGCAATTATGTTGATTTTTATAAATGGTAGGCATGCATAGTCTTGGGGTCTGCTTTGCTATTCAATGATGCCATAGTTTGTCAGTAATCAGCAACATTATGGTCTGTAGTTTTTCAAAGACTATGAATAAATTCATTCATTAGGTTTTTGCATTAGTGTTTGGGCCCCCTTTCTTGTCATGTATTGTAAAGCACTTTTTCCTTCGTCCACAAGCAAATAGTTTAGTTGTATTTGTTACAACTGTTACTCAAGAATGAGCACTTTAGTTGGATAATCCATTTTCGGAATTGTTCATCCTCATGTTAAATGTTATTCCTACTTTAATCACTATTCCCAGTCAGCATGCTCATTTTCGCATTCATGAAAGACTTCAACCTTTAGTGCTGAGCCGGTGTATGTGTTTTGCACATTTGTTTTAATAAATGTATTTATTTGTTATTACTATTTATTTAGGGACAATGCAGATGAATTTATTGCTGAACATCGTCTATCAAAAATGCTGGTTAAGATTAACATGGATGAAAGTGTATCCAGAAACCAAGGCTCCCTCCTGGGTCTTCTTCCCACTCAAATGGGCTCACTCCAGGGCAGGCACACAGAACTTCCCACAGGTACAAATAGCCCTGTTTATAAAATTCCCCCAATTGTTGAGTATTATTTGCACATTGTTATTCATCAAAAACACAATTTTTTGTAATGACAATTGGATGCTGTTTGTGTTCAAGTCGATCAGTCTTTTGCACAAGACTAAACATCCTGTGATGTGAATTCCTTCTTTGTCAGATATTTCAACAGGCCTCCTAACATTTGCTCAGTTCGGAGACAAGGATCCTGCAGATACAAAGGTATTTTGGGAATTTCTCAAAAAATGTTGAGTAACGCATAGTGACATTTTCATGTCTAGCAAAGATTAATTTCCTATCAAGATTGAAATTAAAAAATTATGGTTGTCGCTCGTAACTAGATATTTCATTTAAAGCCATCATTGCGCATATTGATGGACATAGATAGGCTGAACTGCAAATTTAATGGATGCCTATGGACTGTATCAGCAAGGCTTAATAGTTTCTAATATTACCAATATCATGTACTTCAGGTGCCATCCCCGCAAGCCACTACTGCGAAAAAGAATGTGCCAAGTGAAGCAGTGGACAGTGACCATTTCAGTGGCAGCAACTCCAGTTTTTTGGAAAATGAAAAGCTCATGTCTGTGGACAGCATAGATAGTGACATTACAGGTATGACTCATGCATATGTGTTTGCTTTTACTGGATATTAAATTACTTCTGAGGAAGTTTCAGCAGTCTTGGCCAAAGGTTTTGAATGACTGTGGTTTGTCTGCCAAAGAAGAGAAGCTCAGTCCCTTCAGATGGGTATTCAGTATTAATACGTATTTTGGTGAAGCCTCACACTTTGAGAAGCATAAACCTGGGTATGAACAGAGATGCTACTGGATGCTTACTGCACTCTCACACATTATCTGCCAGGAAAACTATCTGAGTCACTAACTTAGTCACCGTTAAGAGTTGTACCAGTTAGGGCTGTTTGATTATGAGGAAAAACAATAGTAATCACAATTATTTTAATAATAATTGAATTCATTATTCAAACTATATTTTTATGGGGCAACACAAAATATTTAAATGTAAACACTATTAAGAAAATCCTATTCTTTGAAACTAATTATGGAAGTCACTTTCGGATTGCATGGTTTATAAAAGTACTTATTTCAAACTTAAAAAAAAAAAAAGGTGCAAATGTGTGGTTTCCTTGTATGAAGTAAACGTTCATTGGAGTTTCCTCGCTATACACCTATAAATTGCCATAGAACCATATTAACATTTAATAAACAATTTCAATAGACTGCTCAAATTTTGAACTCACGTATACCAACTATAGCATTAGACATTGTAAAAAATGTTTTATATAGTGTGCGCGCGCACATGCGTGTGTTTGCGTGCGTGTGTGTGTGGGTGTGTGTGTGCGTGTGTGCGCGCGCGGGGGTGTGTGTGTGTGTGGGTGTGCGCCTGCGTTTGCGTGTGTCAATTCTATCGCTGAGTGTAATAATTGTAATTTAATTTCCTTTTATTGTACAGCCCTAGTACCAGTACAGATGAGTGGTTTATTCATTTATTTATTTTGGTGATGTAAAAAATCTGACCAAAATAATTTACAACCTCTTCCCACCAATACTTTGATCTATACCTGTACAAGTCAGTACGGAGCCCCCCAGGGGACAGTGGGGAAATATTTAAGAGTGCGTTATAATGCAATACTTTGCAATAGTTAATGCAAAAAAAAAAAAAAAAAAAAAAAAAAACGCAATACTATTGCGTTAAAATGCAATAAGTTTTCCTTTTTTTATTGCGTTATATTGCAATGAAAAATAACTATTGCAATATAACGCAATGTTATTTTACAAGGGAAAAGACGTACACTTCCGGGTCCTAGACTTGTACAGAGGCAATGTCGTTTTAACACGTAAAGTAAAGTAAGCGTTTGACTTCGCCGAAATTGGGGGGAAATTACCTGCTATTGCATTTGTTTGGCCAAAGAAGTTTTGCAATCAATGAAGCGACTAATGAATTTCAGTGATCGAACGCAATAAAAAGGGGGGAGAGGATTAGTGAAGTGGGCTATCATTTTTCCTGATTGATCAAATTTAAGTGGGAAGATACATACAGGTGGTCTCCTGGTAGAGAACACATAATTGTATTTCAATTGAGAGTTTGAGTTTTTCTTTGTAACCATCGACAGCCACGTCAAGAGTAGCAAAAGAAAAACAAAATAAAGTCACTTGCGTTCTGCGTCGGACTCGAGATGCATTCAAAGACCACTTACACAGTAGGACATCCATATACGTCTTCAAAGCATCAAACAACTACACAACTCAAAACAATATGTATATGATGGCAGGCAGTAACCTCACTGGTGATCAAACTGGTGAAGCCCAACAATCAAAGGACTAACTGTGTATTACTGAGATCATTTTGAGGAACTGCAGCAAGTATGAGCAGGATCCCTCTTTCTTAGGCAAAGTTACCAGGGGATACTGATTCTGGCAGGTGCTGCCAGAATAAGAACCCCCCCCCCCCCCTCCAATCACAAAATTATTACCCCCAACCATCAAGTGACTTATTCTGTGTATTTCTAGGATAATTTTGAGTAAGTGTAGCAAATTTGAGCAGGATCCCTTTTTTCTAAGCTAAGTTACTAGGGGTAAGCAACCCGGAAGTGGAATCTCTCGTTCCATCACAAATAATTTGCGTTATTTTGCAATTAAAAAAGAAAGATCATTGCAATATAACGCAAAGCTATTGCGTTATATTGTAAGAGTATTGCGTTATAACGCAATTAGTATTGCAATATAAAGCAATGCGCGCGCGTGCGTGTGGGTGGGTGTGTGTGTGTGTGGGGGGGGGGGGTGCGCGCGCATGTGTGAGTGCGCCTGCGTGTTTCAATTCTATCGCTGAGTGTAATAATTGTAATTTAATTTCCTTATATTGTACAGCCCTTGTACCAGTACAGATGAGTGGTTTATTTATTTATTTATTTTGGTGATGTAAAAAATCTGACCAAAATAATTTACAACCTCTTCCCACCAATACTTTGATCTATACCTGTACAAGTCAGTGGAGTAAAAAATGAAATCTTTTAGAGAGTGGTGGTTTCTTGGTTTAAAGTCAAACGTATACTGGCATACTTTTATATACAAGGCTATTCTTGATCAGCTTTCATGTCGTAACGGCTTGAATTCCTAATGATTCATAATTCCATATCTTTATATCTTTTTAAAATATTTTTTATAGGGGGTTTAATTTTATTATTCCAACCCAACAATTTCTAATATGTATCAATTATATCATGAGATTTGCTGCTTTTAGGGCAGCCTGGTCCCTATCCTTTGCAAACAATGGGGGTCCACTACTTTTGTTTACTTTTACTATATTGTGTTGTTTATTGTTGTTATGACGTGGCTTGTGCTCTGGCTTCTTGGCTAGATCACCCTTGAGAAAGACACCTCAGTCTGAAAGGGCTTTTAATTTCCTGGTTAAATAAAGCTTTTGATTGAGTCTGTGTAATCCCCAGATGATGACATCGATTTGAACAACTTGACTGATGATGAGCTGGAACTATACTTCAAAAAACTGGTGCCTTCTGCCATGCAAAGGGGTACAGTTGAGGGCCAAGAGCTCCCTACCACAGTAAGATTAAAACATTCATCAGTCCTTTTTTCATACTGTAGTGCAGTGGTTGTCGAGTACTTTAGAATGTACATGACATTTTAAAAAGTAGCATCCATTCAAAGACAAGGTTGATTACAGCCATTTATTTTATTTTATTCTATTTTATTTTTTAAATGTCATCTAAAAAATGCTTTGTTCTGGTTCGGAGTGTGGCTTGGCTGAAGAAATATTTCACAATAGCACACCAGTGAAATAAGGTTGAAAACCACTGCTGTACTGTACACCAGTAGAAAGTAAAGTTAACGACTCATTATCCATATTGCTTTCACAATTGATGCCACAATTTTTTAAATCGGTGTCTTTGTTAGATACTGCCTCGGTCATCTGATGACCAATCCAATTCAAGTTCCATAGAGCCTGAACATAACAGACACCAGACTATTGATGACTGTGATCAGGTGAGTATAAATGCACATCTGGGTCATTCAAATTTATTTTTTAATATGACCCCTTTTTTCAGGACAACTTCCAGATGCCTGTTGTGCGTCTGGCTGCCACGGGTATGGACTCCTGTCCTGCTAGTGACGAGGACACTGAAGATGAGCTTGAGTCTGCCAGACGAACAAGCTTTTTCACTAGAACCAAGCTACTACCAAGCATCTCCAGGCAGTTGGTGAGAAATTTATCAAGCAGAAACAATCACAACCTCACAGATGCTAGACAACTTTGTTATATATTTGTCATGTTTAAGATAATTTCTGAAATGTGTCTTTCTACAGGTCGGTGAAAGTAATCATCCAAGTTTTAGGCCAGGTTTGGAAGGTGGAAGTTCGGATGATGAACCATCAAACGGCCTTGGCGGTCCATCTGTGTCTGGGATTGAACACAGGCGATCTGCCGAGGGACAAGTTATTAACCCTCCTGTCACAGGTAAGTTATGTTGTATAATTATGCGTCATTTTGAGGAAATAGAGATTATGTGGCCACTTTTGATTTCAATAAGGTTTCACATATTGACTCCAGTATGTTTTGTGGAATTGTGTTTTATGTTCTTCCACAAATTCTTTGTATTTGTAGAATCAGTGCAATTAACAAATGAAAATCAGATACTCTTTTTGAAATGTGGTTGAATAGAATAAAAAAAAAACAAACAACTCATGAAACAGGCGTGTGCCTAATACAATTGTACTTTCAATGTAATATTTTGTTGCTCAACCTTTTGAGGCAATCACTGTAATCAAATGATTTTTCTAATTTTCATTGAGACTTGTGCACTTCACACAATTTCCAATTTAGCACACTCTTCATGAGCCAACTGAATATAAAAAAAACGTTATTTAGGAAGGTTGGTTTTATTGTCATGAAAATACTCATATGCATGAAAGTTGTCCGGCATAACTGACATCACAAGCGTTGAGCCTGGGGTTGATGGTCAGGGTCCACTCTGATCCTAAACACTTGGCCACTGCTTGGTATAATAATTTTGTATTTGTCTAATATTATATTATACTGTATGTGAGGCACATTTGCTATACGCGGACGGAGAATCTATATGATAGTTGTTTTTGTCTAAACCAGGGGATGGAGGAGGTGGGGATGGGAGCAGTGGGAGTGAAGAAAGTGGAAATGATGGGGGAGTTTCAACAATCCCATTTCCAACAACAAATGTTCCAACCGCCTATGATATGCTGCGTGGGCTGGGGATTGTGGGTAGCAGTGCTGTTGGTGAAGATGGAGATGGTGCTTTCAACAATCCCACAGGACATGGAAGGGACACGCATGCAGAGGTATGTGTGCGATTTTTAATTATGGCTCTTATCAGCTAGCTTTGCTGGGCATGCATACTAATCAGTAATATCATTCAAGTTAGTTCCATATTTCAGGGCCTGCGACTAACCGTTTGCATTGGTGCGTCCAACTTTTATTTCTTGTGTGCATCAGCACCAACATTTCGCACCGTATCACATTCAATACTGAAATGGTTTTCATTCACATCTTTCAAAAGTACACATGCACGCTTAGTGCTTTTTTTCCTGCAGTGTTCAGTAAGGTTTTTTATAATAAAAAAGTACAAGAATTACTGAACCACGGTCAGTTGGAGGGGGGTCCCACCCCTCACTCTGATTGGCTTTGAAGGTGAAATATCTCGCTTTATGAACATTTCAGGTTACAAAAGGGCACTCAATTTGTAACTTCAGGTTCCACTGTAACAGTATACCTAAACAAGATATATAGTAATGTTGCGGTTTGTGCTATTTCTTATTTTATTTTATTTTTTTGTGAGAAAAGATGGGTGACCGTGTGGGTCCTGTCGGAAACGGTGAAGCCAGTACCTCTAGAACTTCATCGGAGGAAAATCAGGCACTCTCTCCTGTGAACTGGAGCATGGTTATGGACAGACAGGAGGCACTGGTGAGTAATAATAATGTGCAAATAGTATATTATTTAAACTGAAATTAAAGTAGTGTTACTTGGGTAAATTCATGAGCAAAATTTAAAATACAACCAATATGTTTATTTTACGTAAGGAAAGTTTGTTTGTATAGCACATTTAATGTACAAAACAATTCAAAGTGCTTTATATAAAACAATAAATGCATTAAAGAGAGAGAAACAAACTGACATTGCAAAAATCATGAAATTATATAAAATAATTACATTTAAAATGATTAAAACAAACATCATTTTAAATAGATTAAAAGATAGCAAATGGAGAAAAAAACTAGAAAATAAAAGGATAGATTTGTGATAATGCTACATTAAACAATAATGTGTTCAGCCCTCATTTAAACGAACTGGCACAGGTTGAGCAGACTTCAGGGATTCAGGGTGTTTGTTCAACGGATGAGGAGCATAGTAAATAAATGCAGCTTCAGTTCAGGTGACATTCATGAGCATGACAATCTTTTGTCATTTTTTATACATATATTGTGCAAATAGATGGCAAAGCATGGGGAATGTTTTTTTTTAAGTAACTATAGCGGCTAACATTTGATAATATGCATTTCAGGATGCCATGGAAAACACTGAGTCTAGGACATCAAATGAAAATGAGCGATCTGACTTTGCTTATGTGAAAAGTGAAGCTGGTCCCAAGAGATCCTTGCAAGCAAAGCCCTCTTTTTCCCAACTTCAAATTACCCAGGACAACTTTCACGACTCAAAGGTAAACGGGATCCAAATATTTTTAAATGTTAATTTAGGACTGTTTATATTTTTCAGGAATTTCTGGATACAAGTCAAGTAGTGCTAAATAGTGGTATGACCTGACCTACATGGAAAACTTAAGAGCAAGAGGCAAACTGTACAAATAAATGGGTTTTAGAGCAGCTAAGCCATGTCTGCTATCGGGTGATCACTGGTGATATCACCACTTAAAACTTCAGTCGATGCCTATTTGCAGTTTGGCACTTGCAAATTCGCACATTGACGTATTTATTATTATTTTTTATTTATTTTTGTTTCTACTTTTTTAGATTTACTCTCCATATTTTGTGCAAAATATATATTGAATGGTTATCAGCAAATAAATAATCCCCCCAATTCTATTTATTTATTTTTAATTATTGAAGGGGTCATTCAATGTGGCCGCATGCGAGCTGCCAGTTGCCCATCCCTGGTTTAGAGTCATTTAAATTAAATGGTCCAAATCCTCTAACTTCAGCCTTGCGACAGTAATTATTCTGATTTTCTGTCATCCTTCATGAAACAGAGTGATTATCATCTGTGTTTAATCAAAATAAGACATTTGCATACATCTGCTTTTACGTTGGAAAACAATGACCGAACCAATGTGTGTAATTGTTTGATTGTGTGTTTAGTTTTAGAGTAAATTCAACTAGTATGTCATAAAACTGTTTAAAACACACTCACAGGGGGTGGAATCACTTGCGTCAGCGCTTACTGCACAAGCAGCACTGTTCAGGATGCTTTCAAAACATCTAGAACTCTCATAGGACTTGAAAGTGTCCAAACTTTAGACTAGTACTATACATCTGAATAGAAAGTGTTATTGTAATTAAGAAGTTCAATATCCATTCGCACTAGGACCAGCTTTCCAAATGTGTGACAGCTTGATTAAAAAAAAAATAAAATAAAAAATTCTCTGTTTAGGTGCTGCCTGCGGCAAATTTAAGAGGAGGACCATGTGGGAACACTGCCGTTGAGGCCTCAAATGTTACCAGTGAGGAAGATGATAATTATCTTTCTACTTCCCTGGAACCAAAATATTTCTGTCAGAGCTTCCAGGGGGAGCAAGACCATGACTGGAGCGATGTTTCTGACAGTTTGGGAATGGAGTTTCAGCAAGGTTGGTGTTTACCAATGGACTGGGAAGCATTTGTTGTCCATTAAAAAAAATAGCCAACGATGTTGTATTTGTCACCTAATTACGGTTTTTAATTTACGAATACATAGCCCTTATACTATATATCCTCCAGTGAAGATTGCCTGTTTTTTTTAGGTGCCAGTGCCACTCATAGTGTGGTGTACAAAAACGAAGAAGGGCAGTGGGTAACAGATTTAGCTTATTACACCTCCTTTGAAAAGGAAGTTGACGAGAAGACATCACATGACGATGGGCAATTTCAAACTGAGGACTTTGTTTCCGCTGGTATGTAATCAAGTTAACAAAAATCCATACGGGATGTCCTTGTGTGTCGCAGTCACTGAACACATTGTTGAGGCTGTGATGTCATGAGATTTACATTTTCCGTAGCCTACTCATGTTTCATTTGGCTTGGCTTTGTTGCAGGTGAAGCATTAGAAAAGATAGTCAAGGATCAAGTGGAATTTGAAAAGGAGCACCAATTTATGCAGGTATAAGTCACAGAAATGTGATGTTTATTGTCGTCTCTGCAATGGGGATTTAAGTTTCGGGTCAAGTATTTTAGAGGGGTTCATTCATTGACAGTTATACTCTAACTCTCAACTGATCAAACCTTCAGTTTTTTTTTGTCACTGCAAGAACCTAATACATTTTTGAATAATCAATTGTTTTTCTAATTGCTCTACCGTTTGCAATTCCTAAATGACTTTTTCCTACTTTGCATAGATTTCGCCCCGTAAGATGTTTTTCTCCAATAAACAGCAGGATGTAGTAGGGGCAAGTTTCCAAACCACTTCGATGTGGCTTTAAAAGTAGAAGAAATATATGCTGCCAACATTTCATGTGGACCCTCATAATATAAATGAGTTTTACTAAAGTACCATTAGTTGGTTCGAATCTTGAATCTCATTGTGGTTACATTGTCACTTTAACAAAGCATATGACATCACCGGGTCATTGTTCATCAATGTTATTCATTCTGTTTCATTGGAAATTGCAGGAGGAGCAGATTATCTCAACTGGCAGCAACTCTGCCTGTCAGAACGACACTTCTTGGAAAGCTGGTAGTAATAGCTACATCTTGATGAGGGCCTCTCAAGTTTCCTCTGAATTTAATCCAGGGGACCAAAGCTACTTGCGACTCTCATTAGGGCAGTTTTTTGAACAACGTTCTGAAGCCCTGGGCTGTCTCGGACGTGGTAGTAACGTGGATGGGGTTAAACGGGTCAGTGAAACAGAAACACAGTCATGGAATTTTGGCGTTGACACATGAAGTTTTATCAAGAGCTATTTCACTGTGCCCAATCTGAAGAGAATAAATGTGTAGTAAAACTAACTTTCCTACTATTTACAAGTAGTTAGTGTGACACAATACTGTTATTACAGATAGCAACCACATGCATTTTTGCTTTATTTTGAACTTTCTATGCAACAAGATGTAACTTATTTTATGTTTCTTCAACACTACAGCCATCTTTTGGGTATACTATTACCTCTCCAGAGAAGAGGGAACCATTTGCACTAATTCACCCATCTGACCTCTTAGATGAAGAGAACTCCCCTCACAATGACTCCATGGAAGTCAGTGAAACAGATAAAACACTAAATCCTGGTGGGTCCACAGTGATAACTTGACCAAACTGAGAGATGATTGGATGAATGTACTTCCTTTCACTAATATTTAAGTCTAATAAATTAGTGATGAAAGGCATAATTGGGTCCTGATGATATTCCTTGATGTATATTAATATTTTACAGATGATCTGGACAAAACAATTGAAGTATCTAGTGAAAGGCTGTCACCCAAAGGGAACGCTGACCCTGGATCTTGTGAACAGAAGGTAAAAATCATCTTGTTGATATTGAAATATTTGTGAGAGTCAACACCCTGTGCAGCTTGGACCATGTTGAAATCTTTGAATGAGCCGTTACTTTCAATCATGACTCATCTGTATATTCCATTAATCTTTGGCAATCTCTGGTTAAATGAGTTTACTTCATCATAAAATGCACCTTTTTTTTAGGACCATAATGCCATCGAAGCTCCGCTTGACTGTAATGAGGGGCCTGGCATTGCGCCAAATATGGGGAGTCAGTACGACGTGTCACCCCAAAATAACAGTAGCAATCTTATGTTGAGTATCAGCACAATTGCATCAGCCATTGCTGATGCTTCCATCAGTACTGACACATCACAGCTGGCTGCCATGATCATGGAGCTGTCCAAGAAAAGTAGGGCGAGGAATGGGATGGAGTCCTCGAAACCTGCAGGACCTGGTAAATTCGTAGTGGAACCTCGTCCAGACAAACATGTAAGGCTCTTTGATATTCACTTTGCTATCTTTTTTTTTTTTTTTAACTTAAAAAATAAATAAATAAAAGTCATGACGATACACTTAATACTTTTTTTTTTTTTAATTTACTTTTCCTTCCTGTTCAGAAAACAATGTCAATGAATTACATTGTTGTGGTCTAATTGATGTACTTTAATTGTAATAGCTACCTTATAAATTAACAATGGAAAGGTTAAAAATAAAGCACAGCAATTTTATTTGTTTATTTATTTGTTGCAAATATATAATTTTTTTTTTTTACTTCTCTATTAGCGCATCCCTGGTGAAGATCAGAATGGCCTGTCAGTCACACTACAAAGTACCACCTGTGTTGAAGACCAGTGTGCCTTCGACATCGAGAAATACTTAAAGAATAACATGTCTGCCTGCAGTGACACATCAGTAGCATGTAATACCTTTGACCTCACTGGCTGGGCTGACAACATCAGCCAATCTCAAAAGAACCAGCCAGCATATATTGAAGAACAAAGTTCAGCCAAACAAATGGACAATAGAACTGGCTCCAAAAAAGAGGCGAAAGTCGCAAGAGGAGACCCATCATTAAAGACTGGCTCTTCCACAATATCCAACCCAAATGCATTATCTACTGCTGACAAGGCTGATCTAAAACGAAGCACCATTCCTCATCCTCATTCATTAATCTGCTCTGCCAGCAGTTTGGATTCTAAGAAATCTTCCACACACACTGGCCCTGCAGAGAAAAATGGCACATGTGACAACACTGTGTGTCAAACTGCAAAGACTTGTCATTTCTCTGCAAGAACATCAGAATCTGGAACTAAGCTTGAAGAATTAACTCAACAAGCATCCCGCAGTGGGTGCCCCTCGGAGACATATCGGATCGATCATATGGGCACTTCTTCCTCCCCAGGGTGGAAAAAACATCAGTCACATATTTCCTGTCACAAAGGTTCAGTCCAGCAGCAGGGTGTTAGACTGAGTAACTCTCCAGGCAAAGAAACGCCACCGGAAATGCTCATGGCTGCCCCTTTGTCTCATTGCTCTGTGGAAAAACATGTTGGTGGCGCCTTCCAAAATCAGCAGTCCACAGGCGACTGTGCATCCAGTGAGTCGAAGTTTCTTAATAAATAGGGATGTTTTTCTTTGTTTGTGAGTGCTCCATTAATTATAAACAAATTTTTTGTAAATAAACTAAATCGGTAACATAATTTGTTTACAGACGTGCCAACGGAACCCTGTGTGGAGGAGATGCAGTGTAATTTCAGGCCCTCCACTTCTCCTCTAACTCACTCCTCTCCCAGTCAGAGCTCCCCACATAAAGCTAATAGGTACTGTATCAGTTCAAAAGCTGCACAGGTGTACTGTTTCGTGAATATTATGACATGATTGTGTATTAAGGATTAGTGCAAATTATTTCTTTACATAAATGCAGATGCTTAAACTGATATCTCACTGAGCGCCGAAGGTTAGCAAGTTTGTTCAAGGTTGCAAAGATTTTTGCTGACAATTTTAATGGTTTCAAACTGTTTTTCTTGTCACAAAGACATTTTTACATGTTCGAAATTTAATGGTGCCAAAAAAAGCTGTTAGCAACAATTAAAACTGATTGGGATGAGTGTCAAACATCTTTGCAACTGTTTGCAAAATTGAACAAACCCTGACTTAAAAACATTCGCTACGTGCACACACACACTTGCAAACCTGCTATTGTGTTGGCATCTATTGCCATTGTTAAATTACTTATAATTGTTTTTCGGTATTATTAGGTAATAATTCCCAAATTTAAAAATATTCTCTCAATGACAAGTTTGTTGTTTGCTTTGAATTTTTTTGTTGTTGTTTTCTTTGCAGTACTGTGTCTCCTTCGGCCGCCAGTGGAGAATTGGCAGGCAAATGTCCAGGTCATGACCTCTCTCCTCATTCTACCTGCTCCAGCCCAAGTCTTAGCAGGCTCACATACATCTCAATGAATGATGCCACTGTTGTGCCGACACCTAGACCGCAAAAGGTACCCTAGTAATTCTTTATTGAAACGTATTAAAATGATAAAAATGTCGTATTTGTTTGCCAACTAGTGTAAACATAGTGTATTTGTACAAAGCTTCAACCATATCAACTACAAGTGATCTTTTATTCCTATTGTTGCGTCATCAACTTGTGTTCAATTAATTACTAATGAATTGTTCATTTGGTGTTAATTTGACATGGCGAACTAAAAGCATGATTTTAATTTGAATTCGCTATAATCTTACACAACTCTAATGATATTTCAAGCTATTCCATTCTACATTATAAATGCGTCTAAATGGTTAAAGTCGATAAAGCAACATGTTGATATATATTGCTCTTTCCTACTTCAAATGCAGTGTGATAAGTAAAAAGGGTGTATAATTTAGAAAGTGGATTGTACATGTCGGTTTTGTCAGTCTTCCTCATATTATACTAAGGTGTGGTTTTGTAGTATTCGATGCATTTTTTTCTTCATTTGCAATGACAGCAGCACAAGATACTGAATGTGAAAAATTAATTGCTCACTATCATAAAACGGCGTATAGTACAGGATATAGTGATTGTAAATTATCTATTTCTAAATAACACAAACGTAATGCTCACATTTTCTATTCTAATTCTAATCATTTTCCCCCCTTTCTCCTCAGAGTGATTGTACCATGGCACTCAGTACAACAATCATCAGATTCAGTCCAACACCGCCTGTGGAACAGGACCCACAGTCTAATGAGAACATATGTAGCTTTTCCAAAAAGCTTGAAGAAGTGCAGCCGAAGCACGCGAAAAGTCTGGAACGGCTACCAGCGCAACACTGTAAAAATCCAGAGGCTTCATGTGGTGGCATTAACCTGAGCTGCACCCGTAGCCAGAGTGAATGTAACTATGGCTGTCCTGGTGAAAGAATTGTTGGTCTTGCCGCAAACGGCAGGAATAATAAAATCCAATCTGAG
This sequence comes from Idiotropiscis lumnitzeri, assembly GCF_059441095.1. Classification (NCBI taxonomy): domain Eukaryota; kingdom Metazoa; phylum Chordata; class Actinopteri; order Syngnathiformes; family Syngnathidae; genus Idiotropiscis; species Idiotropiscis lumnitzeri. The sequence continues at coordinate 15,689,271 of NC_142400.1, read as the reverse complement.
TCCAATGTAAAGCCACTCACAAAGGTGGACTCAGGTTATGTCAGTAATTCACACATTCCGCAAAGTGGCGCCACAGTAGCTCCTCAGACATCTGAACAGTGGGTGGCTGCCAGCTCTGTCCCGTCCTTATTTCCTGGTGGGCTTGGCTTACCTCAGTCCTACTCCTCAGAGGGACTACACTATGGGCACATGAAATTTCCGCCTCCATATCCTGCATTGATTGACTATCCCCACCAAGGAGGTATGCCACCCCTCTTTGCAGGATCCCTTGTTAACTCCCAACTTACTCAGAAGTATATAGGACCCGATACTCAGTTAAATCCTGGTATCTATCGTGTGGCAGCTACAGGAGCCGGCCTCTACAATGCATCATGTACAGGCATGTTTCTTCACAATTTTTGAGAAGGTGTTAGTTTCAAATGAACCGTCTTTGTCTTATTGATGACTGCAATTTCTTTATTTAAATGTTTCTTTAATTGTATGTATTTCTGAAAGATGGGGCCAATGGTGAGCCAACAGTGAGGCCCAGCCATCCCACAGCACAATCTTTGGGGATAGCTGCTGCTGGGTCCTATCACCTTCCTATAACCACTCAGAGCCATTGTGACATGGGCGGGCTGGGGAAACTCTACAACCCCTACGGTGGAGAACCAATGCTGGCAAGTTGTCTTGATGAGCTGAGAGGTAATGGTTGATTTTAGTTTAATGTGCGTACAAGCGAGACCATATTTGTATTCATATGTTGTATATGCATTTATTTCTACTTCAGTTCAAGTGGTGGTGCCTGAGGAGCTGCAATTTCCTCATGCCTGTTGTGTCGGAATTGCTTCACAGACCTCACTAAGCCTCTTCAACCCCTCTGAAATATGGCAACGAGTGTCAATAACAGTTACAAGTCTGGCCATTGATGGAGAAAAGGTAGTCTTTTTAGTGATGACTACATTTGAATTATCTTTGAAATTGTCCAGCTGTTCTTAAAATATCATAAAGCGGTGTACGCCAATGTGACTTACTTGACCAATTTTAATTTCTTTTGTGAATTGATAACATTCAGTAACTGTATTTGTCTTATCCCCCAATCAACGCAGGTGGACAGTTTGCCTTACCAATGGCTGATCGTTAAGAACAAGACAATCATTGGCCCCAAAAGTACAGAAGAACAAAAAGTATTGTTCATCCCTCCAAAGGCAGGTGTCTACCAGTGTGTCCTCAGTGTTTGCTCTTGGCCTTCATCTGCCACCACAGAACTGGCTGAGCGGGCTCATATTTTTGCCAAAAGAGTGGTGCTGGTTGCCATCGCAGAAAGTCCTTCAGTAGAGGTGAGCCAAAAATTGAATAGTCTCTATCTAACCTTAATGTAAATTCAGCTACATTAACTATCCTCCTCATCATGACTTGCAGTATAAATCATTGATATTTTCCTTAGGTTGAAGTAGGTAAATCTGGATGTTTGGATTTTGGAGATGTGCCAGGAGGCGGTTCCAAATCCCTTCTTCTGAAACTTATCAATATGACCCACGCCACAGTACCCATACGACTTGTCATCAGTGCTGTAAGTCAACGCACAAGGCATATCCATGATTTTAGCACATGCACACTCGTCAAACGCTGCAGGGGTGTGATTCCAGCATGATGGATACAGCACACTCTGCAGCATCTGAGGATTATTTCGATTTGAACTTTACTAATACTTAGTCTAAGAATTGCAAATTAAATTAAAACAGTTCAATCAAAACTAATGGGGGTAACCTCACATTCTTTCAGAAGGCAACCGCATGGCGTTGCTTCACGCTGTCCAAACAGCATGTTTCCATAACATCGGAGGCAACGCAACTAGCAGGTCACATGACCCCACTATCGTCTCCTTCTGTGGTGAATCACGTGTTGCAGGCCAATTATGGAGAGGTTAGTCTTGTTGAAAGCTTCAAACTTTGTCAGCAGTTTTGAAATGTATAGATGGAATGCAATTATAATTTCTGTAAAATTTAATTTGAATTATGAAGAATAGACAAAGTTTTAATCAGTTTCACAGAGGAGCGCTGTAAAATGACATCACCTTGCTACTTATTTTTTTCCCCCCCTAGAATCCAGAGTGTTTGATGGTTTGGGTTCACTTCAAGGCTCTACAAAAGTATACAACATCCTCAGGTAGTTGTTCTTGGTTGATTTAATTTGTACTTAATGACCTTATTTAATCTGTGTTAATGTATTATTATTCAAATGAGACCAAAATTTTTTTTCCACAATTTAAAACAGTTCCAATGTGTCTTAACATTTCTGTAGCATGCTTTCAGAAAAATACCTCAAAGATCAATAATTATATACATCCCATATCTTGCCATGGTGAAGTCAGCTTGTTTAAGTGGCGTAATTGTCTCATTCCAACCACATACTGCTGGACCAATCGTGAGGCCTGCTTTCTTTTGAATGACAATTCAGCTGATCGAGTTCTAATTGTCAAGTACCCTGCTGTGCCCAAAACACAAACCTTTGCATATGTGTGTCAGGGGACTTGGGTCCGGCTGAAGAGCTCAGTGCTCGTGTGGACATAGAAGTGGACTCACCTGGCGCGAGTCATGTGATCAAAAGTGTGCCCATCAGAGCAAGGTCTGGAACTGCGAGGGTCCATGCTCCAAAGGATCTGCAGGTACTTTAGTCATGTTGATGGACGTTTCCCGATGAATTATGTTCACTTACTTCACAAATGCATTTAATTATTTATATACTTTTTAATAGTCCCTTCTCCATCTTTTAGTTTTTCTACATTTGCACCCTCTGATATCCTCTACCACTTTTTTAATACAAAAAAAAAAACAAACATTGCTTTTTTTCTTCAGTCTGTTAATTTGATATTAGTAAGGCAGTTGGATGAATGTATTGACTGTGTGCGAGTATGTTGGCAATTGGTTTTCTTGAGAAAAGATGTAATTTAGTTTTACTGATGCAATGGTATCGTTGCTGATATGTTTTGTTACAGACTGTCTGCTTACGTGCTCCACTGGGTAAATCGTGTCAAACCACACTGCCATTAAAGAATGCAGGAAACATCGACGTGTGGATGAAACTCAGGGTAATTTTGATCTTTTACTGTTCTTATTGTAGCAGAACTTTTAATTAGATTCTAACATTTTGTGCTGTTTTTGTGTGTGAAATTCAATTGGAAAGTTGTTTTTTTTTATATAGGTATTTAGTCCCTTTTTGAAGTTCCGTATCTTTTTTTTTTTTTTTTTTTTCCATTCAGTCTTTTTGTAACTAAGCTTCCCAACATTGAAGTTATGGTGCCCTGTCGATCACTCTCTTCTTGGTCTTTTTATTAGTGCAATGATGGTGAGGACTGTTTCTCTGTGACACCTGATGAACTGTTCCTCACCGTGGGAGAGGAGCAAGGCATTGTGGTCTCATTTAAAGCATGGGGTGCCAAGAAATACAAAGCGAGGTATAGAAATATGGACACGGAACTGCCATTTTTAAGAAATTCTTGCCGCCGTGTTTATGTATTCCTCAATGCCAGCTTTTTGTCTTACAGCCTTCTCACTATCTTGGTGCTGCCGTCAGGGCCTCAGTATGAAGTAAGATTGAAAGGAGAGGTTGTCTCTGAAGAATCCGGCAAGCCTATTGGCTCTACTGCTCCTCTCCTTAGTTTTCGCCTAGACAGTGATGTTCCACCAATTCTTTCTAACAAGCAGTTTGTGGCCTGGGGAGGTGTGACGTTGGGGCGAGCAGTGTACGTAACTTTACAGCTTTTTTTTTGTATTTACAAATATGTGATGACATCTCATTGAATAATTGATATTTAGAAATATAACCATAATTTAACTTATAATAAATTACAATTTATTTTTCAGTCAACAGAAATTGGTACTAAGAAATAATTCATCCAATACCACGCAGCAGCTTCGGTTACTCATTCGTGGTCAAGACCAGGACTGTTTTCAGGTAAATTTACAGAAATTGTGTCAACTGAATCTTAATATTTTGCTTTTTTCCCCCCCCATTACAGTATCTTGTTTGAAACGTGTCTGCAAGTTGATTGTCATTAATCACCTACACTGTATTATACAATATGTAATCTTATAAAACGAAGCTCGATCCTTTTTTGGTTATGCATAAACATTTAATACACTCTATTATGCTGCTCCAATACTGCAAAGAAATTTATGAACTTGTATTTTTTACCTAGGCGGTTCAAATATGGAGCAGAACTGTATGGAAACAATATATCCAGCTGCAGTAGTTTGTTCTGGATATTCAAATTTTTTTTTTGTATTTTTAACCCTGAACTACAGAGTGAAGTTGAATTGAATTTACAAAAGCTCTACAGAAATTGACTTTTACTGTAGTCAGTAACTCGAACCAAGATTACTCCTGCAATATGTGCAAAACTGCCCGTTGAGGAAGTATAGAAAATGGATGATTAGAGCATGTACATTTTAGTTTGAGATGATTTAGCTGATTTAGCATCTTTTTTATTTTACTATTTGAAATGTTTTCCAAGTACTTGTTTGAAATACAAACCAAGATTTTGCTGGTCCGTCAGTAGCCGGAACCCCTTCATCATTTTCAGTGCATATTTTTTTCCAAACAAAACTGTAATCGTCAATCAGTCAAGTTATTTCATTGCCCAACAGAGGAAAAAAAATCCAATTTGATTAAAACTGTAAATGTAAGTGCAAATGTCAAAAAGAGTGCGTTTACATCGTACGGCGGTTTTGCATTTCACTGAAACTAATTTGCCAATCTATTGAACTGTCTAGTTCAGCGGGAGCACGCTGTTTGCTGCCTGCAGCTGTTTACTCTTTGTCTCCTTCGTCCTCGTCTTCTTCGTTCTCGTCTTCTTCTTGTTCCGCCTCCCAAACATAATGTAATCATGTAAATTTATGACTGTGCCTCAGCTGCAGAGTTTGTTCAGTCCAGAAGAGCGATTGACCCGGCACGGAGAGCTGTCCATTCGCCCACGAGAGGATGTGACGGTCCACCTGCTCTTTGCGCCAACAAGGGTGGCCTGCATGTTATCCAAGTTGGAGATCAAACAGTCTGGAATCCGGCCATCCCAACCAGGGGTCAAATTCACTGTGAGTATTTGTCTTTTTCATTACACTTTTCCAAAGTTTTGAATCTTTGCTTATCAGGCCTGCCAAAGTGTACTATTGAGAAACTTGAGTTACGGTCACATTCTTGTCTTTGCTCAGATTCCACTCTCAGGTTATGGCGGCACCAGCAACATAATTCTGGAGGACCAAAGGAAGCAGGCGGAAGGCTATGTGGCAACTATGTCAGACGTTGCTATTAATCACGTTAGCAAGGTGTACCTGTGTGTAAGAAACACTGGTTCCAGAGCAGCTTTTGTCAAAGCCGTGGCCTTCTCTGATGTAATGATTCGGTCAGTTATGGACAATTTTGTCATCAGCCTTGCCCCATCACAGTTTGTACTAAAGGAAAGGACCCAAGAGGTAGGAGAGTAGACAACAGTCATTAATAGCCATTCTGATGTTCGTTTTGGGAAACCTAATATCATAACTTTGGTTTGCTGTTTTTTTGTTTTGTTCCCCCCCCCCCCCCTCAGGTGATCACAGTGCTCATGAAGTCTACACAAAGAGAGCAAATTCTGTGTCAGTCGGAGACACCGCTGCTGGCTACTATTGTTCTGTTTTGTGGAGATGAGGTCTCGAGGCAACAGTATCGAAGGTTATTTTCTTTTGTATAAGACACTCGTTTGATCTTTAAAAATAGAATAATAAATTGTTCTTTTTTGACTTGTGTAGCTCTCCTTTCAAGGTTGGAAAGGCTAATGGATTTCAGATTGTGTTTTGTACAGAAACATCTTTGTTCACTTTTTTTTTTTTTTTTACTGTTTCAGACTGCTTCAAAGCAAACCAGATGCTGGGAAGAAAGTTCTTGCTGAAAACAGCTTGCTGAAAAACATTGAATTCAATGAGAAGTTCCTGGGAGAGGAGATCATTACAGAGCGTAAGATGTCTCACAAGGAATAACAAAATAAGTGCAAACCACAAAAAGATTACCCTGCCTTTTTACTCCAATATGTATAAGCCTCAAGTTGTGATCTGTTGCAACTAAATGAAACCTAATTAATCTTGCTTACTTTATGGTAGTCAAATGAAAGGTTGACATTTTTTTTCCCCTTCAACATAGCAGACTAAACTGAGAATTTCTCCTTCAAGATCACTAAAATAAAAACCAAACAAGATGTTTCTGAAATAAATGTATTGCCATAAAAGCTCCGAATGACTTTGTTGGCTGACGTCTTGTTACTTTCTCATAGCATTTGACCTGCCTCAGCGGCCAAATGAGGCCTACATCTTCTATGGTCACATGAGCAAAGTGGCAGTGTCATTACTTGGAAGCACATCTAGCAAGGCGTGTGAGCAGAGTGACAGCCCACAAATGATGTTGACCCCTGCTAGAGATAGAGAAGACTTGCTAACAGACAGGTAATACCTACTACTTAAAATGTCAGTTTTCATGATCATGGTGCATTTACCAAGGAAATCTGAATCCATAGACTGTGAAATGGCATTATTAATTATACATTGGTGGTTCGTTACTTTAGTCATTCATTGATATGCCACTGATGTGTGATATTAAAGCAAAAATAAAGGAAATTCTTTTTAAGAACGATCTTTCAATTCTGAACACTGTTGAACATTTGGATTGAAATTTGGAACAAAAAATTGAAAAAAAAAAACAAAAAAACACAGCACTTCATCAAATGTTAACACAGTGGCAAAGTGAAATGAGGAATCTTTTTTTAATGAGAAAAAGAGTTGCGGGTACCGACACAACACGTGAACCAAACTGAAACAGACAAAATATTTTTTTGGCAACTGTTCCATAACTTTTGTGCATGTGCACGTGGGAGTGCCGACTCCAAAAGCAGCGAGCAATGTGACTGGCTGGAAAGGGAAGAAGCAACACAAATTAATGTTGAGAATGTATCTCAGCAAACAGACACGTAAATGACCATTTATGGAGTTGGGAAAAGAACTACCATGTCAAAATAGTATTTATTGTGACCGACCTCGTCAGAGGTATTTTTGTGCAGCTATGTCAACTTTAAGATCTTCTGATTTGCTTTTGTATTCATTGCTAGTGGCATGGCGCATGGTAATGTGTCTTTGGACGTGCTGCCAGTGAAGGGTCCCCAAGGTCCAGCAATTCGGGTGACAGGGTCGTCCATAAAGGTACCATCAAACCTCCATGAATTTGTTGAGTAATTTTGTTTTATTTTTTGGAATTATGACTCTTACAATGCTTTTGAACTACAATAAGAAAAAAAAATATATATATATTAGTACTGCACGATATTGAAAAAAACATGCAATTGGGAAGTCGGTAGAGAGCGCAATATTTATCGTGCCTAAAATAAATTACATTTTTAATTGTCGAATGAAAGAAGTTTATTTATTTTTTTATGCTCATTGTGCTCTTAGCTAATTAATGTAATTGCCGGAGATAATGTCCAAGGTGGTGATGCGCATATAAGTTTGCTTCTGATTGGTCAAATTCAGATAAAAGCATAAATTCCATAAGTCTTGCGATTTGCACATTGCATAGACCATTATCGCTGTGC